>NW_027518714.1:16834000-17435500 GCF_043159265.1 Tasmannia lanceolata
TCTCGAATGAAGTCAGCCCTCAGAAGTCTCTCCACTTCTTCTTTGATCGCCTGCCGCCTCTCGGGGGCGAAGTGTCTTCTTTTCTGTTTCACCGGCCTGCAGGTTGGGTCGACACCGAGTCTGTGTGTACTGACCTCCGGGTTTATACTGGGCATGTCCGCGGGGGCCCATGCAAAGACATCTGCGTTGTCCTGAAGGAATTGGGTGAGGCTGTGCCGAGTGTCGTTGCCCAGAGAGGAGCCGATCTGAACTGTTTTTTCATCATCATTTTTGCACAAGGGAATGGAGATGAGGTCCTCGGCTGGCTGAGTTCCCTGAGCTTCATCCCTAAGGTTGAGTAACTCAATTGGCAACGACTCCACCGCATTTTTGCCCTTTAGTGCCATCGGATAACACTCCCTACATTGCGGCTGGTCCCCCCTCACTTCTCCAACGCCGTTTGGCGTAATAAACTTCATCTTCTGGTGATAAGCTGACGCGACGGCGCGGAGCAGGTTCTGGCCAGGCCGTCCTAAAATGGCATTGTAGACCGAAGTGGCCCTCACTACTAGAAAGTTGACCATGGCGAAAGCTTGGCAGGGTGGCTCTCCGACGAGGACAGGAAGTTCGATTTGTCCCTCTACCTTAACGACCTCTCCAGAGAAGCCGAAAAGATCTGAATTCGCCGGCCTTAGGCGTGATAGTACAAAATGTCGGCTGAGCTCCCATTGTCTACCAGGATTTTCTTCAGCTCCCAGTTTGCGACGAGCATGGTGAGAACCAGGGCGTCGTCATGTGGTAATATCAGGTTGTCAAGGTCCGCCTCTGAGAAGGAGATCTCATTCTCCGTCTTCGCCTTCTTGCTGCATGTGTGCATGGCGTTGACTCGGCGTGCGTAAGCTTTTCGAGCAGCGGACGAGGTGCCCCCAGCTGCCGGGCCACCCATGATTGTGCTAATGACTCCCCTTGGTTGGGAGCGGTGTGCCTCTAGCTGTGGACTGGGCTTCGGAGGAGATTGACCCCGGGCGGGGGGGGGGGGGGCGGTTGTGACCGCCGAGGGCTCCGGCCCCGGGGACCTTTCTCCTTGTGTTCGCTTCGGCGGGTGTCGCTTCGAACGTATTTTTTCAAATAGCCTCTGCCAATCAACTATTCTATTTCCTCCTTCAGCTGCCAGCATTCATCCGTGTCGTGGCCGTGGTCCCTGTGGAAACGACAGTACTTCGACTTGTCTCTCCTGTTTCCTTTGGAGATCATCGGGGTTGGCCAGTTTACGAACTCTTCTCCGCTGATAGCGGCCAGGATATTTCTTCGGGAAGTGTTGAGAGGGGTGAAGTTCTCCTCCCTCCTCTGGGGGGGTTTTTCTCTTCTGACGGCCTTGTCATCCCTACGCTGTTTAGCAGGGTTCTTGTCTTCAGAGGTTCTCCTCTGATTCGAGTCCAGGGCAGCCAGGGTCTCTTCTACTGATATATACTCATCCGCCCTTGCCATTAGATCTGCTAGGGAGTGAGGATTCCGACGGGCCACTGCTCAGCGGAAATCATTAGATCTCGCACCTGCGAGAAGTGCGTTTGTAGCGGCTGATGGGTCTAGATTTGGCACTTGGAGTGCCTCCCTGTTGAAGGGCTGACGAAGGCTTTGAGGTTCATTATCCTCCTGTCGCAAGGCCATCAGGGATGCTGTGGTTTTCCTTGGCCTGCGGCTGCTTATGAAGTGGCGGACTAGATCTTCCCCGAAGTCGTCGAAGTTGCTGATGGAGTTCGGCCTGATCCTCGAGTACCAGTCCCTTGCCGCACCGGTCAGTGTCGTTGGGAATGCTCGGCAGAGGAAGCCGTCCGACGCACCGTGGAGGAGCATCATCGTCCTGAACGTCTCCAGGTGGTCCACTGGGTCGGTGGTCCCATCATACTGCGGGACAATTGGCATTTTAAATCCTCTGGGTGCTGGGGCACCCATGACGTCATCGGTGAATGGCGTTCTGTTTAAGAACGCCCTAGAAACGGGCCGGTTTTGGTCCTTAGCCAGTTCCTCTATCCTGTGATCCATCTCCTCTATTCTCTGTAGCATCGGGTCAACTCTACGGTCTGGTGACCTGTTTCTTTCCACCGATCGGCTGGTCGCGGAGCCGGAGTGGCTTTTCGGACTCCAATGACGGGACCGGGATTTGGCTTGTGGTGCGCGCTCTTTGTGAGCTTGGCGCCTTTGGGCAGAGCGAGACCGCGACCTCCGACGGCGGTGAGGCTCTGTCTGTGCATGCCTGGCTGTGGGGTGACGGACTTGTCTGGTGGAGTGATGAGTCCGGTCCTCACCGTGGCGCGATGACTCTCCCCTGTGGATATCTGGCCTTTCTTGGACAGGTCGTGGAGCTTCCGGAGGAGGTTGGGGAGGCGCCTGGAGTAGCTGCTGGTACTGACCAACGAGCGTTGTCATTTGCTGAAAGAGAGCTTGGACTTGCTCCGGGGTGGGCATGGGGTTGAGGTGTTCCGAACGAGGTTGGCTCTGCTCGACCGTAGCAGAAGCTGCCACCACCAGGGAGGCGATTCACTCAATCCGGGTCCTGTGGGGCAGCACGGCTCGGGTGGTCCACGCGGTTGGCACCCGCGTGCTCCTGCGCCCTGTCATTTTCGTAAAGTGATTGGAACAGCCTTTAGTTCGGAGTCCCACGGATGGCGCCAATCTGTTAGGCCTAAAATCGGTAACAGATATGACAGTGACATAAGAGCCGAGCTGGAGGACTCGAGGAGCCGAAGTGAAGGGATGAGTCTTTTGGAACTGAGTTCCGCTGCGTTCTGCGTTCTGCACAGAAACAAATGAGGTCAGAATGACCAATCGGAGTGTTACTCCGGACAGGCCCTTCGACACTCAAGTCAGTATGAGCAAGAGTGCAGAGCTAGTTTTAGAGTGGTGGGTGAAGAAGTTATTACCCTGTTTATGAGCTTTGGGAGCCCTTTTATAGAGGAAAAATGGAGTAGTTGGGGAGTTAATGCTCCAAGACAGGTGCCGACCAGCTATAGGTTCAAGCTCACCTACTCTGCTGTAATTACCAAACTACCCCTGCTGATGCGGGGTCTGCGGTGGGCCCCCTCGAGACACGTGTCGACTGCTAATAGGCTGGTCTGTGGTGTCTGTGGCAGGCCCTCCCCGGGACACGTGTCGTCGGTTGATAGGATGGTCTTTTTACACCCCATCAAGAATCATCTATAGGTAGCACTCAGAATTTGTTACACAGATAATTCTCATTCTGAGAAATTAAACCAAATCAAATATTCATTGAGATTATAAATTCCCCCCCTTCTTTTACTCAGGAGAACAGCCTTGTTACAAAAATGGCACCCCTTCATTTTACTCTTTTGTGATTATTAAAGGTTGTTACAGTTCACAAAATAACTATCAATGGCCACTCACAGAAGTCTTAAAATTAGGGATTGGGCCTGTAGCTCATTGGATGTGGCTTTGTATCTCAACCTTTAGCTCGTAGGTTCGATTCTAGCTTTTTTACCAAAAAAAGACCTAAAATTTGAGTTTCATTATAAAAAAGAACCTGATTCTTTTCCTTATTTCACAAGGCTGCATTCACTGCGCCTTCAATGCAGCCTTGTGAAATATTTCAAGTTAGCATGAAAAGTAGATGAGAATCAATTTAAGATACTTGAATAAACACAACCAAATCCAGGTAAAACGCATCTATTCTCTTTTATGAGAATCGAAGGCACTTGAATCCAAATAAGCAAATCCAGGCAAAAAACAGCTGTTCCCTTTCCACCTTTCAATCTATCAGCTCTCATTTACCCTACAACCCCCTTGTTACATAAAACCCTCAACCAAATAAGCCCTTTCCTCACTCAACCCTCAAATCACTAGGCACTGCTATAATGCCTTTGTAATGTAAAACCTTCTGATGAAAAAAGGCAGCTGCCACAAAGAAGACCAAAGCACAAAAACAAAACAAAAATCTCCTTAGCTTTCCATAAAAAAAATCTCCTTAGCTTTCCATCAGATGGCAAGCAAGAAATTGACCCCTCTCCGCTCCTCTCTTTTTAAGTGCTGTATATATGCAAGAATTGAGTTGCAGGTTCAGAGAGAGAAATAATGGAGGAAAGGCGTGTTAGCTTTGCCAGAACCGTGCCTACCATGTCTTCTTGGACTGCCCTTCTCTTGGTGTTAGTGGGAGGAATTTGTTCCTTTGCTTATCTCCTACTTGCAAGGAGAGGAAAAGGAAAAAAGTTACCTCCTGGTCCTCTAGGCCTACCAATTTTGGGGAACCTTCACAGGTTGGGCAAGCTCCCTCACTGCGATCTCCATAGGTTAGCCAAAGACTATGGCCCCATCATGTTCATGAGGCTCGGCCTAGTCCCGACTGTTATCGTCTCGTCCCCAAAGGCGGCCCAAGAGTTCCTCAAGACACATGACCTTGTGTTCGCCAATAGGCCATTCTCCGAGGCTGCCAAGTACATGGCCTACAACCGTAAGGGCATTGCTTTCACCGAGTATGGCCCTTATTGGCGTAACGCTCGGAAATTGTGCACCCTAGAGTTGCTTAGCAACCTTAAGATCGAATCCTTCGAGTCCACGAGGCGAGAAGAGTTAGCCCTCCTCGTCCAATCCCTAAAGGATATATCAAATTCTCGTGTGGCCATAGACCTTAGTGCAAAGGTGGCATCTCTCGGCGTGGACATGACTTGTATGATGGTGTTTGGCAAGAAGTACAAGGATGAGGATTTGGATGAGAGAGGGTTTATAGAAGTGGTTCAAGAGACCCTCGAATTGACGGCAGCTTTCAACATAGCGGATTACATCCCTTATTTTGGGGTATTTGATCTTCAAGGGCTGAGTCGCCGCATGAAGGCGGTTAGCAAGGTCTTGGATAATTTCTTAGAGAAAATCATAGATGAGCATATGCAGGTTGGAGACCGCAGGAATCTTAAGGATTTCATGGATGTCATGTTATCCCTCATGGAGTCCAAGGAATCCGAGTTTCAAGTTGATCGCACCAACATCAAAGCCATCCTATTGGTAAGGAAATATATCTATATACCTGGCAAAAAGTGACCCGGACCCGCCCGTAAACTCCGGGTCCGGGTCATCAATCTGTGACCCGTTTGAAATTGACCCAGGCCCCCCCGGCCCGTAAAAACTGGGCCGGGCTGGGTGGACCCGCGGGTGCCCGCAGAGAAGTACAAAAGTTTTATGTTGGCCTTTTTTTTCCCGTAATTGTCATAATATTTTAATTTTCTTTGTACTTTTTTTGGTAATTGTCATATTTTAATACATTCTTTTGGTTTTTTTTTAGTAATTTTCCTACTTTGCTTCCATTTTTCTGTAATTTTTCATTTAAAACTTAGTACCCGCATGATTATTATATATTGCTATTATTTATTGCTAGCCACCTTTGCGCAAATCGTACTTCTGCCGATCTTTGCCGCAAAGAATTGGTGACAAGCCGAAAAGTAGCCTCGGCGAAGGTGGCTAGAGAATCCCTATACAAAAAAAAATCTTTAAAAAAATACGTCAAAAATCTGGGTGACCCGCGGGTCGACCCGGCCCGTACGGGCCAGGTGTAGGTCCAAGCTCAATGACCCGTAAAATTTTCCAGATCATTTTGACCACGCCCGTTTGACCCGGACCCGTACAGGCCGGGTCAAACCCGGCCCGGCCCGCTCGTTTGCCAAGTCTATATATCTATCTATAATATATGGAAAACACTTTCAAAATGGGATTTCGTTTGGAAAATGAAGACAAAAGTGGAATTCACCGACAATTGGGTCAATTCCACAGCTATTTTGCATTTTGTGGAGGACAAGATCACTTCATTGTCTTTTGCTCATGTGTCGCGCCTACATGGGATTGCCAAATCGTTCAGCCATACTATTCCCGTGTTTATTTTCGGGAAAGGATCCCGTTTTAGAAGTGTTAGGAAACACGTTTCGGAAACGTTTCCAAAATATGATACAAAATTGGAGAAATATTTCTAAAACACATGGGAAACATATGAAAAACTTATGTAAATAATGTTAAACCCGTAATAAACATATGCAACAGTCGTAGAAAATGCATATGAAACGCGTAGGAAACACGTGTGGAACTTACGAAAATCATTGTGGAAAAAACACATAATTTCCTAAGACGTTTATCATACGATTTTCTATTGTTTCTCGTTTCTCGTTTCTCATTTCCACTGTAATTTTTTTTCATGCGTTTCCCGTTTCCATTTCACGTTTCATTTCCCGTTTCTATTTCCCACCATGATACTTTTGCCTACTCCACTCAAATCCATGCGTAGGTGCAACCCACGATTTTACACCATGTTTTGATAGGGTGGGGTGCATTATTTTGCACCCATGGGCCAAGCATGCTAGTACTTATATAGTTAGCAATCACACATGCCTCTTTCCATAACAGAAAAAAATCAGTGCTTATTTTATTTTTTATTTCTTAAAAAAATTATCATTAATTAAATAAGAGAAGATTACATGTACACTTTATGGGTAGACAAACCGGTCCTTATTTTTTTAAAATATGGTCACATATTTTCTTATAAAATTCTTTGAAGTTAATTTTATTAACAAATGAGACATTAAGGCCACTTTGCAATTCATTAACTAAGATAGATGTAAAGCTATTATTGATGTTAATATTTGCATATAAATTATATCCAAATCCGAATACACCCGCCATATAAGATTATACAAGAATATCATGCAAAAAAAAAAAAGATTATACAAGATTAATTTTTAAGTGTGCATTAAACTTATGCTTAATTAGTCAAAATTTGAAGAGCACTTTCAAAGCATATATGTGTGTATAAATCATTAAAACTACCATTTTTGTGTAGGATATGCTACTGGGTGCAATGGATACATCGGCGTGCGTGGTCGATTGGGCCCTCTCGGAGCTCCTTCGGAATCCAAGAGTGATGAAGAAAGTCCAAGAAGAGTTAGAGCGCAAGGTTGGCATGGAACGAATGGTGGCGGAGTCAGACTTGGTTAACTTAGAGTACTTGAACATGGTGATTAAGGAAAGCATGAGGCTCCACCCTGTGGTCCCATTGCTCGCTCCTCACGAGGCCATGGAGGACTGCACGGTTAATGGCTTTTACATACCAAGAAAATCTCGTGTCATTATAAATGGTTGGGCGATCGGACGGGACCCCAATTCATGGCCGAATGCCGAAGAATTCTTGCCTGAGAGGTTCATCGGCACTAATATAGATCTCAGAGGCCGAGATTTTCAGCTTATTCCTTTTGGGTCTGGACGTAGAAGTTGCCCTGGGATGCAATTGGGACTCAGGGTGGTTCAATTGGTGTTGGCGCAATTAGTGCATTGCTTTGATTGGGAGCTTCCAAATGGAATGTCTCCCTCTGAGTTGGACATGACCGAGAAATTTAGCCTTGTGGTGCCAAGAGCTAACCATCTATTGGCTATTCCAACATATCGCCTTCATGGGTAGAGTTTTGGCGTGGGGCTGCTCTCCAGGGGGAGAGAAATCATTAAAATAAGCTGTTAAGGCATTGGCTATCTTGGTTAAAATATTATATCCAGCTCATCAAGCCTATCCAAGTATAAAATAAACCCTGGATAGTCATCCCCATGGAGAACAGGCCCTTTGGCTTTGTTGTGTATTTCTGTTTCATTTTAAAACTCTCAATGGCTTGAGTTGATCAAAAGGAAATGCATCGATGATGAACTTACTAAAAGCCTAGTTTTTATGTATGGATTTACTCTAGGAAGCCGCAAATGTATTTCTTAGTGTCACTCAGTTGGTCACTTCTCTCATTTGAAGTGGGTGAACCGACAATGGTGCTTAAGAAAATAAATAAATAAAAGGGACCGATTTTGGGTGTCAATATGTGCAGTCTCCACTACATTGTCCATGATTCGAAATCGACCAGAGAATTAATTGGGCTCTGAATACCGGATAGTGAAGAGCAAGTCCTAGACATATGAGCCCTGAATGTCTCATTGCCTACCACAAACTCTACGGCCAAGGCAGTACCAGATTCCCATAACTTCTTAATGTTAGAGTAATTAGGTCAAGCAAGAGGTTGCTTGAAGCATTACACCCAAGGTATCTAATTTGGAATACTAAGTTTGTTGCCTCCAGCCCCTATATATATTAGATACACTAGGGTTTTAATAGGTTAGTGGGCTTTAGCCCAAATAGGCCCACTACACCGGTCCATTATCTTATTGGGCTTATATTAGAACATAGATGGGTTATATTATATACCCAACAATCTCCTCCTATGTTCTACATATAGCACAATCCAATAGATAGATAGTGTAATATTCAAAACAAAATATTGAATCATCCACATCACCATATGGTCTATATCATAAAAGATCTGTAATCCAACTGAAAACATGAATCATTTTATGACAAACCAAGAGTTTTAGATATACAACAAGTTAAACTCAACCAAAAGGTAGTTTCACTTATAAGTGAACCTCACTGATCTTAGATGAATTCATTCATGAGGTATGATTCTCATCGAGATCCAAAATAAAGTTTCACAAAAAAGTGAACTCTATGCATACTGAAATGTAAGCATAGTCTTTATGACTTTAAAAGATTTACTTATCAAGTAAGTCATCTTCATCAAAGTCCAAATCAAGACAAGCTCCTCCTTTTTCGTCAATCCCTGTGAATTACCAAATATGGATTTCATGAAAATGAATCCAATCATTTGTGTAAAACACTAAAGTATCTAGTTCTACCTGAAGAAGAACTTAGTACAATTCCATAATTCACGAAAGTATCTAGTTCTACCTGAAGAACTTAGTACAATTCAAAATGGCTGAAAAAGTATCAGTATCACTCTCACCATAAGCATCATTTTAAAGTTTCAATAAAGAACAAGACCTAAACAGCTTCTTTTGCAAATAACCATTCCTAATTGTCAAGTTTCATTAAAGAACAAGACCAAATAGTTTCTTTTGCAAAGAACCATTTCATGTTTCTTTTTTGGAATGTTACTGTCATCTTATCTATATTTGAGTTAAGCTGTATCATCAAGTTTGGAATGTACAACCTTTCCCAAAAAGGACATGTCATCAAATGTGGAATGACACATAACAACTGTAAACATCGTCGAAACATATCAAGTGCCTATCTTGGCTAAAAGGGAGATTCGAAGATTCAAAATAACATGGATGTAGGTTAAGTCCTGTCTATATAGACTTTAACCTCATCTCCCCCACAGTTTTGAATATTCGATCTTTATTCAGTCCCTTTGCGAGAACATTGGCTATACTATCCTTCGATCTCACATCAATCAAAGTAATAATCCCGTGTTCAATGAGATAATTCAGCATGGCATGTTTCAGCCTGTCTCCTCTTACCATTAAAGAGTGAGTTCTTCACAATCGTAATTTTAGCTTCATTATCACATAACACACTTAAGGAATTAATCCTTAACCGGGTCAGTGGAATGTCCATAACCATAATCAGAATCTTTATCTCCTCTGCTTTCATTTGCAACTGAAGCTAGAGCATAAAGTTCCAATTCGACTTCCACACAACATCAGTAGAGTTGTTGTCCCTGAATTCTGATCCCCATGATGCATCAGAATATTCTTCCACGATAAGTGGATGGCCACCATAGTTATGAGCATACTCTTGAGTACACGAAAGGTATCTCATCAGCCTCATAAGGGCATTTCTATGCTCATGGCCAGGATTACTAGTTAAACGACTCAGCATGCCAACTATAAAGGCTATGTCTGGCCTAGTGCAACACAAATCATACATGAGACTACCAATCAGTTTAGAATAATCTAACTGATTCACACTGTCTCTTCCTTAGAGATCAGCTTCTTGGTATAATTAAAATGGTGTCTCAATCGGTTTGCACTCACTGCATCCTCAAAAGGAAAGTAGTTTGTCATATAATGGGCTAGGCCAAGGGTGATTCCTTGCCTTTCAAAAACTTACTTTCATACTAAGAATGGTGTTAACAACACCCAGGTCTTTTTATGTCGAATTCTATTAATCATCACATAAAGAGATTGAAAACAAGAATCAACAAATCTACATACAAGCAAATAATCATGACCTTATTTGACACAAAATGATAGTAAAAGTATTTATCAGAGTAATTGATCAGAAAACCCAAAGCTCTTTACTACTTTGTCAAATTTTTTATATCACAATTGAGGTGTTTGATTAAGACCATAACAAAATTTTGTATAAGCACATACAAATATCTATTTACAGCCCATAGTCTTAGCCTTTTTGGCAAATCGACTAACTGTCAAGTTAGATTTTTTAACAGAGAGCTCATTTCATCGTGAATGGCTTCTGCCCATAACAAAGAGTCCCTAGATCTCATCACTTCCTGATAGGATGATGGATCATTCTCCAAAGGGTAGGTCACAAAGTCCTCACCAAAATTCTTAGGTACTCTATCACATGGAGGAGCATGTAGAGTTTTAGGATGTGATTTGCAGTCAAAGCTGCCTCTCCCCAAATGCAACTATGCATGCCAGCTGTCATTAACATGGAGTTTAACATTGAAGTTAACGTCCTGTTCTTACACTCAGCTATGCCAATTGATTGAGGCGAGAGCGGAGCAGTAGTTTCAAAGATTACACCCTGAGAGGCACAGAATTCCTTGAACCCTGTCAATGTGTATCTTCTCCTTCTCTATCACCCCTAACTCTCACACTTGTCAAATGTAATTGACATATATAATGGTATCTTATGAGTAATAGTAAGTTAGACCACTTACTGATAGTGCACATGTTTCAATCGGTTGTGTAACAACTTAAGAGCAATTAGCGGTGAACTAGCCTAACTAACAGTCTCATTATCTAAACTCAAATCAAACATACCATCTATCAAATATGCACAATCAAAATAGTATGAGTTAACAATCAAAAGTTACTCTACCACACATAAAGGAAATACATATGCCAGCATAGTCTAAAAGACTAATAGAAATTAAATTCTTTTGAAGAGCAAGAACTACTTTAACATTTTTAAAGTTAGTATTTGTCTTGAAAAAAAGGCCAAGTTTGCAGTACCAGCGTGAGGCACCTCTACCTCTGCTCCACTGGCCACTGTAACGCTCTCTTTCGCCGCAACAACATCAACTAGTAGTTTCTTGGAGTTGCAAACATGACAAGTGGCTCATGTATCTAACCACCAATCTGAAGAAGTACTGGCCTTACTGTTACCCAACATAGCAACAAAATTCTTAGGCTCAGTCTTACCCACCATCATATGAGCTTTCTTTTGTGGTGTGTCAGATTTAGCCTTCTTAGGGTGTTTACACTCTGCAGCAAAGTGACCCCATTTTCCACAGTTGTGGCACTTGCCCTTCTTTTGCTGAAAGATAGGCTTGTTGGCCTCCAACTTGGGATGTTCACTTTTAGGTGATTTGGATTTCCGAGAAAATTTCTTGGGATATATTACCGCGTTAACAACAGACTGTTGCTGTCTAACCATCTCCAAGTTATTCCTGGCTCGATTCTCATCTTCGATTCAAATGAATCGTTTAAGATCATCCAGTCACACTTGCACCTTTTTCAATACATTTCAGTTTTAAAAGAGTGTCATGCAGATAGTAACGTATATATGATTGCACCCACAAGAAATGAGTCACAGACTACTATTTTTTCATTATGCAACTTAGATCTCAAATTCTCTAGATCAGTTACTTGAGGAGTGATTTCCTTATCCTCTTGAAACTTGAAATCCATGAATTTGTCCATAAGATGGGTCTTAGACAATTCCTCCTCCTTCTTGAATTGAGCATCTAAGTTGTCACATATGTCTTTAGCAGTGTTATATTTACTATAGGTTTCTGCAAGAAGATTTGAAAGACAAGTCAACAAGTAGTCTTTGCAGAAATCCTCATCTCTAAGCCATTGAGATTCATCAACTTCTTCATCTGTCTCAGCAAAGGTACTCAAAACGGTGTAAAAATAATTCATATATTTTAGACCGAATTGAGTCTTTCGCTTCCATGAGTTAAACTCAGACCCACCAAAGGTTTGAAGTTTGATCATCTCAAACGGAAGAGAACTCTTTTCCATTGTAATATTTAGGTGAAATTAAAAATTGGAAAGAGTGCACCTGATTGGCGAATCGCAAGAACCCAATCCAAGAACCGAATCGCAAACCAAATCCGAGAACCGAAATAGACTCCACCAGCAAGAATCGGATCCAAGAACTGAATCCAAGAAACGACGGCTCACCAACCAACCAGTGGCAAAAGAGGAGGCCGACGACAAGTTTAAGAACCGAATCCAAAATCCGGCGGCTCACTAAGATGGGCTCCAATTCGGCTTTAGCAACTCTGGAATAATCCTTTACAAAGATGGGGGATTTGTTGAGGAAAGAATGAGTGATTTCGATTCCAAAATCGCTTTTCTCGAGCTCTTCCAATGAAGATGCCGAACGAGACCCCACTATGATCAAAGTCTTGGAGTATTGTTTGATCAAGCTTTGAAGAAATAAAGAACAATCCAAACCAAGCAAAGGAAAAAACCACGCCCAAATCTATTTCTATGTGGGAATAAACCCACGCCCAAAACGGAGATTCTGTTCTTATACGAGAAAGAAAAACAGCTTAAAGAAGAACCCACTTGAGAGGGCTGCAATTTCGATTTTGCAGAGTTGTCCTCCTCCAACAGGTTGCTTGATTCTTAAAAAAAAATTGTTGAATTTCAACTGGGTATGAGAGAGGGTTACAAGATCTGCAAGATTAGAAACCCTATACCCAAAACCTTCTTTTTTAGAAACCCAGAAACAGAAACCCTAGAAAGAGAGACATGGGTTCTATTCGATGTCTCAACTTTATGGAAACAAAGGGCTGAGGTAGGCGAACTTGGTGGGGAAGAGAGAAACACACGATAAAAATCAATTCTGTGGGAGGAAGATGAGTGCTAAATTTTACAAGAACTGATGCAATTCGGCCCAAAGAAAACGATGGTGCAATCCAGCCCAAAGAATACACAACCCCAAGTTCAGCGGCTTTTCCTCCTCCTTGATGCCAACAAATTTCTCAAAGCGTGAATCCAATTTGGGAAATCCGATCAGACGCCCAAAAAATCTCACGAAGGAGAGAGACATATGTTCTCTTTATAGAGATACATGTATGTTTTTGGTGTATGTTCCTCAAACGGATTGGTGTATATCTTTCTTGGACGAAAGCCAAACGATTGGGAAGAAGGCCGCCAAGGAGTAATCTGGAGAGAGAGGTACTCAAGGATAATGCTTCAAGATTGTTAGAGTAATTAGGTCAAGCAAGAGGTTGCTTGAAGCATTACACCCAAGGTATCTAATTTGGAATACCAAGTTTGTTGCCTCCAGCCCCTATATATATTAGATACACTAGGGTTTTAATAGGTTAGTGAGCTCTAGCCCAAATAGGCCCACTACACCGGTCCATTATCTTATTGGGCTTATATTAGAACATAGATGGGTTATATTATATACCCAACACTTAAGACACTGACCTATGTCCTGGGGTGGTTTTGATATGGAATATTGTCTGTGCCTCTCGATCCGGGTTGTGACAACACCCATTGTGCACTCACAATGGGTCTTCATAATCTTAAACAAATAGGCTTTATTGGACTAAAAAACAAGGCCTAAACCGTTGATTTTCTTAATTAGTCCCTAATTTACAAATGGGATGTCCTTTCAGGATGGGATCTATAACAACATTTGTGTCGACTCACGAGTTGAGCGATGTATAGAATAGATGCACAACTTTTGGGTAGCCATAACATGCCCCACATTATTTAAAACCTCATAAATGCAAATTTTGTTGTAGCCAATAAATATTTTATAAATGTAATCGTATTTGTAGAGATGGTCCTAATTGAGATGATCTCTTCCTCTACTTCTTCTTCTTCTCCGCATTTATTTCAGCCAGCAAGAAAGCTTCAAACAGCGGTGGCCATAAATAGTGCACTAGGGATGAAGCTCTACAGTATAGAAATAGAATTTTTTTTGGTAAGAATATAGAGATAGAAATGAACAAAGCATCCTTAAGTAATTATTGTAGGGATTGAGCCTCTAGCTTTATGGTGTTTGGTTGCCAATTTAGCATCACAATCCCTGCAGGCTACCATACAACATTCATAAGTAACTATTGCAGGGATTGAGCCTCTAGCTCAATGGTAAAGGCTTTGCTTTACAACCTAGAGGTCGGAGGTTCAATCCCAGCTTACCTACCAAAATAATAGTAATTATTCCATGTCGGCGTGGCATCCATGTTGCCTCCTTATACCCTTGATGCCAAATTTCTCAAAAAAGGTGGAAATTGGGTTGGAAAATTTTGCTTTTTCTCTCTCTCTTCCCTTTCTTCTCTTCTCTTTTGTATATTAGGTTGGCAACCAAACACTAATTATCACCATTTTATAGGGTAAATTCTAGGTAAATCAAATGTTTGTCTCTTCCTTATTGACTTCTTATACCACTAATCTACAAGGTAACTACAAACAGAGCCGAAGTGTCATCTTACAAAATTCTCCAAACAAATTAGGAATTATTGAAAAATCTTGAATTTTTTATTCCCTGATTTAAACTTTAAAAAATCTCAAACAATTAAACGTCTCGAATATTTCGAATCAAATGAGAATTGCCCAATTAAACCAGAATTTTCTTAATTAAAAGGGAATTTGATGAGTATATCAGAAGAAGTTCTCTTTCCAAGAGCTACAGCACCGATCACTGTACCCTTCTTCTAAAACCCACTGATAGAATCATCTATAGGTAGCACTCAGAATTTGTTACACAGATAATTCTCATTCTGAGAAATTAAACCAAATCAAATATTCATTGAGATTATAAATTCACCCCCTTCTTTTACTCAGGAGAACAGCCTTGTTACAAAAATGGCACCCCTTCATTTTACTCTCTTGTGATTATTAAAGGTTGTTACAGTTCACAAAATAACTATCAATGGCCACTCACAGAAGTCTTAAAATTAGGGATTGGGCCTGTAGCTCAATGGCTGTGGCTTTGTATCTCAACCTTTAGCTCGTAGGTTCGATTCTAGCTTTTTTACCAAAAAAAAGACCTAAAATTTGAGTTTCATTATAAAAAGGAACGTGATTCTTTTCCTAATTTCACTGCGCCTTCAATGCAGCCTTGTGAAATATTTCAAGTTACCATGAGAAGTAGATGAGAATCAATTTAAGATACTTGAATAAACGCATCTATTCTCTTTTATGAGGATCGAAGGCACTTGAATCCAAATAAGCAAATCCAGGCAAAAAACAGCTGTTCCCTGTCCACCTTTCAATCTATCAGCTCTCATTTACCCTACAACCCCCTTGTTACATAAAACCCTCAATCAAATAAGCCCTTTCCTCACTCAACCCTCAAATCACTAGGCACTGCTATAATGCCTTTGTAAAACCTTCTGATGAAAAAAGGCAGCTGCCACAAAGAAGACCAAAGCACAACAAGCCGACTTGGTATCACCCCTGAAAAGATCGACAATGTGAGCAGGACAACATAAACGATGTTTAACACCTCTGTTGATCCCAAAGAACCAGTATTAAACCCGTGGTGTAGATTGGGTTGCATTTTTTCCCCCTGTTGCAAGTAATATACTTTGTATATTTCAAAGAACACTAAGGGTGGCAAGTTGATCAAGAGATGTATCTTTCTTGCTGCTCCTGAAGAAGCCTAGCCGAAGATTTCGCATCCAGATATAGAGCACCAACTTCCTCAAGATCGGCCTGACATGAATAATAGAAAGAATATGATGACATGAACATGCAGAGATATAAACAAACAGAGCAGAAGAGATTATGCATACAACATGAACCATTTTGAATAAGGATTGTGGAAACTCGAAATACCTTGCAAATCGTATCTCTACCATTCATTCTAGCCACAACACTAGCAGGTGATAGCAGTTGAACCGCATGCCTGAATAAACAGATGTTCATATTTAGAACACATGCATATAGCAGAAAGCCAGAAAGCATATATCAAGGAAAATTAAAAAAACTTATGGGGCTGTTGGTTTGCAGACAGGAAAGCCAGAGTACATATCTGCTGCATCCAAAATAAATAAATAAAACTGTAGTGGTGCAATCCCAATTCGAAGCTAGAACTGCGCAGGGGCGAGCAAGACGCATCATAGTCCAGTGTGATAAGCACAACCAAATAAGGGAGATGCAAACACAACTAAGTCGGGTAAGTTTTTAAAGTTCTCTTGGCGGAAAAAAGGCGACTAAAAAAGCTCCATCCCTAGGGCGTCGGCCTAGGGAGGGAGGTGTTTTCTCCCTCTCATCTTCCTCTCTCTCGTCCCCTCTCTCTCCCATATCTTCCTCTCTCTCTCTCTCGTCTCCCTCTCTCTCCCTTTCTCTCTCGCTCGTTCTCCCTCTCTCTTTCCCTCTCTCTTTCCCTCTCTCTCGCCCGTTTCCCTGTTTCCCTTTTTCTCCCCATTACTAACCCTCTTTTTACCGTCTTTCCCAAGGTTGGCCAAAGATGAGCTGCAGAGGCCGAATCGGGAACCATGGAGGCCAGATCTGGAACCAAGCAGGCATGCTGCAGAATCTTCTTTACGGATTGGAAGCCTTTCTCGATAGAACGTAGGACTCTTTTACAATTTTAGGACATTTCCTAAAATTTAGGAAATGGCCCTGAATGACTCACGATACTGGATACATTTTCCAGGTTCAAATTTTCCTCCTAAAATATAGGAACTAGCCTAGAACGTATTAGGACATGGTCGATATGAAAACAGGATTCCCGTGCTAAAATTCTCTAAGAACGAAGACTACCCAAGCTATTTCAAGTCGTGGCGGATCATTTCCTTAATTTTAGAAAGAATCCTAAATTGTAGGAGAGCCCTACGTTCTAGGCTAGTTCCTATATTTTATGAGGGAAATCTGAACCCGGGAAATGTATCCAGTATCGTGAGTCATTCGCGTCCATTTCCTAAATTTTAGGAAATGTCCTAAAATTGTAAAAGAGTCCTACGTTATAGGGTAATCCTACTTTCTAGGAAAAAGGCTCCCAATCCGTGAAGAATATCCTGCAAGTAGAGTCATTTTAAGCCGTTTCCTAAATTTTAGGAAATGTCACAAGTTGTAGAAGAGTCCTACATTTTAAGGGTATCTCTTAAGGTTTATGACACCCTTCATGTCTCGAGGGAGAGTCCTATATCTCGAGTAATTGTGAAGTGATTTAGAAAAGCCTCTAAAATGTAGGAGTCCCTATATCTTAGGACATGGTCGGTATGAAAGGTTCCTACCCTACATAGCAACACCTCGTTCTTAGGACAACCTTGATGTTCTAGGACCCCCCCGAGTCATCCTCGTATCTTAGTTCCCTCATCTCCTATTTTTCCTCTCTTATTGTGGCCCAACCTCCTTGTTTTTCTCTCGCCAGAACCCTATTTGATGAAGGATTACTGTTGATCGCAAGATCAAGAGCTGAGATCGGATTTTGAACGATAATCGTCAAATTGAGATCACTTTGGACCATGGTTCTACGAACTAACGGTCGAGATCATCTTATCTCAACTCAGTGATCATGGTGTGAGTGTTTGGATCGCTAATCGTTTAAGAGTACGGGTGCTTAGATCACCTGCGAAATCGATGGCTCTCATTAAAGATGGACCATTTGTGATCAAAATGGTATTTTCCATCGAATTCTTATTCCAGGAAAACATTTCCCTCATCACTTTACTTTCCTTGGATTTGTTTGTCACTTTGCCCAAGAAATTATTGTTTAGGAAAAGTGTTTTCCCATCTTTAAGGGCCACATAGCGTAATCTCATGGAAAATATGATCTTGACCGACGAATTAATTTATACAATTGACCGTCAAATGGATGGCTTGGATCGTTCTTTGGAAATTAAGAGGTAAGGTGAATATATTTGTTCTCATTACATTAGAGGTGTAGATTAGCCATTTGCGTAAATATGTGGCATGGTTGTAATTCATTCGAAGAGTAGGGACTACTTGGTCGTTTCACAAAACAACCAAGAGAAAAAATAGGGAAATTTGCAACGAACTAGCTCTCTCCCTATTTCGTCTCCCCATTTTGGCCAACAATTGGATGGTTTGGATCACCCCAATTTCTCCCAACCGACCCTCCCTCTCTCCCCCACGTTTGGGATTTTCCCCCTACCCTAATTCCTCTCTCTCTCTCTCTCTCTCTCTCTCTCTCTCTCTCTCTCTCTCTCTCTCTCTCTCCAACCGACCCACCCTCTTTTCCCCTTTGATTTTACAAATCGCCCATGCCCTAATTTGTCTCTCCCTATCTCTCTAAAGGTGCATTCTTATCTCTCCATCAAGTGGATCCATCTACACATTCAAATATCACACTTTGCTAGGAGGCTTCATCTCATCCGTCCGAATTAAATTAGAATGGATCTTTGCAACCATCTTATAGGTTATGTGGCAAACCCATCTAAAGTTGGCCAATCCTAGAACTCCACCATCTCTCTTGAGCCTATCATTCCCTAACAAACCGATCTCAATCATTAGATCTTAACCAAAATCATCTTAGCCATCCAAACCAAACCAATTTGGAGAGGTGGTAAGCTTATCACTAGCTAGCAAGCTTATCACTTGTTAGCTTCTCCTTCCTCCTCTTGATCTTATCCTTTACTAACGAATCCATCTAGACCCTTAGATCAAAACCAATTTAATCCTAGCCTTACCCCCAATTCCCTTTTACCCTTCCCTAAACTATCCCCTCCTAAGCTTATAAATAGACCCTCCCTTTTCTTTGAAGAAAAGATGGAATAGCCCTCCTCTCCCATTATCATTTTCATTTATTCTCCCAAGACTCAATGACTTGCTCTCCCCTTTCTATTCTCCTCATAGCCTTTCCTCATCTAGGTTAGTACTTTTGCCCCCCTCAAGCCTCCTCAAGCCTAGCAAGACAAAGGTCACTCCATTCTTTTCGGTTCAAGCTCTTGAAAGAGGATTCGGCACACTCTCTCCCAAGATCCAAGGCCATTTCCAAAACGTCCAAGAGGTCAGTAATTTTCATGGAAAGGCAATGCTTTATTTCGTTATGGTTTGCATCAATCGAATGTGCCTTTGTTTAATACAAATAGTATAAACGTGTTACAAATTTGTTCTTAACAGTATGCGTGAAAGGCTTTAGAATTAATGCATAGGTTGCATCAGAAATGGTCAAAAGCGTCTCTTATCTTCTTTGGATTTAATAAAAAATAACGTGTTTGGGCGTGCTCTTATGATGTCTTTGAAACATGTGCAGACAATATCCTCGCAGGCATGCTGTTAAAACAGATTTCCATGTCTTCAAGTCTTATTTCATTTTTGTAACTTGATCCCTTACTCTTCTAGGACCTACCATGGCATCATAAAAAAGGGAATGAAGAACAAATAACCAATGCTAACAGTAGCTTTGTTAAGCATTCAAAAGAATAAATTAATAAAATGTTAACAGTAGCTTTCAATGATAATCATAGAGCCTTGTCGAAGTAATTGCCCGATAACAATAGCCTCGTTGGATATTAATGAAAATCCTTAATCTTGGAACCTAACCCTTATAGGGTTACTCATCCAGGTGATTTCACCCCGTCCCTAGGGGCCCACACGCCCAACCCGCACCTCAAACCCACGGCCAACTCGGTCTTGACCTGAACCTCGCGGCCCCCCTTGGCCTTGACCAAACCCAATCCACGCCCAATGCTACTTGGGTTCATCCCAACCCGTCCAACCCTGACCCCCACCCCCTAACCCGACCTCTCCTACCTAGCCCCAGCTTAAGCCCAACCCAAGCTGTGCCCCAACCTAACCCGCACCCCTAAGTCACATCCCTAAGCCCAACCCAAGCCGGCTTAACCCGAGCCGCACCCCTACCCAAGCCCAACCCAAGCTGCACCCCAAACGCAAGCCATGCCCCAACCCAACCCGCACCCCTAAAGCCGCACCCTAAACCCGCAACCAAAACTTGCACCCTTATTCGGCCATGAACCCCAACCCCTACCTCTGCCACTATCCCCTACCGACCCTACCCTCAGCTAGCCCAACTAGTTGACCCACTCCTAGGACCCCTCTTAGCTAGCCCCATCGCTCACTTAGCTAGCCCAACCCCACTCGTCATCTTAGATAGTCCCCACTCGCCCACTTAGCTAGATCCCAGTCGGCCTTGACCCCAAAACCCATGGCTTACTTGACCTTAACCCCAAACCCTATGACCCGAAGGCCATTTGGCCTAACCCAAACCCCACGTCCCTGTGCCGAGTCCCATCTACATGATTTAAATAAACCATACCCCATGACCATTCCTTAGTTAATACCCACACCTCATCTCCCTCGTCCATCCACAGATCCTACACCCTATCCAAACCCCAAGTCTAATTAGTCATATACCAACCAACCACTGTTACCCCTATACCCATATATCTATATATGCCCATACCCATCAAACACATTATATTCGCATCTTAAATTTAAGTAGCCATAACCATCAGCCCATTATCACTCATTTATGACCCCATGGCTGTACCCATCCAACCATCAGTACCTAAATCATTCGATTTCATCAACCCCGTAGTCATGCTCATATGATCCAACTCGGACCCAACCTGAGCCCAACCCAACTCAAGCTGCACCTCTACTCTTACCTGACCCCTGCCTGCACATCGACCAACGACCCGGACCCAAACCGCAACTCGAGCCAACCCGGTCCAATCCGGACCAAACTCTACTTAACCCAAGTTGAACCCGAACCCAACCCTAGTCAACCGACCCCACCCAGGTCGAACCCAACACTACCCAAGTCCAACTCGAGTCAACCCGAGTTGAACCCGAACCCAACCCGAGTCAATCGACCCCACCAAGGTCAGGACCCAACACTACCCGAGTTTAACCCGTGAGAGACCCGAGTTAACCCGACCCAAACCCAACCCGGGTTATACCTCTACTCTAAACCCAAAGGCCTACTCGGCCTAACCTCGTCCCTAATCCATTAAGAACCCATTTGGTCTAAACCTTGAAAACAACTTTATCCTAACTCAAACTCAGCCCCGCAGCCAGGGATTGAGAGTGATATACATAAAATTTACTTTGTATTTTTTTTACTATTTTCAATTTTTGTAAATTTTTTTTATAAAATATTAAAATATGTTTTTGCCCTTTAATGTAACAGTGATATGCTAGACAATTTTGGGTGATATATATTTATATTTATATGAACTGCATGTGAAATATGCAATATGCATAAATATTTATATGAATCGCTGCATGACATCACATGTTACATGTTGTTCGATTTTGTTAAACCATCAAGATTTGTTTTTTTCTTGTATGATGATTAAAGTGTGTATTAATTAGGGTTGCAAACCCGACCCGCATCGACCCAACCCAAAAATAGCATGGGTCAGGTTTAGAAATCATGGGTCATGGGTAGGGTCGGGTTTTAGTTTAAAAAACCCGGCGCAATCTTGGGTAGGGTCGGGTTTAAAGAAAAAAAACCCAAAACCCAACCCGACTTATGTAGGCGTACTATGACATTTTTAATTATCTCTTGATTAACATAGCAAATTATTTTTCAATATATTGATATAACTGTTTTCATTGAGGTGATCATGTTTGTGATGTGGAAATATAGTTTCCTTCTTAAATATATACACTTGATTACATAAATTTAGAGACTTTTGGTGTGAAGATTAGTTTTTTTTTCTACAACGCGTCGAGGTGAAAAAACCCGACTCCCGACCCGCCCGACCCGAGTTGCAGCCCTAGTATTAATACTATTACTAGCAAACAAAGTGTATTAATATTTATCCCAACATTTCATTAAGGTTAATCTTGGGCGTCCATTTGTATATGTTTCAATAAGTTTCCATGATTTTATAAGATTTCTATCAAAATTTCCATTCAAAGCCAACATTTGCAATTTCTGTAACTGAAACGCATACCAAAACCTGAAACCTTTTTTAAGAGTGCATGTTCATGCGTGATGCATCCATAAATGTGCCACGAACAAGAACATGTATATGAATGGTACGGAGCACGGGTTTGGAGTTTATGTGCATTTGTCGAGCACACTACATCTTGGATGCGTATCAATGGGCAAATGACAAACAATAACAAATCATGCCCATTTCAAAAAAAAATAACAAATCATGCTGATGCTTTGTGGGGTGGGGGGGGGGGGGAGGCCTAGTGTCCTGCATGCATAGATGTAAATGGTTTCATGCATGTGTATGGTGTAAGTGCATATTTTAACATTGCCTACATGCCAAATACCTTATGAGAATTTATATGGTGGATGGCCATACATGCACGTAGAGCCTAAAAATGTAGTGGGGGCACACATTGTTAAGGTGATCCAAACCATTCATTTGTTGGGCCCTGACATAGATAGGGTGTACCCAGAAAATGCTCTCCATAGGATGACCCTATTATCCCTCCAATTAATGGAGGTATCTATGTTGTTCCGTACATTTTAAACCTCCACAAATCGGAGGGTTAGGATCTTCCTATGGAAGGGATTCAGTGCACGCCATATCTAAGTCAGGGCCCAACAAATGAATGGTTTGGATCACCTAAACAATGTGGGCCCCACTGCATTTTTGGGCTGCACGACCGTTCACCATATAATTTCTCTTATGTTACAAAGAATATAAATCTTAAACAAACTGTAGCGGTTGGTTCTGATATCTGAAAAACCATCACATCAATGAGAAAACATGTAAAACAAAACCCAATTTGATTTGTCAACACAAAACACAAGTACATGCACCTAGCAAGATTTTCTTCATCAATAAACATGCAAGGATAAATTACAGAGATCTGATGGAAAAGAAAAGAAACCTTAAAGATGCCTGTTGTCCAACCTCTCCAAGGTAAGCAAGACTGTCTTCATCAATAACCAATTCCTCAACCTGGGCACGAATTGCTAATATCTGTCCACATAACAACCAGGGGAGATATAGAGTACTACTTTATGACACAGTTAGATCATTAGCACTAAAATAAGCAGATAGATGACTGGGAATGAACCTGTATCATGTCAGCAGGATTATAAGTTTCTGTCCGAATAATAACTAGTCGGTCCAGCAAATCCACAGGTATGCCATGTGGACTGCTGACATCAGTTCCTCTGCATAACAGGCATTGGCAGTAAGTTAAATATAAATAAAAAAAGATCACAGATTAATATGTTTGGGTCGGACAGAATATTGTAAGTTAACAATGTAGAGCAAAAAGGGACACATCACAAAAAGCAAATCAAGTGTAACGTTATCCATGACTGATTAACCCTAAAAGTGGCCATGACAACTTCATTTGTCTAGAGTCTAGACTCTAAGTAGTCCAAACTCCAACTTTATGAAAAAAGTAGGAAAATCATGTCTTAAAAAATTGAGAGCTTTTCCTTGACTCAGCCATGTTGAACTCTGAAACTGAAAGACAAATTTGTGCGTCAAATGCCATATTTTTTGCAAGAAAAGGATAGAGCTTTCCACACCTTACGTTACATATTCCTCTGTTTGTAGCAAAAATTACAATTGGTGATAGAGAGCTCTCTAAAGCACGATTAAGGTATGAGAAGCATTCCATATCAAGCATGTGAACCTGTAAAAAAGATATAGGGACAAAGATATATCAAATTAATGAATGTAAAGGCCAACCCATATAGAAAATGAAAATACTCGGAAGAAAAAGGCACCTCATCAATGAATAGGACTCCGGGGACAAGCTCTGCAACTCCATCATCAATATATCTGTTAACAACCTGTCAACAATGAAATTTTTTTAAGTTAATCTTTGGCACTCACTCTTTCCCACCATCTGACTGCACATCTTATATTTCCAGATAAGAAGAGAAATATCAAATATACAAGTTAAAATATAAATAAGTGACATTCTATCCAAAGATCAAATTGCAGAACCTTATTTATTTCTTGTCTTAGTTTGTCAGTAATTTCAGTCTTCCTGGGCTTCATCATCTGGCCCATCAATGATAAGATATCTTGTCCTCCTTGTGGGCGAGCATTAGCGGCATCCAAATCATGTAGAGTAACATCCTGGTAAGGAAATGAAGAAATAAGAAACCTAGAGAAATTTTCAATAGCAGAAAACGGCCCTTCCAACAAAAATTAAAAACACTACTCTTGAACAATGACTAGAGATGAACCACAATACTCATCACTTAGTGGGCCCACTTCAACCACAGCTAGAAAAAGGGCCACCTCAACATGTCGTAAAATATTTTCACATCTGACTTTGCCACCATGAATACAAACCTCACCAAAATATTGGCTAGATCCTTGGGGTCCAACACCAACCCATCTAGGCTCTGCTTCATAGACAACTCTAGTTCACAGAAAGTTTCTCTCACCTCGATAAGCCCTCCAATGCCTTCCATGGATTTACATATCATCAGGCAGCCGTACGTATCAGCCTTTAGGTACCCAAAACATGACATGGGGTGTGTATCTTGAGTATCATTTTTATTTAAAGTGTATTCAAGGGTACCCACATTGCATTATCCGATGTGATGATACACCACTTGCATATTGCATGTGTCTCGAGCGATAGAAAATGACGAAGATGGGGATTTTAAACCCCGATTATTCATAGTTTTCTTTCATTCCATACGTATCAGCTTTTAGGTACCCAAAACATAATACGGGGTATGTATCTTGAGTATCGTTTTTATTTAGTGTATTGACAGATCCCCACATCTCATTATCTGATGTGATGATGCACCACTTGCCTATTGCATATCTCGAGTGACAGAAAATGATAATGATGGGGCTTTTTAAACCTCGATTTTCCACATTTTTCTTCCATTACAAAGTTTGGGAAAGGTCCAAAAGGGATTTTATATTCATTCAACAAATATTTGATAAAATCACCATGCATTCCTCCAATTGATTTGGACTGTCAATTTTCCATGTCTACGCATAATATCAGTCATTTTACATGGGGAACCTGAAGCAAACAGGTAATTGGTTGAATAAAGAAATTAAATAACAAACCAAACTTTTAGTTGGGTTAAACTAGTACACTTAAGAAAAATTTGTTTAACCTAGTAGGGAAAAAAAAAAACTATTCTCCTATACTAAGTGAGTCAAGTCTTGTTTGGCAATAAAGCACGTCACAGAAGCACATGCATAAGTATGAGCTAGGATTTCAGTTACAGCAAATACCAAAATATACCTGGACAATCTCCTTCTTCTTGTGAACCTCTCCTTTAGGAAGTGGAACATACTCTTCTGCTTCAAGGTCAAATTCCGTAGCAAAAACATCACTTCTACCTACTCTTTTAACTGCTCCACTGTTTCCCTCAATGTATATTACATCACCTACAGTGACCTGCAACTCATATAAGAGATGTACGTCAAGATGGTATCAATCAGAAACCAGCATGAATATAAGAAAGTCTGACAATCAAAATTAGCAGAAAACCTGTGTTTTTTTTTTTTTTTAATGGTAGAAAACCTGTGTTATTAAAAAAAATTGAATTGGGAAAATCATACAATTTACATTTGACACCAATACCAAAAATGTTGAGAGACACTGCATATTATGACCTAATATTAAATGAGCTATTTAGAGTTAATATGCAAGTCCTATCCAATTATCAGTTGAAAGGGGGAAAATATCTTTTACTTAACTGGAAAAAAAAAAACTTGTGCATGGAGAGCTTAGGAATACTTTTTTTTTCAAATTTCCTTTAATTGGTATTAACAGTAAAAAAAGTGCATGGAAAGCCTCGGGGTGTCTTGAATTTTACTCTTATGGAAATGCAGAATATTCTTGAGAAATGAAAAAAGCAATAACTATTACCTTTTCCTTAATTAAAGCATCATAAATAGTTGGATCCAACTTCAGTTGTTTGGTTCCTTTGACAGTTTTAAGCCCAATAATTACATGACTAATGCTTTTCCCATAGCCACCTGTAGTACTCTCAGTTTCTTCTGGGGAGAGTTCAGTCACCTCTCCTTCATAGACTTCTTTGTTTTCCTTGATACGTAGGCCGATGGCCCTCCGAAAATTTTCCATAAGCACCTCTGTTTTCTTGACTTCCGATGAGTACACTTCAGATCCCACCATTGGGCAGAATGGAACCTGCACTTCAAGTTTTAAAGCGAAGTTACTTCAAAATCACAAGCGGAGAACATATCAAATTATATAAAATCTACACAAATAAAAAGGAGCCACAATACTCGGATACCAAAGGAGATGCAGATAGACATACAAATGGCATTTCCAAATGGACAGATGCAAATATGAGAAAAGTATCCTCTCAATTCACCTGAACACTGCAGTGATAGTCGGGAATTGCACAGTAATAATAAATACTGTAAATAAGTATCTGGTTCCACTATTGATATAATTATATAAACATAGATACATTCAGCTTTTACCATAGCAGTGATGCACTCAAGTATGTAATGTTGAAGTGAGGGGCCCAAAATTTAATCTTCACCAAATAGGGAAAAAAATACGATAAACTCATTGGCGTAAATACTTTCAATTTATGGAATGGATTGAACAATTGTCAATATATGGAGTTATATGCTGGATTTGAATGTGGTGAGTAAAAAGTATTTACTTTCAAATTATGGAATGGATTGAACAATTGTCAATATATGGAGTTATATGCTTGATTTGAATATGGTGAGTAAAAAGTTCACTGAAGTGAGAAAAGTTCAATATGGTGCAATATACCAAAAAATATAAAAAAAACACTTCAACAGAATCAACACTCAAACTATGTCAATCTTGGGTGAAGAAGTATTCTGACGCTAAAACAGAGAAGACCTCTTGGTAAAGATACCAGTGCTAAAAACTCAACACATCGATGAACAAGGGAACGATGAGAAATCAGAAATGTTTTATCCTTTAATTTTCTTTTCAAAAAAAGAAATCAGAAATGTTCAATAGAAATTCTTGACAGGAGGTGGTGAGGAAAAAGATTATTGACGAAGAAGATTGGAAGGGTGTATCAGATTGTCATCTGACAAAGAAGAGGCTTTGGCAATTTCCTTCTATACAGACATGAGACATCCCAATAGGATCTTCCTTTCTCAAAGTTCATTTTCCATCCCATTGGAGATCAAAACACCCCTTTAAGGCACTCTGGTAGAATTTTGGTTCTTCTTCTCCATTTACTTTCCCTTGCTCAAATCTCTATTCCTTGATGTAATTATCTTTTCCCAATCAAGCTATAAAGATCACTCTGACAATCAATCCCAATCAACTATCGTGGAAGGAAGAGAATGTGGAGAGGAAATATTTTCTAAAAGCATGCGTGATGGAATATGGTTAAAACGTAATAATGGCCACAGGATGCAAGTCTCATTCTACAATGATGGTGAAAGCTCTAACTAATTGGGAAACCCTATTCATCTTTTAGTCTGAAAGATAATGTCTTGGTGATGAAAATTTTAGGGAAATCATTACGGGATAAAGTGTTTCCCATTGGTATCCGGTGATAATGATGAAGGCTATATTTATATGCATGCGTCTTTACAACATTCCCTTTCCTGCATGGGCGAATCAATGGTAACTAACAAACAAATACATTTTGGATATTGAGAACCTCATGGAATATAAATATCGTGTTAAGATCATGAGAGCCCAAACCATCACAACAGACTGAGTGTCCTTCAATCGTTGATAGGCTTGAAGGTGTCAAACATATAAAGAAGATTAAGAGAAAATGTGGAAAACTTTGATCCAGAGATCGCATCCTATTTGATCCAAGCATAAAGGGAGGAAGAAAATCAAGGTCTGATTAGTGAGTGGAGGGACAACTACTGCTTTGATTCATAATTCATTCTAAACGAGAGGTCAAAGACAAGGTGTATCTCGTGCTTGGAAGAGGAAGAATCGGTGGATCACTTATTCCTTCACTGCAAATTGACAACTTCTATTCGGGATCATGTCTTAGAGTGGTATGACGCAGTGTTTAAAAACGCGGATTTGACGCGGAACGCGGCCAGGAAAAATCCTTGTCGACTCAACGCGGACGCGGCCAAGAATGCGGTTGACGAGGTTGACGCGGTCATAACTTGGGAGAGTCGAAGGAGTTTTATGACTATGTAGGGCAAAACGTGGAATGCGGATGTGGTGCAATGCGGAACGCGGCCAAGGCAAAAAGGAGTCGACTCGGGGGAGTTCCTTGTCGAGTCAAGGAGTTTTTGAACACTGGTATGACGTAAGTTGGGTTTAGGCAGAATCAATTAGGGGCCTTACGGAAAGCCGGTGCATTAGATGGTGTCGGAAATTTGGTAATGGGTGGTGGAGTAGGAGATTTGGGGAGGGTGGGGTCAAATTGATTCTAAACAGTTGGTCAGGTTGGGTAAATAAGAACAGCCCTAAATGAAGATGGAAATAGAAATTATGAGATCTTATGGAATAAGGATAAAGAAAAGAATGTGTGGTTGGAGGAAAATACAAAGCAAAACTAACTAGAAAACAGATATAAGCCCATATGATAAATTGATGGATAAGAAAGTTTTGTTAGCATCAGTCATCACATCAACAAGACCTACTAAAGTAGTTCTGGTTATAGAAGCAAAAAATAAGTGTTGTGATTAAAGATAAGAAGAATTGAAGATGAAACATACCTTGGTTCCAAGCTCGTGAGATATTCCAAGAGCCAATGCAGTTTTGCCCGTACCAGGAGGTCCGGCAAGTAGAAGAGCGCGGCCAGCCATCTTCTTCTGCCTTATCATATCCACAACAAGACCAGCCGCTTCTCTCGCCTCAACTTGTCCTACAAATCCAGCAGCCATTCGAACTGCTCTTCCATTTGTCTGAAAGCAGATATGAATATATCATCACACAACAAATAAAAGATAAGACCAGATCCATCTTTTTGTTTTGGGTCCTCTTCATCATTCAAAAAAAAAAAATCAAACAAACAAAAGTATATCAAAAAATGAAAGAAAACAGAAAATGCATACATAACCGCAAACAGAGAGTAAGCAGAAACAAAATCCATACTACCATTGGTATCATTTCAAGCAATGTACTAAAAAATCCCTCAAAGATGAAAGAATGACAAAAATTAAAATTCCCCAAAACCCTAGTACCTACAAAATATTCTTAACAGGGTAGACAAACAAAAATTTGAAAACACTAAAAACCTAATCTATACAATCCGTGAAACCAAAAACTGAGTTCTTTTACTACTGTTTCTATTTGTGAAACCAGAAACCAAAAATAAAGCATCAGAAACAAGGGAAAGATTACACAAACTCCAAAAGCAAGTAACCCATCACTTAAAACCCAAAACCGATAAACTAACTCCTCTTTAGCAGAAGATAAAGTCCCATATCATAAAGACCCAAGACAACTAAAAACAAAATGCAGATATACTCAAACCCATAAAATCAAAAAAAAAAAAAAAAAACACGACAAGAGAACGGTTCTTTCTACCAAAACATCAATTGAGAGAGAGAGAGAGAGAGAGAGAGAGAGAGAGAGAGAGACTACTTCAAGACCAAGGCCTTTAATGTGTGTATGCGTAGCTACTCTCTGTTTCTTTGTGGTGGATTGAACTTCTTCGATCTTCATGGTCGCCCCTTTTTTGGCTCCCGATTACAGAGCGATCTTTCAAATTTCCGTGGGAAGCTTGCTTCTCAGGAAACACAAATGAAGTCTAGTTTAGGGTTTAAGTATCTGACTGGTGCATCTCGGATCGGGTCGGGTCGGGTTGAGGCCAACCCGACCCGCCTCAACCCGACCCGACCCGATTTCCAACCCGGTTGGGCTCAACCTGACCCAACCTGATTCCCAATTCATACACATGTTTTTTGTGGGCCGCACTTTTTTTTTTTTTTTTTTGCTCACATTCCTAGTTTACTACACAGGCATCCACCGTATAAAAACTCTTTCTAACCGAACTGAAGGATAAATTTATGTTGAAATTTAAGCACATTTCTAATTTCAATGGGAAATGTGTTCAGTTGAAATCAGGTTTTAAGCACATATCAGAATTGGAAATCGGGTTTCGGGTCAGGTCGGGTTCCCCGACACCCCAACCCGACCCAACCCAATTTCCAATTCGGGTTGATTTTTCCCAACCCAACCCAACCCAAATTCGGGTTCAACTCGGAATTGGAAATCGGGTTTCGGGTCGGGTCGGGTTGCCCGACACCCCCAACCCGATTTCCAATTCAGGTTGATTTTTCCCTACCCAACCCAAATTCGGGTTGAACCCGACCCGAGTTGCACCCCTATATTTGAGTGTCATGTTTTAAGAATCAGTGAGGACCAGCGGTCGTAGTGGGGCCTGCCTAGGTAGGGGACTGGGGGACCCAACCTAGTATGGGATAGGTTTAAAGGACCTTGCCTACCGCGTTCCATCAACTCTGAAGCCTTTGGCTTATTGGTAAGGTACCTAACATTTGGTATCATAGCAGCCACCGTGTCTCGTGTTTGGGGTACAGAAGAGGCAACATGTGGAGAGGATTACCTGGAAAGGGCTACCTGGTAAAAAAAAAAAGCCAGAGTGAAAGCCACTAGAGTGAAGTTGCCATAGAGTGGGATGCCGCAGAAGGGGCGACCCGTGGAAAGGATTGCCTAGAAAACAGGGTAACTTGTAGAATGGGCTACCTGGAAAACAGGCCAGAGTGAAAGCTGTCACAAAGTGGGCCGCCGAGAACGGTGGATTCGAAAGTGTGGTGGTATGTTAAGGTCCTGAGTGGGGGCCCGCCTGGGTATGGGACTGGGTGGGACCCAACCTGGTATGGGACAGGTTTAATGGCCTTGCCTAACTCGTTCCATTAGCCTTGGAGCTTTTGGCATATTGGTGAGGTACCTAACATAGAACCGAGTCCAATAAAAACTAATTATCGTAAATTAATGTAAATTTGAGTACCTAAGGCCATGTGTGACGGCAGGATTTCCATACTCCTCTCTCTCCACTTGGAGAAACTAGTTTATCATGAAAAAAAATCGTGGTAGCCAAACATGCCCTTTAGAGTACTTCCTGTTGATTTTTCTTGACAGGACTTTGTGTAATTAAAGTGCCTTGATTAGATTTGATGTGTCCCTATAAGGCTCTGTTTGGATGCCAATTGGAAGTAGACTCTAAGTAATCCTAAAGAAAAAAAGAACCACTTTTCTTATACTTTGTGGTGCCTGCTTGCCAATGTAGCATTAAAATCCCAAACAACTACAAGAGAAGAAATGTCAATGATAACTGCACGTCCAGTGACGTGGCATCACTAGGATTTCCATACGAAATATCTCAAAAAAGAAGAAATTCCTTAGGCTCCGTTGGGATGCTTAAGCATTCTTTAGAGAAGTAAAGTCTATGGTGAGGGGCAGGCTTTTGGATGCCATGTAAACCCTAGTATTGTTTTGGGTCCACCCCATGATGTAGGCCCCACCCCACACACACCACTCTCTTACTCAATATAGAGAGTCCATGGGTGGGGTTTTAACGTGTGAAAAACATAATAGAAAAGAAAGAGAAAAACAGCGTGAGGAGAAAAAAGAGAAGAGAAAAAAGGGTTTCTCTTCGGTTCATCTAGGGTTTGGTTTGGGTAAATCCTAAAGGGGTTTTTGGAAGTCCTAATCTCCATTGAAGGTTGAAGTCTTTGAAGAGGGTAAGAAGGAAGAGGGAAAAGAAGCCAAAACCTAGGGTTTTGGAGTGGTTCTTGGATAAGAAGAAGCAAGTATCTTACGCTTGGTTCTTTGAAGTGGGAAAGCAATCTCTTGCAAGGGGTTTGTGAGGTAACCCGTATTTCCTCCAAGATTTGATTCTTAATCTTCTATTCTTATGTATTCCTCAAGTTTTTTGGAAAACTTGAGAAGAATGACTTTGTATTTCTCTTTTCATAGTGGATTTTTTTTGGAGTTTGTCTCGTGGTTTTTTTCCCTTCACATTGGAGGGTTTTCCACGTTAAAATCGCGTGTTCTTGATTTGTGTGGTGGATTGCTATTTTATGTGCTTTGTGTTTTCTTGTTCGTGGCTATTTAACAAGATTTCCCCAATAAGTATAGCCATCTACTTTATTCTGTTTGGATGCTAGTTAACAAGAACAGGGAGAAGGAGAGGGAGAGATAGAGAGAGGGAGTTAGATAGAGAGAGAGAGACGAAGGGAGGATTACCAAGAAATCTCTTCTTTTTTGGGATATTTCATATGTAAGTGCTAGTGATGCCACATCATCAGACATGCAATTATTACACATGTTTCTTGTCTAGTATTCTCTAGTGCTCTGTTTGGTTGCTTGTTTTGGAGGAATTGTAGGAGTTTCAAATGCATGAGATCTCCCAGAGATCTCCCCAAAGCACGTTTGGTTGTCATTTACACCTTTGACCACTAGACAACTTCTAGACATCATTATTGGTTTTTATCCTAGGTGGCGCCTACGTGGCGGAGATGTTCCCCCCCCCCCCTCCCCATAATCTTCTCTCCTTTTTTCACCAAAATGGAGAAATTTGTTGAGGGAATTCGGAGGAATTCTTGTCTTATTCTTTTCCTCTCTTTCTCTCTCTTCCACCTATATTTTGATAATGACACCCTACATCTTCCGCTAATTTTCTCGCGCAACCAAACACTACTCGCAAATCTCCCTCCTAATATTCTCCCCATCTTCCATTCTCTTCCATTCTTGTCTAATTCTCTTTGCCTTATTTTTTTCATATTCTCCCAGCCATCTACAAGCAACCAAACAGAGCATAGGGGTTTGGGTGTTACTTTGGCAAACAAACACCGTGAAGTTAAAGAAAAGTGCATTTTTTCGCTCAGGGATTGCTTGAGGAACCCTTGTATGTCCAAACAAAATCCTCTCTCTCTCTCTCTCTCTCTCTCTCTCTCTCTCTCTCTCTCTCTCTCTCTCTCTCCTCTCTCCTGGTTAACTTCAATCCAAATAGAATAAAGCACTTGGCTTTACATGGATTTACCAGGGGTTTAATAGCATGCAAAATCCCCCCCCCCCCCCCCCGACACTGACTTTACTTGCCCAAAGAATGCGTAAGTATCTAAACAGCGCCTTAGGCCCTATTTAAATTGCAAGAAAACATTGTCGATGGGAAAAAAATTCTTGGGAAATGTTTTTTCTTTTCACGATTTAGAGGGAAATGATATGATTATGATTAATTTGGACCAATATTATCATAAATTGTATGTCCCTCTAATTAAAATTTGTTAGAATATGTGAGATCTCACAGTCAGATTATGTTGAAGTCACATCGTTGGATCACCATAGTGCTAGATTAGGCAAGTGGGTTGAATGGGGTAACCTGGCTAGATTAGGTAGCTAGCTTAAATTAGCAATTGTCTTTGTCGTATATATATAAATAGTAGGAAATTTTAGAAATAAGTTTCCTTTCCAAACTTTTCCACAACATTCTTGCCATTCAAATAGGGCCTTAATCCACATATTTTCTCCTTGATTGGATTTGATGTGTCCCTTCTCAATCCACACATTTTCTATCAATGCGTAGCAAGGCAAGATAATAAAAAAAGATCCCCCCCCCCCCCCCCCCCCCCCCACCCCGGTTTGTTTTTGTGGTTTTCTCCTTTGTTTTGCTAGTTCCAGCTTGCTGTAGCTCTTTGTAGCTTTGTGTTTTTTGTCTTTTGTTTTCTATTGTTTCCCCTTCCTTGCTGGTTGGGTGTTGCCTTTTGGCTCCTTATATTTTTTATGCATGCTCCTTCGGGGTCCTGCCTAACCCCAGCTTACCCATAAAAAAAAAGGCAAGATAACAAAGTTGTGCATTAACACGTGATTAGATTGATATCCCAAGCAAATATTGTAAGTTGCAAACATTGTTTGGGAAATTATATATTCCCCCCTTTTCTCTTCCTTTTGCAACATGCTACTCGTGTAAAAGGGTAGTCATATATACATTAGAGGGATCTGGCCCAAAGAAGAAAAGGGGCAAATATATCAGTTCCCACATTTTTTGTATGAATACATATATAGTTGAGGCTCTAATAATTAATTTTACCGGTGGTAACATTTTATGAGGGATTCTAAACTCACAGGCACCCTTGCAAAAACTGGTTACAAGGGTGCCACCAGTAGATCCACATCATTCTGAGTGCATTTTATAATGGCTTTGAAAGCATTAGAAGCAAATGACATGGGTTCAATGGTGGAGCCCTTGGCCCTTGCATCCCTCTATTATAGAGTATTAATTATCAAATAGGTGTTGTTCATCAGCATAATGCCGGTTCCTGTCCTAGCAATAAGATATGAGAGATTATAAAATGGGATTTACAAGGCACTAGATAAACTAATATTCCTCTCTCACGCTCCAGTTCCCTCTCTCACCACTTAGATAAATTAATATTGGAAAAAAAAAATTCATGATTGCCAAACATTGCCTCATGTACTTGAAAAATGCAAAAATAAGTCACGTCTTAAATGGACTTACATTGCCTGTGCCTATAGAAGTCTTTAAATTTTCTATTCTAGTCTGGGAAATGGGAGATTTTATACGGTGTAAGGGCTTACAACAATAAGGTGGAGGTACCGCCCTTGATATTTGATCCAACAGCAGCTCACTTTTTGAGGAGCTGCTGTTGGATCAGATACCAAGGATGGTACTTCCACCGTACAAAGGCCTTATTGTTGTAAGCCCTTACACCATATAATTTCTCGGGAAATGGTATCCAAAATCCCTTTTTAATAATGACAATCCTCTTACTTAGTTATACAAATAACATTTTTTGCTAAAGTTGTCCATAGTTTTTTGAGGAATGATAGACTGAAGGGCGTCCATGCAAAAGCCAGTTACAAGGGCGCCCCCATTAGACATTAGTCCATCTTAAGAAAGTGCATTTGCTAGGGCACAGAAAAATGTGAAAATGGCTTTGACAAACATAAAAATAAAGTGCCAATGAACGTACATTCCTAAGATGGACCAATAGGGTGCCCTCTAACTAGTTTTCTGCAATGGCGCCCTTCTATCATTCCTCTAGGTTGCATTTATTTCCGGGTAGGTGGGGATGTTCCTAATAGTCTTTAGTAGCTAACTAGAAAATGACAACGCAGAGAGAAGAGCGGCATTATCAAAACCTGGGAGTGCAAACATTATTCCCTTCTCTATAATGGGATTTGGTAGGTTCCATTGCAAAAGTCATTTCTTGGAACGTCTATTCCATGAGAGAGTAGCCATATAAGGCTCACTTTCCAACAATTTTTGTCATTATTCATGAGTAGCTGCTCTCTCATGCAACAGGCGTCACGCAAAATGCCTTCTGCGATGGACCCTACAAAATGAACAAAACTTGGCTCAAGTCTGAGGAAGTCCTCAGGCTCCTTGCTAATAGCAAGAATGTGGGCCGTGTGGAAATATCAATTACATAGTAATTGATATGTAACTGATATTTCCACACCCTTTGCTATTGTCTAATAGCAAGGAGCCTAAGGAAGTTCCTCAGACCCGGACCTGAGCCAAGTTTCGTTCAAATCCCCTGTATATTAGTAGCATCTGAGTATTTTAAGGTTAATATGGGCAAGTGAATAGAAACGTGTTACATCGACTGACTTGGATCGAATTTAAATTGTTGGCCATCTTCTAATCATCCAAAATGCCTTTTTTTTTACATTGAGGAAAACATCTAAAACACACTTAAAGAGTATTAAACATGTTTTTTGGCCGACTTTCCAATTTTAACGCCTCAATATTTTTATTTATTTTTGGTTTTTAAGTTGGTGTTAGGCAAGGACCCCTACAGAAATGTATTAATAAGAAGAAAAAAAAAACATTACAAGCGCATGAAGCAGAATCCAGATGAGTCGCCGCTGGTTACAATTTTGTAAATAACGAAATTGTATACATATTAAATGCATTTTTTGTGATTCCATTTTTACTACAACTATTTTTAAACAATACTGTATTAAACTCGAGTTTTGCTAACTATGATCATAACCATTCCATTTTGTTTTAATCATTCATTTGCGCGAAATGGAATGGTTTGATTATTAATCCATGTCAAACACACTGCCATTTTTTAGTGGCTAATGGTGATGGTATTGCTTTCACCCTTCTCAACCCCTTTTCGATGGTTAAACTTAAGTGCTCTGGGACTTTCAGTGGATAATGATGTAAGATTAATGTGTCTAATTAAAATTTGAGGGTTGCTCCTTTCAGATTAAAACCATCATTTCTACTTTCCCAATTGAAAGTGTTTACATTAAAATTTGGGCTACAGCTTTGAAGAGGCCAGCGCCTGTAGCTCAGTGGATAGAGCGTCTGTTTCCTAAGCAGAAAGTCGTAGGTTCGACCCCTACCTGGCGCGTTTTTTTTTAAATTTTGGCTCCATATTTTCATAGCCCTCTTCAACTTAGCCAGTTTCTCTTTCACGATCTTAGTGTATTCATTTTTGGCACAGCTCGAATTGTTGATGAATCAATGGGTCAGTATGAGCTGGTGGTTGTATTTGTATTCAGTCGAGGTGTCTCTTTATACACCATTGTCTCGATTGGCAAGGCTTCATGGAACAGTTTTGGACATTGATCTTTGTGGAAGAGAGAGAAGAAAACAGACACTACTAATTTTGGCATGCACCTAAGTTAAATAGTCCAATTGAAATATACCAAAGAAATAAAGATTTAGAAAATATAAGAAAAATATGAGAAGACAAGGCAGAAAGAACAGTTGAGGATAGTTACAACAATTATTACTGATAATGGGAAAATACAATGAAACTATGAATTTTAAGAGTGTATAATTTCTTTTCTTTTTGGGGAGTGATAAATCGACCCCCCTATGTGTCTATCTCTCTCCTCTCCCTCTCTCTCTCTAACGCAGAGGAGAGAGGACGATACTTGGGGGTCGATTTAAGATATTTGGGGTCGATTTATCACTGCCCTTTCCTTATGCTGAAAGTGTGTTTGGTATAATTCTTCCCAAATGCCGTCGGGAACACCATGATCAGATGATCCTATAGGCCTCTTGTCTGTAGGGTCCCCCCCCCCCCTACTGTTCAGTGGTGTGTTTGGATCAAGGTTTTAAATTTCGGTTTCGTTTCAGTCCTCATTGAAACCGAAATTTCGGAAGAAATCAGACGAAACCACTAAATTCATATTTTATCTTGTACTTAGCTGAAATTTTCGAAATTTCGGTAATTTCGCTCGAAATTTCTTGAGCATATTAAATAACATCAAAATTCCAGATTTTTTGGAACGAAATTTTGTAACATTTCGAGTTACCATGATTTCGGTTTCGTTCTCCACCGAAACCCAAAATTTTGGATTTCAGTCGAAATTTAAACCTTGGTTTTTAATTTGGATAACCTAGAAAGTAAAATCTAGAAAACAGCAAAATCCTTGTCTACCACAAGTCAGCCCATGTAGCACTGCATTGGGAAAATTCGATTTCTTCCACCATTTAAGAGGAAAATGTGGGAAAGTAAAAGTCTCTCTCTTGCTTTTTGAGCAGCTGTCCTCTCTCTCTCTCTCCCTCTCCCTCTCCGTCCTCTCTCTCTCTCTCTCCCTCTCCCTGTCCCTCTCATATATTTCTCCCTCTTACTTTGTACTATTTACTACCCCTTTCTTAGTTATGCCTGCCAAACAAACGATCCTAAGAACTTAAAATTTTTGAAAATTTGTCCCATTCCTGATATTACAAGCCTTTTCCTTCTCTTGTCGGTGACATCACACTTTCCTTACTGAATGCTTTGTGGGCATCCAAACAGACCCTGGGTTCTGCCAAGAAAAGCAAACTGCTCATTTTGTTCTTGTAGTCAAATAGCTTACAGATGGGATATTCATTTGACTGAACCAAGACCAAGTGAGTCAACTCAGAAGATCAATAGTCTTGATTTCACATACATGCCAAAAATATTTGGAGTTAAACCACAACACAATGTAATCATTGCCTTTGAGTTCAAGGAAAATATTTTCGTATCATTTTTATTACATTTCCTTGAAATAAAGTACCCCTTTTTATGATATCTAAAATGCATAATCTATGGATTTGAGATAGGCTAGCATTTGCACTTTCCAAGCTTTATAGTTCGTTCCATCAAAGAATGGAGGAATTAGAGTGGATCTGCCTTCCTCAAAGTCCATTTGGGTGGTCATTGATCTTTTCTCTTGTAGATTTTAAATTTAAAAATATCTTTAAGAGCCTATGCTCTAATACCAAATGAAATGCAAGTGTGACAACCTAAGAGGCGGGGTGAATTGGCTAATTAAAAAATCTTGGCTTAATTAGGTGGATTATTATAATTAATTTATCAATTAAGCATTAATTAATCTAACTCTTGTTCAAATAATCAATATAATGAAATTAGGGTTTAGATATTCCTATCATGTGTATTTACTAACCCTTGTTCAATTGAGCATAAACATATAAGAAAGGTTAGAGATTACCAATCGCTAAGAGTGCAAAGGAATGAGAAGGGAGAAGATGCAAGCCACAAGGAACACAAGTATTTTTATAGTGGTTCAGTCTATCACAAGACCTACTCCACTCTTCCAAGTTTATCTCCTTAGGTACTCCACTAAAGTTGAGATTCTTCAATGGCGAATCTCCAAGCCGTACAAGAACTTTCTCCAACTCCAAAGGGAACAAACCCTTTCTGCACGAAGCTTTGCGAAGGAACACTCCCTCTTTACAACGGATTCACCTTTCTTACCGGGCCGAATCGGAGACCCTCAAATACAAAAGAAGAACAAAAAGAATAGAACTCTCAATGCCTCTTGATACACGAATTACAAAATTTGTAGCTCACAAACTCTCCAAAAAAAACTAAAATGTATAAGCCTATAGAGATCCTCTTGATAGAATGTAAAAATACAAGTTCAAAGAGGTTAAACCTTTGATAGAAAAATTTAAGTTCAAAAAGATATGAAATAATCTTGTAAAATGTTGTTTAGAAAGGTTTAGATAGTGTATATATAGCCCATTAAAAAATATGAACGTTTGAGGGTAAAACCGTATAAAACTGGGTTGAAAAAGTCAAGCCCCGGAAGCCCCAACGGCTAGTTTTTCAGACCGGCGCGGTCGACTGAGGTACAGTGGTCGCCCGCCCTTATCGGGCTCACCTTTTTTATTTTCAAATTTCATAGCGTCGCGGTCGACCGTCCCATGGCGGTCGCCCGGAGAGGCTACCTGTTTGAATTAAAATTTTAGCTCAAACACTATCCGCGGTTGATCGGCCCTGTGGCGGTCCCCGGCCTGCCCAAACCATGCTGGATTGTTTCTACTTTAACACAAACATATCTGCGGTCGCCCGGGACGCCCCGGTCGACCGGCCCGCTTTGTTTAGGCCAGTGCTAGATTTCCAGCCACATTGCCGCGGTCGCCTGAGACACCCCGGTCGACCGGCCCTGTATAAAATTTCATTTTAACTTATAAAAATCAGGAGCTTTGGGCCATGGTCTTTGGGCTTTAGTCTAACGTTTTCAAACACATTTTTGAGTGTGTGGATGGTTTCCAAAGATATAAAAATTAATTATGAAAACCATTTGAAAAATCTTTTAAAAGTGCAATCTACATAAGATCAAGAGGACTCTAAATACAATCTAAAAAAGTAAACCTTGAGTCTTCTTGGATTATATTGGCTCCTTGGCACTTTCTTGGACTTCTTCAACTTGTGAGTGGACATCTTCAACTTGATCTGGTTCTTGTGACTTCCTCCAATCTTCAATACATGTTGAAAGGTACATGAGGTGTCACCAAGGCAGGTTCATCTCCAAGCTTCTTCTTGACATTTGCTAGGTATGCTTGTGGGATCTTTATCTTGAGCTTCTTGACTTGAACATCTTCAAATAATGATATTTTCACTGTGTGTGCAAGCTCTTTGATCATGTGTGTGTGGATCTACAAGCCATGTGTTGTGATGAGTTATGTAATGACAATATGATATGTGAAATTCTTGTATAAGGCACAACACTTCAAAGTAACACATTAGTCCACAAATGCTAATTGATTTGAGTTTGCGAGCATCATAACAAGAAGGTAAGTTGAATGATTGAACCCATGGGAACCCTTGGGCTTATAGATTCATTCCTCATCCGGTCTCTCCCGGCCAAGAAAGTCCGTCAATTAGATAGGTACCGAATAATCTTGAAAATCCAGAACTACTTTCTCGACCCAAAAAATAGCTGAAGAAGGTGGGTGGCAATATGTTGGGGGTAAAATCGGGATGTTCGGTACTGACCCCAGGCCTCTCCCCAAATCCAGGACTTGTCCATATTGGGCCCAAGCCCTATATTATCGGTACCAACCAACCTGGAAATAAGACACCATTGCGGAAAGCCAGTAAGCAAGGTGGAGATCCGGTTGACCGTTACTGGAATTCTGCCCCCACGTCGGAAAGAGGGATCGAGGGCTGCCGCCACGATCGCCATTCCACCATCTCCGTTTGGTCATTTTGGTTATTCCTAGGACCACGCACCCATGATTGTAACCACCGCCAAATCCGCGAGACACCAGAGACATCGTAGGCATAATGGGTGTCGTGGTCACCATGGGCTTCCCCTCCTATAAAAGGGCATTGAAACACTCAAAGAAGGGCAAGCACTCATACCTGTTAGGCCTAAAATCGGTAACAGATACGGCAGTGACGTAAGAGCTGATCTGAAGGACCCGAGGAGCCGAAGTGAAGGAGGTGAGCCCTGCACAGGAGCAAACGAGGTCAGAAGACCGACCCGGAGTCGTTACTCCGGACAGGCCCTTCGACACTCAAGTCAGTACGAGCAGAAGTGCAGAGCGAGTTTTTAAGAGTGGTGGTTGAGAAGTTATTACCCTTCGGTCTGAGCCCTGAAAGGCCTTTTATAGAGGGAAACCTGGGGTGGTTGGATTACCTACGCCATGACAGGTGTCGGCCTCTTACGGGTTTAAGTTTACCTACTCTTAGGTAATTACTAGACTACCCCTGGGCCGACGCTGGATTTGCGGTGGGCCATCCTGGGGCCATGTGTCGACAGCTAATTGGCTGCTGTTTTTCATACCCCATCAATACCCATCTTTCTGGTGATCTGTTCTGGCTCTCATCACCTTCCCTTCGTTTTTTTGTCTGTGTTGCCCGTTTTGACTTGAGTATCGAAGTGGCCGCCCATAGCAACACCTCTTGGCCCACTAACGCTTTATCCGTGAGTGCAAAATCACAGGCTCTTCCTGGCTAGATCGAGCAGCCGGATTCCGGGTACCATCACATACACATTGGACAACTGTATTTTTGTAAAGTCTATTACACATTAAGTGGGGTGTCTTCAATTTCTTCTTCTTTGCTCAATTGTCAATTTGTCCACCAGAAAAGTCCAACTTCCTCTTCAGTTTTGGGACGGTACGTCTATTCGAAGAGACTCAAAGCTAACAACAAGAAGATTACAGCCAGTGACCTACGTCACAAAGTTTGGTGCCCACAAAAGTCCTGCAGGGCTCTTCTCTTCTGTGTAGACTGTGCGGTTCTCTAACAAAAGGACAAGAAAAGAAACTGTTTGCACTATATATTTCCACTAACAAATCTTATTGAAATGGGTGGTCTTATGTTGGAAAAACAAGAGAAAGATCCCTCAACAAGGAAAAAGGGAAAGAAAGAAGATTCAAATAGAAACCCACTTATGAATAAATGGGCCCTTCTATTTTTAAAGCTAAACTTTAGCATTGACATAATAATTGCATGCTTCCAAAATAAGCTCCCAAATATTTATATTCTACCTTTTTTAAGATAATATCTTTAGGGCTGCTAGTGCTATGCGCCATGTCGAGGCATGGACTCCATGAGCTGGCATCATTGGCCCCGTGTGTAGTACAAACATTTACCTGGCATTTTAGTAGTGTTATTAAAGTTGTCACAAACTTCGAATTGGGAACAATTTGGATTCCCAATATGGAAACGCTGTTCCAAATATTTAAGGGCGGTTTCTTACAAAGTAAAATGCGCCTAAAACAAAATTTAAGATCATTGTCTGAAAAATGGGCATAAAATTTGATTTGGGTCCATTCTTCGCTGAAAGAAAGAGAGCTTGGGAAATATATTTGAAGAGTTCGGGTAAAATCCCGAAATATTGCTCTCTCTCTCTCTCTCTCTCTCTAAGTTCATGTTTTTGCCAGATATGGAACTGAGCTCAGTTTTGGTTTTGACTTCCTCACGAGATTTACAAGTATCATATGAGAGATTCATGAATTATTCGTCAAATTTGAGTATAATTCACGAAATTCCTACTAAGTTCAAGGATGAAAGAATTTTTTAATTGGGAAATGATTTCTGGGCTCCAATGTTTTGATAAACATGCATTCCACTTGTCTGTCGTGTAGTATTTAAAGAGATGTTAGAGGATATTAGGTTCTAAGAAGGCTCTTAAAGCCCTTTAAATACTACACGACAAACAAGTGAGCGCATGTTTATCAAAACTGATAAACATTGGAGCGCTGAAATCATTTCCCCTTTTAATTATCTAGATGTTTGAAAGATTAAAACCAGGCGAAAAATCGAGATTTTTTTTTTTCAAGAAATTCCTAAGTATTTATGTATTTTTGTAAGACAGTAATTGTGAGAGGAATATTCACATTGCAAGATGAAACAATGCGCTTTGTATAGCCTACATAGAAAACATATCACAGTTGAACATTATAGGTATGGGGTTAAATTTCTAGAAATCATGAACTTGATTGAACAACCTCTTTTTTTCTTTTTCTTTTTTGTAGGTACACAAAAATTGACCAAAGTTGAAAGGAAAAATAAGAATCCAAGGTCACTTGATTTTTGTCTGAAATGTTAACAGAAACTTCATTTATAAATGATATTTCTTATTTAAACTAACTCAATGTAAATAGATCTTATCAACCAAATCATATACATGAAAACTGAAACTATAAATACTTGCATGACATGGATGTTCTTCAAAAGCTCTAATGAAAACCAGGACAAATCTTAAACTCCATCCACCTCTTTCCTTATACCCTTTACTTTGTTGGATTTGCAAAACTTGATGGGCCAGTAATTTATGGGGTTAGAGTTGGGAGCAGTTAGGAAGAGTGCCCACTAACATCATGGAGCTGGTTTCCTAAACCATCAAGGAAAACCTCCAAGGAGTGTTCCGAAGTCGTGCTTTATGGGGGCATAGAATAAAAGATCGATGTGCTTTGCACCACATGCAAATGGGTTATAACTAAATCTGATTGGAATCCATATCCAGGTTTGTAGGGAAACAGTTTTGACCATTACAAGACTAAAAAATTCAACATGAAATCCTGAAAAAACAACATACGAGGAAACATCATACCTGCATATAATCAAACTCCTCCCACCCAAACACAATCAAGAAAGTCTCTCTATCATAACAGAAATTACATAAAATCAAAGAAATAAACGGAAGCAAACACACAAGAGAAACAAGTAGATGTTCATTTTGCAAGAAATTCTGATAATTTGTTTCCCTCCTAGTCGTAACATGTTCTAAATTTTTGCCATGCCAGAGCAAATTGATGAATCACCAACTGGAGCGGTGTTTAAAACGAGAGGTTTGGGAAGAAATTCTGCGTACATTTCAGTGAAGAATTTGTTGAAGACATCAACGTACAAAGGGCACGTAATGCCAGAGTAGTAATGGAGAACCTCTTCAATGTCTAACACATGATCCACATTACTTGCATCCATTAGCTCAATTTCCTTAAGCCTCCGTGCCACATTACAACAAGCCTCTACTCTCCCTTTCTCCTCTTCAATTCTCCTCTTTATCTTCTCTTCCTCTACTCTTCTTTTCTCTTCCGCGATTGTTCTCTTTCTTTTCTCTTCTTCACTGTCTTGATGTTCTCTCTCATGTAGAGAAAACCCATTACCAAACTTTAAAAAACTCCCATCGTACATCTCTTGTTTGTTCCCCATTCTTTTATCTCTCGTGGGCTCCTCTGTCTTCCCCGTCATTTTCTTTTTCTTCTTCCTGTTCCTCATGTCTTGGTCAATTCCCCATCGAGACGTGAAATCATCGTAAAAGCTATCAAGCTCTCTGAAACTGCGGTGGGTTTTTGAGTCGGCGCAAGAGAAGGGGTTGAAGGGAGGGGTTTTGGGGAGCTTTTGATATCCTCCGGATAGGAAGTCCTTGAAGCTTTTGAGGGTGTTGTTGAATAGCCTCTTGGCTTTTGAGAATGAGTTCTTTAGTAGCATTTGTGGCTCTTAGAGTCTCTCTTTCTGGTGGGATTTATCTCTCTACCTCTGCAAAACCAGCTATGAATCTCGTCTCCTATGGCCTCCCTTGTGGCTATCGTTATAAAGATAAGGAGGATAGCGACGTTGAAGCTTCCTTTCCTTTCTTTAATTTCGTTGAGAGAAAGGCACGGAGTGATGAAGATGACTCTTCTCTCTTTTTTACTCCCACTTTCTTCAAATTCACACGCTCCTATTCTTTTTTTCCTTTTTTTCTAAACTTGGACAATTCATTCCACCTTTTTAGTTGGAGAGGGCTCCCATTCGATTGCTTTTGTTTTCATCCAAAGCGTAGTTGGTGTAAATCACTTCCCTTTTTCCTGAAATAGTAGTTGATGATTGTTTATTATAATGGAACACCTCCTCTCAATAATAGCTGGACGACTCTCTAGTGTTGGCACTATCGTCTTGCACGTCTATACATACGCACAGTATACACAGGGAAACTTTTGTTTTGCTTGAAGACTGAATGGGTTTGGTCCTACTTATACTAAAAAGGGTTTTTTGCAAAACAAGTCTTCAAATTTGCTTTATTTGCAGAAACAGTCATCTACTTTGACAATCATATTTTCACCCCTCTGACCAATAAAATCCCCCCCTTTAACGATATTCGATAAGTTTTAAAGGCAAACAAAAATGTTAAAGGGGGTTAATTTATCCTCAAACAGTGAACCATTCGCACAGAAACCGTTAAAGGTGGGCTAATTTGGTAGCTATGATCGTCTGATTCACAGTCATTTCAATCTACATGGTGTTTATCCTTATTCTTCTAATTCATGGGGTTTAGAGCAAACTGAGTAACTGGGATTTCAAGATTCAGTAGATCCTAAGCTCTAACAAATTTACCCAAATATTGTATGATGATGCATTGATTTGAGACTTTGGGCTTTCTGTAGAGAGAAGCATTTAATTTGTTACAAGCAGTAAAAGAAAAAAGAAAAATCCAGCAAATCACCTTTCTGTCTATAATCTCCCCTCTTTATAACTATTCCCCTACCTTCAGTGATTCTTCAAAACTATGTTCAAGAGTCGGTCGTTTCAAGCATTTACAAGATTTTTGCTAAAAAAAACATAGACAGAAGGCTGATCTTTGAATAGGAAAACGAATGGATCTGTAGGGTCCCAAATGAATAGGCTTCTAGAAAAATGAAAAGCCTATAACTGTATTCTTGGAGAGACTAAACTTCTAGCAGAGCTGAAAAAGGGTAAGTTTCAGTATCTGGGCATGTGATAGGAACAGTTCAATGAACCCAACTAGTTTACCTACCAAGAAACATTACCATTAAGTTTTGCAGCTGGGCATGTGGTAGCAGATTAACTGCCACAACCCTAATGGGTGATAGAAATTCTCCATTTTTTCCTAAGCTTAAGTTTGAACCAAGCTCCACCGCTCAACGACGGGCTCAGAAGCTTGCGTGGGGGATTGTAAGAAAGCAAAGAAACAAAGTGATGCCCCTAATTAATACTCAAAATTTTCATTGTAATTTACACGAACTGCTATTAAGTAATCTCCACAATAGTTTTCTCAGAAAACAAAATCTTAGAGGTAGCTCTGAATCCTAAAAAAAAAATTGGAATTTAGGCATATAATAAGATTAGCTCAACACCCCTCTGCTTCAAAAAGATAAATAAGATTAGCTCAATAAACCTGATGTATTTACCTCTCGAGAAGCATTACCATTTCACAGTGTGGGGTATGTGGGAAGAGATCAACAGCCTTAGCTCTCACAGGTTGGAAATGCTCTGAGCTGGGCATAGATTTTGCCCTATGCCGGGCCAGACCAGCACTGCTCATGTTCCTCCATCCCTTGTTGTTTTTCCCTTTCTCTGGTTTATCAGTAGATGGTGTACATAACTCGATCGCATTAGCTACTAAACTTTCGGGATTGCATGAGATGTAGCTGAAAAAGTCACAAAAGAAAATACTTACGAAGATTCTACCAAGCAATTGTTGCTCAATGAACTGTAAAACAGCAAAAGGATTGCATGATGAGAAGCATTAAGATATTTCAACATTGGACTTACACAAGCCGCCTTAGACGTGGATGAGTCCTTAGAGCTTTGAGTACCTACATTCATATGAAACACAAATTTACTAGCAACAGGATAAGCATCAAGTCCTCAAAATTTTTACGATGGTTTGTATAATATGTGTACGAAAATCCAAATTCCACAAAACCCGGACTTGGTAATAATAATGGGAACAGGACAATAAAGATGCTAACAAGGTGGTCATTGTATTTATCTGGTTCAGAGATGAAGGTTGCGAGCAATTCATATGCCTCGCTTTGATGGAGTTGAAATGCACAAACAGTCATTGAAGCATTTGTATATACGAACATTGAGGCAGGCTGAGGGAAGCAATGTTCTAAAAAAAACTCACAGATTAAGGGGCTTTTTGTACCAAGTCCAAGGTATTATAAGTGTTTTCCATTGAATTATTCTTTTATTAAATTAGCAAGTTTCACTGCCACAGTGAAATAAAACTTGTGAAAAGACAGGTTCCCAACTTGAAAATTAATGCGAAAATGATTTGAGGACGCTACAAGAGGTCATCCAATGGTGAAGGTTTTTGGGGCATGGCCTATCTACTTCGGGGCCCAACTTTAGAATGGTTTAGGTCACCCAATAACATGGACCTCACTGTTTTTTTTTAAAAAAACACACACATATAGATAAATAGATAGAAAGAAAGACATCCAAATCCAATCTGCAGAGGGATATATAACATACTAGCATTCAAAAACTCCTATTCAACCCAAATATCAGTCATTCAATTCTGATTACATGATAAATTTGCCAGTTTTATAAAGGCTATTGATATTTGCACTGCCAAGTTTTAATACTTGCACAAACTCAACTTGTCTTTTTCTGTTTTAATTGGCTTCTTAGAGCTTTCCGGGAACTTTAATAACCTTTGAAAGCTGTTTAAATAATAACAGACAAGAGGTGGGTGCAATTACTAAAACACTGTAGTGCCAATATCAGTAGCCTTTTCTAAAATAGAGCACTTGTCATAAATTCAGACTTTGGAGTCGGTATTCAGAGCCAAACCAAACTAACTCTATCAAAATCCAAGTTTTTCAGCAAGCTTTTGACCATTGCAATATACAATTAGATGCAGATAAACAAAAGAGGGATGCTACTTACAATGGGGTGAAGTCCAACCCGTGGAGGATCGACAATAGCAACAACATGTTTAAACTGTTGCATAGGAATTGCACTTGTTCCATTCTCTTCTGAAATGCAATTCCTCTTACTTGGGTCTTCACACTTTCCAAGGCTATTATGTTGACAATCTGATGCACTTTTGGCATTGGCCATTTCATGGTTTGAGCCCTCATTCAATTTGGAGGCATTAAGAATACTACCTTCAGTGGGCTCTACCAAGACTACTCCGTCCCTAGGTACCTGAGTAGCTTCGACATTTCTGCTGCTTATGTCATCTGAACAGTCCAATATCCCCTTGTCACCACTATGTATTTTGTCATCATGGGTGCCATTCTCTCCCTCACTGATATTTTCCTTGTCATTGCTTTCAGGGAGATGCAAGATTTCATCATGTTTTTGTGGCACATCTAGATATTCTCTAAGTATAGTACCCATCACATCCTCTGCCTGTCACCTCCCAAGTGAGCACATACAAGGACAGCCTCATATTAGAAAATATATGAGAATCATAAAGGAACAAATAAACCATCCGTGTACAATTTGAACCATCAGACATTCTTTTAATACACTAATTAAAAATGGGACAAAAACATGAAATCTACATCAAAGCATCTAACAGTATGTAAAACCTTTAGGGAGTAGGAGAACAGTTTAGTGTTGGTTGAGGTAAATCCCGGAAAATTGGTGCCTGACAAGGTGTACAAACATACTCCCAAAAAATTGTTGTATTTATGGTTTTCAGGAAAAAGTAAGCTGGCAGAGTTTTTCATGGGATTTAGCCAAGCTTCTGAAAGGAACTGAGCCTATTATTCAGTTCTGGATCAAAGCAAAAATCAAAGATATTTTTGGCTATTTGCACAAGAAATCAGTAGTTCGCTACTTTCTTGGCCTGCATACTGCCACAAAACTAGAGGAGTTTTTGTTTATGTACAGAAAATAAATACTTGCAGAAATCAACGAGTAGATTTGGTGTAGCAGAAATAGAATAACAAGTACAATTTTCACTTATTCAAAAACCAAAACAAAACCAAGCAAATACCTCAATAAAGACCTGGACAGTACGATATGGTGTCGTCTCGAAAAGAACAACAGTGAAAAGAAAAGGCACAATTACTTCCATAGAAATTTCAATTTTCGTAATGGTTATAAAACCAGTCCAAAGATCCCTCATATAGAACCATATACTTGCCGTATCATGACTCCAAAACATTCCTTACGTAAGGACTCCTAATCCTGGGTGCTTTCCAACTTTAAAACAGACCTAGAAGACGTCTAACTTCACTCGGATTACAACTACACTTACAAAATAGAAACTTTCAACCTAAAATCTCTGGTTTACTGGACACTTTGAACTCACTGCTGACATGTGTATCGATACGTTTTTGTACAGTGTCAAGCATAAAATGTAAAATATTAACTGCTAGTCCCTATTAATTAAATAATGTTTTCACTCTCCTTTTATTTTTAACTCTTCTTTTAACTATTTGACGGGCGACCATCCACAACAAGAATGCGGTCAAGAGAAGAATCGTCAATTCAAAGTGACCCTTTTTATCTTTATTGTATCTTGTGTATTTCAATTTTATTGTTTCTATGCAACCTTGTAATTATGTGTTGTGATGTGGTAACAGTGTCGTGTGTCCAATTATCACTAAAGGAGAGCACCCAGGTACTTATAACCATCTCACCTCTTTTTTTTGCGATGTGTCATCCAGGTAGTAATAACCATCCCCCCTCTTCTCTTGCCATGTGTCACCGAAGTATTATACATCTCTCCTTTTTTTCTTGCCATGTGTAACACAAGTAGTTATACTCATCTCCAATCTTCTCCTGCCAAGTGTCACCAGGTTATTATATCCATCTCTCATTTGTTCTTACTATGTGTCACACACATAGTTATACCCATCTCTCCTCTCTTGCTATTCGTGACTGAGGTAGTTATGCCCAAGGTTTTAAATTTCCGTGCACGGAGACAAAAACATTTAGGTTTTAGTTGGAAATTTCAATGGAAATCTTGTAAAATCACATAAACGTATGGAAACATATGCAAATGATGAAATTTTAAGATGAAACTCTGGCGAATGCTAGAATAAGCATAAATACAAACTTAGAAATGGATGGGGCCACCACCTCTACCCAAACATATGCATAGGGTGGGGCCTACCATTTAACCCCTAATGTTATTGATGAGGTGGGGTCGGCCAACTCTACCCAAAGTCCAAACAGATGCATCGGGGTGGAGCCCATCATTTTGCTTAGCATTTATATGAATCGCATGCGAAATGTGGCCACATATCATGTATAAATACTAATATGAATTACATGTGAAATTTAGTATGCACTAAATTATCATACATTTGCGAATATGCATGCCACTAGGTGTTAGATGTTTTTAAACTATTGTGGATGGTTTTCTTGCTTATATGATGGTTTCTAAGTGTGTATTTGTGCTTATTCTAGCATTCCCTGAAGTTTCATCTATAAATTCTATCATTTGCATATGTTTCCATGATTTTGCAGGATTTAAATCAGAACGTTTCTGTTTCTGTAGCAACCAAAATCAAAATCAAAACTTAATCCATACCTACATAGCTTACATTAACCCTTCCTTCCTAACCTACTTTTCCTTCCTGACGTACTATAAACCTACTCTGTCTACACTTCTTGTTTGCTTCCACTGATGTTTATTGCATACATTATGTTGACTTTCAATGACGCTTCCTGCAAGCTTTCTCTTTACTTTCTTTAGATATTTTTGCTTCCCCGCATTTTCTCTTTTCTAGACACCTCACTTCTTGCATCGCTTCTCCCACTCGCCCCCCACTCTGGCAACTATGGGTCATACAATCTTAAATCAAGCAAAACCATTTGAAAATGACAAAAAAATCGAAAAAATGAAGTTCAACCTATTCAATTGAATATGGCATGATACAGACCCACTATCGGCCATATTGGCCATATCATCCCAGATTCCTAGTGTATCAGCTGATACACTTGCGATTTTTTATGAGGCCAGATACAAGGGGTTCATATCGTATTGAACCCTGCCGATACATATCCATATCGGCCAATATTTTGAACTATGCCTACTGTTAACTTACCAACTTCTCCAAAAGCTTAAGTTGTTGGAGAAAGGCGTTATTTATCTTTTATACTTTAACACTCCCCCGCACGTGTGGCCCACTTGGCAAACACGTGGCACATGTGGTCCCACTTTGGGCCGACCATCGCATGTAGATTTTTGCTATCCGGGAGGTTTGAACTCGAGACCTTTGGCTTTGATACCATGTTAACTTACCAACTTCTCCAAAAGCTTAAGCTGTTGGAGAAAGGCGTTATTTACCTTTTATACTTTAACACCTACAAGTAAGAAATTAAAGATGAGAGGATGCTGAATAGCCAAAAGTAATGGGCTAAACCAAATTCCAATGATGCTTTGATACCAGGCAAAATGGGTAACTACGCTAACTTTAACAGCGTATCAAGTCAAAAGTCTCAAGCTATATTAAATTGAGTTCTAATGATAAGAAACTCTCACCTTTGCACAAACGAACCTGCAGTTCTTAATGCCATTAATCTCTGCATTCCGGTGAGCGTCTAAAACTGCAGAATCATTCATTTCAATGCCAACAACCTGGTAGAAATTTGATATTCAAAAGGAAAAATCCATTAGATCTACTCAAGGAATATGCTATATCAAAGACAAAGGTTCGATCTGAGTTGGCTCCAGCCATAGTTGATTACTTAAACAAGCTTTATTGAGTTTAAAAGCTTAGAATGGTCTTTTTAAAAAGTCTTCGAAGCACTCAACCCAACTGTGCTCAATTGAGTTTTTTTAGTAGTTGCTAGAGTTATTTGAGTACTTGATCAAATTTTATTGGGGTTTAAGAGAACAAATCTACCCCCTTAATTCGAAACATGATTAAAGTTTGTAAACCTCCAAAATGAAAAAAAAACCATCTTGAAGGATAAACCTTAGCCAATTTCTCTGTATCAAGAATTCAAGATTTTGAGACACAACACTTTCGATTAAAATGGAACATGGAATCGGGTTCTGAATATTACCATACCAACACGGTGTGCTAAGGTCAGGCCAATTGTTCCCGTCCCACAACATACATCAAAAAGCAAGGTATCTGGACCCAGACCAGCCCAATCACCAGCAAGGGAGTACAACTTTTCTGCAGCAAGAGTGTTAACCTGCAGCCATGTGAGTCAGGAAATAGATTTTTACTTGCAAGAAATTCATTACAACAAACAATGGTAGTAGAGCTCCGAACTTGAAAAAACGCTGTTGGTGATATGCTAAAGCGAAGATTGCTTATATAATCATGAATCCTTGGTTCAATGACTTTTGAGTCCTCGGGGGTAGAAATGTCTTTAACCCTTGGTATTGGTAGTGAAGTCAATGGAGAATCAGCTGGCGCTGCATTTGATATGCCTTTGTGGTCCTACAAGAGAATCATTGCACTACATAAGCAAAGGGATGCGGTTGTGTAAATAGATGCAATTTATTTTAAAGGTTAATACAATCCCATCTGACCCCCCTAAAAGTCTTGATATGCTTCTATAGATATTATTATAAACAATAGATAGACATGCAAGGAATCGCTCAAAAAAAAAGGAAAAAGAAAAAAAAAATCAGTTAACGGTGTATCCTAGATCCTAATTAATTTGAGCCATGGAAATTAAAATATAAAGAAGCGTGGGTGCAAAGTCTTCAAAATGACTACCACGCTTGTTTCTAGCACTCAATACAAACAATTGGAGCCACACAACTCCATATTTATCGTGACATCATGATACAATTGAGTAACTGGGACATACAATTTAAAAACTTTAACTTTAAAATCTCTTTTTCTATGATTTGGCCGACACTTTGAATTTATTGCCGACACATGTGTCGTGTCGTGTCCAACACGACACCCGTATCCACACGTGTCGACACTCCTTTAGACACTTTTAAGTGAACTGCTAGAAGTGACAATAACTTTATATGTATGTATGTGTTTGAGAGTGACACTATTTTTAGATTTTTAGGGGTTGCCATATTAGATACCTCATATCCTTTTTGAAACTCGGCACACGAATCCGTGTCCACAATTCATGATTATATGTACTTTCTATTTTAGGAGCGTCCCCCTAGAATTTGGGAGTTCGCCGTGCCCGATGTCCGTGTCGACACACGACACTCATGTCCGTGTCCACAAATCATAGCTAATCATAGCTCTTTTTCATGTTTCTTTTCTCTTTTTTCTTTGAAAGCAAAACCTGGTGAAGCCCAAAAAAGTTTCAAACACAAAATGAATCTTAGATGATTTTTTTATTTTATTTTTATAATACAAAACTTGTATTTTGAAAGAAAGGAAATAGCAAATACAACACCAAAGGACCTCAACACCATGTTTAGTTCAGGAATTTGCTGAATTTTAGCTACATTGGAACATCCTCAAATCCCTGAATCAAGTCAAGATTTCTACAAGGGGACAAAAAAAATACTTGAAAGAACATCACTCTTCGTTTCACTAGTCTGATGACACTAAGGAAGTCATCTGGGCTAATAGAAAACTATATGCACCGAAGGCTGACATGAAGAGCCTCATTGTCAAGTGTGGTGGGTTAAGTTTTATCCACTGGTCCAGCGATGGCAGCAGAACAAACCTGCTGAAATCATGAAAAGCCATGGCATAACCAGGAAGATTAGGTATACTCTCCCGTGATAAGTTTTATGTGGTCAGCCAGAGAAGAAGTCCACTTCCAACACCAGCACCAACACGTAGCGGGTCACTATGGTGGCAGAAAATTCCTAGAATATAGTTTAGATATGCACAAGGGGGGATTTGAGGTAACCAAATTAAACAACGAAATGTAAAGGCTCAATCGCAAACCTCCCACTCTCCCAGGCCATGCAAGGAATGATTGCAGACACATCTTATGAAAGTCTATAGAATATCCTAAAGATCAATTCTCCTAAGGGTGTGATGATGTGGATTGTAGGCCCAATAAGAGGCATATTTGCCCATTAGGACTCTTAGGGATTTATTTCCATGTCATTTAGCTTCTAGGATTTTTATTTTCATGTTATTTAGTTTCTAGGATTTTCATTTTTGTTTTTTAGTTTACAGAATTTTATTTTCCATGAAATTTCATTTCCATTGCCAATATATAGGCCCCATGTATTAGAGTTTAGTTAGTTTTGATGATGAATTGAAGTGAATAAATATATTTCACCCCTTCAGATTTCTTCTTCTTCTTCCTCATTCTCCTCTCCCCCACAGATTTCTCCTCTGCTCCTCTAAAGATCTCTTCTTCCTTCTTGTTCCTATTCTCTTCTATTCCTATTCTTCTTCCCCTTCTCCTCTTACCTCTATTTCTCTTCCCTGACCTGCATCATGTGGTCTCAACTCTCGATCAAAATTTGCAGTCTCGAATGAAGTCTATATAGGATCCCATAGACAATTTCTCTTAAGGGCATGGTCTCAATTCTCAAACAAAACTTGCAGTCTCGAGTGTGAGTTTCGATAAAAATTGTTGCCTTTGAATTAATGATCAAAATCAAATAAATAATCAACAGCAGAAAAAATACAAAAAGTTGAAAATTTGTATGAAACTTAATTTTGAGTTCACTGAAAAGACTGCATTTGCTGCATATGGTGCCTTTTGCATATGGTGCCTTTTAGAACACAAGATATCAATGTTTTAAAGGTATGCCTTTTAGAACCCAAAAGATATCGATGTCTTAGAGCCCAGATTGACTCAGAACTGGAGTGAACTAACTCAATTTGCCAGGCTTTGAGTACTAAGTTTAAATTCCAATTTAACAAAACATTGGGTAATTCAATGATCAGCATTCATCACGAAATCTTGTTTTATTATGTATTTCAGTTAGATATCCAAACAGATCAAAATCAGAAATTTAAAAATGCATTTAGCTACTAGCTGTAATAAATGTCACAAATATCTCCGTTATTTTCAAAATATAGTGACTTTATTGTGATATTTTGATAGAACGAAAAAATCCCGAAATAATCCCGAGAAGTCAAAAAAAATATAGCGATATTTTCATTTACCGCGATAATATCACGACTATCACGGAATTTTTACGATATTTTTCACGAAATAAGATTAATATATCCTGAGATTTTCCCTTGCCGAGAAATTCCTGAGAGAGATAATCTGAAACAAAGACATGACCTCATTATTAAACCCTTATGATCTATGATTTGTGGACAAGGACACAAGTGTCGCATGTCGACACAGACACGGAGTGTCGGACACGGCAAACCCCCAAACTTTAGAAACGGGGACACGGCTAAAATAGAAAGTATGTGTAATCATGATTTATGGATATGGATTCGTGTGTCCAGTTTCGACTTGGATACGAGTTTGTCTAAATGAGGTAAACACAATATTCAATAAAAAACAAAATGTCACACTTGACACAGTACAAAAACATGTCCACACACCCACATTAAGTCTAACACTTTCAGCAATACAAGTAAAAGTGTCCAAAGGAGTGTCGACACGTGTGGACATGCGTGTCGTGTCGGACACGGCAGGACACGTGAGTTGGCAATAAATTCGAAGTGTCGGCCAAATCATAGCTTATGATAGAACTAAACGACTGAAAAATCAAGACAAGACACTGAGATGTGACAAATGGTACTAGAATAACCCACAAATTTTTTTAAAAGTGTCTTCCACCAGTCAGTTTAAAAAAATCCACCTGAACTACTAATGCAGTAAGAGGCAGTGGGGGAGAACAAGCAGATGCCCCATGAGCAAGAGCTTGAGTCATTCTCCGGAATTCACTTGTAACTAGTTCATTATCGACACTAGCTGAGCAAACCTGCAGATTAGAGTATGAGTCAGAAAAGGGGAAAAAACTGTTACAAACTTAAAATTTCAGACCATGATCTAATAATGCAGAACATGATTAGGAGCCAGTGCATGCCCAATCCAAGTCAGCTTGAAGCTTGGGAGTACTCAATGATTTTCATGAGACTTGATTTTTCAAATTTGCATGCATAAGTGCAAACTTTGAGTACTTAATTCCATGATTTTTAGTCAATAAAAAATTGACCTAGCTCTTTGACTAAAGGTGAGTCTTGACTGACGGGAGTCAAATTTAGTGAGTTCTTTTAGTACTAGATAGAGCATTTGAAATTTTGAACACTGTTGCCAAAACAACTTTTCAATAAAAGAAGAGAACCTTTGCCTGTTCAACATGAATTGGAAGCTTGTGGAAATATAGAAGACACAGACCTGCACAACAAGCATGACCTCAGCAATACAGGCCTCTAAATTATCAACCTCAGCATCTTGGCAAGGACTCCTTCCTTCACGAACCTAATATAAAAATCTTACATCAAATGCTTTGTTAATTCCCACACACACACACACACAGATTTTACATCAAATGCATAGTGAACAAGAGAGACTAACCCTTCGATAACCCCATTTACCATAAATAGTGTTAGAGATGCAAGTGTATTATAATGTAGTATCCATTTACAGTGTTCCCTAGATAAAAGGGAGGTTACCGTGAACTGACGCCAAAAGCCAGTGTTATCGATTCTATTCCATACTGGTAAGTCTGAAGACTGAAGGAACTCTTGAAAGATGGAAGCATATTTGCAGGAAATTCTAGAAACGTTTGGGCAGTCCACAGGTTCCTCAACAGCTGTCATACCCTCCCTGAAATACCAAGGTGAAAAAAAATGTGCAAGTGCCTTGTATAATTGTAGTTCATAGGAAGGAAATTTTGCATGTGTACTGACCTAAAATTTCCCAGCATAAACCCGACAGTTCTTTTACCCTGTAGAGAATAGCCAACTGAGAACTCACACTTGTTCCGATAACCATTTATCAGTGGCGACTCTAGTATGCCTTCTAACTTGCATGGAAGACCACCTGCAAGTTTAAAAGAAAGTGGACAAAATTATTGCAATACTTATAATCTTCATAACAAGGTCACTATGTTTCAAAACTTACCAGAGACAAGTCATATACGAAAAACATTTAACATATTTCCTATCTTGTTTTTGAAAGGATACCTCCCCCCCCCCCCCCCCCCCCCTCTAAGTTTTAAAGGCAAAGAAAAACGTTAAAGGGAGTGACATCATTCTCACATAAACCGTTAGGGGGGGGGGGGGGGGGTTGCTATCATTTCCGTTAATAAAGTTTTTTCTGTTCTCTATACATGCTTACCATATCTTATTCTCTGAAAGATTTATAACAACAGCTCCATATTTGATTATTGACCACATTTGCATCCTATTATGTGTAAGTCTTTCTCATTGCGAATTCCTAGTGACCAAAAGCAATATGAAAAGAGAGGAGTGCAGAAGTGGTGGAAAAAAGTAGAAAATAATCTATTTTAGGAACCGGCTGATGAGATTTTTGAGTAGAAAAGTTCTCGCAACCCATGTGCCAATTTCATATATTCCATGATGTAAAACATTATATCTCCAGAAAATATATTTCTCAAGGACTCGGACAAAAAAAAAAGATTACCTATTTCTCTTGATTGAAGAATCCATTCTGGAAGCGGAACAGCATCAGGACAAGCCTTACGTGCATTTCGAGTCTACAAGTAAAAAGCCCAGTGGTTCAATTCGATTGAAGGCACTACTCAGAAATTCAAATCTAGAAATGATGCATTCCATAAACATGGCCATTTGAGATTAAACAAAGTCAAATCTCTTGATGAAGAAACAACAACATGGAATAAAAACAAATTTCTCTTACAAGTCTTTTAAGAGTTTGCGATAAAGTGCTCTTCTTGTGCTCCAATTGATCACAATAGAGCATATGAGCAAGGGGAGTCACCACATCTCTGGCACTTCTTGTCCTCGAGACCAAACCGACAACTGAATTATTGTCATTGTCAACGATATCTTCATTCTCAGCTGGGTCTTCATTGGCCGAGCAACTTTCGGTAACCTGGGCATTTCTTTGGCCAAGAGAGACTGCTGATCTAGGTTTCTGCTCATTTGGTCTAGGAATGACATTTGCAACCTTTATACGCTTGTTACCCATAGATTTTCCATCCAGCTCCTATCATTGTTAATAAAAGAGTCAGATGGGAAAGCACTTGCAAGTACCAAAGTGTTTATGATAAAGGATTGAGTATATGAGGTACCTCAATAGCATTATTAACCTGTTCCGAAGTTGCAAAACATACAAAACCTACTGTCATACCCTTCTTCTTTTTAGCCATTTTATAAAGGATCCCCTGCCACATGAAATGACACTAATCAGACTACAATCACAGGTAAAAGTCCACCTCTTATGTCATTACCAAAGAAGATTTTAAGATTCATACTCCATAGGCGAAAGCTGCAAACCCGACAGGCTATTCAGACCCAAATTTTACCTTGTTATGTAATCGAATGGGCCCAAGCTCAGACATTCATATTTTGACAAAGCCAAAGTCTGAACCTCGCCCATTGCCATCCATAGTGCAAAATTACGAACAATTTGATAAGTTGAAATTTCAGCAATCTGATAAAATGTCTTTCTTTAAAATCAAGGTAATTTTGGCAATTGGAAATAAGAGCTACCTAACCAATGTTTGAAGATAAAAGCATCTGAGATCTGAACCCAAATATAGAAAACATCTTTCATTAAAATAATAGAGTATTCAAGCTGTCCAACCAATGTTTAAAGCTAAAGGTACTTAGCCCCAACTATAGAAATTTTAAAATACCCCTGTTTTTATAAGTACAGAGATTTCATTAATCATCTACATAAGATATCCAAACAATGTTGCAGAGCTAAAAGCATCAAACCCAAATTAGTCAAAATAAGTTAGGAAAAATTTAAAAGTAGCATCATTTCAAAAAATCCCAGGAATTTCAGTAATTGATACTTAAGCCCTCCAACCCCTGGCCAAAGGCAAAGTCATTCAAGCCTTTTTATCCCCGACCTAACTCAAATTGTACCCCTACTGAGAAGCAGAAATCAAGTAAACCCATCCTCACAAGACTCTGACAGTTAGATGCTTATGCTACCCAAAGTAAAATCAGTCTACATCATTACAAAACTGACAGGAATTTCAGTAATGGGTATCAAAGCTTGGCATTTGCAAGAAAAACCAAAGAAACCCATTTCTTAAAAAGAAAAGATTCCAATAATTGGGTATGCAAATTGTTCAATCAATGATCAAAACTGTATGCATTCAACCCCAAATAGAGAAACAAAAGAAACCGCACAAAGATTCCATTAATTTGATACTTAAGATACCCTATCTAGTGTCACAGAGCTAAAAGCAATAAAATCTATGATTTGGCCGACACCTTGAATTTATTGCAGACCTCGACACTCCTTTAGACACTTTTAAGCATACGTCTAGAAGTGTTAGTAACTTTATATGTATGTACGTGTACGAGTGTGCCACTATTTCTAGATTTTTAGGGGTTTCCATGTTAGATGCCCCGTATCCGTGTCCAAACTCGGCACACGAATCTAAACTGGGCACACGAATCTGTGTCCACAAATTATGATTATATGCACTTTTTTTTTTATCTTAGCCGTGTCCCCATTTCTAAATTTTGGGAGTTCGTGTCTGTGTCGTCCACAAATCATAGAATAAAACCCAATTCGTGAAGAAAAAGAATATACATAGATTAGCAGCAAAAACAATAAGTTATATAAGAATCACGAAAAATAAAAGGATGAAGCTCACATAAACTTACCTGAGTATCAAGGAAGCTTTTCAAATTCTCCGAAGTCCATTTCCGAGGGAGATGAACTAAACATTTATCAAGAGACCCATCTGAAGAAAAATCATTAAGAAAGGGAATAACATCTTCTCTCGGACCCAAATCCGGATCCTCAATTCTCTCACCAATCTCCAATTTCAGAAGCTTTTTCGCCCTATCCGAAGTTGGATCCCACGAATTATCGGGCCGAGGTCGGAGCTCGCCCTCGCCATGAGCATATTGACACGTGTCACCATGGCTACAAGAAGACCCAGATTGACGTCTGAAAAACGAGCAGAGGCTCGTTTTCCACATTGGATCTTCAGGGTTTTTCTTTCTCTTACGTTTTGAAATTGAATCTCCACCGTTGATTGAATCTTCACTTTCTTCTGATTGGATATTCGACGATTTGATTTCTTCATTGTTGGGATTTTTCTTGCTCTCTTCTCCTTCTGCTGCTGATTCTTCTTTTGGGTTGGAGTTTTCATTCTTCAGAGTTTCAGTTGAATCAGTATTGACCGTTGATTGGAGAGTAGAGGGTTGGATTTCTTCGCCAAGAGGAGTAGTAGTTAGGTTTTGGAGAGTTTGGGTTTCTATTTCTGGAACTGCCATGGATGAAAAGGGTTTTGATTTCTGCAACAAAAGACCCTTTTCGTTTTAAGATCTTAGATTAGGAGAATTTATATGATGAGTGGCCGTGAAAACACGTGAAGTCTAAAACAAAGTAGGTACGGCCCACTTTATTTTATGATCCAAACCGTTCATCTTTTTGGGCACAGCGTAAATAGGTTGTGCCCCAAAAAATAGTTCCATAGGATGATCCTAACCCTCCGATCTGAATATGGAGATTTCCAAAAATCATTTATGGAATCTTCTACAGATCGGAGGGTTAGGATCATACTATGGAACTGATTTTTGGGGCACAACCTATTTACGTTGTGCCCAAAAAGATGAACGGTATGGATCATTGAAAAAAGTGGGCCGTACCTACTTTATTTAGACTTCACATGTTTTCACGGCCACCCATCGTATAAACTCTCATTAGATTAGATTCTTAGTACTAGTCGAGTTTCTTTGCACGCGTCCCTACAAACCCGTATTTTTGCAAATGTGTGGTACGGCCCCACTCCATAGGATGTTCCAAACCATCCATTTGTTTTTGTGCCCCAAAAAATCATTTCGATGAACCTGACCCTCAAATCTATAGAGGGACTACACAATGTGGAAACTTCAATAGATAGGAAGGTTAGGATCATACTATGGAAATGATTTTTGCGGTCCAATCTATTTTCATTGTGGCCCAACCAATGGACGGTTTGGATAATCCTATGGAATGGGTCGTACAGTACCTTTTGAAAAATGCGGGTCTGTACAGCTACCCATCATATAATTTCTCAGTAAAACATAATCTATGTTCAGACACCACATAAAGCGTACTTTTTTTTCAAAAACAAGAAATCATTTTGGCCCAGCTTCTTCTTATTGGGCTAAGAAAAGTATGGAATGTAGGCCGATGTTTAGTGAAAATACGGATTGCGGGCACCTTTAAAACAAGAACGAAAAGGGCTAATCTTCAAAATCAGGTTGGAAAAAGATCCTGATACCCTTCTGACATCAATAGAAACGTCATTCAGCCTCATTTTTCATTATTAGCGTGTTTCACGAGGTTCTTTTGGTTCGTTTGGTATTTGAACCGACAAAAGTCACAAAACCTTGGGTTCGTTTCTATCTTGGCCGTCGGAAATACCTTGAGACGGATGGATGCCTGACACGTGTTGAAAAACTTTTTGGAATGCTAGCGGCTCTATACATAGTCGATTTAGTTTGGATTGAAATCTTTCTGTGAACCCAGAGTCCTAGGGTTCCTTTGAATCTTGGTCGTCGCCAATATGAATAGACGGTCGGATCCACGACACGTGGACATCAATATAAAACGATGGCGTCTTGTAATAATACCCCTCTCTGTAACCATTATTCCTTTCTCTGTAACCATTATTTCCATCGCCGTACCCATTATTTTCGCTGGCGTACCCATTATTCCTATTCCCCTCTCTGTAACCATTATTTTCAACGGCGTACCCATTATTCTCCTCTCTATAACCATTATTTCCATCGGCGTACTATTCCTATTCCTCCCTTTGTAACCATTATTTCCATCGGCGTACCCATTATTTTCGTCAGCGGGTATTCCCCTCTCCGTAACCATTATTTACGCCTGCGTACCCATTATTTCCCTCTCTGTAGCCATTATTTCCATCGGCGTACCCATTATTTCCGCCGACGTACCCATTATTTCCATCGGCGTATACATTATTTCCATCGGCGTATACATTATTTCCGCCGGCGTACCCATTATTTCCCTCTCTGTAACCATTATTTCCATCGGCGTACCCATTATTTCAGCCGGTGTACCCATTATTTCTACCTTGGCAGTCGGAAATACCTAAACACGGATGGATGCCTGACACGTGTTGAAAAGATAAGTGAGAAAAGATAACATCTACCATTCTAAGCCAAAAGATAAGTGAGAAAAGATAACGTCAGTGTTCCAAAAAGTACAAAAATGTCGGGGTTCCAAAAAGTTTTCCAACACGTGTCAAGATCCATCTGTCTCTAGTTATTTTCGACGGCCAAGATAGAAACGAACCCAAGGTTCTCTCAGTTCAAATACACAATTAAATGAACCAAAAGAAGTCTTGTGAATCGGGCCAATTTAAGAGGCATTAATGAAAAAGGAAGACTCTAAGGGTATCAGGGTCTTTTGACCACCCGATTTTGAAGTTTAGCCCTTTTTATGTTCTTGTTTTAAAAGGTGCCCGCAATTCCGTATTTTCACTAAACATCGGCCCACATACCGTACTTTTCTCTATTGAGCTTGATTTAAATAAGCTTTCCACCAAAAAATCGTGGCTAAAGGATGATTCTAACCACGTTTAGAGATAAAATTTGGGGGAAAGACCGACAAATGAACGGTTTGGATCTTTGAACAATGTGGGCACCAAGTAGGCACTATCATTTCCCCATTCTACATGTGATTCCATCAATCTAGCCATAAGTCCTTCATAAGATCAAAAGCATCTCCTTACAGATGAAGGAGCGGCACAATCAACTGATTGGATTGTCAGTAGTGTGAAGATCTAATCGCTATGGCTGGAGGTAATGTTCCGCTAATCATTTTGTTTACTCAGGTTAACAGTACATTGGTGAGGATTCTTCCACGATGAGCACTAGATAACACATAAGCGGGAGAAAGTATATGTGTGGGCCACGAGCTCTACGATCAAAACCATTTATTGCTCGAGCATTAATAATAATATGAATGGGCTATGAAGCAAAACCCGCGATCACTGGTCGATTCTAACATTCCAATTTGTAGTTAGCATACAAACACTTGCTTTTAATCATACTCAAATTTATGTTTAAGCCCAGTTTTGTTTTCGATTTCGGAAACCGAGTCCACAATTAAACATAAAATTGAGTCCAATAATCAGTTTTGGGCTCACAGGAGGTTTTGACAATTCAAAACAGACAGGGCCTTATTGTTTAGGCCAATAGTCCTCCGACATGAACCTAGTGGTGCACAAATTTTTTTTAAGGGTACCCATTTAACTCCCCTTTTTTTCTGGCTCTAACAGTGTGGGTGGGGGAATGGGGATTTGACCCTTCTGTCACATCGATTAAAAGAGGGAGATGAGGATTGAGGAGTAACACCGTTATGGAGATACCGACATATGCGACAAAGTTAGGGTCAGCTACGGATGAGAGGGCTAGTCTTAGTCTTGTCATATCTTCCTCTTCAATTTGGGTTGGGTCGTATTAAGATTTTTGCTCAAAATTGAATTGGAATCAACAAGACCAGATTCTATCGTAAATACTCAATCCCAAACATGGACCCCAGTTGCACCCACAAGTTGAGACGGTCTTGTACATGTCATGGTCCCATTTCTACCACTATTATTTGTAAGAAGTTTGGACGGTGGACGTCCTCCTCGCCAGATGTACAGTCTCGTTTTTGGTAAATGATATATTCACCCCCTTTTTCTTACCGGGGGCATCCATTAACACACGAGAGAGTCTTGGCCAAGAAAGAAAATGGGAGAATGTATCACTTCACTTCCCTCTGTTTTTCTCTTTGTTATGTCCTCTTCAAGGTTCATCCATGAGACTCAAGACAATACGGATTGTTCATGTATTGCAAGAGGGCCCCACCAATCACACCAATGTGAATCGGTGGTGAGCCAAGAGGGACCCACCATCCCTCTCTGCGGGTCCCTTTTCCCTCTTCACTCAAGACTCGTCAACTTTAAAGAAAAAGCCGTGATTGACGGAATGGATTGAACGTCAGGTCACTTTGCTATTAAAAAAGCCATAAATATATGGATGCATAAGATCACGACGCGTGGCAGTAATTAGATTTGCCACGTGTAAAATATCTATAGCCGTACGGCTGGGCAATGATTGGGCTGATTTTTAGCCGAATGTTTGCTGGGTCATGGGAATAAAGTGGTTAATGCACGCGTGGGTTTTAATTTTCCACACGGAGTCCCGTTTTCAAAAGTGTTTTCCTTTATTTTATTTTATTTTATTTTAGGGGAGATGATAAATTCGCACCCCTTGTAGGATGATTCACATCCTCTTAGCAATGACAGTCAAAAAGCGTCAAAAAAAAAAGAAAAAAAAAGTCAGACTTTAACACCTTTTGACGTCAATTCACGTTCACAGTGATGTGAATCATCCTACAGAGGCTGTGAATTTATCACCACACAATTTTATTTATTGGGGTTTAAAACTTTTAATCTCGTTATCCAAAATCCCAACGGAGACTACCAATATTCCGTTCGTCGAACTAACCGCGTTTGAACGGAATGTACGGCGAAAGAGGGAGAAGAAAGCCAGAAAGTGAATGTGCAATCAAGACTGTTGATCTTGTGGGCTACCGTCAGCCCTTTAGATCGTACCATGAAAGAGGTTTTGTTTGATGAGGGGAAGATTCAATGTGTTGGATGTTCTTAACGGCCCTTCCCGTTTGTTTATGTGTTCAAAATACATTATTAATCTTTTTTCTGGGTAAGGACCTGTCCTTTTCACATTCCTAGAGATTCTCAGAGTTCATAGATGAGATCTTGAGCTGTGTGAAGGGCCATTTAGTTCGCTTCCATCAGGTCTTGAGATCGGTGAATGGAGGGGCAGACCGTCTAGCACTGGCTAGAGTAACTAGATCGGTGTCAAAGGTTTTTGACTTCTTACCTCCTTGAGCATTGATGTCCCTGTAGTGGGTTTTTTCTAGCTCATTGACGTTTGGTTCTACCTTAACAGAAATGTTTCTAGATGGCAATTTTACACCGATTAGGCCATTCCTAATGAACAAAACTTGGCTCTGCAACGTTGCGTAGGAACCTCCTGCGCAACGCCATAAAATAAAGAGGAAACATGGGGTGTGGAAATATCAAACACAGGGTGTGAAAAATACCAAACAATGGAATTGATATTGCCACACCCCCGCTTTTACTGTGTATTTTAATGCGTTGCGCAGGAACCTCCTACGCAACGTTGCATAGCCGAGCGTTTTTTCATTCCTAATGGCCCCTCATGGATAAGCCATACCAAAATTAGCATAGGATTAGACCATACGAAGCATCCAATGAAAGTACATTTAAATGTTGCATGTGTGTTGTTGTCTTTTTCTCTATTAAGATAAAACATTGCACTCTACCGTTCTTAAGCTCGGAGGCACAGTATTCTTATGGATTCAATCTTGGGAATGTGGACCATGAGGGGTGGCTCCACAATTTTAAAAGCCACGATTAAACGTACGTAGAGGATTCCCTGTGTAGCAAAAAGCACTATTCTTGGTCTCATTCCATTCAAATCCCTGTGTCTATCGGATATTCTTTTTGGGATCCTAGTTTCCAACCCTAGGTCACAATCCATTTCGAACCGGACTGTCCTTCGGAGTTTCCTAGGTCCAACTTAAGTTGAACACCATTATTATTTGTTTGGTTGCACAAAAGCCGGGATGGCTTAGGGCTTTTCCTTGGCATTTAGCTGCCACATCATTAAAACTCCTTCTTTGGTTGCCAATATAGCAGTGAAATCCCCGGAGACTACAAGACATCTCTTGGTTAATCACTGCTTGTTTGCTGATGTGTCACCCTCATCTCCTTTTAAAGAAATCCAAGTAAAAAACCTAAGAAATGGTGCCTTTTTGCCTGGATTTCTTAAGAATGATGCTTCTCTCTCTCTCTCTCCTCTCTATCTAATGCCACTCCCTACTAACGAGGTTGAGAACGAAACACGACTTACCACTATCCAACGAAGCTAGACTTACCACTATCCAACGAGGCTAGTTCCAAGCAAATCTAATGCTGGTCTCCTCCATGAATAAACATATAAGTGAACAAAATATGAAGGGTAATTTTTTTTTTAGATTGGTGCCCTTATTCCGTTATTCGGATCTAGGGCGTTCTCTATTTGATTTTGTGGCTGAGTCACCATCCAAAATAATTTCAGACCCAACTATAATGAAACCAATGAACAAATTCAGATCCAGCTACCGTACCTGAATGCTGTCCATCCGGATCCTTTGGATTTATATATTGACTCTTCGCCTCCGGTCTATTCTAGACTCGGCAAAAAGTGACTCGGACCCGCATGTCCACCCGACCTGACCCGCTCGTAACTTACGGGTCCCGGTCACTAGTTATTGACCCGTTTGAAATTTGACCGGCCTGTACGGGTCATGTCAAAATTGGGCAGGGTTGGGTGGACCCGCCGCCGGTGCCCGTAAAAACCCAAATGATTTAGTTTTTATATGGTGTAAGCCTTTATAATCCCTTACTTTTAAGATTGTACTGTACGGACCACATCTTAGGATGATCTAAACCGTCCATGTGATGGACAATAACGTAAAAAGGTTGAGCCCAAAAAATCATTTCCATTGGATGGTCCTAGCCCTCTGATCTATGTAGGAATCACATATAGTGTGTGAATAAGACCAGCAAAAAAAAAAACCTGGGTGGCCCGCACGGGTGGGGTCCGGGTTCACAATTAGTGACCCGTAAATTTTACGGGTCATTTTTTACACGGACCCGTACGGGTCGGGAACCCGACCAGTACCGGCCCATCCGTTGGCCAGGTCTATGACTCTTTTCAGTTTTCACACCTCTGACACTAACCGGAGTCAAAAATATAATTTCAACGTGATTGACGGCAGACGTAATGCAATTCGCTTTTTAGGTAATCGAGTTATTAAATGCTAAGACGCTTCTTATTAACGGTGGCGATTAAACTCACAAACATACTTAAAGCTAGGGGCGCTCCGCAATTACCGCAACGGAGGGGTATTTTCGTCCTAAAAAAAAATTCATAATTAGTGCGCACCATTTTCCTAACGAACCGTTTTTCGACCCAACACGTAACGATGATGGCGGCAGCGAATTAAAACTTCCTACGTTGAACTCGAGAGCACGACTGGTGAATCTCGACCGTTACATTCTGTCTCGAAGATCATCGCGAGCACGACAGGTGAAGAATCTTGGCCGTCGGATTAGATGCCGGGACCACATTTTGACCAGGTTACGTCGGTGACCTTAGACTCCTAACCATGGTTAGTTATAAGAGAGATAGAGATAGAGAGAGAATGTGAAGGCCTGAAAATTGGAGATTTTAACGCGAGCAGACATGCTCTGAAACACTACAGCATCAATATTGCCTCGTCAGCAGTACGTTTTTATCTCGCGGTAGTTTGGCGTGCTCTGTAGAAAAAGGCCAAGAGGATTCGAAGCTAAAAAAAGGAAAGAGAGAAGGGGGAGAGAAGGAGAAGATTTTTTCGGTGTTAACAGGTGAATCTTAAGAGAAAATCTTGGTAGGATTAAATAATCAAGACCTAGATCTGCAAAAAATGTTCTTGTAGATGAAATTCAAAGGTGGAATCTTAAAAGGAAGCATGTAAAGGAGAGAAATTCTTAATAAGTCAAAGAAAATGGCCTGTAATCCATCTGAAATGCAAGAACCAAGCATAGACACAGACAAGCTCAGCTATGAAATCTTTTCTATTCTCGAGAGCAAATTCCTCTTTGGTTATGACGATCAGAAGCTCTGGATCCCCAAACAGATCTCTCCGCCAACACCTGAAACAAAATCCGATGCCGACACCGGAGCTCCGGCAACAGCTACCGATACAGACGGAGTCGGAGCGATCAAGAATCAGAGAGGAAAGGTATGCATTCTCAGCATTGATGGACGCGGAATGCGAGGGATTGTATCAGGAAAAGCCCTAGCTTATCTCGAACAAGCTCTCAGGACAAAATCCGGCGATCCGAATGCGAGAATCGCCGATTATATCGACGTCGCAGCCGGAACCGGAATCGGCGGTATTTTCACTGCGATGCTTTTCTCCACCAAAGCCGGAAACAGGCCGATTTTCCGAGCAGAAGACACGTGGAAGTTCTTGGTGGAGCAAGGGAACCGGTTCTTCCGGTCGTCTGCTTCCGGTACCGGAAACTTTTTCCGGCGACTATTTAAAGGCGCGAACTCCGGCGCCGGGACTGCTGGAATGGTGAGAGCGATGAAAGAGATTTTCACTGAGAATGGACGGAATCTGACACTGAAGGACACGTTGAAGCCGGTTTTAATACCGTGCTATGATTTATCCAGCTCGGCTCCGTTTCTATTCTCGCGAGCCGATGCGTTGGAGACGGATAGTTTTGATTTTAGGCTATGGGAGGTGTGTAGAGCCACGGCGGCTGAGCCGGCTCAGTTTGAGCCGGTGGCGATGAGGTCAGTAGACGGTCAGACGAGGTGTTTGGCGGTGGATGGAGGGCTGGCGATGAGTAATCCGGCGGGGGCCGCGATTACGCACGTGCTGCATAACAAGCAGGAGTTCCCGTTCGTGCGAGGGGTGGAGGATCTTTTAGTGTTGTCTTTGGGTAGTGGTCAGTTTCTTGATGGGGGTTATGAGTTTGAAGAGGTGAAAGGTTGGAAGGGTAAGGAATGGGCTAAGCCCATTTCGAGGATTGCTGAAGATAGTGCTGCTGATTTGGTGGACCATGCTGTAGCCATGGCTTTCGGCCAGAGCCGGAGTAGTAACTATGTCCGAATTCAGGTCTGTCTCATGTCTAACTTACCAGAAATCTGTCTATTTTTAACCTCCACAAATCGAAGGGTGAGGAGAAGGGGCTTTTTTTGGGTTGTTTATTCGTTTTACCAGAAAATAAAATAATCTCATTTTTAGTTTGGGAGTCGACTGGGATTGACATGTTTAGTCTGAAGAAATCAACAATTCCTACTCTTCAAATTGAATCATTTGGATTTGTTGAAAAAAATCCTCCTTGCTCTTGTACCCACAGTGATAATAGAATAACCCACTAAATTAAAGAAGTTATTAGATTTGGTTTTATGAATTGCTGAAGTAAAGATCACCTGCAATTGTCACAGGCAAACGGGCCCAATCTGGGCCGATGTGCGGCCAATATAGACTCTGACCCAAGTCCTACCAATGTGAAGATGCTAATTGGAGTTGCGGAGGAGATGCTTAAACAGAAGAATGTGGAGTCTGTGCTATTTGGAGGGAAGAGGATTGGGGAGCAGACGAATTTTGAGAAGCTGGATTGGTTTGCTGGAGAACTAGTACTAGAGCATCAGAGGAGGAGTTGCAGGATTGCTCCCACTGTTGCATTCAAGCAAGTAACTCCAAAGCCAACTTAGATCTCCCAATTTGTGGAAAGTAAGTAGCTTCTTCCAATCCCCCATTTATTGGCTTCTGTTTTTAATGCTCTTTCACATCTTAGGTTTGAACTGCCATGTCTTAGACTTTGCTTTATGTTTCAACCGTGGGGTTTTGTGGGTTCAATCCCAGATTATCCATCAAAAGAAAAGATTTTACAAAGAAAATCTACACTAAGGCCCTGTTTGTTTAAGATTATCTCAACCCATTGTGAGTCCCAAACCGATTATTGGACTCAAAATTATGTTTAGTCTCTGTTCGTTTAAGATTATGACAGCTGATTCTGAGTGCCAAACCGAGTATTGGACTCAAAACTACGTTTAAATTTGAGTTCAATAATTGGTTTAGCACTTAAAATCGGTTGTCATAATCTTAAACGAACAGGGCCTTAAAATTGAATCCAATAATCGGTTTGGCACTCACAATCGGTTTTCATAGTCTTAAATGAACTGGGCCTAAATCCGGTTTTGACTTTTGGTTGCTTGTAGATTCGGATGGTCAAGTTTAACCTGAGTTTCCTGGAACTCAAGAAAAGTCTTGAAATTGAATACGAGGGTCTAATACATGATAAAACTAGGGATTTCCACTAATTTTTGATAAATTACAAGGAGAATCAATGAATGCTGTAAACATAAACTTGAAAAAGACAAGAATATAATATTCTAATCTAACCAGATTGTTAATCAAATATGTTTGCATAATCTATTTAACTCCGTTAACCAACTTGCGTAATCTACATCCGAGATGATCCAACGGTGAATCTCAACCGAATCCAACAGTGAGAGATCTCACATATTCTAACAATACTTGACTAGATTGAGACAGTTCACCGATATCTTAAAACCCGAGTCCAACTCATTCGAGACAACCCGAAGTACATGTGAATTAAACTGAACGAGTGCAAAGGCGGATCCCCTGTTCAAACTCGGCTTGAAACGATCATCATGTAACTCAAGTATATGTACTGGTTTCTGAGGAGTGAGTCTGGAGTTGTATAAGATCACGTAATCCCATGTAGGGCTATGGTGTTCTTTATGTCATTTTCTCTTGAGACCCCTTCACATTGGAGCTTTTCACATTTCCAAACAACCGGTCACTCTAGAACTAAAGGGGACAGTGAAGTCCCGTTGGCCCTGTTGTCGGTGTGCAAACAAGTCCCCTTTGTGGGACAAATCAGAGGGCACTCTGGTTATTGTGGGGAAATCAGAAAAGGCATGGGTATTTTCTTCATTTAAACCAACCAATGAAAAGGTCTTTTTAGTGTTCGTTGCTTTGTCGAGACTCGAGAGACCCCGTCCGTAGTCCGTAAAAAGTATTCCAATATTCGGGGTTTTGTGTTCTTTTTGGTTTTGACTGTCTAAATTCCTTGACCCACTTTCATCAGTCTCTACAGTCTCGAGTTTAGAGACTGGACCACTGGCTTCTTTTGCCACTCGAGGTAATTCCACTTTAACATTGAAAAATAACGTGCTCTGCAAACCTGAACGGTTTACCATGGCTGAGTACTAGTTAGTGGTTACCCTCCTCTTTGTTGGGTAATTCAGATAAAGCTCATTTTTTGCTTAAGAAGATGATGCTTGAAGCTTTAAGGAAATGATGGCTTATAGGGTAGGTGGTGCTTCAGAAGTTCGGTTCATATCATGCATCTTCCCTTTTAGGGTGGGTGGTGTTTGTACAGGTCTTCATTTTTTCTTAGGTACATATCATCTTCCCTTGTAACGTGGGTCTTCATTTTCTCTATATAGGTATGTAGTCTCAGTTGGAAGGTACTTTGTGTTGTAGCCCCTCCGCCTCTTTAGCAAATATTGTGTGTGATGTTGTACTATTTCTTTATGGAAAGATGATATACTATGTCTTATTTTACTTATTTAACCTCCCTAAATTCTACTTACCACTGGTAGTGGGATTGCAGGTGAAAAAAGCAGAGTAATGTGGAAGCTTTACTTTTTAGAAGAAGACAGATATCAATGTGATTTTTTTCTCCCTCTACAACCGGCAATGTTATATCTCCTTTTGACGGTCCCCAAGAAACGAAGAGATTTTCTTAAGTCAAAATGAAATCTATCTGCCTTCAAAAGGAAATTAGCTCATGTGCATCGAGAAGAAGCCTCTTTTCTTAGGGTTTTCAGTAGGGTACCCTGCCAAAAGTCATGGTCCTCCTCCCACGAGGAAAAAGTTTTCTTGGTGGGGTCTTTTTTATTTTCAGAAGAGATTGAGTGGTGGGATCCTTTTGGCAAACCGACATTTCTCTTGGACAACATGGATAGGCCTTTAATGGGTTTGGAGTTTTGTGAGAGTGTTGGGGATTGAGGGAGGGGCGGACCATTGTAATTTTCTCTTCTTCTTTTTTCAGCTTTTAGGCCCTTTGGATTTTCATTTTACTATGATTGTCACATTGTAATGTTTGGTGGTGGGTGCTTTATAATGTTTGTATTCATTAAGCTTTGTTTCCGCGTTACCAAACTAGGGGATGGTTGTTGTTGTGCAGGACTTCAAGCCTTCTAACTTCTGTGGTGTCTGCATGCTAGCTTTTTTCGTACCTTGTGTGACCCCACACCCATGAGAGATAAAAGGGATTGATATCCTCGGGATTTAACAGAGAATAGTGTTAAATATGCTCTAGTTCTTTCGATTGGATCATTATCATAGTCACACCAAACTTCTTTATTTCCCCTCTATGTACATATATGGGAAATGATAATTCCACCTCCATCTGCTTAGTTTTTTTTTTTTAGGCTCTGTTTCTTTCGACTGATAATGGGGGTAAAAGAAAATTTATGCTCATTTCTCCATTTAAAAATGAACTTAAAATTTGTGCTATGCCCATCTACGTCAAAAGAAACATAGCCTTACCCCAATGTAGAATGGGTGCAAAAAACAAATTTGATTTCTATTTTTCCACTTAGAATTGAGCATGAATTTTATTTTACTCTACGCTAATTTTATGTTTGCCTTTTCAGAGAATGACAAAGAAAGGGGGAAGGAAATGTTGGAAAGGGGGTGAAAATATCATATAATTATAACATTTTCAATGCCTATTACAAATAAAAATTTCTTTGTTGCTATATATTCTATAGGTGATATCATAAACGAGAATTTATATGATGGGTGGCCGTGAAAACACGTAAAGTCTAAAATTGTTGTTGTTGTTGTTGTTTTTCTGATCACTACCTTAATTTCTAATCTCAGGAGTTAAAGAGGAGTGATATAAGTTTTTTCTTTCTTTCTTTTTTGTGCGCGTGCTTTTTATTTTTGGTTATATTTACTAAGTTAAATGAAACCCCTACGGATAGCCTCAAGATTGCAACTTTAATGTCTCAACCTATGCTACCAACACATGGGCATTCATTCTTTCGTGATGTAAGAAAATCATGACACTCCTGAATCGAAAACGATGGGTTTGTTCCATGATGGTGACAAGGGTGCCATTTGGAAGGTGCCTCGAAATTGCATGAGAATAAGATTGTAATGTACATTTCATGCTGATGCCGCCCAATTGAATATGGCTCTGAAAACTAGGGCTGCAACTCGGGTCGGGCGGGTCAGGTCGGGTTTTTTCTTGGAAAACCCACGATTCCCAAACCCGGCCCTACCCATGATAAATCTCGGGTCGGGTTGGGTTGGGTTTTTTTATGTTGACGCGATTTTTTAAGAAAAACTCTTGCTTGGCAAGGCAACTCAACTGATAGTAGTAGAAAAACTCAAGCATGGCAAACTCTCTAGTGCATAAACTAATAACTAGTCCAAAGAGAATAAAGAGAATAAATTAATGCATTACCAAATGAAAATGATTATACTCATATGAGATAAACAACAAATTATTTAGTGCATTAACTATTTAGTTGAAACTTGAAACCTTAGAGCTAAAAGGGGGAAACGAACAGAAGATGGAAAGAGCCCCTGTGATTGCGTGCGTGTGTGAGTTTTACTTTTAAGTTTTCACTTTTAAAGTACAAAGTTTTAGAAAAAAAAATACATACTATAACTTATGTAACTCGGGTCGGGCCCCTTCAAACTTGGCTCAACCCGAAACCCGAGAAACATGAACCCAACCCAAGCTATTTTCGGGCCGGGTAAAACCTTTACCCGACCCAAGTTGCAGCCCTACTGAAAACTACGGGTCAGGTTTAGGTGTCCTTTGCCTGCATCTTTCTCTGTGGGACTTCAACTTGAAGAGGCATCTCACTGAATTTGGATTGATGTTTTGATTTTCTTAACAGCTTTATTTTTAACCCACAGGTCAAATAGTACAAATGGTTAGGATAGTCATATTAGTTCGCATTTCAGGTTTTATCTGTCATATATTTTAATAGCAAAAACTAATTCAATAATGTGCAAAGTAATAGAAACGAACAAACCACAAGATGCACACATTGAGATTTTACGTGGTTTGGCCAAGATATCTATGTCCGAAAACATGATCTTATATTATGAGAAATAAATGAGAAGATTAAAGCCGCACTAACACGTAGCTAAGTCGTACATAAAACAAAAAGAACTCTCAATTTCTCATCACAAGAGAATACCCAAGAAGAAACCTCTCTCTCTCTCTCTCTCTCTCTCTCTCTCTCTCTCTCTCCCACTTAGTTGTGTGTATTTTCTCCAGTGGGGCCTACGGCTTGAAAGGTTCTGATCAAATAGATTTCTCGGTGGTGGACCCAAGTGTTGCATACATCTTCCTGTAATATCATGCTCACTAATTTGGAAGGGAGGAGTTTCTTAGGCCCTGTTTGTGTTGAATTTTGAGTCCAAAACTGATTACTAGACTAGAAATTAGTAATTTCAAGTTCAATAATCAATTTTGACTCAAAATCAGTTCTCAAAATTCAATCCGTTTGGATGCCAGAATTATTTTGGTTCTTGGGATTTTTGTGGAACAAAAAACTTCCTGGGAGATTGGTGGGAAAAAAAACTCCCTGGAAGTATCCCGGTAAAATAAAAATCCCATGTTTGGTTGACCGGACTATGGTGGAAAAAAAAAATCCCGGTAAAATAAAAATCCCTTTGTTTGGTTGCTTGAACTGTTGGGAAGAAAAAAGTTCTTCTTTTGGTTATTTTGGTTCCTCGGATTTCGTGCGGGATTATTTTGGTTCCTGGGATTTTTTTTTCCAGTTTTGGGTTTCGTGCGGGGTTATTTTGGTTTGTGGGATTCTTGTTTGCCCACTATATAACTAGCAACCAAACGTGGGTTTCCTGCGGAAATTCCACAAAAGTCCTAAGAACCAAAAAAATTCTGGCATCCAAACGGTGTTGTTCTGGTCTGCCTCAACTAGCTTACTCTAATACTTTTCTTTTTTCTTACACGAGTTATGGCCATTTTTCTTTCTTTTTTCGGTATGTGTCTTGACTTCTAACTTGTTCTGGTCTGCCTCAACTAGCTTACCTTACCAAACTAAGAAATTTTATAACAAAAAGCAGGATTGGATTTCCTATCTCACCTAAGCTTGGTGTGAACCATATTCTCAATGTTGGGGAGCCTACCTTTTCTTTTGGAGTTTTGTAGAGTAATGTGGACAAATAGCCTCTTAGCCTATTGTTTTTATATATGTGCATCAATTATTACCTAGTTTCTGTTTCCTCATGACTGTCTACCTTTTCTTAGGGAATCTTCTTTATCTTTCTCTGCTTTAAAAATAGCATGTTTTGGACATTGAACTGTTCCAATCCACTTAAAAAACTATGCCCACATACTTTTATCATATAGGATTTAAGATTGAACTCTAGTTATCTTAGGGCAAAGTCTCAACTCTAATCCCAACATTAGTATAGGATAGGGTTTGGAAAGAAGGCCTAAAAAGACTTTTGAAAAGGCTAGAAGTGTGTTGGCGAGCACTTCTGCTTGCTTGATGATTGGAATCTAACTTCTTACAAGGACATAGATTATTATTATTATTATCATGAATAATCCACGTTTATGGGTTGTTAATCAATCACGACATGAAAAAGAAGCTGATGTCGGATATTGAGCCATGTGAACCTGTAGTTAGGATGTAGGGATCTCGATGTTGAGGTCACCAGTTCAAACTTGAATCGGTGAGTGCGGTCTAGATCGAGATTCTCCTTCTCACCCTATGACTATTCCCCTACTAGTTGAGAATGCCTTTTTTATTGGCAAATGGCTTGTCGTCGTACACCCCTCGCCAGCGTATATATACATCTTAATGCACCCAATAGTTAAAAATAGAAAGGATTCAATCAACATCTAATCAGTGAGATATTTGGGCATCAATCATACACTAAGTATCATTCTTTGCACTGTAGTAAAAAATTACCCAAGGCGACACCCAATTATGCCGAGTGTGTTGAAGTATAATTGATTAAATAAAGCCAACTCTGATAGCTTAATCGTTTGCAGTAATTGGTTGTTTCACGTGGTATTAGAGCTATTGCCTCACAACACGTCCCGAGTTCAAAACCCAACAACACTTGATATTAAAAATCGACGTGCCTGGTCAACCCAAAGGAGAGGCCACATGTGCAACATGTACACCTCTCCTCCTCTCTTAAAAAAGAAAGAAAGAAGGGCCACATATGAGATGCATAAATGATTAAATAACACCAATTCTAACAGCTTAAGCGTTTGGATTAATTGGTTGGGGTGTGTGTGTGTGTGAGAGAGAGAGAGAGAGAGAGAGTGAGAGACTGACTGACTGGTGAGTTAATGCTCACGATTTGGCCATTTTGAGTGGTTTGTTAGCTGTCTCATTGCAAGATAAACGAAGAGAACAACAAGGCATAGGTGCTATATTCAAACATTTAACCGGTAGAAGAAACCACACAAGCTTTTGCAAGAGCTTGTGTTGGAATATTAGCCGGAGATACTCTGCTCGATATATAGAACCGAATTTTAAAAAGGGAACTGATTTCAGCGCTCCAATGTTTTGATAAACATGCGCCCACTTGTTTGTCGTATAGGGCTTTAAGAGCTTTTTGAGAACCGTAATATCCTCTGACACGACAAACAAGTGGAGCACATGTTTATCAAAACACTTGAGTGCAGAAATCATTTCCCTTTCAAAAATCCATTGATATATAAATCTCGTTTACCATTAAAAAAAGGGAAGTGATATTTCCCCCCTCTGACGGATAAAATCCCCCCTTCAATGTTATCCGTTAAGCTTTAAAGGCCAAGAAAAAACGTTAAGGGGGTGAATTTATCCTCGAGCGATGAACCATGCTCACAGGAACCATTAGAGGAGGGGGGGAGGATATCATTTCCGTAAAAAAAATCCAATGATATATAAGAGAGTACCTTCTTAGAAAATGTTGTCCAAAATACATATTGTAACATCGGTAGAACATAGAAGAAGAATATGATGAAAAAGAAATCAGGAGTCAAATTTCACATCTCTCCACAATTTTGAGTTAAATCATATGGTTATGATTTATTTAGAGGGATATCATCATAAATTGAAGGTCCCTTCAACTAAAAATTGAACCAGTTCTAGTTATCTTTTTCATGTGTAAACAAACAGCTGAAAAATAGTAAATTAAAGTTTCAGTTCGACCCAATTGGAGGCACCTAACCATTATAAGGTGTTGTCATCATTTCCTCGAGACATGACACACAATAAATATGAGATTTAACTAGACCCAAAGGGGCTGTACAGCATGGGGATAGCCAGGTTTATTTTATACTCAGTTAAGACTTTGTTATCCTCTGTTCATGTCGACCATTATTCTTGCATAAAACATTGTCATAAGAATATTGGTGACCATCGAACAATATAATTTCAATACAAAATTATCCAATCAATCCCAATAACAGCTCTATCCAATGATTTCTATCCCCATTGGGAACAACCCCAAAATATGGAATAGTATTAATAAAACAAAAGTAGATTGTTATCCTCATTATCTAGGGTTTTGCTAGGTAATTCTGTAGACAGCTATTTTTGCGTCTGCGGAGAGAACCATCTCAGATGAATTAAATGAATAAGACAAAATCTGCTAAAAAGTGAGCCTGTCTGGCTGTTCTCCCATGCAAAAGTTAGCCGCGAAAGGGCTTACTGCAAAACAGCTGGTGCTGTGAAAACATATAGCCCAATACACTAATATCTATCAGTTTATGAAATGTGCACGGAGAGACATCAGTTTATCAAACTAATATTACTATTACAACGCAACTGTGTTCTTGATGCCTCCTAAAATAGTAGACACAAAACAATACATTTCAAACTAAGATTATAACATCTCTCCATCCTGCTTTTCTAAGCATTAATGGATTTGAAATCAGCATACATAAAAGTAGACACAATACATAACAAACTAATATTACAACATCTCTCCCTCCTGCTTTTCTAAGCATAAGGGGAACTATTATTACAACATCTCCCCCCCTTTATTCAGCACAAAGAGGATTTCAAATCAAGATACATTATGGGAGCAAGTTGGAAACACACCTCTAAATAAGAAGTCCAGCAACCTCAAGCTTTGGCATCTCAAGGAGTTCCTGGAGGGCTGGATTGATGGGAAAAAGCTCGCATTGTGCGTAATGCAACATCAGATGATCCACAATAACCATGGCGACCATGGCTTCCACGACCGGCACAGCTGCAACACCAGCAAACAGGATTCCACATCAATCTCTTTCTCTGAGACAAAAAATAAACTGGAATGCTTCTCTGTAGAGAAATTTTGGAAACATACCTCGAGGTGCCACGCATGGATCATGGCGACCCCGTACAATGAGTTCAGTCTCATGTTTGTCTCTGGTTACCGTTCTCTGTTTTATCTGCAAATCATCACATAACACCCCGACAAGCAAAATTTAAAAAAAAGAAAGAAAAGAAAAGGGTGCAACCAGAAATGAGGCCGTTTTCAATGTGTAACATGAAAAAAAAAAAAGGTCCGAGAAATGCAGTACAAAAAGAAAATTCACACTAACTCCAATTGTAGGAGTTGGCTTGAAAGCTACTCTCATGGTTATGGTTTCACCGTTAGATAGTCCTCCCTGCGCGCATAAGAAAAACAATGTAAGCCTATCCAACTCAAACACTGGCATTTTAATGGAAATATGAAAAAAAAATTACCTGTATTCCTCCCGATCGATTAGTTCTTGTTCGGATTCTCCCATGCCCATTTGTATAGAACTCGTCATTATGTTCACTCCCCGTCATAAACGCACCTATATTAATTGACATGGACAAAGTGTAGGATCTTATGTGGACAATCATTGATCAAAGATCGACGGTCTAGATTGAAGAATGAGATTAAGCGTGAAATGACTCTAGTTACCCATTGACCATAGTGATAGTAAAAGGTATAAGACTGTAAGGGTAATCGGGGCATCTCATCCCTATTGAGACATGGATGGTTAGTGTAACCCAACTTACATCAACTAGTCTGGATACTGTAGTTGGTTAACCAAATTAAGCCAAATAAAGTTCTACTGTGGGTGGAACTCTACGAGGGCTTTTCTATAAATATGGGCTTGGTCTCTGCTATCCTCTAACCTAACCAATGGAGATCTCTCCGATCAGAGATCAGGCAGAACAGAGAGGCAGTAGAAGATCCACCCGATCAATCATTGCCATGCCCGATCGAGATAAGTTCTTAATCCCTTCTTTTGTATTCTAGTCTAATTGCATGGTTAGATCTTCAGACTAATAGATCAATAGTATTGATTTCGATTAGATCTTTTGTATTTGTTATCACGGCATATTCTTTTTATTCTCTTTGTTCGATTGAATACCATGATCTTAGGTTTACACAAACAGTTTAGAACCCAAATGTGAAACCACAGACTACAACAAATATCATCTAAAGATAGTCACTCAAGGCAACAAATGATTAAAGAGCAGCTTTCTATACCTGCAAATCCACTACCAAATTCGAATCCTATACTTGCAGGTACTGACATCAAAGCTCTAGCAAGCTCAGCTTCAAGCTTGTCAAAGACTGGTAAGCCAAGCCCCTGAAATAAAAAAAGGCAATTCTTCTTATTGTTTGATCTGTTGTAATAAAGTTTCATAACATGCAGAGAGTCAGAACATCGAAACATATTCAGGTCCAATTGGGTTGAAGTCTTACACGCGGAACATTCCTCACTACACATGTCACAACACCCCCGACAGAGTCACCTCTCACACGTTCAGCATCGATGGCACTAATCATTTTCTCAGCATATTCAGGATCTGGGCATCTAACAATATTACATTCAACCTGGAAGAATTTATGACTTGTTAACTTGCAAAACGACACTATTAGAAAACCCCCAGAAGATAAAACCAATATTTGTTAACGCACCTGCTCAAGTGTCACAGTCTCGTTGTTGATCACTCCCTCCGGGAGTACAACTTTATGCGCTTGAGAAACATAAGCAAGAACCTGAAAAACACAAAAGATTAAATGAAACAAAGAACAGTTATGTGTGACCAAGTCCACTTATACTGATTATGTATGTAATCCAGTAGATGCATTGGTGATTTCAGGTTTTTTTTTCTCAGATTTACAGCACATTAGGTTTGGATATTTTGCTTTTTTGAAAAACAAATCTATGCGCTATAAAGTCGGAAAACCTTGTCGGATAATGTCTATGAAAAGGATAAACTTGCCCAAAACTCTTTGACCCCTGGGCCCTGGCCATCTTGGACTCAAATTTCGTTCATCCCATTCAACATCAACTTACCCGAGTTTCGAGCTGAATCGACAAGTTTTCAAAAACTGAGTGGATTACAATATTATCAATAGCCTAAAATACAGAATTACAAAATTGCCCCTGGGATACATTTCTAAAGGATTCATTAGCCGACCGCAACTTGTTTGGGACAAAGGCTTCGTTGAGTTGAGTTGAGACATTATATAAAAACAAATATCAGCAGTCACACACATGTAGTAAAGGTTAGTACATGCATAATAGCTCCACATGCATGTACAATATCAAACACTATTAGGCATATAAGGCTAGATGTTTCAATTTGTAATTTAATTATTGAAAATGTTCAGATCTGAGGTAATTAGAGGGTACAATGCATAGAACTCAGATATAAACCCAATATCATTTCCATAAGATGTTATACCAATCACATTGTAATAATCCCACCTCAGTTCCTGACTTAAGCTTGAGGAGCTTTTTTGCAATAGCTCCAGGAATAACTCTCCCAATGGTTTCTCTTGCTGAAGATCTGCCGCCACCCTACACTCCAGATATGAAAAATGTTTTATAATTATGTTCTCACATCCAAGAATTTAGTGATTTAGCTTCAATTAAATCCAAATTTTTTATAATTATGTTCTCACATCCAAGAATTTAGTGATTTAGCTTCAATTAAATCCAAAAATTGTCTTCAATCCTGATGATGAAACCATAATTTGATTGGTAGGAAAATAAGGGTACCTGCACTGATCTCACTCCATATTTAAAATCATATGTTGCATCAGCATGAGAAGGCCTGTATGCTGTTGACATTTCAGTATAATCCTGCAAAATTTAAATGAGGATTGGAAACGGTTCAAGCCTACAGAGCACCATGACGATAGTAATTAAATAGATAATGTGATACTTGGGTTAGGACCTCATATTATAGAAACACCATTTCATAGGGCATACTCACTTGTTCTCTTTGATTAGTATTTGGTACAAAGACATGAATTGGAGTTCCTGTAGTCATTCCTGCAGTACATCTTTTGCATCAGTTCAATTGTGTTGATGGGAGAAGAAGATCATATACAATGCATGTTTTGCAGAAGAGAGATGATTACGCGAGGAGGCAATGACTAAAATGGAGTATCCAGGATGATCTAACCTTCAGAAACGCCTGAAAGAATTTGGCATGTATCAGTCTCTTTTCTAGGGGAAGTTACTCGACTCTGCCCTGGTCTCCTGGGTACAACAACACGTTTATTAGATGGCGTAATCGGGTAAGGTATGAGGCAACCGAATGCCGCAATCATGGTTTTAAGTATCAGTCAAATGTAACTGGTTATTTTACAATCTGAAAAAGGTATGGCTATTGTCCCACTATATTCATCGATAAATATGAACAATAGCTATACTATTTTGAATACAAGAATTTTAGTTATTAATCATAAATACTGATGGAATGGGTCGTCTCTTTGTCGTTATTTATTGTAAGGGCGGCCTTAAATTGCTTTTATTGACCATACATAATGTAACATCTAATAGTTTAACTATAGATCACCAGAAACAATATTACTCTCTCCATAGGTGTATGTACAATCAATGAAGCAAACAATTCACACAAAGACTTAATACTACATACAGTTGTAGCAGTATGTGACAGAATAACTGATGCAGGACGATCGGCTGTTGAACTTCTATTTTTCAAGGAAGCAGGATTCTTCCCTGGGAGCCTTCGATTCCCGCTTCGATTCCCGTTTCAATTCCCACTTTCGATTCTCGCTCTGGCAACCTTGAGTAGGATTCTTCGATTCCCGCTTTCGATTCCTGCTCTGGCAACCTTGTAATTTTTACCATAGAAGGATGGATTAATACTTTGTTCTGACACTAAATTGGTGTAGGATGGATCTATAGAAGAGACGTTAGGGGTGAAAAGAATGGGTAAAGATTAGGGTTTTGGGTCCTAAAATATGTGATTAAATTGAAAAAATATTTCTACTAGGTTTCGAGTAGGTTTAGAAGGGTATAGACATATGTCGGATAGGTGCAAACATATGCCGGAAGGTGCGGATAGACCTGGCAAACGGGTGGGCCGGGCCGGGTTTCTTTCAACCCGTACGGGTCCGGTTGGTACGCGCCGGGTCACAAATGACCTGAAATCTTATGGGTCACTATTTTGTGAACCCAAACCCCGCCCATATGGGCCGGGTGGACCCGTAGATCACCCAATTTTTTTTTTCCTGTTTTTATTCCCACACTATAGGATGATCCAAACCAAGAGGCTATAATGTAAATAGGTTGTGGCCAAAAATCATTTCCATAGGATGCTCCTAGCCCTCTAATCTATGGAGGAATTGCATATTATTCTTTCTGGAAACCTCTATATATCGGAGGGCTAGATCATCCTATGAAAATGATTTTTGGGGCACAACCTATTTACATTGTGTTCCATCACATGGATGGTTTAGATCATCCTATGATGTGGGCCGTACAGTACCTTCTGAAAAATACGGGACTATCAGGGCTTACACAATATAAAATTTGGATCATTTAGATTTTTACGGGCACCCACGGGTTTACCAAGCATGGCCCACTTTTGATAAGCCTGCGTGGCCCAGTTTTGATGGGACCCGTACGGACCGGGTCAAATTTCAATGGGTCACCAATTTAGCGGGCTGGGTGGACCCGCGGGTCCGGGTCACTTTTTGCCAGGTCTAGGTGCAGGCAAAGGTTTTGGGAAAGATTAACGGACACAGAGTTCAAGCTGAGATGGGATGTATAGAATAAGAAGAAAAAACTAGGGTTTTGAGGTTTTAGGCAAGGGAAAAGAAACGTTTTTGTTCCTGGGGAGAGAGCAAGGTTGAAATCACACCAACCAAAACCCAAGGCATAACACCAAGCGGTTCTTAGATATTGCACCAGAAGATCAAGACATCATACGTTGGCAGGGAGTAGACATCACATCCACACAAGAGAAGAAGCTTTCAAAATCTTTGTTCAATCATCCATTCATTTCATCATGGCTTAAAGAAATGTGCTTTGATGATACATACATATAAGAAAAGAAAGAGAAACAGAAAATTCTAAAACGCTAAACAAAAAACTAGCCCTTTTGGACTAAAATACCCTCTAATGACTTAAAAACATACTCTATACTTAAAAATCCCGTAATTCATGTGTAGGTCATATTTAAAACACTCATCACTCAAAAAACTTAAGTAACTTTGAAAGGAAAAGACTGGTTGCCCTACCCATGGTTTTAAATTTCGACCGAATTCCGAAATTTCGGATTTCGGTGAGGACCGACACCGAAACCGAAGCCGACGAAATTTACCAGATTTTGGTCGAAATTTCGGGAAAATTTGCTATAAAGTATTAATTTTTATTCTGTTAGCAAATTTCGTACGGAATTGCCGAAGCCGAAATTTCGTCCCAAAAAAACAGCATTTCTTTAGCAAGTATAGAATTTCACCCGAAATTTCGATTTTGGATAAGTCTGAAATTTTAGCTGAAACCGAAATTAAAACCACGGCCCTACCATCAATAATTATGCCAAAGAATTACCTCCTATTAAGGTCTACTTGAAGTTCAGCTTCTGAAATGGGAATTCGAGGAGGACATCCATCAATAACGCATCCAACACCACTTCCATGAGATTCGCCATAGGTCGTAACACGAAACAAGGTCCCAAATGAACTTCCAGCACCCGCCTTTATCTCTGGTGTTTCAAAAGAAACATATAAGAAAAAACAATTCACTTGTAAAATCAGAATGAAATGCAGACTAAAGTAGCAAACTATCAAAAATAAAAATAAAACTAGCAAATGACACATATCAAGTCTAACACCGATAGAGAAGTAAACAGAATATAGGATCAATTACTGTTACATGCTGGAGAGTTGAAAAAATGACGAGAAAATGTTGAGTTTTGAAAAAACACTAAGAAATGCTACTTTATTAAAAAAAGACTTTTTAGGACGAAAATACCCCTCAACTTACTTTTATCTTTCTCTTCTTGGTTTTACCTTTTACTCTTTTACTTGCAGGTTTTACTCCGACGCATTGTGTGAAACGGCCTCATTTTCCGGCGATAGAAGCCTTCTTCTCCGGCGAAACATCGTCATTTCACCGGCATATGCCCATTTGTCTTGAGAGGGTAGAAGGAGTTCTCTAGAGATGCCCCTTTCTCATTTTCTTTTTCCTCCTCCAAATATCCAAAATCTCATTATCTTTGTAAGTATTTCCCCTTTTCTATTTTGTAATCCTATAACTTTGATTTTTTATTGGACTTATTTTTGCCTCTCTCAGTCTAGGGTTTGTAATATTTTTTTAGGGTTTATAATCTTCTCATTCATCTAGACATTTGGCACTTTCTTTTATTGGGTTTCTCATGCTGAGGTCTTTTTGCTTCTACAAAAGGAAATTAATATCAGTGTATTTGTGGCTTTTGATTATGTGGGTTTGGGGAGAAACCCACCTCTTATACTGTTTGGCTAAAAAATAGGTTACTTGAAGCTAAAAAAATGTAACTCGGATCCAAAATTGATAGGTTATTTGAAGGCAGAAATGATAGTTGAAGCCCAAAAAATACTAGTTGAAGCCAAAAAAAAGTTACTCAAAGCCAAAAATGATAGTCGAAGCCAAAAAAAATTATAGTGAAAGGCAAAAAAAAATTTCCTTAAGCCAAAAAACTAGTCAATGCCAAAAAACAAATTACTCAAAGGCAAAAAAAGTTACTTGAAGCAAATAAAAAGTTAGTTGAAGCCAAAAAAAGAAGTCGAAGATAAAAAAAATTTAGTCGAAGCCAAAACGTGTTAGTCAAAGCGAAAAAAGAAGTTTGTCGAAGCCCAAAACGTGATAGTCGAAGCCAACAAAAAAGTTCCAAATGTTACTGGAATTCAAAAGTTTTAGTCCCAGCAAAAAACATGTTAGTTGAAGCAAAAAAACCAGTTATTCGAAGCCTAAAAAAATTAAATCGAAGCGAAAAACACAACGGCGAATGTTACAGGAAACACATTTTTCACTTCGACCAAGTGATTTTTGCATTGAAAAAAAGAGGGGGAGATCTCGAAACCCTTTTTGAGAAAGATTTGACTAGGCAGAAGGCTGATGGGTCCAATTTTGTGCACTTCAAGCAAAAAAAACCTTTCAATACCCTAAAAAATGAGAGAGAGAGAGAGAAGGAGATGATGTTAGATGAAGTTTTGAAAAAAAAATAGAAATATAGAGAGAGAGGGAGAATGATATTTCAGGCTTATCATGTTACGTATTGCCGGAGAAAAGAGTAGGTTTTGCGGGAGAAATGACGATGTTTCGCCGGAGAAGAAGGCTTCTATCGCCGGAAAATGAGGCCGTTTCACACAAATGCGTCGGAGTAAAACCTGCAAGTAAAAGAGTAAAAGGTAAAACCAAGAAGAGAAAGATAAAAGTAAGTTGAGGGGTATTTTCGTCCTAAAAAGTCCTTTTTTTAATAAAGTAGCATTTGTTCGTATTTTTTCAAAACTCAACATTTTCTCGTCATTTTTTCAACTGTCCAGCATGCAACAGTAATTGATCCCAGAATATATGATATAAGAGCTAGAAACTGATTTATGAAGAGAACAAGATTGAATGAAAAGGCATATCACAAGATGAAAATCCAGAGGGCAAGTACAAGCCCCCCAGCAGTACGCATGCGCCCCCCATAACGTGATTTGACGTCAAAAAGCATTAAAAGTTGCCCACTGTTCACGTCAAACCATGTTATAAGGTCTGCATGTGTACTGCGAGAGGGGATAATAATCTCCCCTTTAAATACTAAAAGACAAGATGCTTTAGTAGAAATATCTAAACATGGCAGTGCTGATATCATTTCCCTTACAATATCTTAGAACTTGTTACTTGGACCACTATACCCAGAGAGACAGACAGTGCAGCATCAGACATGGGCACAATATGGATAAGGTACCAAATTAGATTATCTGGTCTTAGAGCTTAGGGAAATGATATCAACACAACCATGTTTTGATATTATCTGGGTCTTAGAGCTTAGGAAAATGGTGTCTCACCTATCTTGTCTTCTAGTATTTAAAGAGCCGTCAAAAGGTCATTGTTCCCAAAAAAACTCTCACGAGCCAAATAAAAAAGAAAAGACAAGCTGGGACTGTGCAACTATTACAACATGGTTGTGCTGATATCATCTCCCTATTAGAAATCTCACATTAAAACATGGGAAATGATTTCTGCGCTCTAATGTTTTGATAAACATGCGTATTTAACGGGCTGTGAGAGGAATATTATGGTTCTTTAAAAGCTCTTAAAGCCCTTAAATACTACACGACAAACAAGTGGAGCGCATGTTTATCAAAACATTGAAGTGCTGAAATCATTTCCCTAAAACATACAGTGAGCTAATCCAGAGAAGTAAAATCATACGCTAGCTTCACACTTCAGACGAAATATGAGAAACAAATGAAATATTAAATCTTGGTTTAAATGCATCAAATGTGTGAACATGAGAGAGAGAGAGAGAGAGAGAGAGAGAGAGAGCTCACCAAGCTTTCTTGAAGCATTGTTGCATCGTCCAATGGAGATCTGTCTGATGGAACAGATAATCTAGTGCGATTTGAGGGCTGAAAACCTAGACCAGAGCCATAGTCGGTTCTTTTAGAGTTGAGGAAAGGCTTAGAAGAGAGCCACAACGCCATAGCCATAGATGTTTGGAGAACAATTGAAAAGAGCTGAGACGGAGAAGGAAAGAGACGGATATCTTATATCAGCCTTTGGTTTTGGGTGTATCCATATAGTAGCTTTGGGTTTATCTATAGGCAAGATATCACATCTCTATTCCTCTTTCGGAAAACGACAAGGACTTCACGTACAAGTATTGCCCTTATTTTTTTTGATGGGTTTGTATGGGGAAGTGATAAATCGAATCCCCATGTGTCTTTCTCTCTCCTCTCCTCCGGGTTAGTGAGAGTAAGAGGAGAGAGATAGACACATGGGGAGTCGATTTATCATTTTAGGGGGTCGTTTAGCTCATTATCGAGATACGGGCCTCTTCCACTCCTCTTCGAATTGCCTAGATTTATCATTTTGGTGGGTCGATTTATCACTGCCTGTATGTATGGTTCTTATTAGGACCCATACTCACACCAAATAATGGGGCTCCCTCTACAATAAGAGGAAGTTTAGATTGAAGGGAGCCCTTGCAAAAAAGAGGTGAAAGGGCTCTCCTAAAGAGGTGAAAGGGCTCTCCTATTGGCTGCACATCACCATCATGATGGTGATGTGCAGCCAATAGGAGAGCCCTTTCACCTCTTTTTTTATGGTGATGTTCAGCTAATAGGAGAGCCCATGATGGTGATGTGCAGCCAATAGGAGAGCCCTTTCACCTCTTTTTTTATGGTGATGTTCAGCTAATAGGAGAGCCCTTTCACCTCTTTTTTGCAAGAGCTCCCTTCAGTCTAGAAGTCCTCCTATAATAAAAGGCATCGACTTCAAGACAATTATGGTTCGAATTAGGACCCACAACTGTTGGACACTAAATTATTGGGCTCCATCTATAATGAAAGTCACTTTTATGCTCCATGTAAAAGACACTTATCGGGCTTACTTCTATCCCATTCCCGAATGAGATCCGTTGATCTGAATGGAAACCGTAAAGCTGCCCAATGCCATGGAGACAACCTTGATAAGACAATTGTAAGTAGAGGTGCAACTCGGGTCGGGTTGGTTTCGATTCACCTTGGGCAAGAGAGAAAAATACATGAACCCAAAGAAAATCAAGATAAAATTAGAGGGCGGAGGTCGGGTTCAGGTCATATCGGGTTGCCAAGGCCTCAACCCTAACCCAACCCGAAATTAAATCGAGTTGGCGTTTCCCGACACTAACCCAACTCAATCCGAGGAAATGCCAACCAACCCGAGCCAAAATTGGGTTGAACCCCGTTGGATTCGGGTTGAGCCCAACCCAAAAGTTGCACCCCCTAATTGTAAGCCTTCATGACCCCACATTTAGGGTTCTGCCAAGAAAAGCTGAGAGATTGATTTTTGTAGTCCTTTACATTCGGAAAGGACCCAAGACCATGTGGTCCCATCATGATGTTTTACAAGATCAACTGTGTTGCTCCCATAGATGCCCCTGCATACCTCGTTTGTAGACCTAAAAATATGACACGGATAGTCACTTTTGGCTATTGATATTATTGTCTATTTCTTGATGCCATACCCATTTGATTCTCCCAATCCGCTCGCCCCATATCTGTTCTGACATTATCATACTCTTCCCAAGTTAAGTGTTGGGCCCTGCTCATGTTTACTCTGTATTATTTTGAATTGTCATAAACCCTATCACACGGTGGGCCTTATCTATTGATCTGATTTCATTTTATGTGAAATTATTGTTGCATGCTTTACTCGGATGGAATTAAGTTTAGTTTGTTGATGGCTTGTCATTAAAGCTAACAATGTGAAGACTTTAATTCATACTTGACCAAATTTCTGACTGTTAATCTGATTTGGAATTGTTAATGCTGATTTTACACTTTGAGCTGTTCTACATAGAGAACCCATGAACCCTAGTACCATTTTGGTATCAAAACTTAGGGTTTGCATTAATTGGTATCAGAGCTCAAAGCTTAGGTTTATAATAAATTTTTAGGATTTGGTTGGGACCATCACATCGTAGAATGCATTTCACAGATGGTTTGTCACATGTCAGACCAGCCATAGAAGCTCACTTTCAGCAGATTTTGTCATCACTCACGAGGTGGCTGGTTTGACATGACAGACCATCTGCGAAATGCCTTATGCGATGGTCCCTAGCAAATCCCTAAACCTTTAGCCGGTAAAAATTCCCGACATATGTTTCCCTTAGTTATAGGCTATAGGTTGCTCATCTATGGCACACCAAGTGTGTAGTTAATTTCTAATTAAAGACTACAGCAGCCAATCATGTGTCTTAGTTGTAAGGCATTTTAAGAACAATTCATAAGGTCTGCTAGAGAAGGGTACTTTTGAAATTGGGTAAACATTGTACAAAAGTACAGAATAAGAATATAAACAATACAACAGGTTTCTTACAATTACAGGTTACCCATTAAGAGCCTCTTTGAATACACCTAAAAATTATCTGTGTATAATCTTTGGCTCAAAACGACTTTGAAGCTTAGAAATGAAATAGTTAAGGGCTTCCAAAGAGACCTAAATATCCCTTCTCCCTGCAAAGATGAAATTGAAATGATATGATTTGCAAAGAAGAAACCAATCTATAGTATTTATGCCTACAGCTGCAACAAATTAAGTTCTTCCAAAATGACGAGAAAAAACAGAACAGGACCAGTATCTTTCTATAAATCAAAACATTATAATACAGTCTGACGAAATTGAAAGATCAAACTTCACCCCCAAACCCTCTTACCCATGTGAAACATTACATAAGTTTAGTAGCAGTATTTCCCGCAGCATGTGATGTGATGCCCACAGCATCATAAGCTTAGTGCATTACCATTTTGCCCATCTGATTATTGAAAACCCAGAAAGAAACCTGCAGTCTATTATGGCAATGTATCTCTCTCACTCTTCAGGTTTGTTGCTTATCTTGATCTCAAGGAGCCGCTCGACAGGTTGCCGGCATATTGGACATCGGCTTGTCTGGAACCGGAGTACCTTTGCACATCCACTGCACATACACTGCATCAAAACCAGCACCCAAATGTTAGCCACATGAAAAGGTTTCGTTGACATGCTCTACCAGTGCTGCGCTTCTAGATTATCTGAGCCAAAATTCAATGTTTTCCCATGTACAAATACTGGCCATTTAACTCAAAACTGGGTCAGATCAACAAGGCTTAGATAGAGTGAATTTTTTATTTATTTGGCAAGAATTTCAATGACAAGGCTGTAGAGAAGTCAAAAGATTGGAACACCAATTTCCGAATCTGAATTCCCCAACATTGCTTTTTAATCAGTGAGCTGCCTAAGGGTGATACAGTTAAACATTAGATCATACAGTTCGACACCCGCTGCTAAATATCACAAGGCGCAATACAAAAACCAAGGAAAAAAAGAACCAACCATATCTAGACTCTGTGGAAATGAAAGATGTGTCACGATGCGTTAAGTAAGGGTAACAATGGATTAGGCCTAGTTTGCATAACCACTGATACCCCTTAATTGCGACATGCACCCAAGACTATGATGGGTGAAAGTCTTTACAACCACCAGTTGGAAAAGTTCCAGGTACTGTCCGTAAGAGCTGAACCTAACCGACTGGTTTGACCATTTTATTCGAAACCAGCAGTTTTAGCGAAACACTGAACTCATTTGAGTGGGCTGACTGAATTGCTCTCTCTCTCTCTCTCTCTCTCTCTCTCTCTCTCTCTATTTTTGTTCATTGGTGGTCGGTGGGTTTCCAAATAGTTGAACATTAAAGAAGGCTACAAAAGAAAAAAAGTATAACACAACAAGAAAGACCAAACCAACCTCATTAAATGTGTACTTTTACCACATTTCTCTCCTTAGAATCCTATTTTAAAATTAAATGTCATTTTTTGGGAAAGAATACCCCACGCCACCCCTGCGCGTGCGAAATGGATAAAATCCTCCTCTTAACAGTTTCTGTGAGAATGGTTCACTGCTTGAGGATAAATTCACCCCCTTCAATGTTTTGCTTTGCCTTTAAAACTTAACTAATATCGTTAAAGGAGAGGGGGGGGTTATCATTTCCCCATTTTTTTTCCTTCTAATATAGTTAACGAGGCAAAAGAAAGTAAATATTCCCACTAAACTCTTTAAGTTCTGCATTCTTTATTATTTTCATTGATTAATTACTTAATTAGGCTGACCAATTTTTTTCTTTCTGAACTACTCTGCCTGGATCAGGTTCAAGCCAGTTCTCCCCCCCCCCCCCCCCCCCCACATATCAAAAAGAAAGAAAAGCATAAGAAGTGAATTTACCATATGTCGGCAAGGAAGAACAGTTGTATCCCGTGGTTCTGATAGGCAGATTACACATTCTTTCCCTGGGTCACTCCCATCAAAGTTGCTGTCAACTGAATTATTTCCAATCCCATAAATCTCCTGCAACTCGTACCTGGTGTTGTTATCCCATAAGATCTGCTTCACCACCCTCACCTGGTAGTCGCCCTTCTCCTTCTCGAATATGGCCTGTGTGATTTGCGAATTTAGAGTTTCTGGCAATGGATTTCCAGCCACGGAGCCATCATTACCCTCATTTGGGCATGACTCTGCCTTAACTGCAAGCGGATATACTTCCATATCACCAACGTTCAGCAACTCCGACTCCTCAAACATCGAGAAGTTGATCCCAGTTCCTGGTGGTTGCCTAAACTTTTGACCTAGGCCCTGTAAGAAAGACACCGTGATGGGTTCTAAGCTTTCCTTCATCGGTGTCAGGTTACAGTCAGCACCTTCTTTTGCAAAGAAGATAATGGTGACGCTGTGGACAAGAAGGCACGGCTGAAGATTTTCAGATAAATATTACAGAACAAAGAAAAGTACACTGGCTGTGGTGTGGCTCTTTTATAAGAGACAAAACAAACACATGAAAAAAAAAAAAAGCATGCTAGAAGTCTCTGTAAATTGAACTCCAATGAGTCACTCTACATGTATAAATGGACTCCGCTCTTCGATGAGAAAAGGAGAGGATAAAGAACCTACAACAGTTGAGAAGCACAACCAACCCTTACAAAGGCTAAGAGCAATAGTTGTAAAAACCTAATCACCTACAATGCAAATGTGGTGATGATTCAATTCTCATAAAGAAAAATTCCCAATACTTCAATCCCACCCGAGGAAAAAAATTGTACTAGTTGCAATTCACTCAAGAATGGAACAGAATTAGGTTTTTATGATTATTGATGTTTCTACAATTTTGTTTATTTTCTGGTGATCTAATTTAATTGCAGACTACATATAGAGATAATAAGATGAGACTTTCAATGAATAATGAGACCTTTTTGGCGAAAAAAGAAAAGAAAAAGATGGCAAACCATCTGCAAATACACCTAACACTTTCAGCAGCTGGCAGGTCAGTAAAGCTTTGCAAAGAATATTAAGTTGAAAGTTTAAACCACGGTTTGGGAACTCTCCAAGTCAATCAGTGACTCACCCGAGTCAACTCGGTTTTGGCCCCATTGCTTCAATAAAAAAATCTTTTAACTTGCCTGAGTCAATACGAAACCCACAAATACACAACACACTTTCAGCTGGTCCCAGTGAATTACTAGTCTACTACTTTGCCAAAGAAAGTTACCACAGTTTAATGTTTAAATTGCACTTCGCTTAAACAAGCCAGCTGGTCCCCTCGACTATCGCTTTGACTGGCATACTTTTGAGAACCTTTTAATGGTTATACACTTTTGATAACCCACCCCCCGCAACACCCTCTCTCTCTCTCTCTCTCTCTCTCTCTCTCTCTCTCTCTCTCTCCAAGTGAGGACAAAGTTATCCGATAAAAAGACTCACTTGTCATATAAGGGATTTGCTAGCGTCCATCGCAAAAATCATTTCGCAGATGGTCTGTCGCATGTCATACCAGCCACCTCGTGAATGAAGACAAAGGCTGCTGAAAAGTGAGCCTGTGTGGCTGCTCTGACATGCAACAGACCATCTGCGAAATGCCTTTTGTGATGGAAGCTAGCAAATCCCATCGTATAAATATAGTTTTGGAAGATACATCTAATGAAAACTGGGGTGAAAATGATTCAACAAAAGATAAACAGATAAAAAGAATCAAGCAATGAGTTCCTCAGCAGCAATTACTGAAGTTGATATATTATTTAACCATCCTCTGGTATATTAAAAAAAAAAAAACTTATCTGATTCTGTAGTCTGACATTGGGTAAAACCGTAAAACCCCATAGAGAAATATGTAAGTGTCACATGCTTAAAAAAATAAATTCTAACCCACCAGGGCATTTCCAGGATACTTCCCAAGCCAAGCAGCACGATGCCTTGCCAAAGGAGGCTCTACTTCCACCATGATCAGCTGTTGGAGTTCACAACAGACTGTTTATGAGCAACTGTTAAAATCAGAGTTACCCAGTTCACTCGAGTACGTATTGTATTGTGAAAGCATTATATAGAATTAAAACTTCGCCTTCTCTCCTGTGTAATTCTATTTGCGGTAATCGTCAAAACTAGCGACCAACAAGGTGGCATGAAAGGTAAGCAGAGTAATTTTTTTTTTTTTAAAAGAACGAAGAAAGGTAAGCAGCTCTAAGTCCATGATCAATGGATGCATTTGTATATAGACTTTCCTTCTTATTACAGATTGAAAGCTTCAAGGAATAAAATCCAACCCATGGAAGCATTTGCAGGGAACTTGCCCAAGCTGGCAAGCTTTCCCACCAAACATCATTACAGTTGCTTGCCAAAGGAGGCTCCACTATGATCAGCTATTGGAGTTTACAAAAGCCCTTGACAAAAAGTTACAAGTTCACAGAGAACTGCAATTTAAGAGTATCGGGATGTTGAAGTAGCTATATACATAAGAATACTATTCATTATGGGCAGTTGAATCTGATGATGGAGTGGAGACGCCTGTGAATGCAATCTTATCCTTATCATTGAAAGAGCATTACTGAATTCAGGTTAGAAGTTAAAACTATTCTCTAAATGGTAACTCAATGGGGTCCCTAGATTTGGCACAGTTGCTGAGTCATTTTGATTGGGCTAGAAGGTGGATCGACAAGAATCTACTACAGCATGTTTTCAACTTTGGTTGCTGATGAGCATTGTGGCTCCAAGGGCTGAAACCCTCCGCTGAAGATGCTGCTAAGCAAAGCACCTTGATTTCCCGTAGACCAAGAAGACCATGAAATTGTGATATTTTTTTTATGAACTTAGGAGGAATATGCTTTTTGTGAAGTGCATGGACAAGTATTAGTCCTGTGTCCATTAATCTTCTCCCAAATCCTGTGTTTGCATCTTCCCGGACATACGTTTGCACCTTTCCAAACCTAACATAAGCCTGGTAGAAATATTTTTCCAATCTAATCACGTATTTTAGGATCCAAAATCCCAATTTAAAAAAAAAAAAAAAAACGGTAACAAGATATATTGCATAAATCAAAGTCATTTACATAGGGACGAGCCGTCCGCCAAGACTAACGATGACCATGCATAAGGTCCAACAGACAAATAAAAACAGAAAAAAACTAAGAGCCCTCTGGGCCGGGGTAAATAATCACGGACATAGAGTCCCAGTCGACACCCTCCTTGGCCAAAACGTCAGCCAAACCATTTGCCGATTGACGCATGTGCTTAAGCGAAGGATGGATGATAGAAACCAAGTCCCTAATCTCATCAATCTTAAATGCAAGGTGCCGCAGGCCGCAGATCTTATTCGAGGCCCACGCAATGGTCTTAGAAGAGTCGCCTTCTACAATGAGAGTACCAAAACTGTGATTCAAGTACCATTGCAAACTGAATAAGAGGGCTGATACCTCTGCCTCATTCGCATCGCATAAACAAGCCGGCCTGGAAAAGGATATTAGAATATTAGGACCCAAAATCCCAAATTTTACCCATCTTTTTCACCCCTAACGCCCTTTTCATACATCTGTCCTACGCCAATTTGGTAACAGAGCTGCAAATTAGTGTTTCTAAGCAAACATCCAACGTCGGTTTGGCATCTTTTCTAATGGTAACATCATGCTTTCTAAGCTGCAAATCAGTATACTACCCTCCATCTGTGCAAGCTTGGAATCTCTCTAAAATCATTTCTAATGTGCAAGGTCTTTCCATTCTCCATGGACAGCTGCACCTGCGGGGTAGGTTTTATTGCCAGGAAACTTTGGTGAAAAGGTTACAGAACCTACCAATCCACAATGTTATTCGGATCCTGGTGCCCAAAGAAACTCCATAATCTTTTGCACAAAGAAACTCCCTAATTCTAGAGATTCATTAGATATATTAGCGAGAATTAATATAACACCACTGAGGGAAAATATAAAAAGAAAGCAACCAAGAACTATAATTTTTCTCCACAGAAGATAACCTCAAATAACTAACACAAATTACAGGAAAGCAACAACTCTCAGATTGAATTATGTGCTTCACAGAAGCCTATAGTTGACTTAATCACGAATTATAATATCTTAGGAAAACCATAATTTGAGTTAACAACAAATAAACAAATAAACAAATAAAAATTATAAGAAATCCATCAATTCTAATCAACGAGATCTGCTACAATAAGGGAGAAACCCATATATCATAATCAATAATGGTTCATGTTTTTTTTGAAATGGTTCATGCTAATTTATAAATTGCATCATAAGACCCCAAATCATACAAGGAAACGCAAATACAATCCTCAACATCCAAGCATTATACCAATATTCTTGCAATTCAATCATTTTTTTACCATTTGACATTTTGACCATAAAAATTATATATTTTTTCAGCAATTCAAGTATACCCAATTGAAAAACCTCACCTTCCGGCAACGGTGGCATCGAAGGTGAAAGTAACAAGGTACTTCTCAGGCTCCTGCACATCGTGTTCAATCCGAAGAGTCTCCTTCTTGATATTGACATCATTGCGGATCGTAACAGCCTTCTGGTGCTCGAAATAAGGGGCGGGAGGGGGTGGAACAGGGCCGCAAGGGTACCGTGGCTCTATCAAATGGTGGTGGTGGTGATCAATGGGGGCGGGCAACGGGATGGGTTGCTGCTGTGGGTGGTAATAGCCTGGGTACTGGTAGTACTGCTGCGGCATGTTAGGGTTAGGGTTAGGGTTAGGGTTAGGGTTAGGGTTAGGGTATGGGGTTGGGTAAGGAGTTGCTGCGGCAAAAACGTAACGGCTTCCTGTGCTTTCTGGAGGGTTAGGGTTTGGAGAAGGGGAAGGAGGGGGGTTATTGTGGCGCGAATTCCTTCTCCGGTGGCGAGTACCGCTGCTTCCAATGTTTCCCATCTTCTTCTTTTTTTGTTTCCTTGAGGGGAAGAAGAGAAACCCTAGAAAAGCTCTAAAACCCTAATTTTGGAAGAAAAGTTCTATCTTTTTCAGTTCTCCCTTAGAAGAGAGATGTTGGGTAGGAGAAAATTTGTGAGGGGAGGAGAGAAACCCTGAAGAAAACCCTAGATAAGCTCTAAAACCCTAATTTTGGAAGAAAAAATCTCTACTTTTCTGTTCTCCCTTATAAGAGAGATGTCAGGAAGGAGAAGAATGGATTTTATCAGCATAACGATTGTCCCCAGAAAACCCTAATCTTTGAAGGAATTTCGTTTTTCTTTCTTGTCCCTTCTACAAAGTAATTGAATTAAATATGCATGAAACGGGTAGAGATTACTATAAGTTATTTTTACCTCCTCTATTTTTTATTTTATTTTTTTTGCTCGAGGAAGAAAAGAAACCCTAGAAAACCTTTAAAACCCTGACGGAAATTTCTCCTTTTTTTCTTCTTGTTTTTACAGCATTCAAGAGCTGTCGGTGAATAGATAAATGAGTTCTTCCTTTGTAGAAGAAGAGAAACCCTATAATATATAAAACCCTAGTAATGAAAGAGATGTAATTCTGAAGAAAAATCGATTGAACAGAGATTTGATGTGATTAGGGTTTTGAATTTTGGGTTTAGGAGAAAGAAAGCAGAAGAAATGAGAACGAAGAAGAAGAAGAAGAAGAAGAATATTGGGCTCTTTCGATAATGGGATTGCGTAAAGCTCCACTGAGAACAGTGAGAGGTTGGTAAATAGGACAAATGGATAAAATCTCAAAATAAAGAACCGATAAAACCACTTTACTTTTTCATTTTCCGACAAAACAACGATTTTTTTATCTACATACACGCATTACTATTGTCGGATTGTTACAGTCTTGACTTCTTTGCATGATCGTTTTACTTAATGGGCAACACTGTAGTAGTTGGTGGCGAAGGCTGTTTTTCTGGTGGGCCACCGTGGGACCCATCTGAATAATAAGCCAATGGATGATCGTAGCCGTCCAGTGAAATGTCAAGCGATGCCTGCCATCGGATGAAAATCAGATTAATCTTCATTGTGGGACCTACCGTTCAATCTAGATCAACCATCTGTATGGCTGGGATCATCTATGTGAGTTTGGATTTTCCGTTCTTCAGATGAAGGGATGAGTCTCGTGGGTGGGCACTCTAATAAGGCTTGTCATAGCCAAGGTTTTAAATTTCGATTTCGGGGTTAATTTCAGTCCTCACCGAAACCGAAATTTGAACCGAAATCTTGGAATTTTGGCCGAAGTTCCTTGAAATGTCGGTTTTTTGGCTGAAATTTTGTGAAGGATTAAAATATTAATATTTTATCTGAAATTTCGACCGAAATTTGGTAAATTTTGACAATTTCGGTTTCGGAACGTTTCGGTTCGGGTCTTGACCGAAATCCTTTCGGGGCCGAAATTTAAAACCTTGGTCATAGCATAGTACCCCTGGACCTATTAAAGAAATTAAGTGACGAATATACCCTCAAAAATGTCAACTCATTTATGGGGAAAAGAGGTGTGGAGAGATGAAACTTGTGACAGTAACGTTAGTCGGTTAGTGCGGCACTTTTTCAAATGTACTTTCGTACCTCAAATGGCATTTCCGTGGTTGTCTTCGAAATGTAAGGAGTTTCTCGTCATTTCGCTTCATCAGTGAATTTTCGTCCCTCAAATGGGATAGTTTGGTCATTTATTACAGGAGAAATTATAAGGTGGAAGGCCATTGCCAACTTTGAGAAGGACATTTTTGTAATTTCATCTGCGAGACTTAACTGCTGCTGTCTGATATACGTGTCGTCCATCTATGAACTGTGATCTCGTGCGGGCCCCTCGTGTTTGCCACAGAGTAGTACTAGTGTAGAACTCAGATTGCATCTTGGCATGGGACTTTTCTTGCCACTTATACCCTCGTTAAAACGTTGACTGAGTCCCATGTTTATGCCGTTATGAAACCATTTAATAGTAAAGTTGGGGGTACTTCGGGAATGACGAAAAAGTGTTCCATACACAGTAAGAAGACTAGCAGTGGGTTGTTATATACGAAATGATGAAGCCTTGATATTCCCACTCCTTGTTCTTTATGAGAACACCCCTTCTCTTTGTCGATAGCCTTCACAATTGACAATGTCATCACCAAAACAAGAAAAAAAGGGTCCCTGTTATAAATAAAAGTGCAGCCCAAATCAGCTTCCACTCTCTACCTGTCCTTCACTTAAGAATTAACCCTTGAAATCGAGTCTGATCATGTTGTTTTCTCTGTTTTTTCTAGACATCTAATCCATCTCCTTGTATGTTTTTTCCTTCTCTTCAATCCAATTGCCTTCCCTAATCGTTTGGTTGCATAAAAGCTAGGCAGCCGTCGGAATTTCGTTTGGATTTGGCACGCCATTCTATTTTTGGTTTCCAAAATAATATTGGACTCCCTTAGATTTCTCCCATGTAATAATTACTTATCTGGAGATTCCTTGTCCCCTCTTAAAGTAAATCCTTCCAAAAGTAAAAAAAATTGGTTGAATTTTCTAGGGAATGATGTTCTCTCTTTCCTCTATCCCTATATTGGTAATTACACCTGTACTTATTTTCTTACTATTCGATGATATGCCGTGCAATCAAACACTGCTTCACTATGCTCCAAGGTAATTCTAGACAATTCAAAATAGTTGTCTCCTCCCATTGGACTTCTTTTGACTTCATATTCCCCTACTCTCCAAGCCACCTCGAGCAACCAAACGGAGAAAAAAAATTACTTTTCCCGCTTTTTCATCTTGATACCCGTACATCTTGCACCATGCTCAAGCATCAGTGATTTTTTCTTTTATCTTTTTTTAACTACAAGAATGATTATTTTGAGAGGCGGTTTATTATCAGTCTATTATCATTGGTCATTTCCCAAAATATACTATAGTGAATGATAAATTATTGAAAAAATAAATTAATCGTCCATGATTAGGACAAGAAACCGTCTTAAAAAAACTTTTAATATATTATATTTTTTGAGCGTATGAAATACAAAGAATATCACTACAAAATAACATTTTATTGTTCATCCATATAAAATACAAAGAATATCACCACAAAAAAAATAATATTAAACTGCTCATCCACTCATGCCCTAAAGTTAATGGTTGAATATAGAAAGAATTCAAATCAATGGATGTTTATGGAAGGGGTGGAGGAAAGGGCAATTATATCAATGATGAAACGATAGAGAAAGGGTTATAATATCATTTATATATGTCTATATCCAAATTTCCATCATCTACCGACTCACATTATCACAAGATTTCTTCTTCTTCTTCTTCTTCTCCAATCTATGGAAATCTACTCACTTTGATTATTTCATGAACCCAATTCAAGCTCTCATTGATGATACAGCACATGAAGTGGGCCCATCTCAGTTGCAAAGTTGGAGAAGGAGAGGCTGTTCTGATAGCATAAGATGTTCAATTTATGGGGAACAAGTGGGTCCACCTTCATTGGTGAGTGATGGGACCCACCTATCACTAATTGGATGTTACCAATGAGAATTAGAGGACTCGGAGAAATTATATGCAGCTTACACTGTCAAGAAATTGCTTGCAAGCATTCATGAGTGTGCAGAGAACGAAACAAGCAATCGAGTCCTTGAATGACTAAAACTCAGTCTATCCTATTTGATCAGACAGAAAATCAAGCCCAGTTCTTGAATTAGTTGATGGGCAATTTTCTATTTAAACTACATAGGAAGGCTACTGATATCTAACCAACCATGTTTTGATCATAGGGCGAGCTCACCTTGTCTTACACTATTTAAATTGGCTGGTGAGAGCTTTTTGGGAATTGTAATAGCCTTTGACAACTGGTTAAACAATAAATAACAAGGTGAGCTCGCCTCATTATATAAACATGGTCGTGCCATTATCAATATGTCATCGGGACAATCGACGGTTTTCGATGAGAGTGCTTCAAAGATCACTTGTATGGCCCGGGCTGTTGTTCGAGTGGGTCACCATCATACTAGCTCACCAGTCTTCATGTGAGTATAGGATCTCCCCTTGATTAAAGAAAAAAGGTGTTTCATTGATGCTACGTTTGGTTAAACTTATGTGATCAATGTTAAGATACGTAACAGCTGAAATAAAAGGTGTATGGAACGAATATAAAGATTAAACTTTGATTCAAAAGTCAAACCAAAAGACAAAAAACATTAAATTCTTATAAATCCCAACATGTTATCCTTGGATAGGCTTGCTATCCTCCTTTCATGTCGAGAACAGCCCCAGTGGGTATACAAGCAGGGTAACCATTCATAGGCTTTTATTCAAGATAAAATTATCCAAGTGAGGTAGCCAATCCAGGAACAGCTTATCCAAGGGTTTCTATCCCCATGGAGAACAGGCCCATTAGCTTAAAAAGGACTATTCCAGGCCAACAAAAAGGAACCGCTGAGCAGTCCTTGACAAACTTGTTGCACCTGTGAGCCATACCTATTCATTTTATTAATGGGTATCACAGCTATCCCACTTTAGTTATTATGCATTTTGCTTTAACCGTCCAAAGAAAAAGGAAAAAAAATCTGTGTACAAGCTTTTAAAAGGTTAGCAAGTAGCATTTCAAGTTGGGAAGTAATTTTCGGGGCGGTAGTCGGTATGAGCTCCTTCTAATGAACAACATTTAGCACGGATTTGACAGGGAACAAAAAGTTTCTCCATTGTTTAGTCTATGAATCTTATGACTCACTACCAACCAAGCAATGCATAAATCTTTAGATTTATCCTCTTAACTTTATACCAATCTCTAAGTAGCAAAATAGAATCCCCCATGCCATTTGAATGATTGAAGGAAGAAGTAGGTTCCATGTCTCAACTACTTTGGGCTCTAAAATATATTTTTTCCAATAAATAGTTAAATACATGTATTCATATATGCTTACTGACATACATGTATGTGAAATGGTGTGAATCATTTTCATACCCTACCCGTTTTCGGAATTTCCATCCCCTTTATTTTGTCTTTTCCTTAAATTGAAGAAAAAACACAAACAAAGAGGTAAAAACCCGTATGGGTGTGGCTCTTTGGCTTAAAGTCATGGCCGTGATCCCCATTGACATGAGTTCAAATCCCACCGGGCTACCCGATGCGCGTGGTTTATTGGTGATTGCGCGCATCCGTAGAGAATAGTCCCGCTCTAAAAATTGGGGTAGGGATACCCTAGGTCATAAAAAAGGAGGTAAGAAAGCAACAATTTTTAAGAAAATACAAACAAGAGCGGGTGGCAATGCTGAAAAGAGGTGATATATGTAATCCTATCAATATATGAAGAGTTTCCCAAAATCGACAACTTCTTTTCACATTCATTCAGACACTGAAGAGGGGATTGCAAGTGAGTACGGGACAACATTTGCCAAATATTAGAGGTTATATAATGAAATCAAGAGGTAAGGGAGAACATTTGCCAAATATTAGAGGTTATATAATGAAATCAAGAGCGTAAATTGTAGTGGCCAAAATTCACCGCCAATAACACTAGTCAATCGTCCACCGGTGAATACACGGAAAAATCCTAGATCTTGCACAAATAAGATGGAGAAAATATATACCAACAAACCACAACCATAAAGGGAAGCAAAACAAGCAACCAAAAGAAGACAAAAATATATATGGTTCACTACAATAGGCTACATCCACAGACAAGACAACACACAATCCACTATTTAGAACCAATAGTACAATGTTACCTCCACTGGTAAAATCTATCCGAAAACCCTTTTCTCCAACCTTCTATGTAGCCACAAAATAGCCTCCAATTCTCTATACCGGGTAAAAAGATAAAACCCCTTTCGAGAAGTAGTTGAAAAATCCTCCAACGCAAATAATAAAAAAAAAATTCAATGGAGAAGAAGAATGAAAGAAGAACACACCTTAAGCAGCCAAGAAAAAGAAGAAAAACACTTGCTTTGCTATGCCACAAAATCCCTCCAAGAGCACCAAGAGAAACTTTCTTTTGTTGCCCTAATCTTCCTCTTCAACCTTCAGTAGATGAACGTTGCTTTTGCTTCTCCACAAAAGCCCTTCTAGAGCCCAAGAGAAAACCCCTCTTTTCTTGCCATAGCTTTCTCCTCTCTTCTCTTCTCTTCTCTTCTCTTCTCTTTTCTTCCCTAGTATATGGAAAACCCCTTTCTTGCCTTTTAAATGCTCTTTTCTTGCCTACACCAACCTTATATATGAGAAGAAAGAAACATCCCACTTAAGTGCCAAGTGAGACAACTAATTTCGACCGTAGATAGAGATTAGAAACTTAATTTTAAAATCCCAAGCCTTCCTTCATTCTTCCCATTTTTTTTTCATGAAAACAATCTCTCTAAAACCTTTAGAGAGTAACTTATTCTTTGATTACTGAGCTACTAAATTTTAAAAATGACCAAATATCTCATCGGTTGGATAAGCTAATTGATAACGGATATTTAGAAAGGATGATCAAATCTCTTTTGTAAGAGTTAGATTGAAGGATGGTCAATGTGGTTCTTAAATCATTGTCCATCCATAAAATGCCCCACCATATGACAGTACCAATTATATTGCAAAAAACTAAACTAAACACAAAAGGAATCCAGTCGGCCGTATTGGCCAAGAGAGAGATGTTGAGATGATAACCACATGGCCTCATATGGTTTGATTGAGCAACACCAAGGGATTTGCGGTTGAGAGGGGATCCATATCCTTTCTCAGTAAATGACAAAGAATGAGAATAGTTGAAGAACGTATCCTAAACCATTGATTTTATCCTACAAACGGATGTTCGTTTGGTAGGAGACCAAGACCATATTGTCACCTCCAACGAACAAGTATGAGTATGGATTGTAATTGAGCCAAACATCTGCTTTTTAAAAATTTGGTCTTAAAGCGAAGGTCTTAAACTGGAAGGATCGAAGAGAGCGCTCGTAGATCAAGCTGTAGGTGCATGGACTTGGCTAGAGAGAGAGAGAGATGCGACCCAAATGAAAATGCATTCGAAATAGGGGGACTGTTGGAAAACATGGATTTTAAAATCTAGGATTGTTTTAGCAAAAAACAATCCTGAATTTTACAAGGTAAAACCTGGATTTTATTAGTTAAAACTTGGATCTTACAATCCTGAAAATGTATAATCCAGGTTTTAGCTTGTAAAATCTAAATCCTAGATTATAAAATCCTTGTATCCAAAAGGCCCTGTATAGTATATGGAGTTGCAATATGCATGGCTTCTCGCACGCCATCCGTGGAAGCAATCGATATGCCGATGCTCTGGAAATGGCACGCTGGGAGCCAGGCACATACCTACATCTATATCTATATCTATATCTATCCACAAACCTTATTAAACCAACCCATTCTCTCTCTATCACACACTCTCTCCACCAAAACTGAGAACATGGGCAGTCGCAATGGAAACTACCACCACCACCAGATTGGAGGAGGCTGAAGATGAAGAAGGGTGGTGGAGCAGCCCCAATCCATTAAACTGGGGTTATCAAAATAACAAACAAGATGAGGAAACTGACCCACCAGAATTGCGTTCGTTTCTACTTTGGCTTCTCGTTAAATGTGTAGGAGCTTCATTTAAAATGTTGAAAAGAAAAGATGGAGGGGGTTGGGGTTGAACTTAGCTTCATCTAAATGTAAAGGGGACCGATAGGGTCACAAAACCCACATTTTTCTAAAGCCTTGCTCAGTTTGGTTGCCGGGTTTTTTTTGTTCCTGGGAATTATGTGGGAGAGTTAGTTAAATTTTGGTCCCATCCCATGTTTGGTTGCCTTTTAGCACTAGGTTTATTTTAATCCCACTCTTGTAATGATTACTTGTGGGGTGAATTTTTTAATCCCACATTTGTAATGATTGCCTTTTCATCCCATCCCAAGATAACCCCAGGAACAAAAATAAACTCAGGAACCAAAAATAAGCTTGAGAAGAGTTTTTTTCTACCCAACAGTTCAAGCAACCAAACAAAGGTTTTTTTTTTCCCACCATGATCCGGTCAATCCGGTCAACCAAACATGGGATTTTTATTTTACCAGGATACTTCTAGGACTTTTTTTTCCCCACCTATCTCCCAGGGTATTTTTTTCTCCCACATAACTCCCAGCAACAAAAAAAACCCGGCAACCAAATAGAGCTAGGGGTTTTGAATTATCTTTTTCTCGGTCTAAAAGAAAGCTGCTTCTCTCTTCTGAAACCGATTTGTCTGGAGAGTTTGGAAGGCATGGATTCCTCTTCCTTCTATGCATTTCAAGAGGGAAAAACTTAATCTTCTTTACTTCTCTTTCTTTTTCCTTTTATCCAATATTGTTATATTGCGCATAAGAAGAGGGATGTAATAAACAACTTGAGGGTTTTAAAAGCAATTTAACCAATCTATTAAGGGGGGCTTAGTCATGGAGGATTTTAAAGGTTGTGTGACCTCTCACAAATTGTCTGTGACACTTGAGAACTTGGACTTTGAATGTGCAGACATCAAGGCTCTGGAAATTGTCCGTGACACTTGTTTGTTAGGTAAAATTTGCTCTGATTCAACTAGTTGAGAAGAGGGTTGCTGGTAGCAAGTTCATGATTTATAATATGCTTGTCTCTTTATTTGTCTCCAAATTGGATGCCAAGCCGTCCAAAACAATCCATTAGAAAGAGCTAGTCAATGATTACTTAAGAAAAAGAGGTTCTTGCCATCATCAAATTTTGCCAAAAATTATTGATTTTTATGTTGGCCCAGATCTAATGTATAATGATACATTTCAGCACAGTCAGATAGAATAAAAGAGGAAGAAGGTATAAAATCGAATTAGGTTGGATGAAGAGTGCAAATCACTTTGCTACTTCATTTTGTGTTGTTTGATCGGTGCAAGCCTCCATCAATAAATAATCTAGGGTTTCTGAAACCAAATCCTAAAAATGAAAAAGGCAAATTTCAAAAAATTAGAGAAACTAAGGAGGAAAACCCTATGGAAAACCAAGAAGAAGGAATTAGGGTTTCTCTCTCAAACATAAAGAGAATCAAAGAAGAAAAAAAAGTACTGAAAGGGAAAGAGGGAATTAGGGTTTCAGAGTCTAGAGCTTTGAAACAGGAGAAGAAAAAGAGAAATCTCAACTTCACCAACCCAGAAAAGAGAGCAATGATTTGTTCAGCTTGGTGGATGGGAGAGGGCGCTGAGGCTTGAGAAGATGGAAGGAAATGGTCGATAGGTGGGGATCTTTCAAATACCACCTATTTCAATTTCAACGTGACAATTGGTTGCTCGCTCTTATTTATATGCGGAACTTTAAGGTCCCGTCCCGTTAGAAATTCGCGCTTTTGGAGAATTTGCGACTAACGGATGATTTCATAGTTCCCGAAAATTGACGCCCACGACTAACAGGTGACAAGCCAAGTCCGCCAAATGTCGCTGAAATCCCTTTCGACTAACCCCCATTAAAGATTCTAGTCCAGCATGTCCTTGTTATTGGTGAAGCCTAATCTCAGTCTAATCTGGAAAGTACTGTACACTTTACCCTGACAGCGGCGGTTCCGAATTTTTTAAGCTATTTTTATACTAGGGGTAATTTTGTACTTTCATGAATTAGGATTTTTCCTTATTGTAACGCGTTTCTGAACACCATATAAAAGGGATGTGATATCAGGAGACACCATAGAGAGGTGTGAGGGTTTGTAATCTTTTCTTCAGAATAGTGGAATCGTTAGCTTGTCGCTCTGCCGTGGACGTAGCCCATACCAAACTGGTTGGGTGAACCACGTAAATCTGTGTGTTCAGTGTGTGATCTTTCGTTTTATCTTTGCATCGTTATTCTGTTGCGTTGTTAATTCCTAATAGTCATCTCCTTTCAATTTAAAGAGGAGAGAGAGAGAGAGAGAGAGAGAGAGAGAGAGCCTAAATCCAATAAATTTAGACAGAATTGGATGCTCATTTTCGGTGCCACCGACAACTGGTCGAAACATAACGGCGTTTAAAGCATTACTTTCACTGATAGCCGAACACCCATTCAACCGTTTTTCTTGGAAAAAAAAAATGCAATTTTCCCCTGTTTTCCTTTTTACTTCCTTACTTTTTATGACTACCAAGTGGAGCTGTATGTGTACTTCACATGCACGAGTGTTCCTACAATAATGATTAACGATCAAACAATTGCTTGATCCACATTAGCTCCGTGATTAATGGTTTTCCGAGAGAGCTCTTATCACTAAGTACTAATTGCCAGTCCTAGATTACCATAATCATAGCTATTGCTCTTGACAATTTATCATCGTGGATATTTATCAGGGTAATTTTAAAATTTGATGTTTTTATCAAGAAAATATAAAGAAACCAAACATAGAAACAAATAAAATGTATAATTCAAAAAAGTAAATATAATTTTATAATATATATTACTTGTAAGAAATTACAAATAATATTGTCTTATAATTTTTTTTTTTTTTTGATGACGTAGGATGTCCCCACCCCCTTGGGGAGTAGGACTAGTCCCTACGGATACACGCAACGACCCATTCACCACGTGTATCAGGTAAGTCGGGGGCGGGATTCGAACACTCGTCAACAGGGAGCAAACCCGTGACTTTCTGCCGAAGAGCCAACGCCTCGGTGTCTTATAAATTTATAATATATATTCATCAGCTGAGGGAACTGAGATTGTCTTAACAAAGAGAATATTGAGGCAATTAGGCACAGAGCTGTAAAAGGGTGAAGGTGCCCGTTATCTCAAGGCACTAAAGATACATCCCATAGTTGAAAAACAGGGCTTTAGCTGAGGCACTTGGGTGGCAGTTTGCAAGATGAATTGACCATGAGAGATACTCTTAAGGAGGTCTTGATGTGTGCTTCAGAGGCGCTTAGCTCAGCAGGTGAGTTAGTTGTGTTGGTGTATAGAACAGTGTGATTAGCTCGTGTTTTTTGCCAGTTCGATGTACTACAACATGAAGCAGACACAACTTTTCATACAAGTGATGGAAGACTTGGGTGGGCTAGTAGTGTGAGTGAAAATAGATCCGAAAAGCATTCCAAATAGTGAAGGCGTCGAAATTCAATGAGTCATCAAGTGCCCAAGAATACCATTAGTGATTGTTGGTGTGTTCAGACAAGAAGGTTAACACTTTAGTGAAGGATGCAAGGCTAAGTGTGGAGTTGAGGATCCCTGTACGGGGACTCATTAAGACCATTGGGGTGGTTCTTTGGGCTTGTCTTAAGGGTAGGCAGAGGTTAATGATTTCTGAGGCGAGAAGCACCAAAGAGGTCTTAAAGTTGAGAATGCACAAATGATTGCATCGGTTGGATCTGAAGTCGAGTAAGTGTGTTTATGATGACTACTCTAACCTTAGTGAAGTTGAAGAGATTTAGTCGATTGCTAAAAGGAATTCAAGTCAGGTCGCTCAACCATTGTGAAGTTGAAGAGAATTAGTCGATTGCTTAAAGGAATTCAAGTCAGGCCGCTCAACCCTCTTACTTTGATGATGTTCAGTGGAAACCAACATTACTTTGAGGAGGAACTGGTGATGAAGCAAAGTCAAGAAGATCAAAGGGCATTGAACCAGTGATTTTGATGACGACTTGAGGAGTTGAAGAGAAGACGATGATTTTAGAGTTTTTAGCAGTGTGCGGTGCTGGAGGGACAAGATTGGGTGAGAAAAACCAAGTTGTCAAAGAACGAAAATTAGAGAGATATGTTCTCAATGAGGCCGAATAGTTTACTATCATGGAGCTGTGGAAGAGATTTCTCAATGCAGAAGTATCAGGTGGGGGAAATTTACAGAAAAATTGAACAACTTCCTGTGATAGGTGCACAGTCATGTTGTAATGCATTGGGGAGACATGCTAGGCCTAAGGATGGGTGTATTGTGTGGATTAGTTGCTACATACGGAGACATTGGCGGAACCATATGTGGATCTTGGCTAGGCTTGGAGTGTCCCTGATTCGACGGAGATAGTGCCGCATCGGGTGTCTCTCTCATGTCTATCTCTAACAGGTCTTACTCCTCAATGTTTCTTGGTTCGTTTTTTGGTAGTTTTAGGAAGGCCAACCTCAGTTCGGATGATTGTGGATCCTCTCTTATGTCCTGCTTACTATACACCACTAACCCCTCTTCTTGACTGGTGGTCCCCCTTTTCTCCTTCACTTGGACAGGTAAATTTTCAAAAAGATTCCCGGGCGATTCTAGAGAGCAGATGCCCCTACAATCACTTAGGTCGGCCGATGTTGGATTCCCATCAACATCCTTCAATGTAAAAATTGAACAAAAATAGGAGGGCTCCATAAATATTCCAACGCAGCAACGACCCTCTTTAGTCTAGTTATCCCGTAAACTAGTTATCGTCTTTTCTCAGAGCTGGTCCTTTTTTGACACCATCTGCACTACAAACGACGCTTAAAGTTGTGGTAACCGCATTCTCTACCATGCCAATCTTCGAGAAGGACTACTAGTTAACTGGAAGGAGGTTTTTTGAACAATATTCTTTTCTTCTGGGAAGGATTTCCAGTCGATGGAAGGACTTCCAGTCAACAGTTGTACTGATAATAGTTTCAAAAATCCCCCGTGTCATCGTGGACTCCCCAGAGTCGACTCCCTTTTGCCTCGGCCGCGTTCCGTGTTTTGCTTTATTGAGTCAATAAAAGCTCCTTCGAATCTCCCGAGTTATGACCGCGTCAACGGAGTACTCAGCTGCTTCAACCGCATTCTTAGCCGAATCCGCACCGAGTCGGCAAGGATGTTTCTGGGCCGCATTTTGACCGGCATCCACGTTTTTAAACAGTGGTATTAATATCAACACGGCATTCAGAAAATCGATCAATGTGTGGCCTAAATAATTGGTTATAAGTTTATAGGGAAATGACTTTGTGAGATGCAACAAAATTAAAAGAAACACTTCGGTGCTCCCATCAACCCATATGACATTAGCCATTTTGTTTGACTGCGTGGGCCACACTACGACATCAGAATGACATTTTTTCTCTTCCCGTTCATTTCTCTGCATCATTCCTAAAGTTTTATATTTATGCACGAAAATGAAGTATTGTTATATAAAAATACAACGCATACACAGGCAGGTATAAATGTACCCGAGTCTGGGGTTTTCAAGGATACAAGTGCATTCTTGTCTTGGTATCTTAGAATTTCTACCTGGGTTTTCAAGGATACAAGTGCATTCTTGCCTTGGTATCTTAGAATTTCTACACTTGCAGTTCTTGCTCTTGCTACTGTGCCTGCTTCTTGCCATTTATAGGAGCTCTCCTCTTCCTCGCACATGATTTTAGGCCACAGTGCACTTAATTTCACACAAGAACTTGACTGCAAGCAAATCCAAAAATCTCTAGCCAGCGATCCGTAATAGGACCGAGAACTTAAAAATGTGAGAAAGGGTACCAAAAGGTTAGTTATAGGTTGGATCAATGGGAGGGAATTTTCATAAACTATATGGATTAATGACTGGGGAAACAAAAATAGAAAGATAAACTAGATGGAATCCAAAACAATTTGTAGGGAATTTTGAAATCAGAGTTCATATAGGCCTGTTAATGGATGATTAGGAATCTTTAAGGCAAATCTGAACTAACCAGGAATTCTAGACCTGATCGAGCGTCCAAATCTGTTCGTATCTAGCAAAACAGTATTCTTAACCTTCGAAGTTGAGATGATATCTAGAGAGAACAGAAAACCATCCTCAATCTAACCGGAGGATTGGAAACAAAATTCAACACTCAAAGATTGAAAGAAAACCTTAGGGAACAGTCCAGTCAAGTAAGTGAACTAGAATTCTAGAGAAGATGCCAGGATCAGAAGCAAGAAGATGATACAAGCTTAAAGAGGAATGTACATATACCTTTGATAGAGGGAATAGAAGAAGGATAGAACTACCAAGGCATCACACCAAGGTCTACCTAGCGCATCACATCACTACGGCTGTCAAGACATCACACCAAGAAGTTGAGGATATAGCATCCAAGATTTTGCAAGCATTATTCTTTATTCATATTCGTCATGTAAAGAAGTTGAGGATATAGCATCCAAGATTTTGCAAGCATTATTCTTTATTCATATTCATCATGTAAAAGCAATGACGATAAGCCTACATATACAGGTTTCCCTCGACTTGCGTAGGGAGTTCCCTCCTAAAATTGGAAGCATATTACTCCCAAACCTTGAGTTGTTAAGCTCCTCCCGAGACTTCTACCTTACGACTCCTAACAAGACTATTTGAATTAGGAAACTATGATACTATCTAATCAACTCAATTAACTAAAACAAGACCAACTCAAATAGGAGCTAACTTAACATTAACCTTTTTTCTAAAAAATAAAAAAACCATACTTCTCTCCCCCCCCCCCCCCCCACCCCCCCTCCTCTCTCAGGCTTACCTGATGCGCATGGTTTACGGGTGATCACGCGCATCCGTAGGGAATAGTCCCGCCCTAAAATTGGGGTGGGGATACCCTATGTCATAAAAAAAAACTATCAATAACTTAAGTAACTTTACAAAATAAAACTAAATTAATGCGAGCAACTCATGTGGGTCCTAGTGGGTATGAAAACCCGAGGAAAAAGGAAATTCCCCCTTTCGGTTGTTGGCCAAAGTAAAACTAGTCAAGACGGCAAATATGTCCCCATCTGCTCTTGCGACTTCAACTCGAGGCCTAACAGTGGGTGGATGCTCCATGCGGGCCCCACATTTTTTTTTGGTAGGTAAGCCGGGATCGAACATGTGACCTCAAGGTTGAGAAACAAAGCCTCAACTATTGAGCTACAGGGCCCCACTAGAACATATGTTAACACACCTTATCTTGGGTTCCCTTCTCTTCACATTGGTGGTGCCCATCAAAGTTTGATAACAGCTGTGAAATATAGAATAACCCTCCAAAAAGACATCCCCCAGAATGCTAAAACATGTTTTTTTTTAATGGTAATGCTAAAACATGTTATTTTTCTAAAAGGAAGGCTAAAACATGTTATAAAATGCAAAGTCAGAGCCTTGCCTAAATATGATTCAAACTTCAACTCTTACGTAGCTGGAATTTGAAAACTTGAGTCAACGTCTTGAAAAATCAAAGATTCATAGTACCGAATAATATTTGATTTAAACTCAATTGAGTATTAACCCATGTTTTGAGAAGAGTTGTTCCCTCATTAAGTCTGAATTTTTTTATGAGCCCTTAATCCTAGGCATAACCACAGCTCTTCAGAATCTCACAATTTCTAGGCACTCGTTGTTCTTGCTCTTACCCAAGGTTTTACATTTCGACCGAAATCTGAAATTTCGGTCCGAAATTTTGGGTTTCGGTTGAGACCGAAACTGAAATGGGGTAAACTCGAAACGTTACAAAATTTGGAGTGAAATTTCTCGAAATTTCGGGCCAAAATTTAAGGAAAATCACCAAAAAATCTGAGCTTTATTCATTATTTAATATTATCCCGAAATTACTAAAATTTCGGCGATTTCGCCGAAATTTTTTAGCGGATAAAATAATACGTTATTTGATTTTGAGAGATTTCATCCGGAATTTCGAAATTTCGACTGAAATTCCAGTTTCGGTGAGGACCAAACACATTCCGAAACCAAAATTTAAAACCTTGCTCTTGCCCCCTACATCTTGAAATTTCTAGTAACTAAATACTGGTACGGTCTCGCATGCTTTTTCTTGAAAGATGGTGAATTATAATAACAAAAAGAGGTGACCGAGGAGGTCAGTACAACTCAAAGAAACCAAAATAAACAAAGCCAACAACCAGACCGGAAAAATACAATCAAGGTGGAAGGAAATAAAAAAACTCCAGAGAAGCATAGTCCACCCTGATCGGGCCAGCCGGTCTGCCTCGATACTCGCTGATCTCTTAATATGACAAAATCGAACCATGGACTCTTCTATCCTATCACAAATCTCGTCAATTGAGTTTGCAAATCTCCAAGGGTAGGAGCTGCTCCCCTTGAGCCACCTTATCACATTGAAGGAGTCCCCTTCCACTACAAGCCTATCCAAGTTGCCTCTCACTAAATATCTGATACCTTGCAAAAAAGCCCTTAGCTCTACTTCGTTAGATTCCTTAATCCCAATCAGAAAAAAAAGGACCAGCGAGTCATACCCAATTCATCTCTAAGGAGGCCCCCTATACCAGCCAGCAGCCTAGGATTCCCAACGCTTGATCTGTCAAAATTAAGCTTCACCATACCTTGGGCAGAGGGCACTAACGATGGGAGGGAGACTCCCTCCTCTCCTTACTCCCACATATCTCTCTCCAACACCGCCTCAAGTCCGTAGAAGATATAAACTTAAAATAGGGACCGAGAACTAAAAAATGTGAGAAAAAGGATAAAAAAAGTTTGATAATAATTTTGAAATACAGCATATCCCTACAAATGCCATCCTCTAGTATGCCAGAACATGCCATAGAATGCAAAAGTCAGTCTTGCCTAAATATGATTCAAACTTGAAATCCCATGTAGCTAGAATCTAAAAATATGAATCAACAGTCATCCATGAACGTGGCCACCATAAACCAGGGTCTAGAAACTAGATTGAGAACTTCTTCTTTTTTATGACATAGGGTATCCCCACCCCATTTTAGGGCAGGACTGATCCCGATGGATGGGCCCAATCACCCGTAAACCACGCGCATCGGGTTTACTACAGGAGGATTCGAACTCTCGTCACTGCAGAGGCATACCCATGACTTTAAGCCAAAGGCCACACCCATCCGGGTTAAAACTAGATTGAGAACTAAAAATAATAATAATTAAATCAACACAATCAAGACTATAGTCAAGCTAATGGGATAGCATTGCTTCTTGTAAAAACCCAGTTGAGTACTCAGAAAAATCTAATATCACAATTGAGTACTTGAAAATTTGTAACCTTTGCTTTAAACTTGATTGAGTAAATATAGCATGTTTTGAGCCGAGTTGGTCCCTCAACAAGTCTGCATTCCTTAAACCTAGGCATAACCACAGTTATGTTGCATCTTGCTTAGGATATGACAGCATCTAAGCCTCTAAGGTCTTCAATACTGTGAATGCAAGAATGAATAAATAACCATATGATTGGACACAAATGCCAGACAAATCACAGATGCATTAGACATCAAATGCCTCCTTCATAAAAGGCTAAAAGCATGTCTTGCAGATGGAAAGCACAATTATGACTTGGGTAGCAGGAAAAACATACAGTTTCATCAAAATGAACAAAACCATTAGAAACAAAGATATTACAACACGAAGGGAACAAGAAACAACAGATGGTATAACAACCAGAAAAAAATAATAGCATTTAGTTGTGTTTTCAAGCTCAGAATCAAAGTATCAAGAGAATGAAAACCAAGACACTGAAAAAAATAAAGCTCTTCATTTTCTTCTTACAGAGATGATCGCCTGTGAATCAGAAATAGAAAGTAAGATTTGTCCAAGAGGCAGTGGCATTATCAGAGTGTCCTACTTATTCCCCTGCAAGCCATGGAGACTGTAGAATTAGCAACACCATGTCCAAATACAGAATTTGTTGAAGGAAAATGAGTTTTCAAATGGAGAATGACCATGTATAAAATAAGTAGCGCGGTCAATGGATAAATCTGAAACTGGCCTGGTTAATTTAGAGTACCATTCCTTTAGGTGGCAAGATCTGAAGAAAGGCCAATGAGCATGTGCTCAACAACCCATTACAGCACAGTTGTACACAAACACCCCGACGCGTTCCTTGACAGAAAGCTCCTTCCAGTTTAAAGACCCACCCTCGCTCCCCGAGTCCGGGCACCACGAGTTTAGCACAACACTCTCACCTTCCGGTCCTCTCTGTCCACCCACAACTAGTAAATTCTTTCCACAGGCCTTGAAGGCCAGACCCCATCCGTTTGAAGAGTCGGCCCTAACAGGCAACCTTCCCAACACAGTCCAACTATTCTTTTCCTTGTCATACTTCTTCACCATGTTTGTCAGATATTCAACAGCATAAAGCTGGTTGTCCACAGCTGCCACAAGAGGAGGCGCTTGAGCTGCCTTGTTGACATTCGGATACATGTCTTCTATCTTCCTCCATGTCCTAGTCTGAAGATTGTACTCCTCTCCACAGGTCAATGAAACTGTAGGACTTGAAATCCCACCAATAACATAGAATTTCCCATCCATGAAAAACCCAGAGCATAGCTTACGTGGAGAATGCATATTTGGCAGGAGCTCCCATTCACCCGATACAGAATCGTAAAGCTCTGCAGACTTCAAAGCGGCCCCATTCTTATCGCTTCCACCCGCAACAATGGCAACAGAACCACAGCTGCTCGAAGCAAACAAGCAGCGCGGGAGATTCATCCCCTGGCACTTGACCCACTTCCTACTAATCAAACTGTACTTCCAAAGAGCAAAATCCAACAATTCACGACCAAAGACCAGCAGTTCGCTGCCTACAGCTAAGGACTCTTTATCTGCATAGTTGAAACATTCGTCACAAGGGATTTTGGGCAAACTCATCCATTTATTTCTCATGGGATCGAAAGCCTCCCAACCCCTCGGATCACATACCAGATAGACCCAATGTTCAGCAATGCCCATCTGCTTCCTCAATTCATAAAGATAACCAGTTTTGATTAGCGAATTGAATCTTGTATTGAGGGAAGCAAGGGAAGGATAATCTGATCGATGAGCCCATGCAAGGCAGGTCAATGCAATGTCGTCATGGAGACCGGGAAGGAGAGAATCACACGATCTACGACAATAGTGACGATCATAATCTCCTACCATCGATCTCATCTTCAAAACCACAGCCTTTTCTTCCTCTGATGAATTCTTAATGCAAGATTTTTTCATCGAATAAAAAAATATAGAGAGTTTCTTTGATCTACTTGTTTCTACTAGCATGATAGCCTTTCATTCATTCAGAAGAAGAAAAAAGAGCTTTGGTAATCTATGAAGAATCTCGCGACAGAGATCTCAACTAAAACAATGGCTTAACCAGAAAGATGATTTGATTTTGCTCTTTTCTTGCCATAATTTATCTCTCTATCGACCTATTCTCTGATCTTATTCAAAGTTCCAAATATAAAAACGTTCTCTACTCATTCTTCAATATCAAGATCTAGATCGTATAAATTTACAAGAAATCTCTCCGATAGAAACAACAGAAAAGCGATCAAAGGATTCTTTCGGCAATATCTCAGTTCTATTCAAGAAGATAAAAGATCAAGGGATTGAATTAACAACACAAAATCGGATCCAAATAGGACCCCAGAGCATCAAGATCTACAGTAAAAACTGCAAATCCTGACGTCCTCTGACCGAAATCAAAGGAATTTCTGGTAAAAATTTTAACTTTTATACCTCGATTGGATTATCTAGAAGAAAGATCGTGGCATCAAATCAAATCTAGAAAAATGGGATCCAAATCGGACTGTTGAGATACGGATCTCCATCGCGCAAAATTCTCCGGCGAAAAATCGCCGGGAAATTTGCCCTAGAATTTAAAAGCTTTTAGAGACAGAGAAGAGAAAATTGCAGAGGAGAATACGAAGAAGAAGAAAAGAAATCTGGAAAAGAGACTCTCATAGTACATTAGATAGCATTAAATACTAACCGAGGATCCCGCTAGGGTTTATGAATCCGAAAGATAACGGGTGAGCAGAGAAATGGTTGGTTTGAAGAAGTAACGGAGAAGACGAGGAGAAGAGAAAATAAGAGAGAGTTGTGAATAGAGTACAAGGGGGTGTACCGGGGAAGAAAAGGGGGGAATATATAATAGCTTCCGTAAAGAAATAGAATTGAACAATACAGATTACAGGGTACGCTTGGAGTCGAGGAATTTTCTGGAAAATTTTTGGGGAAAAAAACCTTTTTCCAAAATTTGTTACTTTTCGATAGTTTAATTAATCACATGGGGAAATAGTAGCTTAATCCACTGCACCTCAATCTTTATCTAGAACTTAAGAACTACCTTTGAAAATGATATCCACAAGATAATACGGTGAAATAGCCTTTCACCGGATTTCACCGGACTCTGACTCTGCAAATGTTGGTAAGATAGTCTCTCCCACAAGAAATGTTTTCCTTATCATTAAAGTGGCGTGTTTGGATTGTCCTAAGCTACTACCTTTCACCGGACTTGACCATGTCCAACTGCCATTATCAACACCTTGATGATCAGATTATCCTAAGTTCTTGAACCCATCAAGTCCCATTTCAGTTTACTTGGAGGTATTTAACTTGTAAAGTAGTAGTGTAAGTAGTCAATTAGGAGGAGAAAATCATTGGATTTACCTGGAACTCACATGATGGCATGATCTAGACCCTTCATTTTGTAGTCAATATTCATAATCAAGTTCAAGGATCTAATGGTTAGTAGAAAGCCACAGAGTTCTACTTGCACATAATAGTAAGGGATTTTGCTAGGGACCATTGCAGAAGGTATTTTGCGGGCTGCCTGCTGCATGAGAGATCAGACAGTTACGATTAAATGAATAAGACAAAATCTGAGCCTATGTGGCTGCTCTCATGCGACAGACACTGCGTGAAATGCCTTCTGCGATGGTCCTTGGCAAATCCCTAATATAATTTTATTAGTTAGGAACAAATTTGATCGGACCCTCTATGAGAGGATCCTTACCCTTCCTATTCGTGCGAGCTCACGTGTGTGCACGGGGGCGAATTTGTCATTAGTGGGGCGAATTTGTCAGCCTTTTTTTGAGAATGGGGAATGTTATGTCTGCCGCTTTTCTTTACATGGGACAGCCAACTACTACGTGGCACTGGCAGTCAAGCCTGTTGAATCCTAACCACGCGAGGTCCCTCTGTAGTCATAAGTACACTGGGGTGGCTGTCCCAAGTAAAAAAAGGGGCCACATCACATTTGAGGGAATTTTGTAAATCACGTCGCGCCGTAAATTTTTGAGCCAAAAACCTCTCATAAAAAGACTAAAATGTCCTTATATACGTGAGAACTGAGAAGATGAAAATTAACGTCTAGAAAGATACAAAATAATACCCTTGACGGTCTCATCAAAACAAGAGTTAAGATGGTGTAAAATGTTAAGATGGTGGGCCCACCAGATGCATGGGTTTGAGCTGAGTCAGTAGGACCGACCCTATCAAAACAAGAGGTGTAAAATGGTGGGGGTTTTCATCTTTTCAAATGTATATGGACATTTTGGTCTCTTTATAAAAAAACCTACCAAGGGTATTTTGCTCATGACACAGGATTTGCACACTTCACTCAAATGTGTTGACTATTTGCAAAGGGAAGTGATATATCCACCCCTTTTGATTACATGGGACACCCAGAGCCAGTGTACGTGGCAATCAGCCCCACTGAATCCTTCTGACGCAAAGTACATCAGCCCTTCAGCAGGCACTAGTCACTAATAAACTGTTGCTGGGTGTCCCAAGTAATCAAAAGGGACTGATATATCAGTTCCCTTTGCAAATCATTAAATTAGGACTCTTTTTGCAAATAGAGCAAACTATAAGACTTCTTTTGTATAAAAAAAAAAAAAAAAAAACAGGTTTCCTTTTTTCTAATGATGAATGATAGTAAGCTCCTTTTAAGAAATAAAAAGGCCAAGAAAATTGAGCTGTATTGGAGAAATTACTTTGGAAATGCACCATTGCGACTTTTCATGTAGGATTGGCACCGTACAATGAAAAGGCCAAAATGCCCTCTTCTTCTTTTTCTTCTTTAATTTTCTATGTTTTTCATCTCCTCGGTAGCTGACAATTGTTGCAACAAGAAGAGGAGCGAAAAGAAAAAGAAGAGGAAGGAAAAGAGGAGGGAGATATAGGGGACGAAAAAAGAATCGATGTCGAAAAATTGGAATGAAAGAAAAAGAAGGAAAAAAGAAAGGAGATTTGGGTCAACTCGATGAAATTTGGAGTCAACTCAGTAAAATATGAGGTCGACTCTGTAAAATGTGGACTCAACCCCACATCTCACCGAGTCGACCCTGAATCTCATCGAGCTGACCCCAAATCTCACCGAGTTGATCCCAAATCTCACTAACATGATCCGAACTCTCCCTTCCCTTCTTCCTCCTAGGTTTTTTTTCTGTTTTTTCCAGCATCGATTCTTCTTTTTTCATTCTTCTTCTATTGTTTTTTTTTCTATTTTCCAGTGTTGATTCTTTTTTTCCCTTCTTCCTCCTCTTTTAATTTTCTTCTTCTTTTTCTTTTTCTTAGCTTCTTCATCTTCATCCTCTTTTAAGGCCGTGGTAGAGATAGAAAAAACATATAAAAAAAAAAAGAAGCGAGCATTTTGGTCCTTTTCGTCATACAACACTAGAAGAACGTGAAATGTCCTAATAGAATAGTGTAAAGTAATTTCTCCAAGATAACACAATTTTCGAGGAACTTTCCCAGAGATTAATAGAGGAAGAACTAAAGGGTTCGCGCATGTTAGCAAAGTCTCTTAGTCATAGCCATCAAAAGCGAATTTGGGTTTAAGTCTACAATTTAAATTATAGCGTGGGACGTCATGGCTAACATGAGCAATTAGCGTGGTCGTTGCTTCCTCTTACTAATGGCCAAGAACATGAGTGACCTTTTATCTTCTATTTGTTTTGTCTTCCATATAAAAATGGGTATTGTGCAGAATTGGCTCCTTTTTTTTGGTTGGAAAGGAAATATGATTCTTAATGGGGCTTAGAAAAGTAAAAGAGGGAACAAGATAAAGAAAACAAAGACATCTTCTTCTTTAGATGAAAGCGACTGAAAAGAGACCACCACAAGCAATTCATTCATCAAATGCTCACAAATTACTCATCTCTAAGGCTAGAGAGTAAGACCGATCAAGTGACCAAACAAATGGTTGTTTGGGAAAATCAAAAGAAATTAGATTTTTTCTGCACACATGGCACAATCTCATTGTTGGGTTCTCCCATTGGTCATACTCTTGTGAGAATATCATTTTCCTTTTGTGCTCTGAGTACATCTTTGATTATTACTTGCATATAATCAAATTTGCAAGTGATTTTGAAGTTAAATATGAATATTGTTGGCCATCACAAGTCTGGCCTATTACTCTTGATCCCATCCCATCGGATGATCTAGACCTTTGATCAAGCATGATGAAAAACGCGTCCTAAATATGTCATTAAGCTGTATATAATTTTCCATCCTCATCAATGCCGCCGATCACCTTGCACATATGCCACGTGTGCATTGGATCATGATCGAAATGAGATCATCTTGCTAATCTATCTCAATAGACAATGTGTTAACCCAATAATTGAATATAATTACTTTGTTTCTTCTTCTTTTTTTCAAATGATATTTGTCTTATTCGGTAAGGTGGGTCAAAACCCATTACCTTCACATATCCATTTCTTTCCGTTTCTTCCTATGTAAAAATGGACGTAAAATTTGTTTTATGTTGTAAAAATGAACATTAAACAAATTTTACGTCGAAAGAAACAGAGCCTCAATGTAAAATTCGAGTAAAACAAATTTTTAAGCCGAAAGAAACAGAAAAAAAGTAGAGCCTTACTTGAAATTTAAAAGAGTCAATTTCACCTCAGTTCGCGACTAAGTGTGTCCCCCAAAATGAGCCAATTCACTTTCCGATGAGTGGCTGAGATTAAAATAAAAGTTTTGGGTTAGACAAATCTCAACCAAAGTGAATAGACTGATATTGGTGGACCTACTTACCCAGAAACAGCCTCATTTAAAGAAAGGAAAAGATATTTATTTGTGGGCATTTTCAAAAGGGAAATGATATATTCGTCCCTTTTTTTACTTGGGGCAGTCCCCTGTAGTGTAAAAGAAGTAGTCCTCAATAAACTATTGAGGTGTCCCGAGTAGGGGGTGGGGAAAGAGAAGCTTAGTTTGACAGATTTCCTAGATTGCAAGTAAAACGTAAAAGGAAAGAAGGAAATAAAGGCATTTTCCTGGCCCTGTTTTGTCCACGCCTTTTAAAAGAAGTAATATAGTGTGTTGGGCAACACCTAAAAGGCAATAAAATGGATAAGGGTAAGCTAGGCGACAATGCTTTTCGCCATATATTTTTGGCAATTGGCCAGTCGGAAACGATTATTGGCAGGTTGCAGACAAACGTCATTTGTTTGAATGAAAAAATCGATTATGAAATGGTGCTTTCACCAAAATCAGTTATTCTAAGAACTGATTATTACTTTAATCTATTATCATAATTATAATCACTTTTCAGAATCTAAGGCCCTGTTCGTTTAAGATTACGACAGCAGATTGTGTGTCCAAGCCAATTATTGGAATTTTGAGTCCAATAATTGTTTTTGGACTCACAATCAGTTTGTAGTAATCATAAACGGATAGGGCCTTAAACAAACATTACCTAATTAATTAATACATGATCACGAATAAGATTTTAAGGGATCTTGCAATTATACCCTAAGTCCCTGTTTAAATTGCAGGAATTTTCGGGAAAAGTTTGGAAAAGATAAACATTTTCAAAATTTCATGCTTTTCCAGTGTTTGATTGCACATCGCAAAAGGCATTTCGGGAGACAAGCCACCTTGTGAATGGAAACAACTCCGGCCACCTCGTGAATGGAGACAAGTTGTCTTCATTCACGAGGTGCCTGGTCTGACATGTGACAGACCAGCCGCGAAATGCCTTTTGCGATGGACACTAACAATTCTCTACAAAAAAAAAAACTTAAATGCCCCAAGTCAAGTTTTATTTATGAGAAATTCAACCCAAAAATCTCAAAAAAATTTTAACTATATAGCATTTTTCCCGAAATTTAGGATGAAATTACCAAAATTTTGGTATTAAATAAAATATTATTTTTAATGGTGTACCGCATTTCGGCCGAAATTTCGGTTTCAGAGAGGGCCGAAATTTAAAACCATGGATATAAGAAGTGGGGGTGTGGTACAATAAAAAAGAGGGGGTGCAATTATAAGTTCCCCAAAATATAATGCCCTTGTTAATTTTCATTAAGCAACAACGACAAGCATAGGAGGATTGCACGCGGTTGCTGAGTAGTCCCCATCAATACCGTCATTAGTTTGTGCCTTTTTATCTGTGGAGAATGAACAAAAAAAATGGTGTGTGGGACCACTGAATTAGAATTCATGCTCTCAAGTCTACAATTGGTGGGAATTTTGGGGCCCACACGTGCTACAGTTGGGAATCAACATAATGGGATTTTCTTGCCCGTTTCTTTACGTAATGGGAGCCTGTTTAATTGATTTCCATGTGATATTTCCACCCCCTCTTGCTTGTCTTTTCCTCTTCGTAAAACGACAAACAAATCGGGTGGAAATATCATTTTCCCTATCCATGTTTTTGCGACGGAATATGGACGCAAAGAGTGGAAAGTAGCAAGTTCCATGTGCGTGCATGTGAACAGTATAGTGATGGATTTTGTAGAGGAAGAATAAAAAAGATGGGTCCCACTCGAATTAAATAAAGGTGGGTCCCACTCGCTACATGCCAAAATGTCGTCATCTGACAACCATGCAACTCAACTGTATATGCGTAAATGAAAAGAACAAAACTATATGGACGTTATCAGGCTTATAAGTCAATCGTCACCGTTCATTAGAGCCCATACGAACTGCCTTTAGATCTGCCTCGAGATGTGTAATAAATTAAATGGACGGTGGGATAAACACCGGATTATAAACCTCCATCTTCTCTTGCCTCGTGTGAAAAGAAGATGTGCTTTCTTGGTCATTATTTTCATTTGTTTGGTGGAAAGACATTTTTGCAGAAGTTGGAAAGATATTTCCAACCCTTTTTATTTGTTTTTTCTTGGTCATTATTGGCACTGTTTGGATTGCAGGTTTTTCTTAGAAAAGTTTGGAAAAAAAAAAGCTCTTTAATTGTTTTTGGATTTTCTATTGTCTGATTACAAATGAAAAGAGTTAGTTGAACCTCATAATCATATCAATTCCCGTTGAATAATGGAAACAGAGTAAATAATTCCTTGGAAAACAAGGATAACTTTCGATTTCCATGGAAAAATGAGTTACAGTGGAAAATTAATCTTCCATGGGAAAAAAATTAGATTTTTAAATCCGGGATTTTACAATCCAAGATTTTAAGATTTTGGGTGGTCCCCTTTTGTAATATGGGTTCCCATATATGTCTGGTGCAAAAACCAGGAATCCCATCACAAAAAATAGCAGAGCACCTCATCTTGGAAAACCCATTTTATAGCTGTCAATCCCTGGGCTCTGTCAGTAAGAGGATTGAAGGCTGAATGGAAGAAATTCCGACTTGAGATGGAGATAAGAGACTTCAAAATAAAAAAGAGAGGAGAGAAATGAATCCAGTGCCCAGCAGGAACAGAACATGAGATTCTGCTGAGATCAATCTTGTATAATTCCTCACATTCCTGAGGAGGATGAAGGAAACGAGTTGAAGCATTTCTTCCAATTGAGAAAACTGGAGCTATTTTGATCACAATTAAATAAACATTTCCCTCTCATTTCACTGTGTTGCTTTCCAGATTCTATACAATTCACCTGTATTACACAAGTTAGAGCTGAGTAATTCAATAGCCTCCCAACCATGGGGAGAGCAATTCAACTCCATGGTCCTTCGATCGAGGGGCTCTCTTCTAACGTGATATATAGATCTAAAACTCCCTGACCTAATTTGCGCCTGATCGTAAAACATAACCAAAACATAGAAAATCAATCTAATAAACCAGGACACACTCCAAATTCAGAGCCAACACGGGCGAGATGTGCACCATGCTGAATATTTAGACAACTTTTATGCACCTCACACCCAAAATCATCGAAAAGTTTCTGGGCACACCAATCTTGGAATTGCATATGAATGCACCAAAAAACAACAAATCACACTGCCAACCTCAAAACCTCTAGCTTTCTTCTACTGTACAAAATAGTCCTCTCATGGAGAACATACCAGTTTAGTCAGCATCCTTTTTGCGCTTGCACCGACACAAGTACTGAGGTATTGGCCCTTCTTCACTGACCACCCACGGATGGGCTGCAACAGTTTCTAAGCGGATCCGCTGCCCTGGATCTATCACGCGAATATTTTGACATAACAAAAAGAAAAACTATCAGATAATTGCTTTCTCAGAAATTAAGAAAATTTCCAAGGAAAATTCGCCGACCTTTGCAGAGAAGCCCTTCCAGTAAGTTCTTCAGCTGTGGGTCAATGCCCTCTGGGAGAGAGAATGGATTATTGATGATCTGAAGAGGATGGTTTCAAGTTTACATTAATCTATGACAAGCTGAGCTCAAAGAAAGGCAACAAACAATAAAATTGAGTGTTTGAAAGTGGCAAATTGCAATCATCACCTTGTCATAAGTATCTTGTAGTGTGTCTCCAAGAAAAGGGTATTGACCAAGCACCATACAGTATAAGGTAACACCCAAAGCCCACGTGTCTGCACCCTTGCCGTGGTAGGTTAGCCCTGCTAAGAAAATTCAAATAAACATCACACGTCATCCGTCATGGATAGTCTTAATGCACTGATTCTCTGCCTTCTGGAACTTGCTTTAAGAGTGATGCCTCACCTAAACAGCACTCAGGGGCAGTGAAAACAGGAGTCCCAGGAGATCTTCGAAGCTCATCATTACTATCCTGCAGATAAAGTGAAGGAGAGCAAAGAATTACCACCTTGACATCTATCCTAACCATTTTCCGGAAGCCATGTTTACAGATAAAAAGTTCTTGAGCAAATTGGCCTGTCTTTCTCAAAAGTTCCCACAGTGCACGTGTTTCAGATTTTATCATAAATGTGGGCTAATTTTTTGTCTTGTGCTCATTTAAAAATAACAATTTCCCGATTGTTAGACACTCTCAAATGGCAACGAATCCAGACGGTGGAGCCAATTAAAGACCCCGCGTCGCCGAGCCTAGGGAAGGCGGGTACCGCATCGTCGCTAAATGAATGTCGAGTGGTTACGAAATCAAGGGACAGGGATGAGGTTGCAGCGGAATATCTAGCTCTAAAATGGAAGAAATTGGATATAACATGTGTTTCTGCCCACAATCCGTGGGTCGGGGTGGAGATTGAGGCCGCGGCGGGTGTTTCAACAAGATCGAGGGGAAAAGATGTAAGACCACCGGGTGGGGTGAGAATGGAGGAAATGAATGATTCTAAACATGAGGAGGGGGTGGTGGGATCGGAATCTCAAAGCAAATAGTGGCAGATTAGTGTCACCCTCTGTGGAGGCTACATCGAAACCATTGGATGATACTTTTGATAAGGAGCTTGACGAGAACATAAAATCTTGTCTTCTCCGCAGCCAAGTTGAAGAGTCTGCGATGGGTGACGATCTTGGCATCCTGTACAAGGATGATGTCGCTCGCACCCAAAAGATTTTCATGAAGATCGAAAACAAGGGTCGAGCCGGTAAACATAAATCAAGGAATCCAGATGCTGCTTCCATGGGTTTGCCGACCAACCATCTTCAAAGCCTACTGGACGAGCTTCGAAAATGTTCCATTTAGTCGAGCCCTGCGGGGTGGTGACGGTGATGAGCTTCGGAGTAGGGGTGGTTATTCGGTTATAACCGAACCGAAATCGGTTACCAAATTTCGGCAACCGAAACTTTTACAAACCAAACTGAAAAAAAAAAATCGGTTAATTCGGTTATAACCGAATAACCAAATTGTGGGAAAAAAAGAGGGAAAAAAGCAAAATCCTGGTTTGGATCGGAATGCTAGGATCATCCGATCGAAATGATTTTTTGAACACAACCTAATTAAGTTGTGATCAATCAAATGGACGGTTTTGATGATCCTATGGAGTGCACATATAGCACTGTTTTTTTGGAAAAAAAATGGTTTTTATCATAATTTCGTTTAATCGATTTTTATTTTTTTTAGATAACCGAAACCGAAATAGAACCGAAATGGAAAAAAACCGAACCGAACCGACCAAATCGGTTCGGTTCGGTACGGTTATTCGGTTATAACCGAATAATGCTCACCCCTACTTCGGAGGGATCAAGGTATCATATGATCTGATGAAGGGAAGGGATTGTAAGGTTACTGTTCTTCTTTTTTTAATTCGGACCTAGGATCTTCCGAGTCATCAGGAACGGTTCTTTTGTAAGCAGGACGGGACTATTGGTACCTAATGCTAATTTACCATTAATGGAATTTGTCGCTTTTCAAAAAAAAAAAAAAAACTCGGGAAAAGGAAAAAGAAAGCACAAAGCCTTGCGGCGTGCGAAGGTTAGAGGGTATTGTGGGAGGGGTACACGTTTTCTCAAATGAAGATCATATTCTGGAATATTAGGGGTTTGGGGACGAAGAGGAAGAAGTTGGCGGCAAAGGAAATCTGTCATAGTAGAAAACCTGACACTTCGGATATTAGTGAATCAAAATTTCGGGGGGTGGTGGAGAATACTATCTATGAGATTTGGGGTCGAAACAATCGTCTTTGGTGCTCAAAAGATGCAGTCGGAACCATTGGGGGTATTATTGTTGTTTGGAAGGAGGATTTATTCCGATGGGATGAGCAAACCATTTGGGGGCGGAATAGGGCCTGATTAATGCAGTACTCGTGCTGCTTGAGAGACTATTGTCTTTCGCGTATCAAGTCATCAGTTATCCGCGCTCTTTCTCTCAATCTGGGATTGGTAGGTTGGGGTAGTATATACCTGGGATATTTTGTTTTGGGTTTTTTTTTATGTAATTGTGGCGGGGGGCTACTGGTCCCCATACCTTCTGCATATTTGTTATTATCAACAGATGTCAATTTTGGAAAAAAAATAACAATTTCCATCAGCCAAGCTCGGATCTTGATAGCTTAGCGGTCCCTGAATCATCCTGCAATTAAGTTAAAATGTGAAGCACGCACATTCCAATGATAAAAATATCTATGAACACACAAACCAACCTAAAGCTTGGAATCCTACTTCGATAAATGTTTTGGTCTTTATCTACTGGAGAGTTCTGGGTATCTACAACAGAACATCATCACCAACAGACGCACGTGCACGTGCACGCACAACTCTCTTCAAAAGAGTTCTAGACTCAAACATACTTATTTAATTCCTCTATTTGATTGGAGGGTTATGCAGACTAAGGAGACATAGGTCTTGATGATGGTAATTTATGTAATTAAGAACAGATTTCTCTTGGAAGGTGGTTTGGAGAATGGACATTGAAAGGGAAGCTCCTTGGAGGAAGATTATTATGAGCAACATCAGGGGTGAGTGTCGGGGTCAGTAGGCCAAGAGTGTTAAACAGTCGAGTATGGTAGGGCCTCGGTTGTGTGGCAGTCAGTTTGCAGTGTTATGGATGACATTCAATCTTTGGTTGGGTACAGGGTGGGGAGGGATAAGATTGTGGGAAGATTTGTAGTTGAGCCATGTTCCATTGTGCAATGCATATCCGGACATTTTTTATGCGAGTAAAGGGTTTTTATTGTTAACCACTCAAAAAAATAAGAAAAGAAAAGGGGATTCATTGTTATGAATGGGAGTAGGATAGAGCAGGGTTAAAGTCTTACATTGTAACCTCAAAGATGAGGAGTTCAGGTGTTTGTGTGAATTTTTGTGCCCGTAAGATCATATCCATAGGCTGATCCTAGCCCTCCAATCTATAGACGTTTCCATAATTAAAAAAGCATAAAGGAGGGGGGGTAGGATTGAAATTATGTGGCTTTAATGGGTGCCTTTGTTAAAAAACATAAAGAAGGGAAGTAGGATTGAAAATATGTGGGTTGAATGGGTGCCTTCGTTAAAAAAAATCAAAAAAAGTAATGTGTAATTCTCATAGAATTTTGGGAGAAATTCAAATAATTCTCTCCTTTTCTCTTCTGCTATATATATATATATATATATATATATATATATATATATATATATATATATATATATATGAGAATAGAGTTCCTAAGGTGTCACCTCATATAGCTTATATGAGGTGGCGCTTAAAAACAAAAGGGGCCCACTTTGTTTGGATGATCCAAAGCATTCATTTGATAGGCCCTCACATAGATAGGGTGTGCCCAAAAAATCAACTTCATAGGATCATCCTAACCCTTCCATTTGTGGAGGTTGAAATGGATGGGTATAAACCTCCATAAATATGCCCATTTTTTACCTCCATAAATGGAAGGGTAAGGATGATCCTATGGACCTGATTTTTTGTAGGCACCATATCCATCTAAGGGCCTTTCAAATGAGTGGTTTGGATTACCCCAAACAAAGTGGGCCCCTTATGTTTTTAAGCGCCACCTCATATAAGCTATATGAGGTGACACCTTAGGAACTCTATTCTCTCTCTCTCTCTCTCTCTCTCTCTCTCTCTCTCTCTCTCTCTCTATATATATATATATATATATATATATATATATGAGGAAAAGGATTGTACGCTCGACCGTACCTAAAGTTAGGTACGGTAGAGTGCCAAATCACATGGGTCCCCCATATTTGGTGGGCATCTAAACCATTCATTTGCAAGGCCCCATCATAGATAGGGTGCATACCAAAAATCAGCACCATTGAATCATCCTAACCCCTCCAAAACTGGAGACCAAAATGGGCAGATTTGTGGACAAACACTGTCTGTCCATTTTGGCCTCCACAAATGGATGGGTTAGGATGATCCTATGGAGCTGATTTTTGGTATGCACCCTATCTATGATGGGGCCTTGCAAATGAATTGTTTAGATGCTCACCAAAAATGTGGGACCCATGTGATTTGGCACTCTACCGTACCTAACTTTAGGTACGGTCGAGCGTACAATCTTATTCCTCTATATATATATATATATATATATATATATATATATATATATATTTATTTTATTTTATTTAAATTTTTTTTGAAAGATGACAATTTTATTGATACTAAGGAAGTTACATTGGGGACCAGACGTCCCGAACGTCCCGGCTTGCCATACATAGAATCAATTAAGAATAGCCAGGAGCATACTCCCAAACAGATAAAAAAGGAAGAAAATCTACTAATTCATCCACTTCAGTGAGGACCATCCATTCAAACACTGCCGCCTACCTACCGAAAAACTAATTACCTCCCTATTATCTAAAGTCACAACCTAGATAATCTTCACCACTCCCTCAAAGACTCCAAAGCACAACCCCAAGGCCTTCAACAGATCGAATCCAACAAAAAGTGCCATATTTGGGGGCCTTCTCATGCAAGGCTTTCCTCAAAACAGATTTGTCATCACCATCTAGATGGTCATTTAGTTTGGTGATCTAGACAATCCATCAAGACCAGAGGAGACTCAAACGTGCCATGCTGAATCTGGGACTTTAGCAGATATACAACCCCGGAAAACAGGATCAGAACTCCCAGAGGGTCGCTGATCGCCAAATACAGCAACCCACCATTTGGATGTGGAGTCGCTTTTGTCGCCATCCAATACAAAATCCGATCCCCGAATTCCTGGTAAGATCCCAGCGCAAAATAAAGGGGGAGGGCCGACTACTAAGGGAAGTTGGTCTTCCCGGATCCTCAAGGGAGACCATACCTTATTGATTAAAACTCCTATATATATATATATATATATATATATATATATATATATATATATATATGAGTAAACAGTTCCTGCGCTCGAGCTCAGATAGCTTATATGCACTCGAGTGCAGGAAACAAGGGTAGGCTCAAAATTTTTTGGGGTGATCCTAAGCATTCGTTTGAAAGGCCCCATCATGGATGGGGTGTGTACCAAACCTCAGCTCCATCGGATCATCTTAGGGTGTCCATTTGTGAGTGAGAAAATGGACAAATATTGTTTGTCCACAAATCTGCCCATTTTTTCACCCCACAAATGCAAGGGTTAGGTTGATCCAATGGAGCTGATTTTTGGTACACACCCCATACATGATGGGGCCTTTAGAATGAATGCTTAGGATCACCAAAAAAATGTGAGCCCACCATGTTTCCTGCACTCGAACGCAGATAAGCTTATTTGCGCTCGAGCGCAGGACCTGTTTCCTCTAAGATTACAATGTGGACAACCAATCCCCGGCAAAAACAAACAACAATAACTATCAATGGTTCATCACCCACCAAAACAAAATCAAAATTACAATAACAATTCAAAATGTTTCCCCAGTATGTTCTCCCGTCACAATACACGAGACATGGAGATCAACTCCCGCCTTTGCCAGTGCATCTGCCATTGAATTCGCGGATCTTTTCCTATAATGGTAGGATGACGCGAATCAGATCCTTAATCCCATCGATTTTATCGGAAATGCGCCACGGTTCGCAATTACATTCATTACCCAAGCGATGGCATTAGTTGAGTCTCCTTCAACAATCAGCGGCCCATGATTGTTTTTCTCATACCATCGCAAGCCGAATAGCAGAGCCATCACTTCCGCCTCATTTACATCACATAATCCTGCAGGGCCAGAATAGGAAATGATGATGATCCCTTCGGGTCCGTTCACTTGCGTTCTCAAGAAAGCGCTGGAAAGGAAATTACAGTGTATTTTCTCGGGAAATATAAAATCCCGCCGTTCTCTTCCTTTCTAGGGAAAGTAATAAGTATTACGTGGAAAATTTGCTTTCTCGCCAAATGCTCGAGTTGATTTCTGTAAAAAGAGTCAGGAAAGCGTCTTTCCCTCACACGCGAGAAAACTTATCGGGCTTATGTTTTTCAACCCACGCAGCTGAGGAGCCCTAGCCGCTCCTCTTCGTCTTCATCGGGCACTCCGGTGACGGTAATCACTCCGGCGAGCACCCAAAGACCGGCGATGCTCATATTTCTCCTCCGTTTTTCAAGGTACGGTCTCGTTTCATCTTCTCCATACCTGCATTTTTTTCTCTTTTGTCCGCGATCTGTTGTGATGGGGGTGGGTTTTTTCCGCGATCTGTTGTGTTGGTGGTTTGATTTCTCCGGCAACTATTGTGTTGGACGTTTCTTCTTCCCCATTATTCAAGATCTGCTGTGTTGGGGGTTTAATTTTCCGTGATCTGTTGCTATGGGGGTTTGATTTTTCCGTGACATGTTGTGTTGGTGGTTTCTTCTTCTCCACAACAGATCTGCATCTTTTACAAGATCATGAATCATTGCGGGAGAAGTTTAGATTTGCAAAATGGGGTTTCGATCTTGCAAATGGGGATTTGGGTTTCGATCTTGCAAAATGGGGTCTTGGTCTTGCAAATGGGGTTTCGATCTTGCAAAATGGGGTTTCAATTTGTAGGAGAAGTTTCAATGTGCAAAATGGGGTTTTGATACGCAAAATGCGGTTTCAATTTGCATGAGAAGTTTCAATCTTGCAAAATGGGGTTTCGATTACCAAATGGGTTTCGATCTTGCTGCATATTTGCTTAATATGCTTTGAAATGCTTAATATCAAAACTTGCAAACAGATGCATCGATTTGCGCACACCCAATTTGGGTTTTCCTAACCCAGATATATCTCTTTTTCTCTGTTGACCGTAAACCCATTTTTTGGGTCTCCACCATCTGTTTCTAACTTTCTTTCTCTTTTGAATCATCCACAAATCCTAGATCTGTAACTTCAAATTTTTTATTACTTGCTTTCTTTCTCTTTTGAATTCCCATTTGGGAAGAAATCTTCCTCCCAAATCCCTTTTTAGCATCCTAAATCTCCACCCAATCCCCATTTCTTCTTTCTCTTTAACCTAATCCCCACCCAAAACACCCAATCTCAACTCCAACTCCCTTTATTTTCTCTTTTCTATCTTTTTTGGCCTTTATGGCCTCTGTATTTGTGTAGTTCTTTCCATTGTCTTCTATGGCCTTTGTATTTTTCTTCAAGGCGCACACTACGTGTTTGATCAAATGTCTAAGAGAGGTGTTGTGACTTGATTGTCTTCTTTTCATGGCAAGTCGGCCTTCAACTTGAGGGGGGTGTTATCTAAGTAGCTCTTTGTGTGTTGCCATGTAGTCCTTTGTGGTTGTCATGTAGTTCTTGGGTTGTCTCTCTTTTTTTTCTTGATGTTGTCCTCTTTATGTTGTCTTTTCTTGAGGGAGTGTTGTATTTTCTCTTGTCTTGTTGTTGTGTCCCGGGCACAGGTAGTCTCGCCCGAGGGGGAGTGTTCGGGCTGTTCTTCGTGTTCTTCATCCGATGTCTTGTCATCTTTATTGTCAGTCCTTCGTGAGTTGTTCATTCGCATCCGCGCTGTTTGTTCTTCATATCATTCAGTGTTCTCTTCAGGCAACGGTGTCCCCGTCGACCTTATCTCCAAATGATGGTGTCCCCATCATGCTTAATATGTTCAGATCTTGCAAACAATTCTAGTGCTTAAGATTTGTTTTATATTTAGATGTTTCATATGCTTTAGATGCTTCTACTCATTAATTTAGATGCTTCTAGTGCACCGCTTCATGGATAATAGAGTTCAAGTAGTTTATTGCTTCTATGTTTATTTTTTCTTTGCGTGCACCACTTCATGGATAATTTGATTCTATTGATAGTTTTTTATTGGGTTATTGTTGAAGGGTTTTGTGTTTTTTCGGGGGTTTCAATCTGGGTGTTTGTCCTTGTAGGCTACCATCATGCCTCGACAACCAGCAGATAGGCGAATGTTGATCCTTCGAGCAGCAGCTTTAATAATCTCTGCGACGACTGCATTGACGGTTAGGGTTCGACTATATCTTGAGCAACATATGACAAGAGCCCCTTACGAAAGCAGGTACCTAACCTGTAGGACTTTTGTTAGACGTATCACGTGCGCATAGGACCATTGTGTTGCTCTTCTTCGTATGGATGTTCGTTGCTTCCACACCTTCGTGGGCATTTTCAGAAACACGACCTTGCTCGAAGACACGATTCACTGTTTTGTCGAGGAACATGTGGCGATTTTCTTACATGTAATTGCACACAGTGAAAGGAATCGTAGTATTAGGGCATTCATAAGACTGTCAAAGGCAACTGTTTCAAAGTATTTTAATAAGGTTCTGGATGTTGTGCTCATTTTGCAAGACCTGTTCATATTACCTCCATCAAGGGACACGCTATGGGCAATCCTTGATAATCCTAATTTTATGCCTTACTTTAAGGTACCTTTACGATAGCTATGCATTTCGACTGTAGGTTGTAAGTGACTGGTGTGTTTGCACTGATGTTTGACATCTGAATGTCCATATTCTAGGATTGTATCGGTGCAATTGATGGGACACACATTCTTGGAAAAGTACCTCTCGATATTAACGTATTAGTCGCTTGCGACTTTGACCTAAAGTTTACTTACGTTCTCGCTGGGTGGGAGGGGTCGGCATCAGACTCAAGGGTGTTAGCATCTGTTATATCAAAGCCGAACACGATTCCTGTTTTGAAAGGTAATAGTCAGGTTATTATTCCGTTTGTATCGATGCGATTTCCGTAGGTTACGGAACTTATGTATAATCACTTGTTTGATTGTAGGAAAGTTTTGGGTACCCATGTCTGTCCCATTTTATAACTCCAATCCGAGGTATTAGTTACCATCTCAATAACATTTGAGGGCGCAAACCTAAAAAACCCGAGTTGTATAATCAAAGGCATTCAACGGCCAGGAATGTAATTGAGCGAGCTTTCGATGTCCTGAAGAAGCGATTCAACATAATAAATACGAGGCCTATGGACTCATATGACATGCGGATCGACATAGTGTTAGCCTGTTGCTGCGTCCACAACCACAATAGGAGGGAGATGCCTGACGATTCCTACATTCAGGTTGTTGACGATGAGCTGGCATCGACTCCAGCTGAAGAGGAAGAGGATGATGGACCTCCTCCAGTGCCACCTATGACCAGGGCCGAGGATGTAAGGCAAGGTGGTAATATTCGAACTGCAATCATGAATCAGATGTGGAATGATTTCCAGGCATGTCGTCGTCGTTAGGAAACGACATGTTGACAGAGTTGGATATGTTTGTTCGATTTTACTATTTGGATGTGTTGTTTGCTGGACTTTGTTTCTTTGTGTTGTACTATTTTGATATGCTAGATACTCATTTGGTATGTTTGTTGGGATTTGTTGTAAGGAATGATAAAAATGTTTGTCATCATTTGGTATGATTGATGTAACAAATATCTTGATTTGTTGGATCTGCAACTTCTATGATTGAATATTTTTTATATGAAAACTTTCAAAAATTTGCACGCGAGATGGCAACAAGTACAGGTAGGGTTCTCTTAGCAGCCCTGAAGCATCAGATAGCCGAGGGTCACAAGACTGGTGTCGGTTTCAAAGAGGATGCTTACAATGTTGTTGCCCACGAACTGTCTACCACCCTGAACAAGACCCTTGCAAAAGATCATATCAAGAACCATTTAAAGACACTGAAGACTACCTTTAAGACTCTGAACTCCATCATTAACCTCAGTGGCTTTGGCTGTGATGCAACCATCTGCAAAATATCGGTTGAGGAAGAGGTGAAGAATGATTACCTGAAGGTAATATTCGAATTTCGTTTATCGCTATGTGTCATTTATACGGTACTTTTTTAAATGGTATTTCGTGACAATGTCATTTCTTTTTTGAAGATACATCCAAAACACCTTCGCTTCTTTGCCAAACGGTACGAACTATATGACGAAATGAAAGGTGTTTTCGACGATGATTATGCACGTGGGGAGGAGGTGAGGGGTAAAAGGGCCCCTACTCAGGAGACACAGGATACGAACAAGAGTTAGAATACCAGCTTTGGAATAAAAGAGCAATACCGAATCAACATCATACAATCCATAACCATGGATTTTGTTCTCTTTGCATTTAAGGCGGACGTGTCAATGAAGAAAAAGAATTAAAATCAAGAAACAGAATCAGAATCATAACCAAATGCAAACTTTCCTCTAATAAGCTAAGGGTATTGATATTGTTTAGCTGTCCACCGTGTTTATGGAAAAATCTGTATATCCTCATAACAGACTCAACAGTAATCTTTCCAAGCATATGCTATTGTGTTTACTTTATTCGTAGATTTTAGTCAAATGCATATGCATCAATGATGAAGTCATATGCTTTGACAACATAAGTGAATACCTGAAAACATAAAGAAGCTTGAGGAGCACGTGCTCTTACACCTCAGACTACTTGCATTCACATGGAAAATTAAGAACAAATGAACAGGAAAACTAACATACCTCAAAGACCTGGCTGACACTGAAATCTCCTATCTTCACTGCGCCACTGCTTGTGACCAGAAGGTTATCAGGTTTAATGTCCCCATGTACAATATTCTGTTGGTTGGCAAAATAACCAAGACATGATCATATTAACAAGCTCAGAATGGTAAAAAATTCAAACTTCTACACAATACAACATTTCAACTAAAAGTGAAGAAAATGTTATTTCCAAAATTGTATCAAATATCAATCCTGAACTAACATAAGAATGTAAGAGAAAAGATAATAACATATCAAATGCAGTTTTTAAATATCCAAAATAAACCTTAAATCAATGATTGTGCAAAATATGTATCAATTTTCAGGTGTTCCCAATCTGATTCAGAGTACGGTGTGTGTACTGTGTAATACTGTAATTATTGTCATTATTTTATATACATTCTAATTTAAGCGCTTATCTCCAATGGATGTGGCTGGTCATGTCCAGGCCATTTGGTTCCTTGTTACAAGTTACAACTCACATATTTTTCCATTGGGAACCGGCACACTTGATAGAGACACTTACTACCCAGCTGCTAATGTTTCTCATAGTTGGACTGTTGAAGTTAGGCAACATCGGAGGAAGAAGAGAAGTATCCAGCCGATCTAGGAAAATCAAACAAAATATAGTAGGACAGATAGGTAATTGTTCATGCAGCAAACAAACTAGAACTGTATAAGGGAAAACTATGTAAGAGAGAGCACGCCAACCTTTGCAAGATTCCAACCCTTTCCATAGCAATGCCCAACAACTAATTCAAGGAATGTTCCGTGGAAAACAAACTGCAACCAAAACCCTCTAACTACAGAAATAGAATCATGAAAACAGGCCCTCCAGGAAATCGAGTTAGATTATTCCTAAAAGTCATCTAAATTCTCATTAAATAAACATGGGTGAGAAAATATCATGACATCAGTACACTAGTATAGCCCGTTATGATGGGGATCCAGACTTATGATTCTGAGTGTACCAGCGACAGAAGAGATACAGAGACATGCACATGACTTTAATCTGGATGGATGACTAGATTCTTTGATCTGCATGTATTAGATCGATGATCCGACGGCACGAATGATCCATAGATGTTACAGACATATTCTAGATGGCCGGTGGGCCCACATTTTTCAGAGATGATTCCATAAGTTTTTCAGAGTTCTTTTTTTAGTTATAGGGTTTAAAATGAGTTTTTTTTAGATCTAGAAGGAATCTATCTCTATACAGCCTCTGAAGTGATGAAACATTAGAAGCTGAGTGATATGTTCATCTTTCATATCACTCGCAATGGAAATAATAATATTTCCTGGTTGGCCTATTTGATAGAGCTCAATGGGAAGAGCAATATAAAACGTGCCGATTCCAAAAGACATTCAAGGGAAAATTTTATTCACGATGGGAATTAAAGCCTTCCAACATCAAACTCGTGATTATTCCTGAAATTCATGAAAAGATCCTCTAATATAAGCTTCCTATGACAACCTTAGAAGACAGGTGTCTGGACCATTGCTTCAAGCAGAACCAATTGTAGTTGCACGAGAACTAGTTAGAGGTGTCCATCCAAAGGTTGCCAAAGCAGGAAACGAAGGCTCCCGAGATGGCGGGAAGCATGAAGGGTGGGGGAAGTATTGGGGAAGCACGAAGGGAAGCGCCGGGGAAGCGCGACCGGGAAGCGTGTTTCCCATTTTTGTGATTCCCATAAAATTAAAATGATGGGAAGCGACGGGGAAGTGTGTTCCCATTTTTGGGGAAGCACGATTCCCATTTCATTTTGGGGAAGCATGATTCCCAAATTTTTTGGGAAGCGTCGAGATTCCTGATTTCGAATCGTGATTCCCCGATACAGGGGAAGATTCCTGCTTCATTGGTGATGACCTCCTGGACTAAACTAACATGGTTCAAAGGTAATATTCCTTAACAACTGTTAAAAGGTTCGCAAATAGCTCTTGGAAAAACGCATATAAAGAACCGTCTACTCCATATGGGTATCCAGATCAACGGTATTGTCCCCTCTCGAAGCTTGGCATAGAATATATGGACCACCAATTCTTTCGCTGCTTAAACGGCTTGGATCTGGAAATCAATCCTAGACAAATCCAAAATAAAACGTGAAATTTCATATCTTTACTACTTGCTACAGAATGGTTTTCCAGACTCTCTTCAAGAGAACTGCTAATATCCACTGGTCTAAAGCTCTACTTCTGTCATCATTAAAAAAAAAAAAAAAACTATACTTCGGTGCTTCTTCCTTCCATGTATTGCTGGAAACAAACTCAAGAACATTTGAAAGAAGGAACTCCATAAGAAAAGATTCTTCCGGATCTTATTTTGATGGACATTGAGCAGAAACCTCACCTCCCTCAATCTTAAGGAAGTTGGCAGACAAATAACCAGTAATTTTTTTTTAATGGCAGAAAAAAAAACCAGCAAATTAGATCAACCTTGGATATTTCTTAGAGCTAGAACGTCAAAATCTGATACTTGCAATTGGTTCCAACCTGATACAGATGAAATCAAAATCAATACTAACACCTCCCTTACATTAGAAGAGGCAAGCGTTGGAGGGACTGTGTACACACACAATGGATCACCAATTTCTGCACTCTCAGTCAACTGCAGAAGAGAGGAGATCGTACGCTTGAGCTCAATGCCATTTTTGAAGTTCTTCAACTAGCCTTGCAAGAGAATTACAATTTACAACGAAATCCGGATCGAATATGGCTCACTTCTTCCCGTCCATATTATAAATCAAGAAACAAAAGGCCCATCGTTTACTGAGATAATTCTTAATCCCATTGATAATACGTAATGTTATTGGAACAATTCTTTACAAAAAGAATCATGGAAGAGTACCCATGTATAGCATAAAGGAAATGAAACTGCAGACGACCTCTGCAAGATGCATAGAGCACTCTCTTTTCCACGGAAACTTAATAAAATTTGTAAATAATTATGGTATCGGAAAATGAAAATTCTGATGCAATTCTTTCAATCTCGTCTAATATACTGGTAGGGGTCTTGTCAAACCTTAGGTGGAATGTACATTAGGATGTAAACAATTCCATGATCTGTTTCAGTACTCTGTAGGGCTCTTGTCAAACCCTAGCTCGCCCACCAAAGAAAAACAATGCTGTGATGTTTAACATTTTACTCATACTCAGAAAGTATTTTAGGCATCTGTGAAAGAATGCATTAGTTCCTGGGGGGGCAGGGGGCAGGACTATAGAGAAAGAAACAGGAAAAGGAACGAGTAAGTCTTAAATGAAGTACAACCATAACAAGAAACAAGACTCTCATCCCTTTTGGAACTCACTAACCATGTGCATCATATAAAAGTGGAAAATATGCAATAGCTTATGGAAAGAAAGAATTATAACCTGAAATATAGCATCATAAACAAGGTCGCTAAAATAACAACTTACGTGAGCATGGAGATACATGAGACCAGCAACTATGTCCTGCAGGTATCTCCTAGAAGTATTTTCCCCTATGCCACCTGGCGGACCAGAACCCTCACATACCCATTGGCCTTCTAAATACTCCATAACTATGCACAGGAATAAGATTTAACTTGTAACACGTAGGTTAGAGGATGGCATAATCAACTCGAGAAGAATAAAAACCTACTAAAAGGAAAGTGTCAATAAATACCCATGTAGAAGTGATCTGTGTTTGGATCATCAATCACCTCAATGAGATTGACAATGTTCGGATGGTCCAACATTTTCATGATTGAAACCTGCAAAGAAAAGGGGAAATTTGAGAAGTTCCGCCCTTATTCTGTAAACATGAAACATTAACATATTTAAGGAATCTCTACTGCACATGATGTTCTATCATGCATTGTGCAAAGATGTTTCAAATATTTTGTGTCAAAGAGTCGACATATTTCTATAAAGACTTTTGTTGTATTGATTATTCACGTCATGCTTATGTTAATTAGGGGTTGCATGCTACTATTATAATTGAATTAGAACCCTTTTATTGCTCCTAAATTACCAGGTTTGCACCACCTCTCCGTCCTCCAAGAAACAAAATGGTCCAACTGATGGCCATAATGCGTTCAGATGATTTAATCCTAATGATTCAGGATGACCCCTATCTAAATCATGGGATATGAAGATTGTGGTGCAAAGTGAAGGGAACATAAGCTCCGGCTACTGACCATGGATGGAATCCTCTCCTGCTAGAGTCAGAAGATTGGAGGATCACGTGCCTTCAAAGACTACACATCCTAAGGATGCAACAAAACATTGAAAGGGTGTACCATTCTTCACGATGGACCATGCTTCAATGCTGTTGATATGTGTAAATTTTCAAGGATGACGATGAACAAATGGAGGCAAAAGCATGTCAGGTTGTTTGTGCATTTTGTGGCGAAGCAATACAGGGGGGATCACCCAAGGATTTTATGCTCAATTTTCCAATAAGAGTTGGCCCTAAAAAGAGAGTATGTATGATAATTTTTCAAAGAAGTGAAAGAGTATAAGTTAATCCATTTTAATAGACACGGTCACCAAATATATTTCCCCATCTTATATATATCCTTACTGTAGACCCAGAACTTTTGAACAATTCAATGTCGTTCAACTTATATAATTCCCACTTCCACCCAAAGTCAAATTATGTGATCCAAGGGCACCAAATATACTCACTCCAAAGTATGCAAAGAGAAAATTGTCTACCACTACGGAGCACTGTGTCATATCAAATGAAAGCACGAGAATGATATCGAAGGCTAATCCCAGGCAATCTCTTAAAAAATATGTAAAAGCAGAAAGCAAACTACTCACCTCCCTAAGAACATCAGTCATGGCAGTTTCAAAAGGTGAAACTCTCAACTTCAATAAATGAGACTTGTGAAATGCCTGCAGTAAGTAACACAATTCAAAAACAAGTAGAGTGTTGTCTCAGAAAATTGGTGCAATTTCAATGGTGCATGGGAACAATATAAGTGATAAACAAAAGCATACACACATAAACAATGGTGAGCCAAAAGAAGTACTCTGACTCCATTGATTTGAGTGCAAATTGTGCAAGAGGGAAAATACCATTGATGAGAAAAATAAAACTGCTAAGTGTAAACGAAACTCGGATAGGAAAATAAATAGGCTGGTCGTTTGTATTGTGGTTGTCATGTCTATACTACAATGAATGTATTGTTAAGAAATATCAAGTGCAGACCATTATAACTGAACCAAAAGGAGGTACTTATGAAATATACTCAGATGCCATCACATTTTTTCTTGGTGGTGTGTGTGCGTGTCTGTGTGTGTGTCAGTCAACCTTGCAGTCATTGGTGGACCTTACCTTTGTAAAAGCTCGGGAAAAAACAAACCACACAAAACAAAATAATAGAAGAAAGGGAAGCAACATAAGTATACTCACACCATACTCAAGCCTTTACATTGGGAAATACAAAAACTACCTTAATTGCATAGCGCTTCCCATCTATAGTACTTCTGTAGAGAACCTGTTGCATCGAAGAGAAGTTCGCAAGGTTTATTTCTTTCAAGTGAGATAATTTATTGTGACAGCTCCATTCTTACCACTTTGCCATAGCTTCCAGAAGCAATCTTACACTCCCGAACATATTCATTAACCATTTTGTTTCCGTTCTCATCCTGAACATGAAGTTTGCAATCAACAGTCATTGACCACATCATTTTGGACATACCAAAAACAAAAGTATGCAATAAAGTGATCTAAATTCACCCAGTAATTATTATCCACAGTCATTATCCACATAATTCACCCCAGTAATTTAGGTTAGTAGGACAGTATGCTCAGATATAAAGTGATCTAAATTCCCAAACAATTGAAGGTAGAGAGTTTCAACCAGGTAGCAAAAGAAATTCTTCATATTGGTTGAAAAAGCATATGACAGTGCTCTTTAGGCATGATATGTTGCCAATAACTATGCAGCCTTGGCAGAACGAAAGAGATATTCTTTCTTTCTTTCTTTTTTGAATGGTAAGAGATATTCTTTTTTTTCTTTGATAAATGGAAGGGGTGCAGAGCATGAGGACCTACAAAGAGGTCATAAAACCCAGAACTACTCTCAAAATACACAGATAAAAGAAGATTTTGCCCTCAATAATCAAAATTAATAGCATAAAGACCATAAAAGGAAAATAAAGTGGTCAATACTATCCTTGGAATCTCAATGGGCAGTTGTGACTAAACCTTTTCAAGGAATAGCAACCCAAGAGATAAGAATAATATACGGCTATTACATTTATGCAAAAATTCAGAAAAGAAAAATAGTTAATAGATGATTCCACCTTATCCATGGGCTCTCAAACTAAATGCTGATGGTTCAAGCATAGGCAATTTTGGCATGCAAGGGTATACTAGGCATTATTAGAGATCATCATGGTGTGGTATATAGAAGTTCTCAGGCCAGGTCCAAGTTAATGATGCTATTTATGTGGAGATTCTCGCTGTAAGACAAGGATTGGGGATAAATGTCATATCATTTATAAGCTTGTTGATTATAGAGGAGACTCATCAAACGCGATTAAGTAGATGCATCTGAGGGTTTCCCATGAAGATTGGGTGATGTGTTAGAGGCTCTGCACATTGCGACAGAACTCCCCATTTCTTATGAGTATGTTGGATACAAATTCCAGGGCATTGAGGAAGACTCCCTTGCAGGAGTGGTTTCAATAGGCTCCCATTGGCTATTACTATTAGTGATCAATTTCTTTTAGCTAAAAATACTATTAATTGTAACTGTCTTTTCCATTTCGTGTCCACATTGACCAGCTCGATCATCTTGATGTTGCTGTGTTTCTCATTCAATTAATGAATTTTCTATTCTCAACTCAACTCGACTAAGCCTTTGTCCCAAACCAGTTGCTTCATTCAATTAATGAATTTTCTATTCTCAACTCAACTCGACTAAGCCTTTGTCCCAAACCAGTTGCTTAGGAATTTTCTATTCTGTCTTTAAAAAAAAGTGTAAATTGGCTTAGGATGAAAAGGCTGATAGAATGATACAACTAAAATACTGCTTCATCCACACTCATAACACATTTGAGTAACATCTTGTACATGACACTACAACCTGCACGTATGGCATCATCAATACGACAATTTGAAGAAATAATGCTTCTTAAAACCTTATTTCTCGTATAAGAAATAGACTACATCAAACTCTTCAAGAGTATAACATGGAAAAGACAAGGGATAGATGAAGGATAACTGTAAGATTCTATCAGTTATTCATCCATTCCTATCACATCCTCTTGAATACAAGTTTATATATCACAAAAAAAAAAGCATTAATGTTTACATTCACTCAAAAATGCCTTGCAGTCCCTAACCCCAACAGAGAGGTTTTGGTAAATTTCTTTGTTTACCTCTGTGCGAGTAACACGCCGAGTTTCCTTAACAGGAATTTCCCTGCATATTGTACCACTTTCGATTCGGAATGACAGAATCTCATCAGCACCTTTACTCTGGGGTTGCAACTCGACATCAACTCCACAGAAAGAACTAGTAGCTTCGCCATTATAAAAGCTTCCATCCACATCCTCCAGACTATCTGGCAACAAGAACTCCCGGGATAAACGAGCACCAGGAGCGTGAATAGACCTCAATGGTCTCTGGGGTTTCCGCAAGAACCCAAAGCAGCTACAGCAACCCATATCCATCAAACTCAAGATAGAAAAACTCTTCCCAAACATAAGAACTTTGGGTAGGTGGAGATATAAATAGAATCTGTAGCAAGACAATAACACAAATGAATTCTTTGACTTGGAGAACACAACAGAGATCCCAATTCCTGCATTGCGGGTGACAAACATTAAAGTATTAAACACGATATCAAACTATGCACGACAAAAATGGAAAAAGCGATCAAAAGAACTACAGAAAAGAAATTATTAGTAGCACCCAAGATTAAAGTTTAGTTTTTTCCTTTATAACTAAAAGAGTTTCACCCCAATGTACAATACGGCCAAATTCAATAACCGAATGCATAGTGAACCCAACCAATACTGGGAATTATAGTTCTGAGTATTTCAAACTTGTGTTACTTCCAAGTTGGAAGGCCCTGTTCGTTTGGGATTATGACAACCGATTGCCACCCCCCCAATCCGATTATGACAACCAATTGTGAGTGCCAAATTATATCTGATTCCAATGAACGAATTTTGCCATTTCTCAATCAAAACACTATCAGGAAAACAACAAAGAGAGGTGAGAACTACAAATACCTGGCAACTGAACAAGAACAGAGAATCAAAGGGCATCAGGCCCAGCTCGACTTCGTTATCCTAGAGGATGCCATTCACACAATGAAATGAAGCAACTGATGAAATCAATGCAGCTCATCCTCACAACCATCTTGAAAAAATAAGAACAGTATCTTGACCTTTTCCATCAATAGAAAAATAAAAAACAATAAGCCAACCATAAAATAAAGTAATAAACAAAACCAAGATTCATACAATTTGCAAACCAGACAAATGGCCACAGGTCATTCATACGCCATCAAGAATCAAAGATAATGAATTTTCCAAAGCACGCGTATTCATAACAATAAATATAAATGTTGAAAACCTACCTCAATTCGTAACATAGGAAAAGGGAGGGAAAAGTCAATCCAATTTCATGAACGAAAGTCGTAATGCATTATGGATACGAAACCCTAACTCCAATTTTATAGGCAAGATTGGATCTCGAAAACCCTAGCTTCGATTACACGAGCGGGAAAAGAAAATCATTACGTATTAAAAAACGGGAGACGAATCGCCATCGATGGAAGAAGAAATATCGAAACCCTAATTGAAGTCACAAATAGCTGAAGAAGATCCGAAACCCTAGAATCTTTGATCTTTGGAACGGATCGAGAATCAGGACAATATATCGGAAGAAGAAATCAAAGGGGGAAATGGAAAGAAGATTTAGATTTAGATTTGCAAACAAAAATGAAAAGATGGAGGCGAAATGAAGAAAGAGGGAGAAGCAAAAGAGCGCTCGGTTGTTTTGTACTGCGTGTGACCCCAAATGCATGGAAAGGAACACGGCTGGAAAGAAAAGGGAGATGGTAAATTCGCACCCACTTTGGGATAATTCGCACCCACTGGAACGTGAAAAAAGCGTTCTCCCACATGATTCACGTTACAGGGGTGCGAATTATCCTACAGGAAAAACCAACTTTTGGGAAATATGATGTGGGGCCATCTATACGCTGATTGATTAGGTGGGCCACACCAATCCAGTCTATGCATTGTGATTTGTGACCCAATATATACCGACTCGATCAAGGCGAATCAACGGGTGGATGTTCATATTATGCAGCTGGGACTTAGGGAAAGTAATATATTCGTCCCTTTTTATCCCTGGGCCACCCCCATCTAGTCTATTTATGACTGCTCTGTTTACACTATTGACTGCTCTGTTTACACTATGGAAGGGCTCCCTTGTATCTATCATTGCTCCATAATCTATTACAAATCATAAAATTATATTTAGAAATTAGGATATTGATAGCGTTTTCTTTTTTTTTTATGGGTAAGTTGGGGTTAGGCCCATGATCCGAAGAGTCGGTCCCATATTCAGGTAAAACTGTGTTTACTGTGATCTAGGAGGTCTATCATCTTCTAGCTAAACCTCACTATTCTTTGGCTCTTCCTCAACTACTAAACATTTGGGAATTCTTCTATTTTCTTCTGTTTTCCTTGATAGAGTTTCAGAATTTCATTTGAATTTTTTTTCTAAAATATTGTGAAGAAGTCTCAATTTTGTATTTTTATTAGATAGGAATCTGAAGATGAAGATAGAAACAAAGAATACCACTACTGTGTAAGCGAAGAGTTTGAGAGTAACCATTGCACAATCTCTAAGATCATATTCTTTTTTGTATTTTTATTAATTGCTTCTAATTATAGTAAACAGACACAGGAGAGACTTAGTTCAACTCTCCTTTTGTGGGTCCGAGCCTGAATCTGCAAAAGAATCCATCTCTGGAGGATTCAATGGGGCTGATTGCCACGTACACTGGCCTGGTTGTCCTAAGTAATCAAAAGGGGCGGATATATGACTTCCCATGAATAATTCTTTAGCATATTTGTTTCTACATGATTTTCCATTCACTCAAAATACCAAAAAATGGAAGTAAACCATAAATTTGGGCATTAAGGCTGAACCTAAGGGAGTTAATTGGAAAACACCATCCTCGGAAGAATGTGAGGAAATGATGGAATTACTAAAAGGAGTTCAAAGACATCTCATCTCATGCCTGGTCTTAGCTGTGAACATCATAAGACATCAGTTAATTGGAATTAGGGGTGTAAACGAGCCGAGCCGAGCCGAGCTTGGCCAAGCTCGGCTCGGCTCGTTAAGCTCAAAGGCTCGGCTCGGGGTCGAACCAGGCTCGGGCTCAGCTCGGTCAGGCTCGGCCAGGCTCGCGAGCCACTCGCGAGCTTTATCGAGCTTGGGTTATAAAGTTTCGCACAACAAAGGTTGCTAGCAAAAGCAAATAAGGAAAAAAAGTAATCAAAAAAGTAAATTAGCTGAATTTATAAAGTTTAAAATGAAAAATTACGAAGAAAAGGCAGTAAGTTCTGACAATTAAGAAAAAAATACTAAAAAAGGTTCAAAGTTATGACAATTATGGGAAAAAATTAATCCGATTTTTCACAACCGTTTAATACGAGTACGTTTTTGCAGATGATGTTGACATGACATACGCACCCTCATTACGTTTTTGCACATCACGAGCCTTAACGAGCCGAGCCTGGCCTAACTCGGGCTCGGCTCCTTAAGCTTAACGAGCCGGCTCGGCTCGGCTCGTTAAGGATTCAAGCCGAGCTCGAGCGAGCTTCCAAGCCCGAGCCAAAATTGACACCCTTCATTGGAATGTTATAAGCTCTGGAGGTTGAGTGGCCCTAAAAACCATGGAAAGGGTCATGGAGCAAGGGGATGATGGGTTCTTGAAAGCCATACCCTAAAGAATAAACAAATATAGTCCGAGGGAAGGGGCACATGTATGCCATATTCTCTTCATCTGTTAAATGGACTTTTCAAACTGAATGCACGAACAGGAAGGATCACAAGGCGACCACTACTCCATCTAAATTCAACATAATGCATGATACTCAGGAACCCATGAAGAGACAATTTGCAATCACACCCTTTGTCTACAGCCCATCCCATTAAAGATATTTTCCAAATAAATGCACTAGAAAATGCATGAAATCTCTATTTTTACCTGTCACGGACCCAAAAAGGAGACATAGAGTAAGGGTGTTATTGGTGGAAGCAGATAACTTACAAGATTTCTATTGTTGGGAAGTCAAAAAAGAATTGAGATACGGCACTCATCTTTGATGCTGGGGACAAATCAGAATTGGAATGGATCATAACTTGTGCTCACAAAGGAAAGCCTCCATTTATAGTTTGCTTTGCCAATTCTAAACATAAAATTTTAAACCATCAGCAAATCCTTTGAGCCTAAAACAAATGAATCCTTTTACTTCAGAAACAGATTTTCTTAAAACAAAAAAATAAAAGCAAAAATAAAGGCAAAAATAAAGCAAACTATGTTTGGCATGATCTCATCAAAGGGGTACATGGCAACTTAACAACAATGGGTGCAATCATTTTCCTTCAAAAAAAAATTCTGAAAAGAAAAACGGATTGGTTATTGAGCCTTAGTTGCTCCTTTCTAAACGAATCCTAAGCCTCAAGAGAACCTAAAACTTCTCACTTGAGCAAGCATCATTATCTTTTTTCAAGGACCATTCCAGCTCAAAGCCTTTATTTGTGAGCAAGCAATGAAATATGTCGTTCATATCTCCAAGATTTTATTCAACAGAAATAGTACATCTTCATGGATTTCCAGAGTAATTCTTTTAGATTTTGATGTCAATTTTATGAGCTACCAAGTTACAATACTCAAGTATATTTCATCCATAAATATACTGGCTGACGAACATAGCAAATTGTAGTTTGGGCAGCCTCTTACTATGCTTGGCAGGAGATAACATCAAGGGATCGGGCGATATATTACCCATGATCGAGTATGCTAACAACAGTTCCTTTAACTGCACCACTGAAAAAAGTAAGGTTGCCAGAGCGGGAATTGAAACGGGAATCGAAGGCTCCCAGGGATAAATCCTGCTCAAGGTCGCCAGAGCAGGAATCGAAAGCGGAAATCGAAGGCTCCAGGGATGAATCCTGCTTCCTTGGAAAAAAGTTCATTCAAAATAGTTCTTAGTGTGCAACCAAAAAAGTGGGTGGATTTAGTACCGTGACTGCCTGAAGAAAGATTGTGTGCTAAAGTAGAAGGATTTAAAAAGCATTCAAAAGAACTAAAGCAAGAGGCTCAAAGGATGATTGCCTTAGTTAATGAATCCTACAGAGCAAATTCAAACTTACATCCAATGATTCACTGAATTCCAAGAAGGTGAAATGGATGTACAAAACAAATGCTCCCAATGCCCGCTCGTCCTGGGTTCTCTTTTGCATCTCTTGCAGGAAGGAATGTCTTGCAACCCTGTAATTAGATAGGCCTTTTCTTATTGGACCTGAAACCTGCAAGAAGAAATTAAATCTTGGGAAATAATCAGATATACTGAAAGCCATTGAAACTTCACATGTACTACACAAAAAATACTAGTATGGAAATCACTTGGAATTTCTATATTGTATGGTGAACTGGAGAAAATGCAAATCTATAAGCGAACATGTACCTGCATATTTGAAGACAAGGATCATAACACTTCAAAATACCATCTGTCTGAGAATTTGTTGGAGCCTCTTCCACCGTGTTGAAGACAACGCTGACAAATTTCTCAATTCTCTGGGCCCACCTCCTTATAGAAGTCAAACTCAGGAGGCTGCTCCTTCCCTCTTCCTATCCTAGAAGCATTGAAAAAATAGGGCGAACTCGATAATATCTTATATGAACACCCTTCAACTGAGAGAATTCACAATCATTCCTGAAGATCTATGATAAGACTTACAACTCCTGGTAAAAATGATCTTAAATTTTAGAAGATTCGAAACACAATACTTGCTTTCATAAAAAAATGAACCTAAATACTTATTTAATAATGGGTAAATATCGCTCAGGTTCCAACATTTCTAAGCTCGTCTGATGTCCTTTCAAAGTTACTTACATTTGATATGTAAGTAACTTCCTGGGCCTTGTTAGGCTGCACACCTTAGAAGCACAAAGCGGGAGTGGGGGCGGGCAAGCTTGGGGTCTAGAAGAGTCTAAGATTGGGAGTGCAGTGGGAGAATTTATGTAACATTTTCTTTTTAAGTTTTTCCAAATTCAAGTACATAAAATATAGTAATTTATAACCATATACATATATATCTTTCAAAAATTTAAGTACATAAAAAAGTAGTCATTTTTAACCATCTTGATTTCCATGCTCTCTTTCTTCGTACCTTTTGAAGGCGCCTTTGTGCTTGCTCCAATGAAGTACTTCAGAGAGTCTTACGAGTTTGATGCAAGGAAGATGGTGATGGTAGTACTGATGGAGTAATATAAGCAGGTTGGGAGCGTCATGGGAGCGGTTTCCATCTCTTCAAGAGCACCATGAGAGCAGTTTCCTTCTCTTCAAGAGCACCATGAGAGCAGTTTCCTTCCTAAGGAGCACCAAATCGCGGCTCTTCCGCGGGAGCGGCACCTATGAGGAAGATTCTTGCCTCTAAAGCTGCAACACGTTCTTTATTTGGTCTCAAATCCTTTTGTAACTAGGCAATTTAAACACCAGCATAAAAGGAAACAACCCAATTGTAGTTACTTTTAACAGAAGTTGAATGACATGAGTAAATAGGAGTAACTTCTCATTATAAATCTTTTCATAAGTTCATTTACAATCAGCAGCAGAAGTACAAAAGGGAAATCACTAGTAATTTGATAGAAGACAGATAAAAGCATCTTCATCAATCACTTTACATGGAAGGAAGGAAGCCCTGGGAGAAAAAATAACACAACTCAGCCCCGTGCTTATATAAAAGGGTGACTCTTTCTGTATTGTTCAAAATACACTTAGAAAGTTCTTCATAGGAAGAATATAGAAATATGTCGCAAGAATTGCAATCGCCTTCACTTTGTGAAGTATAAGAATGTAAATAATGGTATATAAGCTCAGGAAAATTTTACAGCATGAAAGCTCATAACGATGGTGTACCAATAGGAAAAGGTGGGAGGGAGAAAGCTGTAGAGCACCAAGTAAAAGCCTCCACTGATCACATCCCTCGAGCAGATTCCACCTAATGTAACAGTTTAAATCAATGAATGAGTTGGGCCTCAATCCACATAAGCATGGGTTTGGGGTATCACCCAGATAACTTTGGAGGCTGAAAGTCAGAAAGGGTGATTAAGACCCACATCAATACATGCACCGTCAAAAAAATACAGCCCCATCTATGATGAAAAAAGAGTCTAATGCTAACCAAAGATCAAACTGGATGGCTAAAAGGAGAATCCACCCTTCACAATTTGCTCCAGCCACACAGCTACATTTGACATGATTGGACGCTCACAAGGATTGTCTCTAACCGCAAGCTCTGCAATTTCTGCCAGTCCGAGCAGAGGTTCCACATTTCCTGGTAGGCTCACATTTCGATCAATAATAACAGCTGCCTTTCCTCGTCTGATGAGGGGCACTGCCCACTCAACGATACTCGGAGGTGTGTAATCTTTATCATAAGCTTTTCTTCCGCTGAGAATCTCAAGCAGTACTACACCAAAGCTGTACACATCACTCTTCTCTGTGAATGCTTGTGTTTTGTAATAGTCAGGGTCGACATACACCGAGTCCCCATCAATGGCCCTATCGGCACTGCCCAAGAGCCCCACATCCGCAATCCGAGCTCCCCATTCAGAGTCCAAGAGTATGTTCGAGGTCTTGATACCCCGATGGACGATTGGAGGTGCAGCATTCTTGTGAAGATACTCGAGTCCCCTTGCTGCCTGCAGTGAGATCTTTAACCTCAGATTCCAGTTCACAGGGGATAAGCCTCCATGTAGATGGTCATGAAGGGTACCGTGAGGCATGAACTCATAGACAAGCAGCCTCTCGCCCATCTCCGCACAATAACCCAACAAATTCACAAGATTGCAGTGCCGAATCTTGCACAAGATCTCGAGTTCAGCTTCGAAATCCCTGCTGTTGCTGTGAATTCTCTTGGCTGCATTTGCCCTCTTAACCGCTACTTGGCGCCCATCAGAGAGAACCGCCTTGTATACAAACCCATAGCTCCCCCTGCCTAGCTCGTTGAATTCCTTAAAACCATTGGTAGCATCCTTGAGTTCAGAAAGGCGAAATGCTTGAGTTGCAACATTGGGTGCAGTACAGTGTGGGAACTGCAATTCTGCATTGTTATCAGGTTCAGTCTCCATATTACCTATGCATGATGCGCAATGGCCTACCCCTTTTCGTCCCTTCCTTGCCATGATTACACGGGGAAGAACACACCATACAGTTAAAGCCAATGCTAAACAACCCGAGATAGAAACTCCAAGGATAATAGATAGTTTTTTCACCCACTGCCTCTCTTTCAACTCCATGGAATCAACTGAAGAAGATAACCTACAAGCATCCGAACAAGTGCTGTTCTGACAAAGGGAACAAGCTGTGCAAACTCGATTTGCATATTCCCCACAAACGCTAGAAGGAAAGAAACCCTCTGAACAATTCAACCCACAGGGCGAGCATATCCTGAGGTCCTTACGAACACACAGACTCGCCAAATCAGGCACATTCAAAACACTGGCATTAAACCAGAACACCCCCTTATTGCAGCGCTCAACTGTGCAAAGGCCTGGACTGCACAGCTGCAATGGAGGACTATAATCCAATGACGATGAAAACAACCCATCACTCCCCCAGCAATCCAATATCAGATCATCTTCCCTCACACCACACGTAGTAAAATCAGACGAGGAGATCGCTAAAAACCCAGAACCCTTTGGAATCAAAGACGAATTGAAGCTCCCCCAACACTCGATTCCATGATCATCTTCTCGAATCCCACAAAAATGGCGTGAACCCGCGCTTAAGCCAATGAATCGGGTCCCTACCAAAGGCAAATGTTCAATATCACCCCAACAGTTCACCTCACCAGAAAGACTAGAAATTCCACACACAAAATCCCTCCCAGAAGCAAGAGATACAAAACTATCAGACACCTCAAAAACCCCCAAATCCATCGAATTCGGACCCCAACAGATGAACCCCAATTGCATGCTTTCCCCACAGGTAAAACCCTCACCAGAAACAATTTCCCCAAAACTTAAATTCTTCGAAGGCGGATCATAAACCGAAAACCCAGAATCAAAAACAGAAACAGAACTAGAATTCAAATTCGAATTCGAACTAGATCCGTTAGCATTTTCACTGATAATCCAACAGTCAATATTCCCAAAACCTGAATCCGATTTCGCGTAACAATATGATCCTCTAACAGCACAAACATGGTCTTTACCAGCAGCAATATGAGAATAAGCATAATTTTTGAATCTAAAAGGTACAAAATCTTTACCTGAATTCCGCGATTTCCAACAATAGGGTTGTGAAGTTAGGGCATGGAGTCCACACATGAAACCCTCTCCACCTGATAAGGCGGCCATAGGAGGGAGAGAGCTAAAATAAGCAGCAAATAAAGGAGACGATCCGTTCTTCTCCCAACACACAATCTCTTGCTTTCCACTAGCCTCAATCGCGCAGAAAAACCCTCCATTGAGTCCGAATGCGGCTGAGATTGGACCCATGGATCCGAAACCACTCGCAGGAAGAAGAATTAGAAACAGAGATAACATAAGAAGAAGAAGATGTAAGGGTTGTATTGGGGAGAGTTTTGGGAACCCTAATTTGATTTTGTACGGCATTGTTAAGGAAATGGTATGAGAAAGATGGGATTTCAGTTGGGGTTTAGTAGTAGTTTTTTCATGGAAGTTGGTTTGGGACTTTTATCAGAAAGTTGGTCTGGCAGTAGCAGATATAAAGCTGGAAATGTACCGAGTACCAACTGAAATGGAGGAAATTGTCAGTGAAAAGAAGCTTAATAACGTTAAAATGCTGAAAACGGAAATGACGAACGCACCAAACGAATCTCCCTGACAACTGAACGCAAATGGCGAAGGTCGTAAAAAACGAATCTAAAATAACTCCCCTCTCTCCCTCTCTCTCTCTCTTCAAATTAGGGGCGGATCTAAACCGTTGATTTGATGGATCCTGTGTGTAGCTTGTCCGTGCCCCAAAATTCTTCTCCTATCCTATGTTTAAAATGGACGGCACGGTATAGAAACCTTCACGCGTCTGCTCTTAGTTTTTATGTGGTGTAAGCCCTTACGTACCTTATTTTTCAAAAAAGTACTGTATGGACCACATCATAAGATGATACAAATCGTCCATAAGATGGAATACAATGTAAATAAGTTGTTTCCTAGAAATCATTTCTCCATAGGATGATCCCATCCTATGGAAATGATTAGTATTAAATAACATTGATAGCCTCTACTCGTGTTGTAACTCTTCAGAGAGCTAGATACATGGAAGATCCTTTTTTGTCTCTCTCTTCAGCCCTATGTCTCTTATCATAGGAGGTCTTCCTCCACTAGCAGGTTTTTTTGGAAAACTCCATTGATTCTGGTGTAGATGGCAGGCAGGCAGGCCTATATTTCTTGGTAGAAAACTAGAAACTTCTATGGATTGGAGGGTTGTGAACATCCTATGGAATGAATTTAGGGGAACAACCTATTTACGTTGTGTTCCATCTTATGGAACGGTTTGGATCGTCGTATGTACAGTACTTTTTGTAAAATATGGGAATATAAGGGCTTAAATCATAAAAAATCTTTTTTTTTTTTTGAGACAACTGACAGTTAAGATCATCCTATAGAGAAGATTTTTGGTGCACTATATGTTGCGATCAATAAAGGGAGAAATTATTTGGTGTAAGGCTTTACAACAATAAGGCCTTTGTAAGGTGAAGGTACTATCTTTGATATTTGATCCAACAGCAGCTTCTCAAAAAGTGAGCTGCTGTTGGATCAAATATCAAGGGTGGATAGTCTACGATAAAGTTGTAAGGCCTTACACCAGATAAAAACTCCAATAAAGGTTTGTATTAGATTGCCTAATGATGTATGCCTCATTGTAATTTTTTTAGTGCCAGTCATAAAATAACTCAGAGTCCACACATCATGCAAAAAGCACATTAAAAAAAAATAAAAAAAACCTCAATGAGGCCCCTTTTTTTTACTTGGGGCAGCTCCCTCTTGTCTAAATCGTGTAAAGAAAATTTTGTTCCATAAGAAATGTTTTAATTTATTGCTATCTAACCAGGGAAGGATGTTTAATGGATCAAGGGACTATGTTTAACAGATCAAGGTGAGTCTGTAACAATGACCAAGTTGTAGAACTGATCATGTACAATTGACACACATGGGCCCAAAAGGCAGTTGGTAGGAAAGAGCCCAACAGCCAGTGTCTTTTAGCATTTTTCTAATGTCTATGTATAGAAATTTAATATTGTCTTGAAGTGTATTGACGCGTGGGCATTGATTGGACAGTTGGACCCATGGATAGAACAAATTATTTTAAAACAGCCCACTTGATCAGAGATTGTGATTCTAGTCATTGCGCAAAGAGGAACTGTGTTTAGTGCATAGTTTATAAGGACTTCATTTGTTTTTGGTTTTTTGGGTAGATTTCATAACAGGGTTATTCCTCTTAAAATTGAGAGAGAGAGAGAGAGAGAGAGCTATATTGTAAGGTAATTCTTTAGACATCCGTGTTGTTTCTTTATCACAAATAATCAATAGAGCTACAGTTAAATTTATCTAAGAACATTGGAAGCTAGTGAGATTCAACCACCTTATTGCATCTTTTTGTTATTTTTTTCTAAAATCAAGTCCTTACTTTTAACTAATGGCTTTATAAGCAACCATGGTCGACTTTCCTATGTCAACTTTAACCATATAAAACATATTAGAGGTTTTTATTTTATTTTGTTTCTTGTCGCTTTGAGCATTCACAAATAGAATATCTTTAATATATGTGGTCTTTTAAATGGGAAAAAGAAAAGACATTTATATGGTGATTTAATCTGAAAATCTCTATATAGAGAAAAGAAAGGAGCCCAACTTGATGAAATTACATGTAAAGAAGGTCATATACATGAACACCACAATTTGAAATATCGACAAGTGGTGGGGGATAAGAAGACGTATATAAATATTTTTTCCCCAGAAGATAATGCTTTAGTGGGTCTGAATATGTTGCATTAACACCCCATTCTCAAAGGTTGCATTAACACTATAAATCTTTTAAAGTAAAGGGTTGGACTAATTGAGTATCCTTATTATAGTGGATGATGATGATTGGGGAGGCCTAATTTATATTGGCTGTAGCTAGTGAAAGACATCTGTGGTTGTTGGACTGCCTGTCGAGATATGGTTTGTTGGTATTGGTTAGGGAGAGCTTTTAATTATTTAAAGATGGTAGAGTTTGAATTAAGAAAACTTATATACATATGAGAGAGAGAAAGAGATCATATTGTAAGTAACATTTTACAGGCTAGAGGAGTGGAAGTATCAAAAGCATGGATATAACAGGCTGTAAGGGAGATGGGTATGGCTGGTGATGACCCATCAGAATGGCTTTGGCTACAAAAATTAAGTGTCTTTCTCTGCCTGGTTAGGCAGCTTTATAGATTAAACAACTGGGTTTTAAATTAGAAGCTAAGAAATGAAATGATTCCTTGGGTAGCACCATCTAATGCCTTTGATTTCCTTGGGTAGCACCATCTAATGCCTTTGAAAGATAAAGAAATTAGATGATTCTTTGGGTGGTTCCATCTAAAGCTTTTCTTTTCTTTTCTTTTTTCTTGTAAAGTGATTTTATCTGCTCAGGGAAAGCTAAAGACACAAAACAGTTTGGCAGATAATGAAAAATTGGGATTCTTTTATCGACTTGATTTTGTCTGCCTGTAACATTTCATCCTTGGGACTTGTGGTTGTGGCCCATGAATCACATACTCTTAGGTGGAGCACGCGGCAATAACACATTTGTTCCAAGTTTGTTGCGTCATCTTTGTCAGAATTATGCTTTGTGAGCATAGTGAGAATAGCATTCACATCAATGGGGCCTTCAATACTGAGACGATAGTTACAGTGAGCCACTGATGGAGGCATTGTGAGTGATGTCTGGCAACCAGGGATTTTTTTCATGATAAATTACTGTCTCGAAGTGGTGAGAGAGGGGTTGGGCGGGTGGGAGGAGAAATTTCAGAGGGCAAAAATGAGTTAAGGGTGAGACGGGGCTAAAAAATAGGAAAACGTCATCATGTTTTGAATGGAGTTTTTTGTTTCCTGATTTTTTAGGCATTTCTTGCCCTCTCCTCACACGGCCCCTCTAGTTTCTATCCCTCTCCCACTGTCCCTCACCATTGGGTAGGCAAATATTCCGGGGGTAAAAAATTCATGGTAGCCAAACGTGTCCTAAAAGACAAACAAAAGGAGGTGTGTTAAAGTATAAAGGATTAAATAACGCCTTCTCCAACAGCTTATCATAAATTCTGATATTTCACTAAATCTTGGATGCAATTACAGTAATCAAAGGGTGCTTATATAAAGCACTTACATGATAAGCATAGAAGGGAAATCAAGATAATTAGAGAAGGGAAGGAATCCTAATCAAATCTACCTAATTAAATCTACTTTCTTAATCTTTCTTGCTTGCCTCTTCTTATCCACTCGCCTAATTTATCTAGTCTCCTCATTTAGCCAACTTACCCAATCTACCTCCAAGATGATCCAACGGTGAGATCTTAACCCAATCCAACCGTTGGATCCCATATATTCTAAAATGCCCCCTCAAACGTATATGGATTGAAAATCGATATACGTTATATTACAATAAAATTGCCAAATATGGAAAATAGAATTCCCAAATTACAAATTTAATCAAAATCCACCAATTTGATGCACACTTCCGAAAGTTGATAGTGAAGACTGATGTTGCTGCCAATGATCACAAACGATGGTTGCCGAATAAGACGCCGCTTGTTGATGTGTCGCAAAGAGGGTTTAAAAAAAAACCAATGGATCAATAGATCACAACCTCAATGGGCTAGACAAAACTCAAGCCTCGATGGGCGAGTAAGATTGGGTCAGTATAGACCGATGCCGGAATGGGCAAGAATGGGCCTCGATGGGCATGACAACATGGGTTGGTTTTAGAATACCAATCTTCATGGGAATTTCAAATTGCTCTCTCGGGCACGAACCTCGAGGAGATAGGCCCCTCAACTGAGTAGAGCTCTTATTTCAGGCACGCACGCCAAAGAGGTACCTCAACTCAAATGGATCAAGGAATTAAAGAGAGAAAAAAAAATGGAAATATAGAGATGGGCGACGAATAATATCGGAAAAGCTAACGACACATAAAAAAAGCCAATGACTTTACGGATTTAAATGGTGCATGAATAGGAGGGTGCAAATATCAAAATTTAGGAGATAGATTGAAGAGATGGGGTGCATTGAAAACAGATAAAAAGTTAGCCGTGTCTACACCATAGGCTTCTGTGTTCAGTGGGCATCCCTCATCTTCTCTTCATGATGTTGGAATTCAAGGCTTGATATTTGGACAAAACATTGAGGACTTCATTCTCTTTCCATGCAGCCGATCAAATGAACCTAAGGGGAGATGGTTGTGAGTGCAGTGAAGGCATTGATGAAAACCCATGGATGGAACATGGAAAGTAGAGATGAAAATGAGGTAAACACAAAGGAAGCGTATTCTAAGAGTTGGGATTTAGATTTGCGGGGGCTGTTTTTGCAGCGGATAAATTGGAGAGCTATGTTGGCCCGGCGGACGGCCGAGTTAGCCGTCCGCCGGAAAACGGAACTGCGAAAGCTGTGGTCAAGGACGGGTCGGATCGTCCCGCTCTGATACCATGATAAATTCTAAGATTTTACTAATTTCTGAATGAATACAAGAGAATCAACTGGTGCTTTTATAGAGCACTTATGTGATAAGCATAGAAGGGAAATCAAGATAATTAGGGAAGGGAAGGAATCCTAATCAAATCTACCTAATTAAATCTACTTTCTTAATCTTTCTTGCTTGCCTCTTCTTATCCACTCGCCTAATTTATCTAGTCTCCTCATTTAGCCAACTTACCCAATCTACCTCCAAGATGATCCCGGTGAGATCTTAACCCAATCCAACCGTTGAATCCCACATATTCTAACAGCTTAAGCTTATGGAGCAACTGGTAGTTTCACATGGTATCAGAGCAAAGGTCCTGAGTTCAAACCTTCATGACATTAAAAATCCACATCTAATGGCCAACTCAAAAGAGGGGCCACATGTGCCACATGTAGGCCAACCCTTAAAAAAGTTGCCACACGTGAGGGGGAGTGTTATAGTATAAAAGATTAAATAATGCTTTCTCCAACAGCTTAAGCTTCTGGAGTAACTGGTAGTTTCACAAGGTGGAAATGCTGGGAAAAGGGGGCGAAAATATCATTGCCCTTATCTATATCATTATTTTATTGTGTGCACCTCCAACTGAAACATCTAGTGCTAAATGTGTTCACCCATTCATTTCTTTTTTTATGCCTTTGAATGTATTACTCTGGACATAGTGATTCAACTTTGTCTATCCATCACCATCTACCCACTTATAACATAAAGGGAGAGATAACAGAAATAATTAGTAAGAAGAAATCTGAGTACGAATGGTTTATACATGGCGCCAATATAAACTAGCTTAACAGAACACCTGGAACTTTGGCTCCATGGAAGGACAAAGGCCCTCTAGAATTTGACAAAACACTTCACAAAGACCTTTAGCTTGAATTTGAGCTTCCCAGCGCATCTTGGTGCCTGAGCTTTCCGGGGACACTTGACTTCTGCCTAGACAGATATCTGTATATTGCAGTCAAGTTCCCATACCATGCCATCTAATCTCTTATCCTTCTGTTCTTCACCACTTTACTCACTTTGAAAAAAAAAAATGAAATGAATGCTCTAGGCACTCATTTGAGGTTCATGATTTTTTAAAGAGTGCAAGGATCATTAAAGAAACCTAAAGCAATGTTGGAAGCTTGACAGAATAGATGGTAAGCTTCTACTGTCCGAAAGTGCTTTAGAAAATTCGATTTAGTCCCCCTTACGTTTGAGGCAGTGCTAAACATACCAGCCCAGTTCTGGTCAAATTATTATCACTGATGACCCAACAAACAGTAATCAAAACCATATGGGATTTGCTAGGGGGTGGCTGCTCTCTCATGCAACAGACGTTCCGCGAAATGCCTTTTGCGATGGACCCTAGCAAATCCCAAAACATATTGTACCAGTATTTTTAAGCTTTGCTTAGTTCACGATAGACTTGGACACCAATAACAGATCCATATACTTAAAAGGGAGGTGACATCTCCACCCTTTGTTTTTGTACCTTGGACCCCCTCATTATTGTGGACTCACACTTCATACAACTCATTGGGAATTGTCAGCTTCAAATATTATTTAAAAACTCACCTAGTCAATCCTCAATCACCCTAGTCAGCTCAGTGTTTACACTACAAATTCAATCATAAACTCCTTTGACAACTCCATCAGTGAAGCCATGTCAGTCATTGAAACACCTGAGTTGACTAGGTTTTACCTTGAACGAGGTATTGTGTAAGGCTTCTTAAACATTCCAACCAAGGGGAGAACTTAAATTTTAAAACACAGGAAAAAGGTGGAAGGCGCCAAAACAAAGGGATGGAAATATCACCACCCAACTTTAAAAGATAATGAATTATTTAATAATTCAACACCACAAATGAGAATGAAAGAAGCCACCTGCACAATTGGTTAGGAGAGTATAGTCCCTCAGTTTCTGGGAGAGAGCCTTAATTATGGAAGATCTGGTTTCTTACATATAATTATGGTTAAAGAATCCATTAGTAGGGACTTTCATAACAGTCCAATAAAAAAAATACTGTAGCTCTTGAGTTACATGCACCTGAATCAAGACACCTACTTGCACAGTTACAAAGTTTGGATTAAGGAATAGTTCAAAGAATCAAATGCTCGAGGATTTTTGGAAAGATTTAGAAGAAAAATCAGATCTTTGTTGTGCCAAAGCATGGGAGACCATTGTGACTTACTCGCCGAGGCATTCTAGACATTTTTATAGACTTGCTTAAAGTTGAAAGTTCATTGTGAACCATAGTTTGGTGATTTTGATGGAAAGAAACACAAAAGACTGTATGTTACCTAGGCTTGCAGGCTTTATAAACTATTGTTGTTAGCATATAGTCGTTTAAGCAAATGAACGAGGACCCGAATCTTCATTTCATAACTATACTTATCCATTGGATGCACAATCCAGTTCAGATAATTGCAGTCTACAAATACTATCCTCTCAGAATATTTGGTGTGGATCTAGCTTTAATTTGGAAACACCAATTGTTGGAGGAAATGTAGTTCACTGCTTGAACTTACTAGGCTAAAATAGCGAGCCACTACAATAAATGGCCCATCTCTGCTATCATTTTCAATTCTTTTTTCCTTTTCTCTCTAGGCGATTGATGATGTTTCCATGCTGAAATATTGTACAGCTATATGCTGAAGATTGAACTTCTCCCATTCAAGTTTATATGATTATGTGCGGATCGGATTTGCTTGTCATTATTATTCTAATCTTACCAACTCTGGTTTCTGCTTAATCTTCATTCATGTGAGCTATTCTGATTCTTTTTTTTCCCTTATTCTCTTATTCTCTTACAATCCAGTTCAGATAATTGCAGTCTACAAATACTATCCTCTCAGAATATTTGGTGTGGATCTAGCTTTAATTTGGAAACACCAATTGTTGGAGGAAATGTAGTTCACTGCTTGAACTTACTAGGCTAAAATAGCGAGCCACTACAATAAATGGCCCATCTCTGCTATCATTTTCAATTCTTTTTTCCTTTTCTCTCTAGGCGATTGATGATGTTTCCATGCTGAAATATTGTACAGCTATATGCTGAAGATTGAACTTCTCCCATTCAAGTTTATATGATTATGTGCGGATCGGATTTGCTTGTCATTATTATTCTAATCTTACCAACTCTGGTTTCTGCTTAATCTTCATTCATGTGAGCTATTCTGATTCTTTTTTTTCCCTTATTCTCTTACGTTTCCTGCTTAGTTTCAGAGAGAAACAACCCAGGAATGTTTGAGTTCGATGAAAAATGGTCAAGCAGATTTGATAAACTTGGATCCTGGACTGGCTTACATCGCCTTTCTGAATTACTCCATGAAAGCGATTGTTAACGAGGTACTGTAAGCAAGATGAGAGCACAACTCTGTTACAATCGTACACAGGAAGACCTGTGTGAGAGATTTGCCTCTTTGCTAGCAAATTTGGACCTGTTCTTGCAAACGTAATATGGAGCATAACTCCGTTTCGACCAAAAAGAACTCTAATTCTGCAGACATTGCTCCATGCAACCTGGGTTAGTGCTCTTTATACTGGGAAAATGGTGACAATCATCTACTTAGTTCCAGGTAACCCCTCGTCCTATGGTTAGCACGGATTTTCAATTTTCAGTTTAATGTTAAAACAGAAAAAGCATGTGTTGGTAAAATCCATATCTTAAGTAGCCCAAATATTACGATTCTTAAGACTGTTGGAAAAATCCATATCTTAAGAAGCCCAAATATTATGGTTCTTAACATTGTTTTATATAATGGATGGATCAGATTTCTACAGATCTTATAAAGAAATAATGAAGAAATGATATATGGCTTAATCAAACCCAAAAGACAGAAAGTCGAAGTCAAAACAAGTTTTCTGAACCCAAAACAGGTTACTTGAACCGAAAACATATTACTTGACCTCAAAATAATGCAACTTGAAGCCAAAAATCCATGTACTGTAAATCCAACCATAATTGAAATAAAACATGGAAAAACAGATTGCACTTATCTCTTTTGATTGATGAAAACTGTTTGGAAAAACCAGATTCGAAGAGAGAAGGCTGAGTCGTGCCACATGGTCACTCTCCTAAAGAATCGTATCCGCCCCTACCGGTGCAACCGGGATCCGCAAATCGATGCTCCAAGATAAAATAGCCAAATATGGCTCTAGTCCACGTGCACTCGCTGACTGGTCGACCCAGAACCACCTTAGAACTGTGCTCAGATACGAAAGGAATGGATGGAAGGAGATGAAGCAAAACCAGAAAAACAGAACCCTTTTTCTATCTAAATCTCTTTTTTCTTCTGTTGGCAAAAACCAGCCCAAACGTCTGTCCAGATTACTTCGCCCATCAAAATCTTAAGCCTATACAATTGTGTTTTTGCAAAGATGTTTCTTCCCCTTTTTATAGACTTCAAAGTGTCTGTTGGAAAGAGCCACTATTTATGGGTATGACCATTGAGAAAAGCCACCATTAAGAGCCTTGAACGTTTCTCTTCCAACATTCACATTTGTGACCGTTGGAGATGAAACGGTTTTTCAACTTTAATGAGTGTTATTATCACAACCGTTTGGGGTGCCAATATAAAAAAACGTTTAGCAATTAATGGGGGTGTCCATAACAAAAATGTGGGGTAAAATGGAAACCGTTTTGGGCACTAAAAAGATCTTTTTTTCATTTAAACCCAAAATAGCACTCAAAAGTCACTAGCTTTTGAAATAAGAGGGAAACTAAATTTTGAATCTTTCCCTCTAAATTTTAAAGACAAGGCAAAAATCAATTTTGACTTTTTCAAACCTTTAAAATTTCCAACAGCATGTATGTCTTATTTTGTAGATCCAATATCTATTTATGTTTACACATAATTTCAGTAGTCCATGAGACTTCCTCAAATTGTAGTTTTCCGGTTCCCATCCCCATTGGATCAAGCAATGGGATCCTCACCATGCCATTCCAACTAATGGGAGTGGGCTGACTTAAGCAGACTACCGCTCTTTTCTCACCTATCCAAGTAGTTATCTAGCCCTATATACTGGGATTACAAAATTTCTCACATTGCCATATTAATGCGTTTAAGTATATATATAATCTTGGAGTAAAATACTACATTGACTCGTTGGGAAGCATCACTGAGGGAGTCTGTACCTGAATTGTATGGTAATCTATGTCGTATCCTTGAGGTTTTGAATTCGATCCCAATTTAGCTACCTTGAAATAAAAATACCTTTGATCTTTAAAAAAAATCGTCAGTATTTGTAACTTCTATTGCTATTTGGTTTGAATGAGTTGCAGTGAGATGGAAGCCATCTTGATGGAAGTTCTTTCATATGATGCACATATTTTATTTTTGTTTTCCATCCCCGTATATTTGAATTGCTCAGGTAACTAAATTTTAAATTCATGTATTTTGTGCAGCAACCAGGGAATAGCTGTGATGAAGCAGCTCGCAAGGTCATACCTTGGGCTATCACCTTCCATTTCTCAAACCATACAAAATATAAATTCCAAGAAGATTTAAGCAACCCCATCTACCCTAAGCACAGTTCCAGGTACCTGGATATTCTCTCTTTTTCAAATTGATGAATATGTCCAATATTAAGAATATGACAGTTTGTAAGATTCAACAATTACATAATAGTTGCACACATTAGTCATAGGTTTTGCCCCTAATAATGAAAAAAAAAAAACTCTACTCTGCAAAGTGCTTTCATGCAGAGTGCAAGAGCCCATGAAATGGAAAGATCACATTATAAATGCATCAAATCAAATTTTCTACGTGGGCTTTTAGATGGCATTACTGATAATATATAAAAATGTACCGCATTAAAGGCATTCTTTTAAATAGGTTATATATCAACAAAAAGGGCTGAAAATCAGTTTTTGATGAATCGCACAGCTACGCTGCTTCTTTTACAAAAATGTTGTTATTTGTTGCTCGTGAATATGCCGGGGAATCCTAATTGTTTCATGAAACTAGGGGTTTTACTTCTTCTTTTCGATTGATGAAATTTCAGCCCATGCTTAATATGCAGGATTAGATAAATGCTCCTATTCATTTGTCTAAAAATAGGCTTTCACTGTTCCAACAGATGTGTCTTCTGGCACATTGCCATGTGTTCAACATCCATGGGTTGTCCCTATGGTCTCAATCCTACTTGGATTTTTATCATAACCAGAAATATAAGGAAAGTATCCGCATTTTTTGTATATGAATTAGAGAAAAAGGGACTTGGGAAATAAGTAGCAGATACATAGATGCAAGTCTAATTCATACAGATGATTACAAGGAGTTATACAGTGTTGTTGGATAAAATTGGATCTTCAATTCCTCATATCAAGGTGAAATGGCCCTGGGGATCAGAACATCTCCAATGTTGTTGTGCCACGGATCGGCCAAGTGGGTTGCCAAATTCTCCAGTGGTCCTGTTCCAGGATATGCTGACTGCTGGACGCAGAAGCCTACGAAGGCCAACAATGCCAGCCGGCCTGAAAAGATAAACATTGAGTGAGTAAACAAGTACATGTGATTCAAATTTAGGTATTAAGAAATGGAAAACTAGATTAGAGAGTAGAGACCATTTTTTATCTCCTTGATCTTGTATTCCTTGAGTTTGACGGGGTCCTTGGAGTAGCCCAAGGGGTCAAAGGCTCCACCTGGGTACTTCTTCTTCTCAGGGTCTTTTTCCATGCTGCGTTGATGCTCCACAAATGAGATGGCAAGAAATTCGATGACAAGGATGGTTGGAAGGGTGCCCCATGGGACTGGGTTGCCTAGGTAAGTTGCTTGTCCACCTGGGATTGCAGCCCATTCTTGAGCCTTCACCCAATTGCCCAATCCCAATGCCTCTGGCAACAGGATCCCTGGCTGCAAAACAGGCCAGCACCATTACATAACTCAGCCGCCAAAATGGTGGTTTTTTTTCACAAAACTACATACAAGAATATACACGTACATAGACACACACATTTAAATCATGGACTAAGAGTTCTAAACCGAACTCAGACTCGGTGACGCCTTGATTCTGACTAGTAATAATATTTTTTTTGTGTGTTTCGACAGTATCCGGGTGTCGATCAAGCCAGCAAATTTTCTATATAAAGTCAGATTTTCAAACCTTGACACACACAGACCCATACAAACACAAACACAAGCAATTGAAAAAAGGGTGGCCTTCGCCCGTTCATTTTATTTTTATCACAAAGAGGCTTTACATCCGTCGATTTGAAATGGGTACACTATAACTTTTTTGTGGTAGGTATGTTAGGATTGAAGAACAAAGCCTTACCCATTGAACTAGATGCTCAATCCCAATCGGTACACTATAATTGGCACATGGTTATCCATGAATTAGCATGTTCAGTCAGCTACTTCACTAAGCAGTAATTTCCAAGTGTTTGTCAACAAAAAGGTGAAAACTTCATAACAGCCTCATCATTTTTATAAATTATCTTAACACAAGAAACACTAAGACATGCTTCAAGATTAATAGACTGGTAAATAGGTTTGGAACTACACTAAGACATGCTTAAAGATGAATAGACTGATAAATAGGTTTGGTACTAAGACCCTGTCTGTAACTCTGTATTGAAGGAATTTTCTGGAAAAGTTGGGAAGGAAAAATATTTTTAAAAGTTCACTTTGCACACACAACTAAAAAAAAATAAAAAATCGAACCAACCCTATTCAATTTTTATTGGGAGATGATATAGTGCAAGATGAATGATGATGCTATGATGCAAATATGGGATTAAAATAATATCCCTCTAAATTAACCATAATCGTATCATTTCAATCTAAATTGTAGAAAGAAAGAAAAAAATGTTCCCAACAAAAACTTGCAATCCAAGCAGGGTCAAAGGTAGAGAGAAAAACTTACAACCGCAAGCATAGCCCATCTGCAGTGAATAAGTTCAGACTCCTTGAATCTCTCCAGGTTCTCGGGTACAGAACCCAGCCCAAGTGGGTCGAACCCAAAGTCACTAACAACATAGCAAAGAGTGTGTGTTAGTAGTAGAATAGGCAAATTCTCCGCATAAATGCAGAGAATTGAGTGCTATTTTTGGCCTTACCCAGGGGCTGATCCGTCGAGGTGAGGAGGGCGAGGCTGACCAGGCATCCACTCGGCCGACATGGCGAAACGCGACGAGGCATTGGCGTGGGTGTTGGGGAGTGAGAGCGAGTTGGTGAATTTCGATTTCGAAGAAGACAGGAGAGATGGAAACACTGCTGCTACTCCAAAGCTCCTCAAAGCATTCGAAGCCATTTCTCTTTACTCTCTAGCTCTATCTCTCTCTCTCTCTCTTCTTTTTTTTGTGTTCTGTTTATTGAGAGTGAGTTTGGCAGAGGCTATGTGTTAGTTTTAGTATATAGAGGAGTGGAGCTGATTGGAGATAGGCAAATCCAATGCCGAATTGCTATTGGTCAGTACAATCTTCTTGGTTGGAAATCATTGGGCCGTGTTCTGGTGGATTATCCGATAGGGATGTCTAATTTTTGAGGCTGAGGTTGAGCGCCAAGAAAAATCTATGGATGCGTTTGGATGCAGCAAATTTTTTATTACAATTATTTTTGGGTGATGATAATTCCGCACCCCCTGTAGGATAATTCGCACCATTTTAACCTGATTTAACGTCAAAAAGCGTTAAAGTCTGCTTTGGCAGTAAAATTTTTGTGCTAGGAAGTTTTAGTAAAATTTTGGTCCCATCCCATGTTTGGTTGCCTTTTAGCACTAGAATTTTTTTAATCCCACTCTTGTATTGATTGCCTTTTCTTCCCATCCCAAAATAATCCCAGGAACCAAAAATAAGCTCGAGAAGAATTTTTTTTATTCCTAACAGTTCAAGCAACCAAACAAAGGTTTTTTTTCCACCATGGTCCGGTCAACCAAACATGGGATTTTTATTTTACCGGGATACTTCTAGGATTTTTCTTTTCCCACCAATCTCCTTGGATATTTTTTTTCCCACATAAATCCTAGGAACCAAAAAAAACCCAGCAACCAAATAGAGCAGGGGTGCGAATTATCATACACTGGGCGGACATTTATCATCTCCCTTTTTTTTACATTGAAAATTGAATTTTCCAGCTCTTGGTCAAGTCATTTTCCTTTATTTATTTTCTATAGAAAGTTTTGTTTTCCATAATTTTGTCCCTAGATCCAAACACTCACCATGCTCTGTTTGGTAAAGTTTGGAAAGGAAAAACATTTCTAAAATTTACTACTTTATTCACAGAGAAAAAACATTAACTTGAACCATCCTTGTTCAATTTCTACTTAAAGGAACCTTCCATTTAAGACGAAAGCCCTCTAAATTAAAGACAATCGTATATTTTCCTTTAAATTTTGGAAATAAATTCCGTCCGAAAACAGAAATGTTTTTCTTGCAATCCAAAAAGGGCCCAAGTGGCCATATGGATCAAGGGGAGAAATATATTTCATATTATAGAGAAAAAACACCAATCTTGCAACTTTTCTAAAGATTACAGAAATTAAATTTAGAAAGAAAAAAAAAATCAATTGAAAATGAGACAATCAAACACTGGAAAACTTTTTCAAAGATAAAGTTCCTTGCATCCAAACAGTCAGCATGCCCTTAGCCCCTTAGGAAACATTTGTTTGGACGAGTGTGGGATTTGTTAAGGAAAATAATAATTGTATGGCACGGATTACTTGCCACATGTACGGTGATTAGGTCTATCAATATTGTTGGCCCCACAGAATCCACTCTTATCATATAGTCATGGGCCCAAATCCAATTGGCATGAAGGTTGGTGATAAGAATTGATTTTGGACCCTATCAATTCTCAAAACCCAAATCGAAGAAGGCCTATGGAATTGCTTCGTCCCACATGGAATTGAGTTTTGGTTCGCTTGATCAATGCCTGAAGTTATCAAACCTCAATTGTTTTCATTAACTCATTAAGTCATTAAGATGAAACGATTGGAAAATTACATGATCAAATAATCGTAACTGCAACTAGGTGAATATATTTGTCCCTTTTATGTTACCTGGGACAGCTCCCTTTGGTGTAAAAGAGTAGTCACAATTACAACAGAGTAGACTGTACCAAGTAAAAAGAGGTGTCGGCGTGGGGTGAATATATCATTTCCCTAAATAAAGGAGATTGATATTGGTGAGACCGTGTTTTGTTAATGAGACGAACTCCCCTTGTTTTATATGCTTTAATCATCTATCAAAAGGCTATTAGGGTTGCAACTCCGGTCGGCGAGTTGGGTTTTCTAGAACCTTACACTACGCGATAAATTACCCCGAGATTCATAAACACAACCCTACCCCAAGATAGTTTCTCAGGTCAGGCCGGGTTGGGTCAGGTTTTTAATGTATGCTGACTAATTTTCAAGAGGGATTTGCTAGGGAGCATCGCAGAAGGCATTTCACGGACCAACAGCATCCACATCAGATGAATTGAATGAATAAGACAAAAACTATTGAAAAGAGAGCCTATGCGGTTGCTCTCTCATGCAACAGCCGGCCAGCGAAATGCCTTCTAGGATGATCTTTAGCAAATCCATTTTCAAGATTGTAGAACACAACAAATCTTCTCACACAAAATCCCTAAAATGACTTAATTTTTAGTCATCAAGCGCATAAATTTAAGAAGGAAACTTCTTTTTGACATAACAAACTTAATCACCTTGATGATAACAAGTTTATCAATATTTTGGAAAATAATCTTTTACTCTATTCAAGAGAAATTTAAGAATTTTGTACTATGCATATAAGACTCGGGTCGGGTTTCAGGTTTTTTTTTTCCCTTTAAACCCATATAAAGCCCAATCTCCAATTCATTAATTTCCTTATCCCAAAGGTATTATAAGCATGTTGGTCACTATCTCTTTAGCCATACATTGGTGAAGGAAACATCAAAATCTATAATTTTATACGGCATACACTCTTACAATACATTAATCAATGCGTCCAACTTACTTTAATGTGTAAATTAACTACTTTATTCTAAACGCTTATAAACTTTTGCCTATGATAGCATATATGAAAGATAACACCAGATTCATTCATTAATTTGCCTTTAAAGGTAATAGGAGACTGTTGGTATCTCGTCTCTTGACCGTGAAGAAGCTTTGTGGAGAAAGTTCTGCAGTCCTCAAAGCCCAGCTTGTCAATATAGATATTTAGACTGCCGAGTGAAGGATAATATGAGGGATTTCTGTCTCGACTCTAGCAATATCAAAGATTTATGGAATCCAAGTAGTGATTTTTATCAATTTGGGATCTTCATTGATGCATTGAACTTCGAAAAATACTTTTACTGTCATTGGTGGGGATTGAGAAACTTCAGGTAATACTCATAACATCATGTTTCCAATTGATAGCTGAAGGTTATGTTTGCGAGAATGATTCAATGCTTGACCCCAACTCATTGATGCTTATATCAACCTGTGCAGCTCTTTGGGATAGAATCTTGACTTACAACCCATTCTTGGTTTGGTACTTTTCGGATTGCTCATACGGACTATGCAGATGAGTGTACTCATTTGATGACAATTCTCAATATACTTGTCAATTCATTCATTTGTTCTATATTTTAAGGATAAACAATAGTTTGAACTTGAAGGATGTTTTGAATTTGTTTCTAGTATTCAACATCTGCTACCCAAGATTCACTTCCATATCTACATGTAAATAGGTAGCCATCATATGCAGTTGATAAAAATAGCTTCTTATGTGATTTTTTAATTACTTCCTATCTATGTTTAATTAACTCTCATGTTGGGTTTGAACAAATCCTGACAAATAACTTTAAACCAATGTTCTTAAACTTTTCATTTAATCTGACTTGATGGGTTTCTTAGTTACTGAATTACTGTTGAGTCGAACTTGGGAATTGAAGACCTATTTCTGACTCAGGTTTTGGGTTTCTGAACATTTACTTAATCCATCGGCAGATTTACCTAGAGAAATGGCTGAATGCTATGTTTCTTGATGTTTCTTACCGCATGAACTTTGATAAAAATGCTCAGAAACTTCGAAATCACATGAGAATACTCCTACTGTTTTGTTATTCAGATTCATAGTGGCTGATTCTATGTCTTATACAGTCTGTCTTGTTTCCAAACTAGCCAACAAGTCTTTGAAAATATAGAAAAGTTGCATGTCAAAGTTTTTCTTCTTTAGGTGATGTAAATCCATGGACATACAAATAAACAGAACATAAAACTTTTCATTAGAAATATCAGCTGGACAAGAAACAATCATTATGGTGTGCAAGTTCAAAATGGGGGGAATCTCAAAATTTTCAACCCTTGCTATAAAACAGTCCCAAAAACTTGTTACAGTGCTAAACAAGACAGACAAATAACAAAAGTGAATAACAAAGACTGTTGACCAAACGATTGATTTCAGAGAACTACAAAACACCCCTCATTCACTAACCTTAGTTATCTCGCAAGTGCTTGGTGAAGGCGTAAAGCTGACGCGTTCACTCTCTCTTGCAATATGATGAGAGGTTGATTGCCTGGAGCAAGTTCTTAGGGTACTCATTATTGTGTCCTTCTCCCTACTCTCCCTGTCCTACTATGGCAGCAGCAGCATAGTTCTCTTAGATCAGCACCTGCAAATAATCCTTTCCAAGTGTCTCATCCATTTGAAGAAATACATTGACTTTCCATTCCTCCTTTACAACACCCAAAGCTTTTTAGGAGTAGTGCTCTGCTGTAGCCCTCAAGTAATGCTCCTTTGATTGATTCGCATAGGCTGCAAGCTCATCAAACTTGTGCCAAAAAATTAATTTTAAGGAAAGCTCAAAGGTGAATTCCAGCTCATTGCACTCCCAAGTGGCTTCTTCCTATTCAAATTCATGAACGAAGAGGACTGCACCAAGGTTATTGAAGCTCCTACCGCAACATATGGTGGTCGGGCCCTAATCCTTCAAAAATGGGTCCCTGATTGTTCAATGGAACGATTAAAACTAAACTCCATTCCCATTTGGATCAGATTTCCAGCTGCCTTGCATCTGAAGTTTTGGACACCCAAAGGCCTAAGCAAAATTGCTTGGTGATCGGCAAACCTTTGTTTATTGATTCGACCACAGCCGAAGCGTCCAGACTTCTCTATGCTCGTGTCTGTGTTGAAATTACAGCTGAAAGTTCTCTCCCCGAGGAAATTGAGATTGAAACTCCATCGGGAACCATCTTCCAACATGTTGAATATGATTGGAAGCCCAATGCCTGCAAGTCCTGTAAGGATTTCAGCCACTCCCTTGAAGGTTGCCCCCAATGTCCAAACAAGCCAGTTACCTCAAGGAGTCAAAAGAAAAAGGAATGGGTTCAGAAGAGAAATCAAGACATAGCAGTAAAGGACAAAGGAGAGAAGGATACACCTCAAGACATCAACACCAATTGGGAGCAAACAGTAGACATCGCTCAGAAAAATGCAAGAGAAATTGCTAACGCTGGGCCAAACATCCCCCTGACTAAAAATCCTTTCTGCATCCTAAATGAGCTGGATCCAGACTCCATTGAATATGATGAGGATGGCACCAGAAGAAACATTGAATCTGATAATCAAGATTCAGATGGAAAGACGGATGACGAAGAGAGTGAAGAGGACTCCGGATCAGAGAGCTTCTCTGACCCTGAAGAGGTTTCCTCATTAGAATCATCCTCAGAAAAGGAGGACGACCAAACAAACACAAAAGGTCCCAAAGAATCTTCAAAAAAGAATGTATCATGGGCAGATGAACTTAATCAAGTCCACTGGATTCCAGTCGAGCATGAGGATAGTGGTGAAGAAGAGACTCCAGAAGTTGAAGAATCAAAGGAATCCTGGCAGGAAATTCCCAAGAAAGTTTGACCAAAATGCTCACAAAGAGCCCAACATTCCCCTTCCAAATTAGCTGATTATGTAATTCGCAAGTATTGAGCATTTTGAGCTTTTAGGCTTAGTGTTTGTCGCTCATATGTGCCGAGCCTTGGTTTTTCCCTCTCTCGCATTGCCCGAGTTAGGGTTGGTTTTGTGCTTTTATTGTTCTCTCTCTTAATCTGATTTGTAGGGGTCGCCGCTAAACCCCAGCTTACCAATAACAATAAAATAAAATAAATCTTAAAGTCATCTTTTCATTAGCTTTATTCCCGTGACAAAGGTCTGTTTAGTTTAATATTTTCAGCTTTGAACAAGATAGATTTTTGGACTGGTGCACTACCGTAGTTGAGTGACTATGGATTTCCATTTTAGTCTTAAACTTGTTATTTCATATTTTTTTTCAATCTTTTTTTATTTGCCATGCTGCCAGATTATTAACGGCACACCACACTTTTCACAGATAATCTTTCCGTTGTTTTTGTTTTTTTTTTCAAATTTATCTCCCCAAATTCTTACTTTTATAATATTAATTTCATGAAAAGACATTTCCTAGCTGAATTTAGCATAAAAAAAAGGGAAAAACACACTTAGGGCATGTTCGACAACACTTCTCATTCTCGCCTAAAGAATCGGGCGGAAAAGGAGTGATGAGAAATTTTAGAAACGGTTATTTATCGCTTCGAGGAATCCTATTTTTTAGTCGACAAAGTAGCAGAAATTTTGGAAACGGACCTTAGCGGGTCACGCAGCCGAACATGATTTTTGAGATTTTTTTGGCTTTCGTCATTCTCCACCCCTAAAAAAGGGGAAATCCCGCCCGAACACACCCTTAGACCCCCTATGGTTTCTGACACATTCAACTTAATCCCAAAAGTTTAAAAAGTTACAAGTAGACCCCCTGTGGTTTCATTGGGCTTTTTTAACTGGATGGAGCTGACGGTGTGGGGGGAAATACCAAAATGCCCTCGTCTTCCCCAACTGAAAATTAGGGTTTTCATACTTGAAAACTAAAAATAGGGGTTTGATTCAAACCCTTGTTGATTTATCAACATAGACCCTCAATTTAGGAGTTTTATTTGTCTTCATTCACATCATTATATAATGATTTGCACAAAAACCCTAATGTTTTAGGGCTTTATTTTTTTGTTTTTATCAAAGCTTTTTTCTTGAAATGTGGGTTTGATGTAGCCATGGGGTGGGGTTCGATTGTCTGTAGTGGAGGTGAAGGCGGTTACCGGAGATGGCGACGGCGGCGGTTGCCGAAGGTGGCGACGAAGGCGGTGGCCGGAGGGGCGAAGACGGCGGTGGGAAATGGCGTAACCCTAATCCCTCTGCAAAATGAGGCTATTTTTGTCCTCAAAATATTAACCATGGTTAGTTTTAGTTGTTCCGTCAGGTTAAACTAACGGACAGTTGACGGAGGGGATGTACTTGTCACGTTTTGAAAACACAGGGGGTCTACCTGTAACTTTTTAAACTTTTGGGGTTAAGTTGTCGCATCGATTAGATCGTTAGCGGATTTTCGAGTAGTAGATCACGTAGAAATTTTTCTTCTCATCAGCAAAATAAGGTATTTATATTTATGTTTATTAAATCACTATAAAATCAATTACTCCCTAGGAATCCTGGGTTAGAACAAAAAATTTATTCTACACGATTTAATTTTCCGCTACGTGTAACAATTTTGCTCATGATTTTTCTAACCTACACTGAAGTAGCGTGTATATGAGGGGTGCCATTTCGATTGTTTTTGGAAATTCGGCATATAGCAATACGCTAAAGTAGTGTGTATAGAGGGTGACACGTGACAGCACCACGTTGTGCAACATTCAGCCTTAATTATACTAGTAAAGACCCGCCGTGCGATGCACGGGGCGGCATGAAAATTTATATCTTTTTCGAGTAACCCAAGAATTAATTCAAATACAAACTGAAAATGTACTGAGTATAAGACCGAAAAGAGAAAACATTGTTATACGGCTTATAGTTAATCAAAAGGAAAATTCCAGACTTTCAGGAAGGATAAAAGGAAAAGGAAAGGGTATTTTGAGCTTCTAATTGGTCAAAACACTGAATGTGATCTATAGCCTTTGCACGGGAAGAGAAAGAAAAACAAAATAATTATAAAAACTACTGATGTAGGAAACAAACCACAAAAAATGTAAGTTGAATATTTTTTCTTATGGGAAAATAGGATACAATTCATGTATCTACAAACAATTATAATTTTCTCAAATTTTGAGGCATCAGTAATCTAAAGATAGTTAGCAAGTAACATGCATGAGACCATGAGACCGAGGATGCTAGTTGAACATTATGATTAGATCATCCTAATGATTCCCCTTGTTGTATATTGGAGCTTATTGATCACTGGTAACAAAGTTATTTTGATATATCAAGGTAATGTTGTTGCAACGATAATAGAGAGATAACAGTAAAGCAAAGTACATGCGAAAAAGGAGATACATTCATTAATCTGACCAATGTTTTCAATAACTTAGTTATGCTTTGAAAATACTAAATCATAGATTATATATATATATATATATCGACCTTTTCAATGGAGAAGATTATTTTCGGGTCAGAAGCAAATTGTGCATTTTGTTGAAAGCATCATAATGTAAGTTTGAAGGGAAAACAGTGTGCCATTTTATCGAACACTCGAAATGCAAGTAGCAGAAGATTATAATACTATTTACTAATAATAAACAAATACACATATGATCTATCTACCACTAACTACCAATTTTGATAGATTCTGTCTTTAAAAAGACACAATAATCTCAATTGGAGAGATGGCTTTGTTGACAACATTATGAGACAAAACTAAATCATCCCTAGTGCTCGTGTCATGAGCCCGCTGAGAGAGAGAGAGAGAGCCATGAAAAAAGAACAGACCTGGGAACCATAATGGTTATAAATATGTGAGAATAATAGCAGAAATTGTGATAATTTTCTCAGTTGAAAACCTCATCAGTACATGGGGGTTTTTGTTATGAAATTTCTACATTTTCACTTTTTTCATATGATTTTACCAAGACAGCCAAAGTTTAGATGGATCAAAGACATATTTGCATGAAATTTGGGACAGATGCCTTGAATTGCATGACAACAGTGAAATAAGGGATCAAATGGTGTGGCATTAAGATCTAACCTTGCATCTTGAATGGACATAAGATGTATCAAATATCAATAAAAGCAAAGTGGAAAAGAATGGAGAAAAGTGATAGATGATTATCATGTTGTAACTGTGCTGGCTGAAGCATTGCTTGAAATATAGTGCAAAGAAACACATCCAGAGATTTTGTTTCAAAAAAAAAAAAAAAACAACACATCCAGAGACAGGGTGAGCTTGCATCCACATATGAAATACTTAAGTTCCCTGTTGTTTCTAAAACAGGGAAGGACTACCATATTGGATCCATATAGTTAGATTAGAAATAAAAAATAATATATTTTCCATTAATTGAACGGTGTAAATACATGAAAATAGAAGAAAAGTATATTCAAATCTACATAATCCTTGAAATTTAATTTAACCAAACAAATAAAAAAAAACAATTTACAAAACCAGCTTCTGAAAAGGAAAAAGTAGAATTTACAAAACCACAGACCCATATCCCATGAATTCAAATTTATCAATATCATTCAAATTTAGAATGAGAACATATAATGAAAGCAAAACACACTCAAATTAGATTAAGCAAGAGATGCTTGAATCGCTTCAGAAGTTAAACAAAACAAATTAATGAAATAAACATACCTTCGATCAACAATTCTGACTTTGTAATTCTCCTTCATGATTTTTGGGGAAAAAAAATTGAAACCCCCGAATTGTCCCTCAATCAATGACCCAAAAGCAGAGTAAGAATAGAAAACAAAGTTAACCCTAAGTTGTGCACATCAAGTAATGTTGGAAATAAAAAATATGTATAGATTTCAATTATTTTCAACCTAATCATCAACCAAAATTTCAATAATTTATTTCTTACCCAAAGAATAATAAACTACAATCACTGCCCAAGATGAAGTAAGAGTCCATCGGATAGTGGAACAACCTGCAAATGAAAGAAAAAGATAAATTTCAATCATTTTCCACTTAACCCCCAAAACACCATTGAGTAAAGCAAACATATCAAGGATAACATTTCCGCCCTAAATAGACTGCATAAAAAGAAGTAATGAAAAACCCGAATTATTCAGAGTTAATAAGAAAGAAGCAGAAAGGCAACTAATCTACTTCCAGAAGCATGGAGTTTTTGGCATTGCTAAAGTTAATACTGAATCAAAATATCCAAGAAATGAGACGACTTGAGGGAGGGGGAGGCTTGGAAGCCACTTTCTGTGCATGTTGATGGCGACAGAGATGGGTAGAAAGTACAGGTGGAATGGCGACATGGAGAAAGAGAGAGGTGCATAACCCCAATTCGATTTCCTTTTTTGGGTGGGGTTTAGTTACATGGGTTTTGCTACATGAGGTTTAGGGATTAGTTTTTTGTGGTTGTTCGATGGTAAGGGGAGAAGAGGGAGACGAAGGAATGAAGGGCATAAGAGGTGGGTTTTGCTACATGGGTTTTTATATTTGGGGTTTAGGGATTAGTTTTTTGTGGTTGTTCAATGGTAAGGGGAGAAGAGGGAGACGAAGGAATGAAGGGCATAAGAGGTAAGAGGTGGGTTTTGCTACATGGGTTTTTATATTTGGGGTTTAAGGATTAGGTTTTTGTGGATGTTCGATGGTAAGGGGAGAAGAGGGAGACGAAGGAATGAAGGGCATAAGAGGTATTTATGTAATGAGGGGGGTAAGATTGAAATTATATGAGTTGAATGGGTGCATTTGTTCAAAAAAGTCAAAAAATGTGATGTGTAAATCTCATGTAAGTTTCAAAAAAATGGAAAAAACTCTTTCTTTTCATCCCAGCTTATTGTAGTAGATATAATTAGATTATATTATTCATCCCAGCTTATTGTAGTAGATATAATTAGATTCAAATTCCCAAAATACCCCCTTCGCACTTAACGGAAAGCCTTCAATACCCGCTCTCTCCTCCATCCATTTGTCTCCTTTATTATGGGAGTGAAGCGTCACAACTCACAACGACCCTAACCTTCTCCCTCTCTGCAACACACAAAACCCCTCTTCCTCACTCTTCCAAACCAGAAAATCCCTAATTCAACCCGTCTCCCAAATCCCATGGCGAATTTAGCCACTCTCCCTCTCTCCATTGTCTCGAGCCTCGCGCCTTCTTCTACAAAAGAGAACAAGAGGCGAGTAGGAAACTTGGCCCAGGTCCTTCGCCAGGACCGGGAATTTCTCAAGTTAGGGTTTCAAAAGTTCAAATCTGTTCACCTCCCTACTCTCTCCAAATCCTTCGAAAATTTCTTCTGGATGCGAAATCTCGAAGATCCTCACGCCGATCCCACACCAACCCCTCCATGGCCAAACCCTTCATATCCAGGTCTGTGTCTTTGCCTTTGAAATTGAGAAATAGAAATTCAGAACAAATGCTTCATCTCGCATGATGGGTCTTGCTAGGGCATTCGTTAAAGAGCATTTAATGCTCTTGGAAACATCATTTTACCCAATTTTTGATTAAAAAGAGGACGCAAAACATGGATAAATTGATGTATCCAAGAGCATTTAAACTCTCCTCATCGAGTGCCCACTAGTTAGTAAAACCCTGAATAATTCATAGAGAAGTGGAATTCTTTAAGGGCCCGTTTGGATGCCGAGAAGATTTGGATTTGGATTTCTCACATTTGCAGCCCTTTTTGCATTGTAATTTGGATCGGATCAAATTCTTGGATTTCTAATTCAGCAGCTGACAGTGAAAAAAATCCGATTTCTAAATATGCTGTGGAAATAAGAAATTGAAAATCCACAGATGTGGCAGTTTCCTTCACCATCTTTGCTCCTCAACCTCTCCCCTCCACTAGGAAGTACCCCCTTCCCTCTGTGTCTCCCTCTACATGAGCTGCCGGATCTATTCAATTTGTATTCAAAACTCAATTCCAAATCCAAATACAAATGGGAGGTATCCAAACGGGCCGTAAGCTTAAAATGCTTATTCTGTTGTCTCGATTTTTAAGTGTGGACTGCTAATTGACCTAGTTTTTAAAGTCCTCAATTGAAAATACCAAAATACCCTTTAACGCACCAAAATAGCAGCTAGTAGGGGTGCAACTTGGGTCGGGCTCAACCAGAACCTGACGGGTTCAACCCGATTTTGGGTCAGGTTGGGTTGGCATTTTCTCAGGTTGGGTTGGGTTAGGGTGTTGGGAAAAGCCAACCGATTTAATTTTGGGTTGAGGCCTTGGCAACCCGACCCGACCAGTGTCCTATAGTTTTCTCTTGTTTTTCTAGGATTATGCTTTTTTCTCCTTGTATTTTTCAATTTGGCCCGATATGAACCCAACTCAACCCGACCGATTTGTAGGCGGGTTTGGGTTAGGGTTGACCATCCCCAACCCGAAGCTCGGGTTGGGTTGGGTTAGGGTTGAGAGAATGCTATCTCGGGTTGGGTTAAAGTTGGCCTCAACCCGACCCAACAAGACCCGAGTTGCACCCCTAGTAGCTAGGAAGCAAACATTCCATAGAACTTTTCATTTTCTCTTCCACGGCGCTGCTGACCACCCAATGAAAAGATTCATGAGGTTCTCAGGAAAAACCCAACTAATACCAAATCTGCCTAGCGCTTTGCTTCAAATCTCCCATACCATTTTGCAATGAATGAGCAGATGATCCATAGATTCCCTCTCTTCAAAACAGAGCGCACAATAATCAACGATGAGAATCTTCCTCTTTCTAAGAAAGTCCACCGTCTGAATCCGCTTTCTTAAAGCCGCCCACCCAAAGATGCATATCCTTGGGGGAGCCTGGATTGTCCACATTCTAGCTACCTTGGAGGTCACCGATCTAGTCACTAGGCAATGGTAGAAAGGCTTTACCGAAAATTCCCCAGATGTGTTCCAGATCCAAACCCTCTTGTCTTCTCCGTCTTGTTTTATGTAAGCCCTTCTAGCAATCTACCGATGGGCGATGGATGCAAGCTCTCGGTCCAAGAAATTTCTCTTGAATTAAGGTTTCCAAGACACCATCTCATTCCTTTTCTCCATGCTATCTATGACAAGGCTTTCTTTATGCACAACAATGACTAATAAATCCGGGAACATCTCTCTAAGCATACGATCACTTCTCCTGAATAAATCCTGAATCTAATGCCATCTTCAAACAAATAACTAAAGCTCTTAATCTCTCTCCAGATCGTCAACCCTTTGCTTCTAAAAATATCTGATGGAGCCCAATGCTCTGGAAGGGCGCCATACTTACCTTCAATAACTTTAACCCACAGGTGGGACTCCTCCTTTTCAAATCTCCACAACCACTTTCCTAGAAGGGCAATGTTGGTCTCCTTAACTCTTCTGATCCCTATGCATCCACCTTTTAATGGCTTGCACACCACTTCCCATTTTACCAGCGTGGGGTCCCCCCCCACCCCAAAAAAAGAAAAAGAAAAAGAAAAAGAAAAAGAAAAAGAAAAGAAAGCATCTTTGAATCTGTTCTAATATCTTTTCCACTTTGATAAGTGTGATTCTTCCTCCCCTAGACACCAAATTTCTCTTACAAGTGTCTAATCTCTTTTCCACTCTTTGCACAATATGGTCCCAACTCATCTTCTTAGCTCTACCAACCCCAAGAGGCAAACCTAGATAAGAAGTAGGAAGTAAATCCACCTTACATCCCATTATGCCTGCCAATCCTTGAATTGCACACTCCTCCAAGTGAATTCCAAACACCTTGGATTTATGAAAGTTAGATCTCCGCCCTGTTATAACTTCATAGCACCGCAGGATTGCTTTTAAATTCAGCACTTTCACTACATTAGAAGAACTGAACAAGAGCGTATCATGTGCAAACTGAAGCTGAGAGACTTCAAAACCTTTCTTGCAAATCTTGAAACCTTTCTAAGGGCACAATTATTAACAGAAAAGAGAAGTTTTGGCTCTATTTCCTTGGATGATGCTTTAGAGCGGAAATATATTCTCACCAGGCTCTAGTTCGCATTCTTGGATTGTCGTTCTTTTAGTGTTTGTGACTTAAATAGGTAGTGTGGCTTCAAGTCTACGTTTGTCCAAATCAATGTTCCAAAACTAATACTCCACCCCGACATTGTTTTTTCTATTTCCAAATTTAATCTGGGCATAATTGGTTAAAGCCGTGAAACAACCAGTTACTCCGAAAGCTTAAGCCGTTGGAGATGGCGTTATTTAATCTTTTATACTTTAACACACCCCCCCACGTGTGGCCCCTCTTTCTTTTGGGTTGCCCTTACACGTGGAAATTTATCAAGGGGTTGTTGGGATTTGATCCCAGGACCTGCCATGAGGCAATTGCTCTGATACCATTTGAAACAACCAGTTACTCCAAAGCTTAAGCCGTTGGAGATGGCTTTATTTAATCTTTTATACTTTCAAAAGCAATTATTGGCTTGGCATATTTTTCATAGAGGAGAGTTTGGACTGTTATTTGGGGCTCAGAAAACCTACATCTACTAGGGCATACTCTGTTTAGATTTGGTGAGCTTTTGAACACTGGTCCAATTACAAAGATCACATGGAAATTTAAGCAAGACTATTTCTGACCAATTGGTCATTTTCTATAAAGATAATCACCTTCCACTCCATTTGCTTCTGAACTTTTTTTAGTCATTACTTTCTACCACTAATTGGTTATCATTGGCTTCTATAATTCTTTCGCCATCTTGATTTTGTTGTTTGTAATTCTTTTGTCAGGATTGTCTGGGACTGACTTGTTGATAGCTGATCTAAATGCTTTGAAGGACTATGCTTATTATTTCTACCATGTCTCACAAGTTTGGTCTACGCCTCTTCCCGATGTTTACGATCCACAAAGGGTTGCAGATTATTTCAATTGCAGGCCTCATATCTTGGCCTTTCGAGTTCTGGAGGTATTTCAAATATTTCATTATGTTATTTTGTACCTTACTTTGAATGAAAATATGGTACTGTCTTTGACCATTAGTATTTTAGAATTTAGTTTTAGGCCTGAAGTATTGAGGTTTTACCCAGTTCCTCATCATACTTTGGCAAAGTATGTTTCTTTTATAGTTTCAGAGAAAATTGTTTTAAATTTTTTGAAATAGAAACCCTTTGTCCCAACTAGTTTGGGACAAAGGCTTTGTTGAGTTGAGTTGAGAAAACCCTGATGCCTCTTGTCTGTGAAGACTTGACCTTGAAAGTTGGTTATTCTTTCCTTCCACGCCAAAAGCATATTATGCTTTTAATAGGGATGGCATACATTTTCCCTAGTCTCTTAGGTATAATTTATGTCTTTAGATAAGACGTGTTTCTCCCTTTTACATTTTAAATTTGAAATTTTATAAAATTTTCCTTGTAAGCATCCTTCCATGCTAGTGAATATACTTATTCTATATGTATACCATAATACAGTTTTCCATTGACAAAAGATTTAAAAAAAAAAGTATGTGTGCAGTTCTTAATTTGATTTTTTTCATCCATGGCCAGCCTAAACCTTGGATCGCAAATTTTGTTGCTTCTAATCAAACAGAGGCTAGCTGTAGATAGGCTGTCATTGGGATTGTATTTGTATTGCCGGTTGATAATGTGGTGTATGTATCTGAAGGTATTTTCATCATTCACGACTGCTGTGATAAAAATGCGAACCTCAGAAATGTTCAACAGATCTGGCGTGGATGGAAATGGTGACAGGAAAAGCGCAGAATACTATATTGGGCAGCTGCTCAAACAAACAATGCTGAATCTTGGCCCCACTTTTATCAAAGGTTAGAGGCAAAATAATTGAGATTGTAGCTCCCTTTTTTGGTTGGTGAACTGGGACTGACTTGTGACCTCAATGTTGCAATAGAGAGCAATGTTCAATTGATCTACAAGCTCAACCCCTGATGAGATTCTAGCTCAGTATTGAATTGCAGTTTATATTGCACGATCCATGCCATTTATTTATCTTCTCTCATCCCATGAAAATATTTTATGTTTTACCTTTGGTATTTCTCTTTTTCTGCAGTCACAAGATTCCCAAATATGCTAGTTACATGCGTTTGCTTGCTAATGCAGTTGGTCAGTCCGTCTCCACAAGGCCAGATATAATTGGTTCAGAGATTTCCAAGGTTTGAGAGTATAATCTTATTCATCTTTCTATTAATTGTTCTGCATACGTGTCCTTTTGTGTTCCAGCATGACAAGGCTTTTAAACTTTCACCTCTTTGTATTCCTAGGCATCTATAAATGGATCATGATAGGAACATGATTATCTTTCTTGAAAATGAATAGACCATTCCCTCTGAAATTTCAATCTTTACTCCTTTTTTTTCTCATCCCTTCCTCTTCTAGCCTCATATGTGGATTCTGGCTTATTTTACCTGTTCTAAGCAACTGCTTAACTTGTTGAGCATGAACCTTTATTATCTCTTCCTATTAGTATCACTTTGGTTTGCTGAATTATTTTGTATTGTATTATTACAATAGTAAATTCCTATTATTGAATTGATTTGTATCGGTATGAGCCTGATGGACTATTTATACTTAGAACAGATCAAAATATTCTGTGATGAAGTATTACCTATTCTCTGTTTTTTTTAACTGGAGTGTTACCTATCCTCTGTTACCAAAGAAAAAAGAAGGATAATGTATTCTCTGTTACCAAAGAAAGAAGAAAGATAACATATTCTCTAAGTTAAACATTTAGAAAATATACCATTAAAAAAACATTAAAAAAATTTCAATAACTAACAACCTATATTCTCTGGTTCCAAAGAAGGAAAAAGTATAAAGAATTCTCTAAGCTAAACATTTAGAAAATGTTCAATAACTGACAAGTGGCAACCTAGGAATCTGCGCTACCCTCCTCTGCAAATACATGATAAAATGATAACCGTCGCACTCAATAACACTGATCAGTTTCAAATATTGACACATCCTTATCGGGATTTCTTGTTGGTTTATTTCAAGTAACTTTATTGTGAGTTTAAGAATGATTTATCTGAATCCATTATGGTTACTATTTTCATCCTTTGAGATGTGATGAAATGCTAAGAACAAGGGAGCAAGACGATAAAAAAATGAAGTTGGAGACAGTGATGGACTTATTAACGTCCAAAGTGGGCCTTGATAGCCTTTTCCAACCCAGAAAGATATATTGTATGCCAATCAAGGATTAAAAACATGGTTTTAGAGGAGGGGGGACCTGAAATATTCGTGAAGTAGGGAATCTTTCATTTTGGGGTATACTGAACTGGGTAGTTTTGGCCTAAGTTTTAAACACTTGTGCCATATCATCTGTCTTGTACTATGGACCTTTTAAACAGCAACCAAGAAATTTCATGTTTTGTGATTACACTTAATTATTTACATTTTCTTTTGATTATATTATTGGCAGCTGCTTTCTTCTTTATTTTAAGTTTTCACTGTTAGTACATGGTGCTGTATAGTAACTACTTTTTATGTGGATCACGCTGTAAAACGCGTGGTACTGGTGGCTTGAAATTTAGTTTAGTTTATTTGTTTTTTTTTTTTTTTTTGTTTTTTAAATTTTGGTCTTTGTCCCGTGATTGCAGGCATTATCTGAACTGCACGATCAAATCCCTCCTTTTCCCAGGGCCATGGCTATGGAGATAATTGAGGCAGAGTTAGGCTGTCCTGTAGAAACAGTCTTTAGCTACATATCTGAGGAACCTGTAGCTGCCGCTTCATTTGGCCAGGTGACCATGCAGGACACTTGTCTAAACCTTTCTATTTCTTATCCTCTCTCTCTCTCTCTCTCTCTCTCTCTCTCTCTCTCTCTCTCTCCCCTCATATATATTTATATTTAAAATATGTCGATCCCTATATATATATATATATTAAAAGAGCTATAAGATTGTGCGCTCAAGCGCACCAAAACAATGGTGCGCTTGAGGCATTATAACGCCTCCCATTGGTTCTGGTAATCTGGTATGTGGGACCCAAACATTTAAACCAATGGGAGGCGGTATAACACCTCAAGCGCACCAACACTTTTCTCATTTTAAAATATGTTGATTAAGGTTTTGATTAGTTAGTTTCCAGTGCTTGCAGTAATGAACTTATTCATCATTCTTCTGGTTGAACTTTTACTTTTTTCTGTGCATGTATTTTGCGGCAAAACACTTTTTTGCTCCTTATTCGCGGAATGTGGTGTACATTTTGGAATTTGTTCCCTCTTTCCTTAGAATTGTGAAACCGAAAATTGAGTAACTGAGTTGAGAGTAAATGTTGGCCTTGACATATACAGGTCACAGTTTCCATGTTAGTCATTTGCAGCCCTTGAAGTGTAGCTGAGTGTCCCTGCTAAGTTCCAACTTCATTAGTCTATAGGCTTTCCATGTCTCAGTTGGAAGATGCTTCATGTCACAACCACACGGTTGTAGGTTCAAGCGAACTTGTTTTTTTCGAAAGATAGATCATTTTATCAAAGAAGAAAAAACGGGGAGAGACCTGCGACCGAGATAGTCAGTACACATGAAACTAAAACAAAGGTGTGGAAACAAAATGCACCAATCGACAAAGCCCCTCAAGGAGGGAGAAAATAAAAAATCGCCAAGCTATCCCTCTCAGCTCCCTCTCGAGCTACTTATCCGCATCACTGCTAGCAGATCTCCTAACATGTTGGAATGTAACCGGAAAATCCGCCACTCGGTCTCGAATCTTGTCAATCATATGCATAAATCTCCAAGGATGGCGAGCAGCCCCACCGGGCATTCCTTTCCTTCGAAATCATCCAAATAGTAGCCAAGATCAGCACCCTCCACAAAATCCTCCATTTTTTCTGCCTAGGGGCAGAAAACCAGCTCTAGAAGACCATCAAGCTGGGAGGGGAAGACCCAGGATATCCCAAATCTCTCTAGGATGCAACTCTAAACCTCCTTGGCTAACCTTTACTGGAGAAAAATATGATCCACAGACTCCCCTGCCTTCAGATATAGGGCACAATGATCAACAATAAGCATTTTTCTATTCTGCAGGTGAACCAGCGTGAGAATCTTGTCAAGACAAGTAGTCTACCTGGGAGCAGAGACCCAGAGTTCAAGCCAGCTTACCTTCCAAAAAAAAAAAAAAAAAAAAACTAAAAAAAGTATAATTAGACCAATTTTCTAATTATCCTTATGTTTTGTGATTATGTGTTCATGGTTGGCCTTAATTTCCTAGTCATTTTAGTTCTATGAAATTTTGCATTAACAACATTAGATGCTCTATATTGCTTATAAATTTTCTCGTCATAGATCTTCAGCCCATGCATCATGAGATTGGTCTTCCTATTTGCTGGTTTTAGGTTTCTCACCATAGTTTGCATCCATAAGAGTTTTGCATCTGTTTTAGTTAGGCTGTTCTTCTGACTGTTCCTGTCACTTTTTCCTTATTATATCTTCAGAAACCTTGTTGTTCTTTAGTTTTTACATGTTCTGTTAACCTGCATCCCAGGTCTATCGTGCTTCTACTTTTGATGGTTGTAGTGTTGCTGTAAAAGTACAACGTCCTGACTTGCATCACATGGTTGTGCGAGATATCTATATTCTCCGCCTTGGGGTATGTACTCGCCTGTACTTGGCCTTTTGGAAACTGCACCTGTTTACTGTTTGCACTTTGCTTTTCTATTAAATGTAGCAACATGCACACATACATTAATACATGCATAATGACAGACAAACGACATCCACTTACATCATAAATAATTACATGCATACGAGTGTGTGTGTCTATATATATATATATATATATGAAAAATTGGAGCCCTAGAGGAAGATAATCTATGGCGATGCCTGGAGCTCATTGGTTAAAAAATGACCATTAGGGATGTCTTCAGAAGCCGTCGGATTCTCCCTCCGGTGGCCCCTGTCTCTGGCTTTCCGTTGGACTCTCTCATATGCTCATGCGGCCTTAATCTTGAACCCTTAGCGGGGCATTTTTAAAATTTTATTGAGTCTGGTTTTCATGCATTGTAAGTGTTTGAATCTCTGGGGATCTTTAATATTTGTTGCCGGCGGTCTTTAAGTTTGTTTGGGCAAGGAGACAATCTGGTCAGACCCCATTGGGCTCCCCCCAATTCCCATTCTGGATCTCTGGGAAGCATTGAGGTTAGGGATATCAGAGTGAGAAGATTGGAGTTTGAGGCCAGAAAAGTCCCTGGCCGTAGAGCTACTGAGTTTAATCGACGTATGCCTTCGAATTACAGCGATTGGATGTGTTCGAAATACCATTATAAAAACTTTGGCTCGCGCAATGTCTGTAGGAAATGCTCAGGACCTAAGAATAAACTGGCTCCAGCCATGGTTTGGGGACCTAAAGATGGTCCCCCTCAGGCTTCTGTTCATGATGACCTCCCGGCTCTTGATATTCCAGCCAGCCTGGTGGAGGAAAGGAAAAAGAACCTTAAGAGTTGCCTCATTGGGAGCTTGAAGTCTGGATCCTGGCTGTTGGAAGATGTTTGGGAGTGGGCTAGAAGATGTTGGGGTCTATCTGATCTGCAAAAGCCTTATTCCATCAACTCAGTGGACATCTTATTTTGCTTTGAGTCAGAATCCCAGGCCACTTCCATTCTTAGGCATGGAGGTGATGCCCTGGGGGATACCCCTCTTCTCTTCAACCTTGGTTCCCGGCATATAACACGGGTGCTAGAACCATAAGGATCAGATTCTATGATACCCCCCTCCATGCTTGTTCCACGTCAACTGTGGAGATCCTTGGTCAACACTTGGGCCAGGTGATTCAGACCCAGCTTTTTGGCAACCATGACCATTGTATGGCTTTTGCCTCGGTTCTGGTCATGACTCCCCTTTGAAAAACTATCCCCTCCTTTATCAACCTAAGAATAGATTCCAACATTTATTCAATAAGAGTTAAGGTGATTTCCAAAGATAGTATTAATAGCCTGGCGATGTCGGTGGTGGGGGAATCAAGTAGTAAAGATAATTCGGTTTCTTTTGAGGGCCCCAGTATGCAGGCCTCCGACAATGAGTCGCTGGCGATGGTTGTTCCACCCGAAAAGGGGGCAGATGTTAATCCCGAGGGTTGTGATAGTGGCAGGGAGCCGTTGGTGGGTCCCTCTTTGAATTTCTAATTGCCCAACTCCTCGCCTATTCCAGCAGACAACAATTCGTCTAGATTGTCAAAGAGCAGAGTCGCTGCTGTGAGTGGGAAGTGGGGTCAGTCTGGAGAAGGGACAATGCTAAAATCATTAAATGTGGCAGCACATGGCGAAAGGTAAGGCTTTTCGAAAAGATATTGCTGACAGTTGTACACTGAAGTCGGCAAAGGAGAAAAAGGCCTTAAAAATAAAAAAACAGATTTTATAAGGAGAGTAAGAGTACTAAGGAGAAGCGTCTACGTATTGGGAAAGGTAACATACCACGTAGAGGTACTAACCCGGAAGCACGGTTGCTAGCTACTCGAGCTGGCCTTTCTGTTTTAAAAAGAAAACTCAGAGGCATTTTTAGGAAAGAGGATTACAGGAAGAGAAAACTCGTTTCCGACTCTCAACGGCTTCTTTGAGATTTCGACAACTTCACCGATGCAGCTATGACAGGGAAGGAAGTGAACCCGTTTAGCAACACTTGGAATGTCCAGGATTTTACATTCGAAGTTGGAGATTTAGACCTCCTGGAAGACTTGAGTTACAACGAAAAGCCGGAGAGGAAGGAATCACCCACTCCATGTGAGGTTTCCTTGAGCTCGGTAAAAAAGCGATGGGCTCAGCAAAGGAATGATTCCAGCAGCAGTAAAGGTAACGACCATAGTTCTTCTGAGAAGACAAATGACAAGGAATTGCTTGTGCCCCTCCTCGAACTCTCCATCTTTAGTAAAATCTTAGAGAAGAAAAGGCGCCCCGTAGACGTCTCTGGGAGGAGGAAAAAAGGGCGGTAATTAGGGACCTGGAGAAAATGTGGGATGGCCTGGTTGATGAGCCCATTGTTTCCCGGGACACGCTAGGACTGGAAGTAAATCAGCTGGCCGGGGAGAGTCCAAGACTTAGCGTGGATACTAAAGTTGAGGGTAAAATGATGGCAAATAGTTCAAGAGAAACCGAGGGTTGTTCTCGGAAGAGTTTGATGATTTGTTAACAATGGGTGACGTCTTTGGGATTGGATATGAGGAGGACTTGGAGGCGACTAAAGATATGTTCTTGGCTATGGCAGCAAGAGACTTGGAAGAAAAAGAGGAAAGATCAAAAGAGGCTGAAAAGAAGGCTGGGGAGGGGGTTTTTGATAAGCACACCTGGTGTGAGCTCAGGACGTTAGAACTTTCGTTGGCTCAAGAAAATCTGTTCCCGGGCTTTGGCACAACTGTTTGAAAAGAGTTCTTCTAAGTTACCAGGTAGGTTTGTTAGATGTGTAAATACCGAAAAATTGGGGAGAATAGTTATAGTTTTTGAGTATAGAGGGGTGAGTGTCATGGTTACGTAGCAAAGAGAACGTATTCGATCTATATCCAGAGGAACTACAACTTCAAAGGTTTTGGCTCGAGAGATTATGTCTTTCGCTTAAACTAGAATTAATCTGGATACTCTTCATTGGCTACTTTATCTCTTGGAGTGTGGTGATCTCTCTACAGCTTCAGATTCTGTGTTCTTCTTATGACTGTCTGTTTTAATAGGGTATGGGTTAAGGGTTAAGGCAAGGTTTCAAGACGCAGAAGGTCGCAGTTTGTGCTATAATTGATAGGTTATCACCGGTAGGAAGCGGGGAAGGAAAAGACATATAACTGTAACTGTAATTGTTTACTTTGATGTTTTATCTCGGGTTTGGGTATGCCCGGCCTGGCTTCTTATAATATCATGTAATAGGATGGACTCCTGGTCCCATCTGCCATCTTAATGTTAATAAAATATGTCATTTTTCAAAAAAAATAAAAAAATAATATATATATATATATATATATATATATATATATATATATATATATATATATATATATATATATATATATGCTCGAGTGTACCAACCTTATGGTATGCTCGAGTGCCCAATCACATGTGGGCCCACATTTTTAGGATGATCCAAAGCATTCATTTGAAAGGCCCTTATATAGATGGGGTGTGTACCAAAAATCAGCACCATAGGATCATCCTAACCCATCCATTTGTGGAGGTAAAAATGGACAGACACTGTTTGTCCACAAATCTGCCCATTTTTGTCCTCCACTTTGGAGGGGGTAGGATGATTCAATGGATCTGATTTTTGGGACACACCCTATCTATGATAGGGCCTTGCAAATGAATGCTTTGGATCACCACAAAAAATGTGGGACCCATGTGATTGGGCACTCGAGCGTACCATAAGCTTGGGGTACGCTCGAGCGTATAATCCTTTTCCTATATATATATATATATATATATATATATATAGAGGAAAATGATTGTGAGCTTGAAGCTCATATAGCTTATATGAGCTTGAGGGCCCAAACACATGTGGGCCCACATTGTTAGGATGATCCAAAGCATTCATTTGAAAGACCCTTACATAGATAGGGTGTGTACAAAAAATCAGCTCCATAGGATCATCCTAACCCATCCAAAAGTGGAGGGCAAAATGGACAGACACCGTTTGCCACAAATCTGCCCATTTTTGCCCTCCGCTTTTGGAGGGGTTAGGATGATCCAATGGAGCTGATTTTTGGTACACACCCTATCTATGATGGGGCCTTGCAAATGAATGGTTTGGATCACCACAAAAAATGTGGGACCCATGTGTTTTGGCCCTCAAGCTCATATAAGCTATATGAGCTTCAAGCTCACAATCATTTTCCTCATATATATATATATATATATAGCAGAAGAGAACAGAGAGAATTATTTGAATTTCTCCCAAAATTCTATGAGAATTACACATCACTTTTTTTGACTTTTTTTAACAAGGCACATTCAACCCACATATTTTCAATCCTACGCCCTCCTTTATGCTTTTTAACAAAGGCACCCATTAAAGCCACATAATTTCAATCCTACTCCCCTCTCTGCTTTTTTCATAAAAAAAGTGGACAAAGTCATGGTGGCGTTTTTGTTTTTGCAAACATTACGGATTGGGTGCATATGTTACATAATACTACGGATTTTTGTTAACATATTACATAATAATACGGATTCAGGACACTTTCAAAATATTGACGAATTCCGGGTACCTTAAGAGGAACAACATATGATGGAAACCTCTATAGATTGGAGGGCTAGGATCAGCCTATGGAAATGATTTTATGGGCACAACCTTTGTCTGTTGTGTTCCATCACATGGACGGTTTGGATCAACCTATGATGTGGTCCGTACAGTTCTTTGTCGGCCCGTGCATCGCACGGGGTTTTTCACTAGTATATATATATATATATATATATATATATAGTAACTACCTTGCTCGCCATATCGCCAAAGCTTGCAAAACTTCGATGACAACATTCCTCGATTGGTCCTAAAGCATCCAGAGCGTCCTTTTCAGAATAGTAAGCCTGAATGAATCACATAAAAAAAAATGTAGCTCGATAGATGCTGAAATTCTTTCCTCATCTGCGACTACGAACGGCATTCATCTCTCCTTTGTTGAACGCCTCTACCTGAATACCCTTGCCCAGTGTTTAAAAACGCGGTTTCAACGCGGAACGCGGCCGAAGAAAATCCTTGTCGACTCGGCGCGGACGCGGTTGACACGGCTAAGTCAGATTAGTCGTAATTTTTATAAAAATAAATAAAAAAATTCAAAAAAATAGAAATAATGTAAAAATAAGTATTAAAGTATCATTAGTAACTAAATCATTAGTGAAATGGATCATATTTTTCTATAAAAAAAATTAAGGGAAATGATATCAGCGCCAAAGTGTTTTGATAAACATGCGCTCCATTTGTCTGTCGTGTAGTATTTAAAGGGATGTCAGTGGATATTAGGGTTCTCAAAAAGCTCTTAAAGCCCTTTAAATACTACACGACAGAGCGCATGTTTATCAAAACACTTTGGCGCAAATATCATTTTCCAAAATTAATACATTACATTTGACAAATATGCAGTTGTCAATGTATCAGAGGATTAGGATCGTCTTACGATAATGATTTTTTGGCACAACCTATTTACGTTGTGGCCCACCAAATGGACAGTTTGGTTCATCCTATGGCATAAGCCATGAAAAAAATACACCATATAAAATTATAAACAGAGTTGCATCGAAAAGGGATCATCCAAAAGTTTTACACCATATAAAGTTATAAATATTGAAATGAATTTTTGAGCAAAACCCACTGACGCTGCCTCCTATCAAATGGACGGCTTAGATGATCAAACCAAGTAAAATAGATATAATAAGGGATCATCCAACGGTTTGGATTATCCAACTTTAAAAGTTTAATTGCAGCTAACTTTTTCTTAGAAAAATGGGTTTTCAACTTTTGCATAGAAAATGGGTAGCCGCCCAGTACACCTATGCCTGCGTGAAATAAATGCCATTAGTGTTTCTTGGAAGCCTGAATCCCACATGGCATTACCTCATTGGATGGCTATACATACATAGCTCAATTTGTCTAAAACAAAAGAGGTGAATTCAATCCATTTTGAAACGTTGCATCAATATTTTACTCCATCCACTGATTTTTTATGGGCCCATTAGTTAACATGTGATTTTTTAGCATTTGCTGGATACACCAAATCCAAAAAATAGAGAAAGAATAAAGAAAATAAAGTGTCACCATCGGATGTAGAAGAGCATTTAAATGGGTCTCTTACTCTCTGTCAAAGCAATTTTGAATTTTTTCCCTTTTTTTATCAACTGATATTTTAGTGATATATCCAACGTATATTACTTGAAAAACCACTTCGTGTTTGAATCGGCTTGACTCGGCTCGGACTCGCCGAGTCCGCGACTCAGAAACGCGGTCGGCACGAATCTGCGTCGACTCGGCAGAGTTCCGAGCCGAGTCAACGCGTTTTTAAACACTGCCATTGCCCTTATTCTTGTATATGATTCTCATCCCATATTTTCTGAAGGTCTGAGAGTTGAGAGTTTAGACGCACATTACATTTACCAGTAATTTAGCTGAATTTATGCAATTCTTGATGCATTTTGGAGCTGATACTAAGATATCACCTAGGCTTGTCATTGGGTTAGTATAGAGACATAATTGCTGATGACTAATGTGTTACCAAATTGGAGGATTTGTTGATGTGTGTAGGCTCCAATTTCATGGTGTTTTTTATTGGTACTCAACATCATATCTATGCTAATTATTGGATGATGCTGTCAGGTGCTTCTACGAGGGTTGCGATTTATATTGACTGATTTCTTTCATGAAACCTGTTTTTAGTTGGCTGTGTTCTCTCTCTCTCTGTGTGTGTGTGTGTGTGTGTGTGTGTGTGTGTGTGTGTGTGTGTGTGTGTGTATTATTCTGAGATAATTTTGTAATCAATTGCTGCAGCTACGGCTACTGCAAAAAGTAGCAAAGAGAAAAAGTGATCTTTGTCTTTATGCCGATGAGCTCGGGAAAGGCTTCACCGGGGAGTTGGATTACACTTTAGAGGCTGTAAATGCTTCTGAGTTCTTGGTAATATTTTGTTTGGAGTACCTGAATTTCATTTGCTTTGAGCTATTATGGATTTGCAGTTCTCTTGAACCTCAATCTCTCACTGGTTTCAAGATGATAATGCATAATTGCACTTTTCTCTTCTACAGGAAGCTCATAAGTACTTTCCGTTTATATTTGTTCCAAGAGTATTTAGACATTTGACCAGAAGGAGAGTTTTGACTATGGAGTGGGTGATAGGAGAAAATCCAAATGAATTACTATCGCTATCTCGAGATTCAGGTCATCATAGTCTGGGTTATTCAGAGAGGCAACGACTGGAGGCTAAAACACATCTTCTTGATCTGGTATATACCAACTAATGATTGCATGCACCTAGTATCTGAAAGCTTTCTTTTTCAGTAGAGATATTCTGTAAGTAGAACTGGATGCAACTTCATCTGACCTCTAGTTTTCTCTCCATCTAGGGCTCGTTTATTCCTCGTGTGCAATTTTGTATCTTTTTATATTTGCTAGGATGTCAGTTCTCATATGCATGTGGACCGGTGTACGATCGTAGATATCTGTGGACATGGACATCTGCATGTATCCCTATGAAAACTTAATATCTTTCTTTTGTATCATACAGAGGATGTCATACTGCATGTATTATTATGAAAACAGTCGAGTGTCTAAAGAAAGAACCTCTACCGCAATCCCACTGGCTTGTTTGTTCTTCCTCCCGTTCTTCTACTGCCCGAAATGAAATAGGAAGACTTAATCGCTCGATGAAAAAAGGGGCTAGGCTAATATACCGATCACTTTCACCGAAGCGACGAGACCTTGAAAGCTGCCTTTTTCAAGTGTTAGTAGCGGGATGTTCTGTCAACCGGGAAAGGTTTTTGGTGACTTGATCGATCGGCTGCAGCATGGCTACTGCTAATCGCGCCGCCATCAGTGTCCTAGGCCGCGTCAAAGTCTGCACAGGCTTGGCACGCTCCAGGGTTAGGACTGCAACTGTGCATGGTTCCAGATTACAGGACTTGATTCTTGGTCACGGCAGGGTTTGCAACTATCGGAAAAAGCTCCTCTTTGATAGCGGTCATAATGGGGTTAAAAAAGGATCTGATCATAGATAGAGACTGAAAGCAGTGCGGGGCTTGGCGTGGATGTACCCAAGTGGATCAAGGCAGTGGATTGTGAATCCACCACGCGCGGGTTTCACTTATTAATAGGGCATGCGAGGCTCTAATAAGGACGTTTAAATGTTTGTGTGAGATGCTTGATTAGAGCTTTATCATGTAACTGGGTGCTGCTTTTTGTGTGGGATGCTTGATTAGAGCTTTATCATTCTTGAAATATCAAATGTTTCTTCTAGTGCGACATTTTTAGAACAGTTTTCCGTGCCTTTCTTCAAACTCTTTCAAGATTCCAGTTTGAAGCCTAGTTGAGGAATCAGTTACTTGCACTATATTCTTGAAATATCAGTTACTTGCACAGTTTTCCGTTCCTTTCTTCAAACTCTTGCACTGTTTTTTAGTGTTTCTTGTTTGATTAACATCTTATTCTCAAATGAGGATGGATTGGAAAAAATATTTATTCCTTTTTTAGTTTTTGAGCTACTTATTATTCTTATTGTTTTATTCTGATTAGTGATCAACTTTACTGAGATTGTCATAAAAAAAACTTTACTGAGATTGTCCAAAGCGCAAATAATCCCCGAGATATGTATTATGCACATTCTCTGGGCTCTGGCATGGGTATTTTGACCTCGTTTAAATTCTTGTAGAACATAGCAAATAAAGACATCCAAGCTTCTTGATAAATCCAATGACTTCTCAATTGTGTTCGTTGACCGCCAGGGAGCTGAATGTTTCTTTAATGCACATGATACCTCCCTTTTTAACCCAGAATTTATCTAGGAATCCGGGGCGACACCTTAAATTCTATTGATATAAGAAAACAGTAGAAGAGGGGGGCATACCACCATCCCTGTGAATTCAAAAAAACTTTCAAGCTTACTTACATCGAATACTTGGTATTCCCAGAGCATCACATTTAGCTGCACCTTTTTCTCTATTAGGAAGCTCTCCAAAATTTGAAGACATTATTTCATTTATTGTCTCAAGCATGATTGGCTGAAGGATCGGCAACTTGATTTACCTCTGGGGGCATGAGACATCCGCGGTTTTAGCTCAACTATAAGCGATATAAGATCCTGGTAGTAAAATTTTATGGCCGATCCAAATCTTTTCAAATCCCAGCGCTTTGCAGTATCTTAAGCTGTCCAACATGCTTCTTGCTTTTGCGTGCATGTTAGTTGCAGTATTGTAATAATGAGAAAAAGCGAAGACTATATACCACAATAGTTTCTCATAACTTCCCAATCACCAATCACCAATCACCAATCACACCAGGGCTGCCTTTGGAAGCCCCATCCGTGTTTAGCTTGATCTTACCTCCATACCTTACCTTAATAGGATTTGGTGTATATAATGGGCTGAAATTCTCATGTTTAGAGGTTGGTTTGAATAGCTGATGCGAGCAGGTTCAGATTTCAACAATATAGGGCTGAGGGACTGTATGTGCATGTCTCTTCCAAATGACCATCGAGTTAAAGAAACCTTACTCTAACAAAATACATGCTTTGGATTCATTTGAATATTTGAAACCCGCTAGGCCAAAAAAGCTGATTTCACTTCCTCTCTGCTATCTCTAAACACCCATTCATACTAGCAGCCACATCACAGATTGTTCAAATAACTCTGATCGAAATTAAGCTTGATAGGGCCTTCTTGTGGAGATTACCATTAAGTGGCTACCTTGCCCCTTGCTAAATGGCCTTAAGCCACTTCAACCACCTACTAATCAAGTCTTGAAACGTGATGCCCCTAAACTCCTTCCTCAATGCTCAAAACCCTACCGGAGTCTTGATTTCTTCTGCTAGTCTTGGCCTTGATGAAATTTTATTATTACTGATTCTTCCACTCTCCTTCCAAGTTACCCGCAAGATCAAGGGAGGGCAAGCCTCTAAAGAATATATGCCAATCTGATTGCCCTGCACCCTTGAAGTTCTGTGATGGTTTGTGGGACTCCCCACAACATATCAAAAAGGTTAAGTGTTCCAAATCCTTCTGACTTTGTGCAAAAGGTTGGGTAACTTATTCAAACCTTTTATGTTCTTATTTCATTTCTACAGTCTTCATTTTCAAGACTGTCTATTTCACATAACCCAGTGTACTTGATGTTGAACAATCAAGCTGTATGTCTATATTTTCATAGAAGTCTCTATTAGATGTTTACAAGGCCTATTTGGTTTTCATTTTGCTTGCTTTTTCTGTAATATTATCCTTATTTTTTTTCACCTGATTAATAATTCTCTTCCTGAAGCTGATTACTCTGTGACCTTTGATGTTGAACAATCAAGCTGTATGTCACATAACCCAGTGTACTTGAGTTGAACAATCAAGCTGTATGTCTATATTTTCATAGAAGTCTCTATTAGATGTTTACAAGGCCTATTTGGTTTTCATTTTGCTTGCTTTTTCTGTAATATTATTCTTATTTTTTTTCACCTGATTAATAATTCTCTTCCTGAAGCTGATTACTCTGTGACCTTTGGTGTTTTGATTTCAAGGTTAACAAAGGAGTGGAAGCAACACTTGTTCAACTCCTGGAAACCGGCCTATTGCATGCTGATCCTCATCCTGGGAACTTGCTTTATACGTCTTCAGGGCAAATTGGGTAACCTCAATGACCTTTTCTCCATGAGATTGATAGTTTTTACTTTGTAATTTTGCAACTGACAGAATCATGAAATAGATTTTTTCCAGAAACATCTTTCAGATATATTATTTGAGATCAGAAGTTAAAATCATATGATGTCTGCTTGTTAGGTTTCTTGATTTTGGTTTACTTTGTCGGATGAAGAGGAAACATCAGTTTGCTATGCTTGCATCGATATTACACATTGTAAATGGGGACTGGGCTGGCCTTGTTTATGATTTGACTGAAATGGATGTTGTGATGCGGGGAACTAATATCCGCCGTGTGACCATGGTGCGTGCCTATTATCATTCTTTCTCTTTGCATAATTCTTCAAATATTTATGTGGTGGCTGGATGTAATTGTTTGCTCAGTAGAATATTGAAGCATGTTTGAGCACTGTTCTGTATTAGTTGATTATAATATCTAGAGCTGAGGGTGTTCTCATTCTGCTGCCTGTGAAATAATATTTGAGGTCGTAAGCTTCATCTAACGTTTGAGTTGAAATACTCAGGAACTGGAAGAAGCCTTGGGAGAGGTAGTCTTTAAAGATGGAATTCCTGATATCAAGTTCAGCAGGGTCAGTTTCCTTGTTCTGCTCCACTAGTTGCTATTCTGATGTCGCTTTGGACATTATCCATGTTCATTATATTTCATATTTTGGCCACATTGCATATAATTACAATGTCTGTTTCCGTGGATAAAGTTACAAAGGTATTTATTTGTGTTTTCTATTTGAGAGTTCTTTTCCTGTCTAGGCATACATGTTATCGTTTATTGATCTTGCTCTAATGACCTCTCTCTTATATCATCCTCACATGCTGCTTACAATGAAATTTCACTTTGGGCCGGTCATTAATATAGTTACTTTGTTTATTATTTCTCCTGGTGTTGTGCATTCAGGTCTTTATTTATAAAATGTTGTGCTTCAAAAATGGTTTTTCTAAATCACATTGGTAGTCGATTCGCTCCTTTTTTGCTTTAGTCATGAGCATGACTGTCACTGTGCATCAAATAGCCATCAGAGCCCAATGTAGGCCTTAAATAAAGCATCAATAGAAAAAAGTTGAAGGCACCCGACCTTATGATTATAGCTTGGAAATCATTGCTCTGAAATATGCTATTGTGGAAGATCATCATGATAAATTCATGCAGATATCCACAAAAAGGGAAAGCATATTGATGTGATGCCATACCGGCCTGTTGATTTAGCAAATATGACTGTCAGATATAGAGGGGTTGAGAACGGCCCCTCTTTTAGGCCATTGGTAGTGGCGAATAACTCCCTTATTGTCATTTACTTGTTACACAAAAAACAGGTACTTCATCAAGGAGGATGGATAAGATCCAAAATAAGATTTTAGATATTTGCTCTCAGACAGCTGCTCCAGATTTCTCTCTTAAGGTCTTAGGCAAGGCTTTCTGACCGAAATACCTGTCACATGACACAACCATTTCTAACAGTCTATTTTCCTTTCTAGTGCTGTTGTTTCCTTTATCATTTTTCCTATCAGTTTTGAAACCAAGAACGTAAGTAGCAACTGCGGATGGAATATGAAGCTTTATTTAAATGCAATATGTGGATCATGACCAATATAAATAAAACTGTATTGGCAATAATTTGATTGCTCCTTGTTGTTGAGGATAGATATTTGAAGGATATGTGATAAGGAAAAGAAATTAACACAGAATTTTGATCTTCACTTTTACTATTTAAATATTAAAAGAATTGATTTCTCTTATGTTAAATATTCACTTGTGTTACATACTTGTGAAACAAACTAAGTGTTCAGGCTACTCCCATTCAGTTGCCGCTGTAAGTTTATAAAAATTATATGAGGGGATCTAAATGCCAAAGCTAATATATTTGTGTTTTTAATATATATGCCATGCTTGCATTTTATCTTATCATTGTGTCTGGTGAAGAAACCTTTGAATGGGAAACTGTCATATAAGATAATTTATACAGGTCCTGAGGTGTATAGCCTATATGTTTGATCCCTTTTCGCTTGTTCTTTAGTTAATTAAGCATGCCATTTGTAAACTGAACTGTTTCTTTTTCCGTCTTGGACTTGTGTTATCTCTTATTGCTTGGACCTTAGGTCTGGCTGACTTCTGTATTTATCTTTGAAGGTTCTTGGCAAAATTTGGATGGTAGCCCTAAAATATAATTTTCGTATGCCGCCGTACTATACACTAGTTTTACGCTCTTTGGCTTCATTGGAAGGTAAGATACATGATATTTCATGCTGTGTAGTTTTATTTTTGTTTGTTGTGCATGTTCTATCTGTAAAAATTGTAAGGAAATCTATGTCATGTAAAGTTGACATGATTTATTCACTTCAATTATTTATTTCCATATAAGATACATAACATTTCATGCTATGTGTAGTTTTATATTTGCTTGTTGTGCCTGTTCTATCTGTAAGAAGGAAATCCATATCTTGTAAAGTTCACTTGATTAATTTACTTCAATTATGATAATTTTAAATTTTATCCATATAATCAGCATTAAACTATATGATCTAGAGAAATTGAAGATTAAATATGTATAATGCATAGTTGTAAGCAAGGAAAAGTGATTAAGATTTTGTTAGTGGCACTGTGAACATGTGTGCCTGATAATACTGTCTGAGATGACAACTACTTAAGTAATGAAGTCTTATTATGTGAAATTATATGGTATCTGGTGCGTTGCCGTGCATAATGAAGCACGGCATAGGGTGGCGCCCTGATTATGCACAGCAATACATGGAAACCATATAAAACTCCTTGTTACGTTATAAATAGTAATACCACGTATCTTACCATGACTATCTCTTGTTTTCAACGTTTGATATTAGCTATTTTGTGATGTTCACGTCCACACATTCGATATTGACGAAATTTTTCATTTTAGTATCTTATGTTCTTCCATATTTGTTTCTCCCCATAATAACCAAAATTGTTGATTTATTTCTCTTGTGGGCTTCATCAGGCTTGGCAGTAGCAACAGATCAAGACTTTAAGACATTTCAAGCTGCATACCCTTATGTTGTTCGTAAACTTCTTACTGATAATTCGGCTGATACAAAGAGAATTTTGCACTCGGTATCCATTTTCCACTGTACCAGACTATGTTTCTTATGTTTAGAAAGCTATAATTTCTCACTCTACAGTTACTTTTAAACTTTTTCCCTAAATACACCTTGAAAAATGATGTACTTTGCCACATGAAATGCTGGTAGCAATATTACTCTTCTTAGTGTTGTTCTTCCATAAATCGATTAGCATTACATTGTTGTTTGTTTAATTTCATTATGCATATTCAGGTAGTATTTAACAAGAAGAAGGAGTTCCAGTGGCAGAAGCTTGCACTCTTTTTAAAAATTGGTGCAACTAGGTGAGCTGATATTTAGGATTCATTGTTCAATAGAATAATATCTTCTGGTGCATACATGAGTCTAGTAGTTGGCCAAACTAAAGTTTTTTACAGAGCATGTGCACCTTGACATATCACAAAACTACCCCTGACTTGATAAACTACAGTAGAACGATTATCCTTCAGCTTTAAGATCTCTCTCTCTCTCTCTCTCTATATATATATATATATATATATATATATATATATATATATATAGAGAGAGAGAGAGAGAGAGAGAGAGAGAGAGAGAGAGTTTCTGAGCTCGAGCTCATATAAGCTTATCTGAGCTCGAGCTCAAAAACTCAAGTGGGCCCACATTTTTGGGGTGATCCAAAGCATTCATTTGAAAGGCTCTTACATGGATAGGGAGTATACAAAAAATCATGTTGTTAGGACCATCCTAACCCATCCAAAAGTGGATGGAAAAATGGACAGATAATGTTTCTTCACGGATGTGCCCAATTTTTCCCTCTACAACTGGAAGGGTTAGGATGATCCTAACCACCCGATTTTTTGTACATACCCTATCTATGAAAGGGCCTTTCAAATGAATGCTTTGGATCACCCCAAAATGTGGGCCCACATGAGTTTCTGAGCTTGAGCTTAGATAAGCTTATCTAAGCTCGAGCTCAGAAACACTTTCCTCAGATATATATATATATATATATATATATATATATATATATATATATATATATATATATATGTGAGGAAAAGGATTGTACGCTCGAGCGTACCAAGCTTATGGTACGCTCCAGTGCCCAATCACATGGGTCCCACATTTTTTGTGGTGATCCAAAGCATTCATTTGCAAGGCCCTATCATAGATAGGGTGTGTACCAAAAATCAGCTCCATTGAATCATCCTAACCCCTCCAAAAGTGGAGGGCAAAAATGGGCAGATTTGTGGACAAACAGTGTCTGTCCATTTTGACCTCCACAAATGGATGGGTTAGGATGATCCTATGGAGCTGATTTTTGGCACACACCCCATCTATGTAAGGGCCTTTGAAATGAATGCTTTGGATCATCCTAACAAAGTGGGCCCACATGTGATTGGGCACTCGAGCGTACCATAAGCTTGGTACACTCGAGCGTACAATCCTTTTCCTCTATATATATATATATATATATATATATATATATATAGAGAGAGAGAGAGAGAGAGAGAGAGAGAGAGAGAGAGAGAGAGAGAGAGAGGTTCCTACACACTTGTGTAGATAAGTTATCTACACACTAGCTTAAAATACAGTGGGGCCCACATTGTTTGGGTGATCCAAACCATTCATTTGAAAGACCCTCACATAGATAGGGTAGCCACAAAAAATCAGATCCATAGGATCATCCTAACCATTCGAACTGTGGAGGCAAAAAATGGACTAATTTGTGAAGGTTTATACACGTCCATTTTACCTCCACAAATTGTAGGGTTGGGATGATCCTATGGATCTGATTTTTTGTGGAGACCCTATCTATGTGAGGGCCTTTCAAATGAATGGTTTGGATCACCTAAACAATGTGGGCCTCCACTGTATTTTAAGCTAGTGTGTAGATAACTTATAACTTATCTACACAAGTGTGTAGGACCCGTTTTCTCTCTCACACACACACACACACACATACACACACACACACATATATATATATATATATATATATATAGAGAGAGAGAGAGAGAGAGAGAGAGAGAGAGAGAGAGAGAGAGAGAGAGAGAGAAAACGGTTCCTACACACATGTGTAGATAAGTTATCTACACACTAGCTTAAAATACAGTCGGGGCCACATTATTTGGGTGATCCAAACCATTCATTTTTAAGGCCCTCACATAGATAGGGTGTCCACAAAAAATCAGATCCATAGGATCATCCTAACCATTCGAACTGTGGAGGCAAAAAATGGACTAATTTGTGAAGGTTTAAAGACATCCATTTTACCTCCACAAATCGTAGGGTTGGGATGATCCTATGGATCTGATTTTTTGTAGACACCCTATCTATGTGAGGGCCTTTAAAATGGATGGCTTGGATCACCCAAACAATGTGGGCCCCCATTGTATTTTAAGCTAGTGTGTAGAGAACTCTCTACACATATGTGTAGGAACCGTATATATATATATATATATATATATATATATATATATATATATATATATATATATATATATATATATATATATATATGAGGAAACTGTTGGTGAGCTTAAGCTCACCAAACTTATGGTGAGCTAGCTTGCCCAATCACATGGGTCCCACATTTTGGGGAGTGATCCAAACCATTCATTTGCAAGGCCTTATCATAGATAGGGGGTGTACCAAAAATCAGCTCCATAGGATCATCCTAACCCCCCCATTTGTGGAGGACAAAAATGGGGCAGATTTGTGTCTGTCCATTTTTGTCCTCCACAAATGGAGGGGTTAGGATGATCCTATGGAGCTGATTTTTGGTACACCCCCCATCTATGTAAGGGACTTTCAAATGAATGGTTTGGATCATCCTAACAAAGTGGGCCCCCATGTGATTGGGCAAGCTAGCTCACCATAAGTTTGGTGAGCTAGCTTGCCCAATCACATGGGTCCCACATTTTGGGGAGTGATCCAAACCATTCATTTGCAAGGCCTTATCATAGACAGGGGGTGTACCAAAAATCAGCTCCATAGGATCATCCTAACCCCTCCATTTGTGGAGGACAAAAATGGGGCAGATTTGTGTCTGTCCATTTTTGTCCTCCACAAATGGAGGGGTTAGGATGATCCTATGGAGCTGATTTTTGGTACATCCCCCATCTATGTAAGGGACTTTCAAATGAATGGTTTGGATCATCCTAACAAAGTGGGCCCCCATGTGATTGGGCAAGCTAGCTCACCAACAGTTTCCTCATATATATATATATATATATATATATATGTGTGTGTGTGTGTGTGTGTGTGTGCGTGCTTGAATAGTACAGTTATAATAATTAGAATTCTCATAGTCTGATCTGTTGATGCCGAAACTTTGATAATTTCGGCCGAGATTTCGGAAAAAAGGTGAATTTTTAAAAAAAATCCGAAATTTGTTTTGTTTTTTTACTTACTTGGCTGAAACTGAAAATTTTCGGTTTTGTTTGTGGCCGAAACCGACACCAAAATTGACATTTAAAACCTTGCTTGAAACTAATCAGGATAAAACATTTGGAACTTGAAGATGGATATCCATCTGCTGCATATTTTTCCGTACTTAGTGTTCTATCTATATTGGCATTGATCATATCATAGCTTGTTATTCAGTACTGTTGGCAATGTCTGTTGTGTGCGACCAATCTTAGTTTCATGCAAAATGCCCACTTCAAGATTAAACTTGTGAAGGGCTTGTGGGTATGACCATGCTTCTAACAGCATTGCAAACGTTGGTGGAGGAGGTTAATAATGGATTTTCTTAGTTGAAACTGTTTAAGGATTTACCTGTAGTAGGGATATCGCCACCAAACCAAATCGGAAAGAAAACATATTTTGGCATCGTCAGATAGATGCTATCTTTTGAACTAAAGAAAGTTCACAGCAGGTGTTTTTCCAGCATGCAATAATATCTACTGTAGAAGCTGTAGTAGACATGCTGCTAAAGACGACATATAAAGCTTTCCTCTATGTTATGATATCGCCATCTCATAAGAGAAGATGGAAGTCACAAAATTGGAACCGTTTTCTGAAACTTTTCTTTCTCCTATTTGAGAATGCTGAATGAAATGCGTATCAAATGACAAGATTTGTTTGTATGGCTTAAATCCTGGGTGGTTGGTGTAGTTATATTGTTTTAATTAGTTACAAAGTTTATATGTCTGTTCTATCAGTGCTTTTCTTATTTGACCTCACATTTGTTAGTGGGCAAGTTTTCACATTTTCTGTTTTTATGTGTGAGGCAGGAAATGCATGCATGGGCTTAATGCATTAGACCCTGATACTCGACCTGAATATACCACAAATGAACCGAATGGTGTGTTTGAAGTTTCACGCTTGATCTTGAGGATTTTACCTTCTAAAAATGGAACTGTTCTCAGAAGACTCTTGATGACAGTGGTGCGTATCCCAAACTACAAATTGATGGCTCTTGTTATCCTGGCTCATGTGAATCATGCAAATTTCTATGCAGTTTTTTTTTCTTTCTGTTTTTTGTTTTTGATCTATGTAACTGTAATTCTTGCAATTTCTCTTTTTCACAAATCAATTACTATTTTTTGTAAGCTATCTTGTTAGGACTTAGGACTAGTGTGCTATTCTCCATATCATTTGTGATTATGATGGTCATATTTCCTGGTTTGAATGCTAATGGTTATTTTTGTAAAATTTGCAGCTGTCCGTACATATGTTACCTAGATACCGATATGGTTATTTTATATTATGAGAATTGCAAGGATCCGATATGCTTTTGTCAGATATGTTTAGGATCCTTACAAATTAGGAAATAGTGATATGTTTCTATTACAAAAATAACAAAATTTTTTGTACCTCCTATGGATTGTAACTGCTGCATGAGGGGACATCTTGTCCCCTTTCATGTAGCTCTTTATGGTTAATAAAAGTCATCTTTCAAAAAAATAAAAAACAAAATTTTTATTTTTATTGCCCAAAAAAATTATGGTTGACTACGTTTTAAAGTTTGATCTCTCATGTTATGACAGAAACTGATGAAGAAGTGCAATATTGAATTAGTCTGATCAAGCATGAATAGTAATGCTAAAACATTCTATGATCAAAATAAGAAGACAATCAAATAAATGGGAATGATATTCCCACGCTCTAAAAGCGCTATCCGCATGCCAAGACTTGTCCTTTTGTGACATCTGACAGGTTGGGGTAGTAATAATTGCCAGGCCCTATCTTTCAAAAATAAAATAAAAAATTGCCCTGCATTATTGGGTAAAACTCAAAACATACGGTAATTGTTAAGTTGGGGTAGTAATATTTAAAAAACAGACAAGAGATCTTGAAGTGTCACAGTGAATCCTTAAGTATCGGAATCCGAGACGTGTCCGGCATAGGTACTTCTCCCATTTAGAAGAATCTATGCCTGTAACAAATGAACAATTGCAGATCATCTTACATGCACAAACATCCTTGTCATCTTGACTAGAACCCTTTATCTTCTAATTTATGTTATCTCGCCATTTTCTTTTTGGGAAGTGATTTATTCCTTTTCTTCCTCAGGGCCACCCCTCTATAGTGTATTTATGACCACTCTTTTTACACTAAAAGGGAGTGCCCCAAGAAGAAAGGGGGGCAAATATATATTTTTTGAAAGTTGACAGATTTCATTAATATTAAGATAGCATTCGGGACCAGTAGTCCCATCCTGCCTGCATTACAAAATATTAAGGTGGACTGGCCGACATTCCGGCACCAGTCCAAAGGAGATAAACAAAGCATTGACACTGGTTTATTTTCATCTCTGTACATGACAAAAACTGTATTCTTTATATCATCTTTTAATCACAAAATATGTACCACCTATGCGTGCTAAGGCCGCCACTCACTACTGGCCAAAAACCTAGGATCTTAGAAACACTCTCTTGCTATAGTGGGGGCAAATATATCATTTCCCTTCTTTTTTTTTTTTCCTCAGAAAACTATGATTCCAGTTGTGTTAGCAAGCCAGACTACTGTACAAATAATCATTTTACTATGACTCAGCATGCATAGTCTTATCATTTTTCACTTGTTACTTAGCATTTCAAAAACTACATGAATACTCTTGGGTTTTTCTAATGATGAACAGGATCCGGCTTCATTAATTCGAAGTATGACATCGAAGGAGGCAATTTTCTTCCGTCAGTATTTTACTAGGTCTCTTGCTGATGTGCTCCACCAATGGATGACTAAAACTCATGGAAGGTTTATTACAAGACTACATGGTTCTCACATGACAACGATTAATGTACAGCACAGCAGAGAGACGGGTTTGCCTTCAGAATCATCTTCGTTGCTCCTGCGGGACCGCCGAATGAAAGTGATTTTCTACAGGGTTTTAAATGGAGTAAGGAGAGATCCTATATTGATGATGAGATTCTGCTGGACTTCCTTTGTGATATCTATATCAGCGCTGGCCTTAGCTTGTCATCGGTTTCTGGTTTCCTGCTCTGAGATATACATAACGTCAGTAAAAGTTTCACCAAAACGGGTTGCTGTCAGCGTCTAATACTTCTGCACTTTCAGATGTAAAAATGATGTGAAAAGGAAGCTTTATTTCCACCCTTTTTATATAGCCAAGTGGAAATTAGAGAGATTACTTTTATTGGATGCAATATGATGGAGGTAGTGGATGAAGGTAATGCTGACCTTTGGAGGAAATACTAATATTGCCCGAGTGTTTCACACCACATATGGGTGCATTTATTGGATTCCCAGACAATTGAAGGGACCATAGATCATTATCGAGCTTACACGTCATGATAAGTTGCTTCGGAACATAACAGGTTCGAAATTTAGGTCCCATCGGATGACAAGTTGCTCTTTGTTATGATAATCTTGGAACCAAATCACCACATATATCGATGTCAATACAAGATATTATCTGTAATATATGTCAGCTGGTGCTTTCCTTGGCAAGCACTTTGAATTCCTGTCATTGCTCAGTTAACAGATACAATGGAGTACTTCATTATCTATGGTATGCTTTCTTTTTCTTTTTCTTTTTTCTTTTTGGTAGGCAAGCTGGGATTGAACTTCGGACTTCAAGGTTGCAGAACAGAGACTCAATCAACTGAGCTAGAGGCTCAACCCCTATCTATTGTATGTTCCTCTGATCTCATAACCATTTTCCTTGCATACTGCAGAACAAGAGACAGTTGTAACATGTGTCCCATAGCTCTAATGTCCCACATCCGGTCCGTCACTGGTTTTTTTTTTTTTTTTTTTTTTAAGTTCACTCCTGTGATGAGAGACTCTATATTACAACAATACGGCAGGGGTACCGCCCTTGATATTTGATCCAACAGCAGCTCACTTTTTGAGGAGCTGCTGTTGGATCAGATATGAAGGATGGTACTTCCACTGTACAAAGGCCTTATCGTCGTAAGCCCTTATATCATATAATTTCTCCTGTTTTGACTCCTGAAAGAGGTAAAGTAGTTAATTCAACGGTCTAGACCAAGGTCTGCTAAAGACATGATTAAAATAGTTATTTTTTCCTATGGCTGATACAAAATGGGTTTTGTTAACGAGTCTAACATTTTATCAGTCAAGGAAAAACTTCTCAGACAGGTCAAGAGTCTTCTCTTTTGCACCGCGTGTTCATGTAGAATTTACATCTCTTACGTAACTTATTTTGCACGATAAATGTTAATGCAAAGCTATATTGAAATCTTCTAAAACTGCTTAGTTATTTACTAGAAAAAATAAAACTCAACTACTGGAAACTAAACATATTTTATGTGGGCAGTGATAAATCGACCCCCATATTTCTTAAACCGATCACCATATAGGGCAGTGCTGAGAGAGAGGAGAGAGGAGAGAGGAGAGAGGAGAGGCATGGGGGTAGATTTATCACTGCCCTTGGGATGTATGATTATGTCCATTGATCTGATGGCTAAACACAAGTCTAACTAATGGCACTGGTTCTTTCATGATTGGATGATCCTAGTCCCTGGATCACTAAGGTGACTTTTAAGTTTTAAGGTTCAGTCTCTTCCTCTCCTCCTCCCATTCTCCTCACACACTTGAGCCCACCAATATTCCATGGAATTATTTTTCATGGTTGCCAAACACGGCTGTGATCGATCTTGTTATTATGATGAATATAGCTAATGAAATATCTGGCTGGCATGGCTTTGGATTCAGCATCCTATTCTTATTCTGCCCTATTCTGGCATTTGGTTCAAAAAATGAATGGAATAAAAAAGGTGGAAATGACACCGTAGTCGAATCTAAGGTAGGGAAATTCCAAATCCGTTTCCCACCCAAGAGGTGTTATTCTGATTCTCCCACGACCCAAATGAAATTTTTATTAAATGTTTTTAATCAAAATTTTTTTTTCCATTATGTTTTCAAGAGAATCAGATTATGAATTGGAATAGGATGCCGATTCCAATTCCCGATTGAGGGAATTCAAACGCAGAGAGAATCACACATTCTGTTTTTTTTTTTTTTTAAATAATTATACTCCTCGTATGAGAATATCTTTCACGTAAGGACTTCAATAGTCCACCAATATTAATATACGTGGGTCATTGTTTAACCAATGGAAATTGGTGGGCTTATGTTTTGTGTAATCCCGCGTATCTCTCTTCTTGAGAACCAAACACTCCCTGACTTCTATTTTTGCCCTCTAGAAGAAATAAAAACGTATTTGCCCTCGCTCTCTCTCTCCATGCAGTCAAGTGAGTGCGAGACTGCTGCCAAGCCTGCCATGTCAATCGGCGTCCTTGCTCTACAGGGTTCTTTTAACGAACACTTGGCAGGTAGGTTTTCTCTTCTTCTCATCTTTTTCTCTCCTTTCTCTTCCTCTATTTTTTTTTTTACTCTTTGTGATTTGTTTTATTATTATGTAGCACTTAGAAGGATTGGAGTGAAGGGTGTGGAGATAAGGAAGCCTGAACAATTGCAGAATGTTACTGGTCTCATCATACCCGGTGGAGAGAGCACCACCATGGCTAAACTTGCTGAATATCACAACCTGGTTTGTCTTTCTCATACCTTCTTTTTCTTTTGTTCTTTTGCCTTTTTTCTGTTTTTGGGTTTTAAAGTGTTTGTTTTGGTATTTCTGTATATGTTGATATGTGTGAGAAATATGCCTTGGAGAAAAATCAATATGGGAAGGAGTAGTCTTGAAGGTGAAAGATGGGTTCATCACTTTTAACTTCAATTCTTATGTTTTATAGGGATTTTTCGTTGTATATATTCTTCATCTTGTTTTCTCATGCTCCTTTAGCTTTTTTGTCTTCCTATTGTTCTCTTGCCATACAATTTTTGTGAGAAGTATTTCTTAGTAGACCCACATGGAAAGAACTACAAGATTTGCAGATGGAATAACACCACTATACTTAGTACACGAAATTTTTCGCTAGGGTTTGTCTGAAGGAACATGCTTCAGAAGATTTTTGACCCTGTGTGATTGAGGAAACCCATGGTTGTGTGTAGGCATATCTCACACAAACTGATCCACAACATGTGAAAATATACACATGCGTGGGAAAAACCCATGGTTGTGTGTAGGCATATCTCACACAAACCAATCGACAACATGTGAAAATATCCACACGTGTAGGATCGCAAATGATACGTGCCTAGATGGGTCCCATTTAGAATGGAATAAATTACTTTCTTATTTTAGAGAATAAGATCAGATCTAGTAAGATTCGATATATTTAGTAGCTTGATAGATTAGAATATTAATTTAGATTAGTATAATCTTTATTTAGTTATTTTTATATTTATCATAAGATCTTTCTATGTTATCTTGAAGTGCTTTATATAAGCACATGCTACTATAATGGAAATCAATGAATGAAGAAATTATCTTAGAATTGTGTCTTTGCACAAAGGAGGACTGATCCTTCCCTCGAAGTGGATCAAGAGGCTGATCTTCCCTCTGAGAAGATCAATCACGTTACATACCGATTCGTGTTCGTAACAAAGTGGTTCAACGGAAGTATGTGCTTCTATATGTTTTCGGAATATATTGAATCATGTACGCACTGTTAGATATCATAATTTTATTTTGGTATACTTAACTAGAGAAGCGATTGTATAAAATTATGGTATTTAACCGAGTGAGTGTATTAATTGAAGTCGAGGAATTAAGTATGGAATTATTTTTACGTGTAATTATATTTAATTTGAGTATGTTTAGAATACTCAACAGATACAAGATACTTAAATATAATTACCCTGGTGATACTTGATGATCTATCATGCCAAGATAGAATTTTGTTTTTAATTTTTTCTAAATATTAACAACTTAATTTTTTGCAAAATTAATATATTATATATATTTGTTTTTATCAAATGGTTTGTTACTGGAATTTATAAAATTTCCATTACACTATTTTGGCCAATCAAATCAACGAACTGTTTGAATAAAGGAAATCCAAAAATAATCAAATAGTTAGAGAAATGAATAAATCTCATAATGAACTCAATACAAAATGGGGTTTAATAACTATGATTAATTGGGAAACTTTTGAGAGAATTGTGCATGTATTGGTTGATACTGGTTGTATTATCGGTTCGATGCCAGTTATTTTGATAATTACAGGACAGGTTATGGGATTGACCGATTTATCCCTCAAAACTGGAATTTTTTTAGTGGAATTAGGGAAGCCAATAAAAACCATAAAGATCTCCACTCCCTCACAACTTTGAAATGGAGAACACTCGAATTTGGAGATTGGAAGGGAGTATCATCATTCTTGCGGTTAAACAGGGAGTGGATCAAAGTGGTCTGCAAATTTGACTCCAAGAGATCAGTATCCACTTGGCAGATATTGTTGATTTTTCATCAATTTTGTTATGCTTATTTAACAAAATATACCTTAAGGGCCTCAATGGATGCCACTCAAATAGGCCCTTATTTGAAAATAAGCTTATTTTATTTTGATCTTATTTGCAAATGGGAACTTAAAGCCTCATTGGAAACCATTAACTGTAAGATTTTGAGGACTGTTATAAACATTATTTGCAAATAATCATATTTTACTTTAATAATCATATTTTACTTTAAAAGCATTTGCATATAAGATTATATGCAAATCATTGTTGGAGGTATCCAAAGAGGCCCTAAATTAATGAACTTGCGTATAAAAGTAGGGTTGAAGATCAAGGATTTCCCATCCCTCCCCTTCATTATATGTCCTTTTCTCGATATTACATCTCTGTTTTTATCTTTAGATAATTTCTGTATCTTGTAAGTCCACCTTGACAAGCACATGTAATAATTCAGTAGTAATTTGATGAAATGGGTGCTTGCTTATTCTGTTAGAATTCACACAAGTGGTGAAATAACCAATGAGATTTTGCATATGTCCTCTTGATTTGCAGTTTCCTGCCCTACGAGACTTTGTTAAAACAGGGAAGCCTGTGTGGGGGACTTGTGCAGGGCTTATTTTCTTGGCAAATAAAGCAGTTGGTGAGTAAATGTGCGATTCCTGTCCAATTCTGTCTTTTTCGTAACCTTCATAACAATTTGGTTTGACGAAATATGCTTCTCAGGCCAAAAGTCTGGAGGGCAAGATCTCGTTGGAGGTTTAGATTGTACTGTCCATCGAAACTTCTTTGGTAGTCAGGTACTTTTTGATTCTTCTTCATGTTTGTTAAATTTATTGACTGTGAACTTTGCTTTAACGATCTATTTTTCTTAATCACTAAACAGTATTCAGTAATGCTTGTTTCCAGCATATGGTGGCTGATCTACCTCGCCATTTTTGCAGCTTCAAAGCTTCGAAACAGAGCTTTCAGTGCCTGAAATTATAGCAAAGGAAGGGGGCCCTGCAACTTTTCGTGGAGTGTTTATTCGCGCGCCTGCAATCTTGGAAGCAGGACCTGATGTCGAAGTGCTTGCTGATTACCCTGTTATGCTGGAAAAATCATCGAGTTCAAAATCTGTTGACGAAAGTCAGAAGGTTTGTTACCTTATTTTCTTTCTCAGCTGCCTTCTCGAGGGGTTTATGACCTGCTACTACTTTAAAATGTTTTTGGTGTGTGTTTTTGCTACTCTCTTTTCCTATCCATAATTATTGAGACCCATTCAAATATCCCTTATCCTAATATAGTAGAGGGCTATTCAGTGACTAAATAATTCCTGCGAGGATGCCTCTACTTTCTCATCACTGGGTCTAGTGGCATTACCTTCTATAGGGAAATCTCGCTATTCCAATCCTTGGATAGATGCTGCCTTTTAAAAATGATGAAAACTTTCAATAACTTTCAAATTATTGAGTGCTTGAAACGGATGTAGATATATTTCATCCACCATTCTGACTAATATAATCTGGGAAAGTGCCCAAAACCAGATTGGGTTGGCTTTTGATGGAAATGAAAGGGAATAACTTATCAAATTAAGCTTTAATTCAAAGAGAATAACTTATTAAATTAAGCTTGAATTATATGTATTGGATGAAAAAATGGCAACCAATCACTTTTTGCAGTTCTTTTTTTGAAATGGTCACTTTTTGCAGTTCTTATGTAGCTTCTTTCTTGTATCAGGAACTCTTTTGAATCTAGAGGGAGGTAGTTCTGTTTTAGTTAGCATGGAAATGTGTATGTTAAATTTCAGGAGGAAATTTGAAACCTTTCTACGAATATGTGACTGTTTATTTTTTTTCCTTTTTACCATTTATATTTTTTTAGTAGAAGTTAACTGGTGTTATGAAAAAACGAAGAGATACAAAAGCTAAACTACAATGGGGTCGTGGTTGCCACTCCACTAAGAATCCATCTTAATACTCATCCAACCCTCCCCCTGCCACACACATGTACGCACAGATGCAAGCACGCACGCACACACACACACACACGCACATCCATCCCTCTACTTAGTTTGCCTATCTCATTAATGATGTCACCCCACCGACATGTCCCCCTACACTTTCGATAACCTCAATTCACTGCTTTTTGAGTCCCTTACACTTTTGGTAATCTTAATTCACTGAGTGCCTCCGAATTTGTCGAAAAAGATGCAAGGACCAATAAGGACCACCCTCGCATTGGCCTTGTTGGAGTCTGCTACTCTAACGAGACTTGAAAGGGCCACAATACCTTGCCATTGCTATCTCTAAACACCCCTCCTATGCCGAATGGATTGGGAATGGGAACCCAGCTAGCGGTTCTATGCCTCTTTGTCAGACAACCTACAATGATTTCTTCCACTACACAAAAAAGTCTTGGTAGCGATCCCACAAGGGCCCGACTTGGCAACACATACTTGATTTCTCAAAGAATCTAACTGAAAGAGCAGTGAGCCTTGTTGAAAATGCCATGGTTCCTTTTTTCCATCAAGATGTGATGAACCGACTCTTTTTTCTTTTTTCATGGCATACACCTTTTCCCCAAGTGAAAGATCTTCAATTTTAGCACATCCAAAGTGTTGATTTTTTAAGAACTGTCCAATAGGAGGATTGGATTCTAAATGAGATGGATGACATCCAAATCCTTCTCCAAAACCCATATTTCTCACTGCCTTGGCAAGCAATGAGAAAAAGGATCATATGATGAAATCACCTCTTCGCTTGTCCACCCCCATAGGTGACTTTCTTCATCTTCTAGAGAAGGGAAGACCCTCTCTAAAGTTGTAAAAGCCTGATAAATTATTTAAGACTTTGACCCTTTAAATTCTTAGGAATTCACCCCCAAGCAATCATTCTCCCCATCTGCTTATAACATTGTTGAACTTTTGCATCTTTTCCATGACACTAACTGATATGAGAAGATTTAGTAATGCAAGGAAAAAGGTATGCCTCCTAACGAGAGATATATCCAAAATCTTACCATATTCCCCTTCCCGATTCTTAACTTTACCCACGACAATAACTCATTCCTAACCTGATAGACCAAACCACCAAACCTCCATGCACCTAAACCTAACGCCTCCCACTCTTCTCAACCCTCTCCGTATTTTTTTCCCTTCCCAAATCTTCATCCCAAGGATAGTTTTACCTAAACCCAATCCCCTCCCCATTTGGTTTTGCATACAGACTCCCTGCTTAGTAGATGCTTTATTTTCCTCACCTCTTCCTCCCCAAAGAAAATCCTCTATTATCTCTCAATCTTTTTGGAAACTTAGGAATCTTGAACAAATACATGAAATAGGTAGGAAAATTGGACAGGGAGTGCTTTTATTAGAGCTATTTTCATTTTAAAAGATAGATGACTATTTTCTTTCTTCACCCTGCGAGTTTCCTTTCCATATGCTCCACCATCAAGGTCCACAAAAGTTTACCATGCTGTGTGCATACTAACTGGAAGGTCCAAATAAGACATTGGTAAGGAATCCACTTCACAAACAACAATCCCAATAAGATGCATCTTCCTCACTCATAGTCTCAAATATCAATACTTTTCAAAATATTGCGATATCTTTATAAAACACCAAAATCACAAAATTTTCCGAGATAATGAAAAATATTGAGATATGTTCATATTTTATTTTTTTACTTTGAAACAATCACGGAAATATCACAATTAATTCATGATAGTATTTGTTGACCTAGTTTTGTTCTTAAAATATCCCGAGATACATCCTTCCTGCGAAATTCCTGAGACAAATATTTGTATGTCACTCGATAAATTGAAGCCAGGTTTACCAGCTGAGCGAGAGCTTCAGGTTTACCACCCTATTCTTCGAATCTTTCCAGGAAATTTAGGATATTATTTGGACATTAGAGGTGAGATATTGAGACTCTCTGTCTTCCCCTCCAGAGAAAAACGTCCTCAATTAGTCCCCTTTCCTTGGCATACATAAAAGATTATAGGGGCTTCTGATGTAGTACTGAGGTTGAGGATGAGGCTGATTGACATAGGCGAAAGGTGGAAAGTCCAAAAGTCATTAAAACATATGCAGGGAGATGGAAATAGGGACTGTTCATGGCCCAGAAATGGACCAGAAACATCGACCTTGGAAGAGAGAAAATGCTACTGTCCCTAATGCAATATCTGATGTAGATGGTGCCCACTTATGGATGATGCAAAGTTTACCTTGCTCATTTATGTGCTGTTTTTAGTCCAATAGCTGCTGTGGTTCTTTTTTCTTTTCTTTTTTGTTTTATTTTTTGAAAGTCATCAGTTTATACTGTCTGTGTGTGTATGTGATTGGGATCATCAGTTTATACTGTCTTTGTGTAGTAATCTCCAAGGTTGCCAGAGCGGGAATCGAAACGGGAATCGAAAGCGGGAATCGTGAAATCGCCGGGGAATCGTCGGGGAATCGCTGGGGAGTTGGGCATCGCCAGGGAATCTCCAAGGCTTCGCTGGGAAATCACGTTTCACATAACATTAAATCGCGTTTCCCAAAAGTAAGAATCGAGTTTCCGGGGAATCATAAACCACGATTCCCAAAAGTGGGATCGGGTTTCCGGCGAATCCGAACCGGGATACCCAGTTTTTGGGGATTCGAGAAGATTCCTGTTTCGGATTCGAGAACCCGGGAATCGAGGTTCCCCACTCCCAGGGAAGAATCCTGCTTCCTTGGTAATCTCTCCATAGGATTTTTCCAGTATATATATATATATATATATATATATATATATATATATATATATATATATATATAAGATAAATGTATGTATGCATGCATGAGTGTTTGTATGGGACTCTGTTTCAGCTTTTTTTTTTTGTGGGGGTTTTTGAATAAAAAGAAAAGAAGCTGGGTTTTGTTGTAGGGTTTAAATTGCAATTTGCTGTTCATGGAGCTATTTTGGAAAGAAGACTCCAGTTCAGAAGAATTCTGCATTTATTTTCTTAGGATATGGTATACAGTTGTAATCAACAGTCCAGATCTATTTCTGCAGCATTTCTTAGGTTTGTTACCAGTCGAAATGTTAGTTACTGTGATTTTTACATTAATTGTTTGTCTATTAGTTGACCAAAGATTTGAAGTATATTGATGTTAGCTGTGATCAGGAGCTTCCCGTCTCTCAGTTTCTTTTATAATTTGCATTAGCTTCTGCAACGCTTCGCCCTTAGCTTATGCTTAATATAGGCAAGATTGGGGAGGCTTTGACTTGCCTTACTAATAGGTCAATTGATTGGTATTCAAATGCGGGATGAGAAGATCATGTGGCTGGAAAGTGTAACCAGTAAGTTCTTTTCAATAGATCCTTATAATTAGACCCCCTTTGTTCGGAGGCATCCCTACTCCCAAATTTATGCCCTGCTGGTCTATTTTGCTTAGTTCCTTAGATAGAGTTATCTTGTGCCTAACAATCATGAATAAGAAGATAGAGGATTCCCTTGTGTAAGTCCCCTGGAGCTCACGGAGAAAATATCGTTGGTTTGCTATTCGCCAAAATTAAGAAAGATGGATGCAGAATACATTCACGAATCCAACCATTCCATTTCTTTCCAAAACCCATCCTGCCTAGAAAGGCACAAATCTCCAATTTACATGGGCATACACCTCATGCATGTCAATTTTGCAGACAAGATGATTTTGCGTCTCCCCCATCCCTTTTCTTCCAATAGTCTAGAAACTCATTAGCAATGAGAACTCCATCCAAAATTCGGCATCTGTCCATGAAAGCAACCTGATACAGCGGGATAATTTCCCCCAAACCTTTATGTCTTCGACATGATCTTATACAGGCTCTCAGCTAAGCTTGTCAATGTGTTCTAGTTTTGTCACACCGAGTCAGTCAGAATCTCCTTTGATTCACCCGAGTTAATGAAACATTGGCTGTGTCCATCAATGCCATGCCCAGGTCAGCTAGGTTTTACCTTCATCGAGTTCTCATTCAAGTCTGAGTTTTTAAGCACTCTTTCTAGGAGGAGATTATTACCTTCCTTTGCTGGTTCAGTGATTTGTTCAAGGTCTCTCTACAACATCTTGGCACTTATTTTTCGAATGCACCAAAGGTCATTCTTAAGCTTCTTTTGGGAAGTTCAGAGTTATTTTTTTTTTGTGGACTCTCTGTTATATTCAGATTAGCCATTATGTTAATTCTGGAACCAAATTGACGTCATTGTTCTTTTGGGTAACTTTAAGGCCTCTATGAACTGTTCATAAAGTTAAAAGAAGAAAGTAATTGTAGTTCTTCTCTTTGTAGTATGTAATTACCCTATTTTGTGCAAAATGGCATATAAATAACTGTAGCCCTGATTTGTTATGATTAGGGAGGAAACTTACACAAATTTTGGAGGGATAACTACCAAAATACCCCTAGCTGAAAATGAAAATTTAGATTTTCCATGAAATTATCATAATATGCCACTAGCAATCGATTTAATCAGCCTTTCTCATTTTATCCAATATTTATGATGTTTTCTTATTTTGCGAAAATTGGCATATAAATAACGCTAACGCTGATTTGTCAAGATTAGTGAGGAAACTTACACCGAAATTTTGGTGGGATAACTAAGAAAATACCCCTAGCTGAAAATGAAAATTTAAATTTTCCATGAAATTATCATAATATGCCAGTAGCAATCGATTTAATCAGCCTTTCTCATTTTATCCTTTAATTATGATGTTTTCAATATCAGAGGAGTATTGGGAACTATGTTCATGTTCACTTCGCAAGACGATTTCCATGGCGACCTTATTTTCATTTTCACAAGGATATATCAGTCGGGTAACTTCTTTAGTGTAGTCTACTAGGGCTTTATGTTCTGTGCTCTAAACATTTTATGAACCGTGTTACAGGAGAAACCTAAGTCTGAAGAAAAAGTGATCGTAGCCGTAAAGCAAGGGAACTTGCTTGGAACTGCTTTCCACCCTGAATTGACTGCAGACACCCGATGGTAATTGCTCACTTATCAAGCAACTCATTATGATAGCATTACAAGCTACTTAACAAGCAGAACCTACTTTTTGAAAAATTGCCCTGTGAGATACGCACCTGTGTGCTTATTAGGATAAAATCTCAAACTATCTTCTCTTTTGTGTTTGTCTGCTATTATTTGCATTTTCATAATTTCAATTTATTTTTTGGTATTTGGAAAAGATCAAGTATTTTGGTGCTGGGCACAAAGTAATGTAGAAAACATCATATGTTGGCATGCCATAGTATTGGAATCTATAACATTGTATAGACATCATTTCATAAGAGAAGAAAAAAAAAGACATCTTGTCATAGACGCACAGCATATAATAATGTGTCTGGATTCATAGAATTTTAGACACACGGGGAGGGCTGGATTCGGAGGAGTCATCCAAGATTCAACAGGAAGAATCATTATGTCTTACTCAGGTCCAGCTGGTAATTGCGAAGCCAATGAAGCAGAGGCGAGGGGCCTTCTTGCGGGCCTCAAGTGGTTTTAAACGCATAATATTGGACCCTTAATCGTCGAGGGGGATTCATCCAATGTCATCGCCTGGGCGGGCAACCAGTGTAGTGGCCCTTGGAGGCTTTACCACATTCTAGACGAAATTAGAGATTTGATTCGTATTCTTCGTCCCCAACTGGGTCACCGGATAAGGTCTGTAAATACCATGGCGGATGCTCTAGCCAAAGAAGGGGTTTCCTTACCATCGTTGAATATAGTCTGTTCTGATATTATGGGCTCTTTGTAGCGGCTTCTGATAGCCCTTGTAGTTTTTTCACCTCTTTGCAATGGGGACAACTTGTCCCCTCTTTTTTTTCGGAGTAAATTTCGTTTACTTTCAAAAAAAAAAAAAAAAAAATTTTTTTTAGAAACAACATAGTAGCCGTGTTGTCGGGAATCCAATACACGTATCTGAATGTGGCAAATCCTTTAAAAGGTGTATTGTGTTTTCTTTTTCTACCTGGTGGATGGGCCGAGATTCCCTGACCTCGAGGTTTCTGCACAGCACTGTTTAATTGAGCAGATGGAGTCATGAAATGTCTTTGTCACGGAGATGTGAACCAGTATTGTATGATGGCATGAAGACGGTCCAGAACAAATCATTCGCACCATATGATGCTCCGAATTTGCTATGAATATTGTACTCGTGACACGGATGTGGTTGGGTGGTTCTTTTGGACTGTTCATTTAGTGGGCCCAATGTGGATGAGTCATTGTGCAAAAATCACTGACTAGATGATCCTAACTGTTAGATATGTGTAATGCAAATTGACAGTTAAAGCTCAAAAAGGCATCCTATTATGGCTGTCCATCTGCAGTCCACCAATCAGGGGTTAGGTTTTTCCAATTGAATGAACGTTGGGCCATTGGCAATCCAAAGTGGGACCACACTTACCCGATTGATGATCCAGATCCACAGTCCACGATCCACATCTGGTGTTAATTGTCAACTCTGGCTTGTTTCTCTAATATATCTTTGATACTATCTGTCAAAAACTGTATGAACTTCTAGGCATACCAAGTACCATTCAAAAAACTAAAATAAAAAATCTACGCATATTAAGTTTGCTTTGCCTGACTTCTTATTCGGTAAGAGTCATAAGTTTATGCGAAACTTTCTTGAATTCTTCCCAATGCTTTTGTTCAAGTTTCTGGGCATTGCTTGTGCAGGCACAGTTTCTTCTTGAAAATGGTGGGTGAGGCTGGAGATCAGAAGTTGACTGCAGAAGGAGGGGATCTTGGTGATCATCAAACACCTAATGATCTCCCGATATATCAATAGCAAGGAGAAAGATGATACATATCTAATATCTGCATCCATGTTTTCATTCTACGTTTTCACCATTCATCAAAAGTGATATATCCATAAGTTTGTTTATACTTTATATCCTTTCAACAGCAGCAAATCTTTCCAATTGGCAGATTTGCTTTGGAAATTGGGCGATCCTAGTTGTGCAAATTGCTGTTGTACACAATAGTGAACCATAGCTCTCTTTTTACCCATCATTCATTTGATTTTTTTTATTTTTTATTTTCAAGGTCTTTAGCTATATTGTCAAAATGCTTGCTGCAAAGACATGGTTGCACTGGAATAATATTGTTGAAAAGATGCATGATCATGAGGTTATCTGACAACTATTCTGTACAACAGAAACGAATTTAAATTGCATTTGTGAGATGAAAATGGAGAATGGTAAGAGTAAGCAAACTTATCTCAGCTGGGGAGCAACAAGTCTAGGCTCCCTTGGAACTTTGGCAACTTACACCTTTTACAGTCTTATGGATCATTTGGACACATTGAACTTGTAGGAATATTTTTGAGGATAAATCTTATACCTTAAGATGGATGTTATGGAAAATCAAATTCACGGTGGGATCTCAGGCTTTGCAACAATAGCTTCTCACTAGTTTTTCAGTGGCCAATATCATTAGAAATCGGAATTCATTTCTGATTAGCACCGTCATTTGGCAACCCAGGCATGGCAGGTATTGGAGGTGTTTTTAGTAACTCTATGGGCTACATCATCTCCTTTGCTGGCCTAATTAGTTATAGCAAGGGGGTTTAGTCGTGCGTGTTTTTAAGTCCCTAAGTCCCTGATGGACTTTGCCAAATTGTCCATAACTCTTTTGGGACTTGGACTTTAATGTGCGGACACTTGGGACTCTAGAGACTCCAATGGGAACTTTTTAGAGTCACGTGGACATTGAAATCACACGTTTGTCATCAACAAATACATGACTTTGAAGTTTAGAGTTTTAATAATCAATTTTTTAAATACAGAGGGTTGTTTCGGTTTAATTAAAATTATCTTCTTGTTTTTTCAGTGTGATTTATATAATCACAGTAACCTTGAGTTTTACTGTTTCCCATGGATTTGTGAGCCCTAATGGATCAAAACACTAGTGTGCATTTGTGGGCCCTCCTAATGGATTAAAATACTAGTGTGCATTGTTGGCCGCACTAGTGCTTCCAAGTTGTTGCATGGATTTGATTTTTTTTATTTTTATTTTAGTATTGAAGGGCAATATCAATAAAATAGATTAAGAAGTAACGGATCTTGGTGGATTTGAACCACCATCCTCTTGAGAAATTTCCGATTATACGCAATTTCCCAAGTGCTCTACCATTTGAGCTGAAGATCCACATCTTGGCTTCATCTTGAGCATACGAAATTCAAGTAAGGGCAAAATATGAGTAAAAATAAAACCCAAAAAGTAAAAATATCAAATCCAAGAAGTAGTTAACAGATCATTGATGGAGTATCTTTTGCAGGGAAGAGAAGAAAAAGAGAAAATGGAGTGGCCCGACTAATCAGGAAAATAGTGGAGGCAAACTTCGTTGAAAATGGCAGAGACCTGTCACTCTAATCTGAACTCTGCATTATGTATTTGAAAAAACCAGTGAAAACTTCTCTTGTAGATGCTGCTTGCCACTATAAATTCCAATAACTATCAGACCTTTGAAAGAGACTTAAGTAGAGGATTCCTTGTAATCAATAGTTGTTGAAGGATTTCTAAACTCAGAGATTGATTTCAAACTATCATGGGTTCTTCTGATGAGACACAACTAGTGTCCATGTGTGGCCAATCCGAACAGTTAACTGATCATGTACTATTAAGCTTATTTTCAACAAGACAACATGCAAGTCATGCTCTTAAACTGAAATGTCAATTCCATTTATAACCTTACTGCGAGCAAACGATCTGAAACAGAGAATTGTGATTACAGAAAATTTATTACATTTCAAGCCAAAGCAGTTATTGTTCGAGCATCTAGTTAAATTTATTACATTTCTGTTTTACAGGCTGATCCCCCAACCGTTTGAAAGGATAAGATGTGGTGCTTTTTAGCTGTTTTCTTCTTGGCTTAGTTTAAGAAAGCAGGGTGATAAATTCGCCCCCTACAAGTCCCCCATTCGCCCCTTTTACCTTTTTACTCTGTTTGATGATCTAAACCGTTAATTTGTTTGGGCCCAACGTAAATAGGCCTTTCCATAAAAATCATATCTATAGGACCATCATATTGTTCTATTTGTAAAGGTCTATAGAGCAGAGTGTTTTGATTATCTTATAGAGATAATTTTATGAACAAAGCCTATTTACGTTGGGGTCCGACAAATGATAAGTTTGGATCTTCAAACAAGACGGGCCTGATAAATTTTCTATTAAATACGCGTTATATGGCGTCCTTACTTGCGCACATGTATTTTATTATTTAAAAAAAGAAGAAGTGGGCCTACGTTGTTCAAAGATTTAAACCATTCAGTTGTTGGACCACAACGCGAATAGGGTGTACCTTGAAAATCATCACCATATGATGATCTAACATTCCAATCTATAGAGATTTCTATATGGTATAGTCGTATTAGAGGGTTAGGATCATCCATTGGAAATGATTTTTGACGCATAATCTATTTACATTGGGCCCAAATGGGTTGGATCTTCGAACAAGGTGGGCTCCGGTTTGGGTTTTTTTTTTTTTTTTTTTTTTTTAAATATACAAGCTGATGCCAAGACCATATTTTGTGGGGGCACATCTATTATATGGTACAAAAGATGACTGTGAGTAGGTGTAGTCTCTTTATTCTTAAAAATACACTTGTCTAACTTGTTCGAAAATCCAAACCATTCCATTGTGTGGCCTCAAATGTAAATAGGTTGTAGCCTAAAAATCATCTCCATTCTAGGATTCTAACTCTTCTATTTATGAAGGTTTATATAGGTTATCCTCTATCTATTGATCTCTATTGATCGGAGGGTTAGGATCATCCTATGGAGATGATTTTATCGGCATGGTCAAAGGGGCCGACAAGTGAACGGTTTGGATCTTAGAAAGAGGTGGCCTCATGTGATTATTATTATTTTTTAAATTATGCTTATATGGTGTCCCCACTTAGGTGGTATGTATTGTTTTAAAAATACAGGGAGGTCTGGAAGATTTGCAAGAGAAGCTGGAATCTCGAGGGGTGGTAAGCCATGGAATTTGATGAGAATTCTAAGGAGAAGAGAGGGGCTTTTTTTGTTTGTTTCGTTTGTGAGGGGGAAACTTAAAGGAGATTTGACCATTCTCTCTGTCCACTGAAGCTCCTATTTCCCCTCTCAACCACCAACACGTTTTTTTTTTTCGGTGGTCTGTTTTTTTCTGCCAAGAGAATCAGATTTGGCCTCTCCTCCCCTCCCTCTCTCATTTCTCTTGTGTTGTCATTGAATCTTAGCATGTGAATTTTACTTCAATGCAGATATAGTAGGGATGACGAATATGAAGATGAGACCTTCACTTTTGACAGAGAAAGCGCCATTGAATCTCAGCATGTGAATTTTGCTTCAATGAAGATACAGTAGGGATGACGAATATGAAGATGGAACCTTCACTTTTTGATAGAGAAAGCGGCTCAAAATCCTACTTAATTTTGTGATCTTATCGCATGTATTACTATTAGTACACTAAAAAGAGAGAACACCATCCACATCTAATTAGCTACAATGAATGATCTGTTTTCCGGTTCCTTCAAGAAGTACACGGACCTGAAACAGCAGGTCCGTATTGACATGGAGAATGGGCCAATGGCCGACGGGGAGATAGGAGGGAAGGAGAGCGTAAACCTTGACAGGTTCTTCGAAGACGTGGAGAATGTCAAGGATGACATGAGGGTGGTAGAGAGGCTCTACAAGCAACTCCAAGAGATGAATGAGGAAAGCAAAACAGTACACAACGCGAAGACCGTTAAGGACCTAAGAGCGCGAATGGACACCGATGTGGAGCAGGTGCTCAAGCGGGTGAAAATCATCAAGACAAAACTAGAGGCACTAGACCAGTCCAACGTTGCCCAACGGAACGTCCCTGGTTGTGGGCCAGGGTCGTCGGCCGATAGGACCCGGACGTCTGTGGTGGGTGGGATCGGAAAGAAGCTCAAGGACCTCATGGATGACTTCCAAAGCCTTCGAGCCAAGATCACATCTGAGTACAAGGAAACGGTGGAGCGTAGGTACTATCAAACAACCAATTACTCCAAATGCTTAAGTTGTTAGAGATGGTGTTATTTAATCATTTCAAGACTCCCCTTCATGTGTGGCACCTCCTCCGTTACAAGTGGATTTTTAATATCAAGGAGTTGTTGGGTGTTGAACCCAGGACATGCCTTTAGGCAATAGCTTTGATGCCATGTGAAACAACCAATTACTCCAAAAGCTTAAGCTGTTAGAGATGGTTTTCTTTTTCCCGAAATGGTTATAGTTAGAGATGGTGTTATTTAATCATCTATACTTCAACAGGTACTTCACGATCACGGGGGAGAAAGCTGATGAACAGACAATAGAGAATCTCATCTCTTCAGGGGAGAGCGAGACGTTCCTCCAAAAGGCCATCCAGGACCAAGGACGAGGCCAGATCCTTGACACCATATCTGAGATCCAAGAGCGCCATGATGCTGTCAAGGAGATTGAAAAGAATCTCCTTGACCTACACCAGGTTTTCCTGGACATGGCCGCTCTAGTGGAGGCACAAGGGCAACATCTCAATGACATAGAGAGTAATGTGGCACACGCCAATTCATTTGTGCGGAGAGGGACTGAGCAGCTACAGACGGCAAAGGAATACCAGAAGAGCTCAAGGAAGTGGACATGCATTGCTATGAGCCTTGGTGCAGGGATCATCATTGTATTGGTTTTGCCTATTCTACTCAGACCAAGATAGGAGAGAAAGGGAGAATTTCCATAATGGGAACATTCATTTTCCCAATTGATAGAACTATATGGAGCAAATGGAGGGAGACATCTTCTAAAAAGAAAATTGTTCAATGTAAGAAAAAGAAAATCCCTTAATTGGCTTGTATTTGTATTCACATTTTAAGTTTCTTCCTGTAGTTTTGTCCATTTTTTGAGAAATTTTGTTTCACATTGAAATGGCATTGTCATGTCCTGCTGTGAAAAAAACGGAAACACATACATGTATAACAGAGAGTGCATATGAATTGATGCCTATATACTGTGAGAGAAGAAGAATGTGATTGTATCTAAATTGTCAATCAGCATAAATAAAACAGAGCCATTCCAGTACATTCACCTGACAAAATTATGATGAGTACACTCACTTGAAAAAATTATGATGCAACTTATAGAAAATAATCATAATAAAAAATCAACAATTATTATAAGTGGTATAAAACTAAAATGGTGGGGCCTTTTCGGGTTTTTGTGGCCCTCTTATGGGTGGGGCCTTTTCGCATTGTCATTGTTGATCTTGGGGATGTCTTGTCCCTTTGTACTCTCTCTGATATAATGCAATTTTCGTTACCTCTTCAAAAATAAAAATAAAAATAAAACTAAAATGGTGTAGTTTGCTTCCATGTGAAGGACTTACCTTCCCCATTCAGGGAGTAATTAACTGAAGAAATTAATTAAGTAGTCAATTTTAATCATCCTCACTGCCATCATCATTAGATCAACTCAGAGAAAATCCACCATCACCAGTAGCCACCACAAGAACAGGAGCCATTCTTAAAATGATGGAAGCGACTCGGGTCCCTCACTATAATTTCATGATCAATGATCTTAGAAATGAAAGTGATGGCACTGTGGCAGTCGCCACAGACACGCAGGTTCTTGGTGATCCGAATGGGCAATCCGGGGGATGAGGTCAAAATGCCATACGCAAGAGCCAGCTTTTCGCTATGCTCAACGAGAAGGGACCCTTTCTCCTCGTCATCCACATCATGTAGTGCAAAGCTTGTCTCTGGCACATACCCCATGGCCTTAATGCGTTGCATCAAGGTCGCAAGGACTGCATATATCTGTTGTGATTGCGGGTGGGACCTGTCCCCAACGAAGAATGAAGCAGTGCCCTTCTTTCCTTGAACCCAGCTGCACCCAGGTCTCTTCTTGATACCCGCTTTTTTCATCAAGCTTCTGATCCGGGCCACATCTCTCCAACGCCCGGCATTGGCATAAATGTTCGAAAGGAGTGTATATGATCCATCATTCTCTGATTCCAACTGTAACAACCTTTGTGCAGCATATTCCCCAAGCTCTACATTGGCATGAATCCTACAGGCGCTGAGTAATGCCACCCACACAACTGCACTGGGTTCCATAGGCATGCCCTCAATCAACTCTCGGGCTTCATCCAAACGTCCTGCACGGCCCAGGATATCAACCATACAAGCATAGTGCTCAACACCGGCGGCCACCCCAAAATCCCTACTCATGCTGGTGAAGTAATTCAGCCCATGATCAACCATGCCGGAGTGGCTACACGCATAGAGCACGACAAGGAAGGTAACTCCGTCGGGCACCAGCCCTGCTTCCTGCATTTCATTGAACCGGCGAAGTGCATCATCACCATGGCCGTGCATTCCATACCCTGTCATCAGTGACGTCCAAGAGACAGCATTCCTCTGAGACATTTTATCAAACACGTTTCGTGCAGCGTCAATGTCACCACTCTTGGAATACATGTCTATAAGGCAATTGGAGACAAACGACATCACACCCTCGTACTGGTTGCGGGTTACATAGGCATGAATTTGTCTACCAAACCGCAGGGCTGCTAGGCGCCCGCAAGCCATCAGAACGCAGGATATGGTAAAAGCATTCGGCTTGGCGTTGGTCCCAAGCAGCATTTGGGAAAAGAGTTTCAAGGCATGGTTGGCATCCCCGTGTTGAGCATGACCGCCAATCATGACAGTCCAAGTCACCACATTTCTTTCAATCAGTGGTATAGAATCAAACAAGGCTCGGGCGGCATCAAAACTCTTACACTTGGAATACATATCTATGATACCATTCTTCACCATAAGATCGTCACCATCCTCATAATTGGCCCAATTCACATGGCATCGGAGCACGTGACAATGTGTCTCCTTCCCTTGAAGCAGACCTCCTACAGAAGCACAAGCAGATAAAAGGGAGACAAGGGTGACCGCATTGGGCTCCGATCTCGCAAGCTGCATCTGCCGGAACACATCCAATGCCTTATCCCCATGACCCCTTTGAGCGTACCCTGCTATCACTGCGCTCCAAGTCACCACATTCAGCTCAATTCTCTCCTCGCGCATTTTCTCAAACAGTTCCAAGGCTTTCCCAAAGCTCCCACTCTGAGAATACCCAGTAACCATCGCATTCCACGACACAACATCCTTCCTCTTCATGCCTTCAAACACCCTCAGAGCTTCCCTCATCATCCCACATTTCGCATACATATCAACCATAGCATTGCCCACAAAGATATCCCATAACAGCCCATTTCTTACAGCAAAACAATGAATTTGCTTGCCTTGTGATGAAGCTCCAAGGGAAGCGCAAGCGGGAAGAATGTTAACCAGGCTCACCACCTCAGGCCTCTTTGCATCTTCCCTTTCCATCATCCCCACAAAGGTCTCCAACGCGCCACGGTAATTGCCACTCTGTGCATAAGCAGCCACCATCGAATTCCACGACACCACATCATCTATCCTTCTCTCAGTAATTTCATCAAACACTTGGCGCGCATCCTCTATTGCCCCACACCTCGCGTACATTGCCACCAACGCGTTGCATACGAAAACATTGGATTCAAATCCGCCTCTAGTAACAACTGTGTGAACGGCCGTGCCTCGACGAAAAGAAGGCAACTCACCGCACGCTTTGAGGACGAAAGGGAAGGTATAATGATCGGGTTTTGTCCCAAGAATTTGCATTCGGTAGTAGAGGGAAATGCCATGGTTGAGATGGCCGTGAAGGACGTGATATTGAATTAAGTTGTTCCACCAGTAAACGGAAGATGGGGATAGTTTTTCTAGTGCCGAAAGGGCGTCTGAGGAAGCTCCGAAATGGAGATAAGTTGAGATGATTGAGGTTGCTAAAGAGGAGGATTGTGTTGGAGATTGGAGTAGTCCGGTTGTGAGGATTTGTTGGTGGATCCGTTGGGCTTCGGATAGAGACTTGCATTGTTTCAAGAGAGAGGCAAAGGAGTGAGATGTGAGCGTGTTGTTGGTTTTTTTAAGTGCAGATATTAGTGGGGTGCGGTAGTAAAGAAGCATGATATCTTCCCATTGCCACAAATCATCAAACACGTAGTAGACGGTTTCCTCGCATCGTTATTGCCTCGAAGAGACTTTAAAGGGTGCCCGGGTCGGGCCACTATTTTTTAACTCTATCGATTATCCAAACTGTATATAAAGCCATGCTTCTCAACTGGACGTTTCTAATCTAATTATACTTCTTACAAAGCTGTAAGAACTTGGGTCGGGTTTAGGCTACGGACCCGATTTTGGCTCGGGTTATCGTGGTTTCTTAGGGTTATGATTTTTTTTTTCTTTTGTAATTTTCTATTTAGCCTTAGATTAACCCGACTTAACCCAGCCCGATTTGGAAAAAAACAGGTAAATAGGGTTGGGTCACGATTGAAAGATTTAGATGTAGGTTGGGTTAGGGTTGACCAATCTTGATTCCAGGCTTGGGTTGGGTCGGGTTAGGGTTGAGGGAATGCTAACTTGCGTTGGGTTACGGTCCAAATTATAAATCATTGAAGGGAATTGCTAGCGTCCATTTCACGGCTGGTTTGTCGCATCTTAAACCAGCAACCTCGTGAATGGAGACAAAAGCTCTGATCTTCATGTCTGTATGGAGACAAAAGCTGTTGTCTTCATTCACAAGGACTCACGAGGTAGCTGGTCTGACATGTAGCAGACCAGCTCTGAAATGCCTTTTGCGGTGGACCCTGGCAAATCTTACCATTGAATGACAAATGTTGAACAATGTAGTTTGTGTCAAGTTTAGCTAATGGGACAATTTTGAAGTGATTTCAAGTGACATTTGTTATTGATGAATTTTTGCAATTTTAAAGATGTTTGGTTAATTTAATTAACTTTTTGTATATTGTATATGATGTTATGAAAAAAATGAATGTTATAATTGTAAAGATTTTGATATTTTATTCGGGCAAAGTGATTCGGCTCGGTCAAGCAGATAACTTATCTGCGGTCAGCTAGAAAGACAATTGGCCCACATTGTTTGGATGATCCAAAGTATTTATTTGATAGGCCTTGACGTAGATAGGGTGTGCCCAAAAAATCAGCTCCATAGGATCATCCCAACCCTTTAATTTGTGGAGGTTAAAATGGACAAATTGAAGGGTTGAGATGATCCTCTGGGGCTGATTTTTTGGCACACCCTATCTACGTCACGGCCAATCAAATGAATGGTTTGCATCACCCAAACAATGTGAGCCCCCACTGTATTTGTGGCCGACTGAGCAAATAAGTTAACTGCTCAACCGAGCAGAATCACTTTTTCGATTATATACTGTGTGTGGTGTACAAGTACAACAGTCACATGGAAATTTATAAAAAAATAGAAAGAGCTATGAAATAGGGGTGGTGCACAATAAAAAACAAACAAGACGGTTGGTTCAGAAGATTATGAAGGATAATTGTGGTGCTTAAAAGCTAACCCACATTAGAGGGAAACTCCAAGAAACAAGTGTAATAACACTGTTCTCCACGGAACACCTTTTATCAATATTTTAACTGGCAAAAAACAAGCTCTTCTTATCCTATACGTGCAATATTTAAAGACATGTACTCTTACCAATTACATTCAATACTAAAATAAGCAACCAATTATAAAATATAGGGAAAATTACATTTACACCCCCTCTAGTTTCTGACATATCCACTTCCGCCCCTACAGTTTAAAACGTGACAAATACTCCCCTGTAGTCTCAATTTGTTTAAGGTTTGCCCCCTCAGCTGAAGGTTCGTCCATAGATTGAAGGGGGTTAGGATGATCCGATGGAGCTGATTTTGTGGGCACACCCTATCTATGTCAGGACCCATCAAATGAACGCTTTGGATCATCCAAATAATGTGGACCCATACCCGAATCCAAACACTACCAAAAAATCATCCAAATAATGTGGGCCCACATTGTTTGGATGATCCAAAGCGTTCATTTGATGGGCCTTGACATAGATAGGGTGTGCCCAAAAAATCAGTTCCATCGGATCATCCTAACCCTTCAATCTATGGACGAACCTTCAGCTGAGGGGGCCTACCTTAAACAAATTGAAACTACAGGGGTGTATTCGTCACGTTTTAAACTATAGGGGTGTAAGTGGATGTGTCAGAAACTAGAGGGGGTGTAAATGTAATTTTCCCTAAAATATATCAAAGCAGTGGCTAAAGTAAATTACGGAATTTACTTTTAAAACAATATAAAGTTGCTAACTTAGAACAACTAAAATCAAAATAAGAAACTTTAAAGAAGGAAATAGACTCATTAATTGGAAACGTGTTGACATGCTACGAGGCATGCCAACATTAGATGAAATCCTAAATTTGGGGTAGCTTGTGTTCCCTCTTGGAACGGGCCATCCATGCCATGAGCTCGTATGCCCCTGAATCACTATCCCAGTGGAACTATTCATTTGTATAGCTTGCATTCCGATGGGAGAAATTTTAAGGTAGGCCAACAAAAAAGCCCTTCTACCTATGACTTTGTTATCTTGGATTTAAAAAAGAAAAGAAAAGAAAAGGCTACCCCTACGGTTTTTTTTTTTTTTTTTTTTTTGAAATTCTGCAGGGAAAAACACATTTTCCCTATGGTTTATTTTGAGATTCCGCAGGAAAAAAGCTTATCCGTACCGATTTTTTTGACATTTTGTAGGGAAAATACATTTTTCCTGCGGATTGTTTTGAAATTCTATTGCTATGGATTTTTTTTTTGAAATTCCACATGGAAAGCACATTTTCCCTACGGATTATTTTAAAATTTGGAAAGGCGGATCCCTAAGGAAAATTTTGTAGAAAAACTGTCCATACAGATTATTCTCCCCCCTGTCCATACTTTCCTTACAGTATTTATTAACTTCTGTAGGAAAGGTGGCCTATCCCTATGAAACGTCAAACCCTTAGGGAAAGGGCTTTTTCCCCATCTAGCCCTACGGAAGTTGTGCATGTTGAAATTCGTAGGGAAAAAACTTTTACCTATGAATTTTGGTGCTTTTTCTTACGGATTTGTCCATAGAAAAAACCCAGTTTTGTTGTAGTGAAAATCGCAACATATACACTTTATTTTGTATTTAGATCTGACTCAATTCGGTACATGCGATTTGGATCCGACAGATCTTATTGCACGAAGATGTAGTTAGATCAAACATGGCTACAAATAATAATATTTAACTTCAATACCATTCCAAACAAGATTGTATGCAAATACATTTAGAAGGGATTTGCTAGCATCCATTGTAAAAGGCATTTCGCGGATGGCCTGTTGCATGTGGGAGCAGCCACCTCGTATAAAATCTGCTGAAAAGTGAGCCTGTGTGGCTGCTCTCACATGCAATAGGCCATCTGTGAAATTCCTTTTGCGATGGACGCTAGCAAATCTCTGTTTAGAAATATACAAGAATGCCCTTATGACATAGAGTAATAAGACTAACTAGACCACCCTGTTCGCATAGAGTATCAGTGTGACTCGTGAAGGCGATAAGTTGGAATAGCCATGAGATGCTTTGCCCTTGGAACTACGAGGCTGAACGTCTCGCTCATGTCCAAGTCGCCCGGGGACATACCATCGGGGAGCTCCCAATCAAAGCAATGAACCAATTGTGCAAGCACGAGTCGAACAACAGTGAGACCCAATTGCATTCCAGGGCAACCTCTACGTCCAGACCCAAAAGGAATAAGCTGGAAGTCGCGGCCCCTCAAGTCTATGTTTGAACCGATGAATCTCTCAGGAAGAAATTGTTCGGCATTAGGCCATGCATCTGGGTCTCGTCCTATTGCCGTAGCATTGATCATGACACGATATTTTTTTGGTATGTGAAAGCCATTTACCACACAATCCTCCATTGATTCATGCGGGATGAGCAGTGGGGCCACAGGATGGAGCCTCATACTCTCCTTCACCACCATGTCTAAGTACTCCAATTTTGCCAAGTTTGCTTCCTCGACCATTCTCTCTATGCCGACGACGTTCTCTAATTCTTCTTGGAGCTTCTTCATCACTCGTGGATGCCGAAAGAGTTCCGAGAGGGCCCACTCGATTGCAGTAGCCGAAGTGTCCATTGCACCAGCAAGCAAATCCTACAAAAGAAACCAATTTAACTGAAATAGTCATTGAGAAATGAGGTGAAAATATAAGATCCACAACAGTCATTGCTAAAAGTGTTTTGGGCTTATTAATCTCTAATATGGAAGGCCCGCTTCAATTAACCAACGATTTTTTTTTCTGGAATGGCAAAGAATTATATTAAAGCCGAGAATGATACACAAGGAGGGCCTCGACAATTGAGCTTATCAAGAGAAAACAAAAAAATAGGGAGGAAAAGAAAAGAAGAAATACATAGCGAAAACCATTCAAGGGGAAAGGAAATTAAATACATACTACCAACTCCCTCCATGAGGAACCTTACCTCACTAGTTTAACGGCCTTATTATTAGCTGATCTTCTAACATAATGGAAAGATATGGATGTTCACGCCACTCGATCCAAGATTTCATCGATCCAACTAGCGAACCGCTAAGGATGGGATGCCCTACCCTCCAACCATTTTATAACATTCAATGAGTCACCCTCCGCCAAGACCTTATCAAGAATGCTTCGGTAGTTCGGTCTAATATCTTGATTCCTTGATACACCACTCTAATTTCCGCCACATTAGAGGCAGCGATACCAATAGGACCCGAAAAAGCTCATATCGTTGCTCCGCTCCCATCTCTAAGAAGACTACCTACTCTTGCCGGCCAGGATTCCCTAAGCTTGAACCGTCAAAGTTCAACTTTAGGTATCCGCTAGTAGGGGGCTTCCAACTCTGATTGACGACCAGCCTAATTAACTCCCTACAGCTACATACCTTTGACCATCCTCTCCATAGATCATATGCTGAGACAAATATGATGCTAGTTAGAACTCTTACCCACTAAGCCTCTAAACACCTTGGCATTTCTCTCGTTGAACACCCAAATTGTGGTTAAGAATATCACATTCCATAAGACTTTACCTTTTTTACGCCATGGAGCTGAGGACCATCCTTCCAAGAGCTCCGACAGCTTAGATGGAAAAACCCATGATATGCCAAACCTACTTAGGATTTTAGTCCACACATATCTAGCTATTTTGCAATAAAGGAACATGTGGTCAACTGATTCTCCCGCCTCCACACATAATGTACAATGATCTATGATCCACATGTGTTAGTAACGAAGATGGTCCACAATGAGGATCTTGTCTAATGTTGCCATCCAAGTAAAGGCACAGATCCTGGGAGGTAGTGGTATTTTCCATACTGTAGCCACTGGTGAGACTGTTGGATTGGATGCAATTATGTTATAGAATGATTTGACACTAAAAGAACCAGACGACCACTGGATTCATACCTTTTTTTTTTTTTTGGTTTTATCTTCACCTGATTTCTTTATGTAACAGGATGCAAGCATATGAAGTAGCCTCACTACGCTTTCCATCTTCCTGTCAAATAGGTTCCGCCTGAAAATAATTAAGCCTCCATGTTATCCCTTCTTCACTTCGCTCGAAGCAATCCTTAACCCCAGCTTCTTGCTCTTCCATCACTCCAAACAAATCTGGGAATACTTCTTTCAATTGAGCCTCTTCACACCAAACTTGTGCTCTTAGTCAACAAAAATTATTAATGGTCTCAGAAAAAACAATTTATGTTTTTTTTTCCCTAAGAATATGGTAGATGGGAACCGCCTCCTCTTGGTATGTTCAAACTTAATTTTGATGGTCCTTCTTTTGGTAATCCCGGGCCGGCCGGGGTGGGAGGGTTATGCCGTAATGGCAAGGGCATTGTTCAATGGGCCTTCTTTGGTCCGATTGGTGTATGTGATGCTTCGGAGGCGGAAGTTAAGGTGGTATTCCACGGTATCAAGAAAATAAGTGGTGATTGTCTTTACAAGGTTATTATTGAAGGGGATTCCTTAAATGTTATCCGGTGGCTTAAGGGGGGAGTGGCGCCTCCTTGGAGATTCTTGCCGTTCATAGATGAAATCCACGAGATTATATCAGGGTCATCGGCTGTCTTGAAGCATGTGAGGAGGGCGGCCAATGAGAAGGCTGATCTGTTAGCCAAGAGGGGTGTGAATAGTGACTCTTTACAATGGTTTGATTGATCAGCCATGTCTTGTTCTGTTGATGTTGTGTATTTTCTGTTTCTGCTTTCTTATCTTGTAATATGTTCTATTGGGCTGTCCCATCTCGGGCTTCCCTTTCCATTCTAATATAATTCACCATTTCAAAAAAAAAAAAATGGTAGCAAACCTTTTTGAGCAAAATACATTGTGCTCTTAGAAATACGAGCTTAAAGGGGCAGTTATATCAAAGAAGTTTAACTGCAAATCTATTGTATATATAAACTAAACCCTTCTACTCTCAGGTAGCATTATTAAAATCAATTTCCGAAGTTGGGGTCGAGGGGCCAAACCTCTCTCTCTCTCTCTCATAGAACGTCTAACATCAAGCTTCAGGATCAAAGCCCTGGCCAATTGCGTTAGAGGCTTAGGTAAGCTCGAATTGAAGGTCTAATTAACCTCATGGTCGAAGAATGGGGACCATTTTTAGGGAACACCCTATTGACGTTTGGGCCCAACAACTGAATGGTTTGGATCTTCAAAGTACGTGGAATCCACTGCATTTTAGGAAAACACCTATGGGTTCTGCGCTAACAATTTTTAAAAATGCACTCTAGCCCACATTCGTTTGTTTGGCCTTAATGAAAATAGGTTGTGCCCCAAAACTCATCAATATTGGGTGATCCTATTCCTATAATCTATAGATGAACTACAACATATCGAAATCTCTACAGAGCCTAAGGTTAGAATGATCTTATGGTGTTGATTTTCGGGGCACTGCCTATTTACATTGGGCAACTGAATTATGTAGATCTTTGTACAAGACATATTTCCAAAACAATAAAAAATAAAATATGTGCACGCATATAATCGATATTTAAAAAAAATAAAAAATCAATTGCTCGGGTCAACTTTGTTTGAAGATCTAAACTGTTTATTTGTTGGGCCCCAACGTAAATAGGCCTTGTCCAGAAAATCATCTCCACAAGACAATCTATTTTGCATATATTAGGGATCTATAGGCAAAGGATCCCATGAATTTAAGTTATATTCCTTACCAATATGATTCCTTTGATGGTGGTTCGATCGATATGGAAGTCACTATCCTTAGTCTCCATGAGGGATAGCATAAAGTCCACGATATCCTTACGATGCCCACTTTGCCTCTCATCTATATGCTCGTCGATGATCTTCTCGAAGAAGTTGTCAAACACTTTGGTGACCGCTTTCATCCGACGACGCAATCCTTGAAGATCCAGGGCCCCAATATACGGCACGTAATCTGCAATGTTGAAAGCTGCTGACAACGACATTGCTTCCTGAATCACTGATTTGAACCCCCTCTCATCCAATTCGTCATCCTCATACTTCTTCCCAAACACCATCAGACATGTCATACCAGCAGAGAGAGAAGCCACCTTGGCACTGAGGTCCACCACAACTTTGGACGAGCCCTTTAGTGACTCGACCAAGAGGCCAACCTCTTGTCTCCTCATGGACTTGAACGAATCGATTTTTGTGTTGCTAAGCAGCTCTAAGGTACATAATTTGCGTACATGACGCCAATAAGGGCCATACTCTGTGAAGGCCATGCCCTTTTGATCGAAGGACAAGTAGTGGGAGGCCTCGACGATGGGCCTATTGGCAAAGACAAGGTCATGGGTCTTAAGGAACTCTTGGGCTGCCTGAGGGGACGAGACGACGATGGTCGGGACGAGGCCGAGGCGTATGTACATGATGGGACCATATTTCTGGGCTAACTTATGAAGGTCACGATGAGGGAGCTCACCCAACATGTGAAGGCTCCCAAGGATAGGAAATCCTGGAGGGCCAGGAGGTAGTGTTTTCCCTTTTCGCCTCGTAGCACATAAGAGATAGACAATTGACCATACTCCTACTACTGCTGCTACTACAATAAAGAGAAAATCAGTCCAAGAAGACATGGTAGGCATGGATGTAACAAAGCTAAAAACATTTAACACACAAATATGGAGAGAAGGTGAGGGGGCTAAGGGTGCTTAAAAGAAAGAAGGGTGCATGAGAGAAGAGAGGAGCTAATGTCTGATTCACATAGCTGTTTAAAGGGCTTTGTCGTGTAGTATTTAAAGGGCTTTAAGAGCTTTTTGAGAACCGTAATATTCCTCTGACAGCCTTTAAATACTACACGACAAAAAATGGAGCGCATGTTTATCAAAACATTGGAGCGTAGAAATCATTTCCCAAAAATAAACTTGGTTTCCATCTAATATTTCATGGTGTCGTTATCAAAATGACATGTTGAAAGCTGTTTTACCTTTTTTTTAATTGAATTTTTTATTGTCTTCTCGAGCACATTGTCTGATGATAGAATTATTGATGGGGTAGTGAAGCAATCTTCATGATTAAATGAGGCCATCTGGGTACAATCGAAACTGTTAAAAATCTAGAGTGATTTAGCCTGGCAATGCGTGTGTAGGCATTTTACCAAGGATGAGCGGCAATCACACCTACTAGTGCAATCGGGAGAAGAAGATAAAAGGAAAACGTCAACATATCTCCCTTCTCTTTATTATTTCATAAAACTAATCAAAAGTCTCTTTTCAAATGTCCCATTCATCTTTTATAATAAGAATCCTTATACTAGCTAGCTAGCAATATTCTAAAACAAATACATACACTAACATATAACAAGATACCCAGGGGCGGAGGGAGATATAGTGTGCGCCCCCCCCCCCCGCAAAGTGTAAATTAATGGCTCCGCCCCTGAAGATACCTATTTTAGACTCCTAATAAACATTGGTTTCCAAAGAAATGTTCTAGAGTTTCTAAACAATAGTTTTATTTGCTAATTAAAAAATTAACTAATTATAAAAGGTAGTCTTTCAAATAGAAAGGTTTTCTATGAATCTTTCTCAGCTTGGTGTTTTGGAATAAGACTTTTTATGTCAAGAGATGAAGTTGCATCATGGAGCATCATGGGGAGACCCAAATGGATTTGGTTCCCTGTGAAACTAATATTTCATGCTATGGATTAGGAATTAAAAAATTATGCTATTTATCTTTCTCTTTGTTTTTCTATCTTGAATCCCATTTTATTGAAATGTTGATGTATAATCACATTTGTTTTTTATTTTGCCTTTTTTGTGGAGTCGATCCCACTTAGTAGTTTAAGTGGGATGTTTTCTTTCCTTTTTATACAGTTTTGTAAAAGGCAAAAGAGAATAGGGTTTAAAGAAAGGAGAAGAGATGGAGGTTTTGAGAGCAGAAAAGGTTAGGGCAAAAAGAAAAGTTTTCTCTTGGGCTCTTGGAGGGCTTTTGTGACGATACAAACGCAGAGGTCATTTCTCTTCTTGGTTACTCAAGTAGAGATTTGAGGGCTGCTTTGTGGTTGTATAGAAAGTTGGAGTGAAGGGCTTTTCTGGTGAGTTTTACCGGTGTGAGGTAACAATATACAATTATGGTTCTAAGTAGTGGATTATGTATTGCCTTGCTTGTGGATGTAGTCCATTATGGTGAATCACGTCTTCTTGTGGCTGCTTGTGATTTATTTCTTTTTCTCACCTATGTGGTTGTGGTTATTTGCCATATATTATTCTCCATTTTGCTTGTGCAAGATCATGGATTTGCCGGTGATGGATTGACTCACATTTCGTACTAGATTTGGGTGGAAAATGAGAACAAAAGTTTCACAAGCTAACTCATTTGACGTAGAATTCATTTCACCTTGATAAAGACTCAAAAAATAAATCCATTAAAAATACTCAAAAAATAAATAAAATAGCAACCAAACTGTTTTCTTGACAAGAGCCTTTAGCTCTAATACCAATTGGGGGGGTGGGGGGGTTAATTGGGTTTTAGAAACTTTGCTCTTTTAAAAGATTCATCAGAAAATTAAATCACGAGAACAAAAATAATTGATCACAAGAAGATAAAAATACAAGTGCATAAGAAAGATAGAGATAGATGGAGTGCATCAGTATTTTTATAGTGGTTTGGCACAAACCAGCCTACACCAACTCCTTGAATATCCTCTTCGAGGTTTCCACTAACCCGGACTTCTTACGGGTGAAGTCTAAGAAGTCCAAACCACATACTAATTTTTAATCCCCAAAAAATTTGTCCCCAGACTGAGTCTGTGCTGCATTTGATATCCCGAGCTTTATCCCCAAGCTTGTCTTCAAGGGTCTTCCGGGTGCCTCCACTAATCACAGAGATGAAAAACAACGCCTTCATAAAGGCAAATACAATAGATATGCTCACTAAACAAGTGAAAACCTATTTTAATCCCCCAGATGATCACCAAATAGAGGCACAAGGGTATTAAGCATTCTAAAATATGTTTATATAAATATCTTCCAAGGGTGTGTCTTCATGGTTTAAGGGGGTAGAAGCCCTTTATATAGCCAAACCAAGCCAAAACTAGCCTTTATGGACCTTAAAACGGCTAGTTAAAAACTAAGCTTGATTTTGGTAAGGACACCCATTCTAATGAAATCGATCATAAGTCCCATTTGATAAAGATACCCATTTCCAAGAAATTAATCCTAAGCTTGATTTTGGCCACGACACCCATTCCAATGAAATCAATCCTAAGTCCCATTAGATAAAGATACCCATTTCCAAGCAATTAACCCAAAGCTCACTTTTGATAATGACACCCATTAAAATTACCATAAGGTCAACCACATATAAAAAAAATTTGATAAAGACAACCACATATAAAAAAAATTACATGGGGGCGGGTATTACACAATCTCTATGGAACGTTAAATCCAGACGGAAAGGGCTTTCCCTACCCCAACCTAGCATATAGAAGTTGTGAACTTTGAAATCCGAAGGGAAAAACCTTTGCCTATGGATTTTGGTACTTTTCCCAACCGAAGTGAAATAACACACGGGACAATCTAACATGTACACTTTATTTTGTATTTTGATTAGACTTAGATTCAAACAATGCGATTTGGATCTGACGGAGAAGTTAGATCAAACATGCCTACAAATGATAATATTTTACTTCAATACCGTTCCCAACAAGATTATATATATGCAACAACTTTTAGAAATATAAAAGAATGCCCTGATGACATTAAGTACCAAGACTAACTAGAGCCAGCTTATATTACAACAACAAACTTGAACTTTCTTAACTAAACCACACAGCTCCAATAGAATATCAGTGTGGTTTCAGTGTGATTAGTGAAGGCGATAAGTTGGAATAGCCATGAGATGTTTGGCCCTTGGAACAACAAGGCTGAACATCTCGCTCATGTCCAAGTTGCCTGGGGACATACCATCGGGGAGCTCCCAATCAAAGCAATGAACCAATTGGGCAAGTACCAGTCGAACAACGGTGAGACCCAATTGCATTCCAGGGCAACTTCTACGTCCAGACCCAAAAGGAATAAGCTGGAAGTTGCGGCCCCTCACGTCTACATTTGAGCTGATGAACCTCTCAGGGAGAAATTCTTCGGCATTAGGCCATGCATCTGGGTCTCGTCCGATTGCCATAGCATTGATCATGACACGAGATTTTTTCGGTATGTAAAAGCCGTTTACCACACAATCCTTCATTGATTCATGTGGTATGAGCAGTGGGGCCACAGGATGGAGTCTCATACTCTCCTTCACCACCATGTCTAAGTACTCCAAGTTTTCCAAGTCTGACTCCTCCACCATTCTCTCTATGCCTACCACGTTCTCTATTTCTTCTTGGAGCTTCTTCATCACTTGTGGATGCCGAAAGAGTTCCGAGAGGGCCCACTCTATTGCGGTCGCCGAAGTGTCCATTGCACCAATAAGCAAATCCTACAAAAGAAAGCAATTTAACTGACTGACTCACATACACCCATATAAAGATCCATATTTTGGTATGATCTGGTAAAAATGTTGGGTTTACATTGGATTGTCCATAGCCAAAAAATGAACTACTTGTGCTGGGCGGTGTGTTTACAATGGCTCTTTTGGAACTCAATCTGAACCATTGGATGTTTAAATTTCCTTTTGTGATTTATAGATCTTGATTGAATAGTTAGATCACCCAATGTTAACAATTTTTGGGTATTGAAACATCAAAGACGAGTTCTATTACATGAACTGATTGTATTGGTGAGGCCCATAAATAATGTAGCATTTTGGTACTTGAATGTAAAGGCCTTAGGAAACATGTTAATACAATCATGCATTTCCCCCAATGAGTAAGTGTTTTTGGTTTATTGATCTCTGATATGGAAGGCCCGCTTCAATTAGTCAACGAAATTTATTAATGGTCTCGGAAAAAAACAATATATTTAAGTTTTTTTCTTAAGGACATGATAGCAAACCTTTTTGAGCAAAAACATCATGCTCTTATAACTACGAGCTTAAAGGGCAGTTTTATCAAAAAAAAATGTTTAGCTGCAAATCTATAGTACACATAAACTAGAGAAATTATATGGTGGCCAACCGTGTAGTAACAAGGGCGGAGAGAGAAAACCTGCACCCCCTCTCTCCCTCTATTATAGAACCTCTAACATCAAGCTTCAACAACAAAGCCCTGGCCAATTGTGTTAGAGGCTTAGGTAAGCTGGAATTGAACGTCCAATTAACCTCAAGGTTGAAGAATGGGAATGATTTTTAGGGCACACCCTATTTATGTTGGGGCGGTTTGGATCTTCAATGTAGGTGGACTCCATTTTATTTTCAAAAAATGTGCACACCTATATATGCAAGGACGCCATATATAGTGGGACCCACCTATTATATGGCAGTACAGAGGAGATATTGAGTGGAGACATAGTCCACATTCGGTTGTTTGGCCCTAATGTAAATAGGTTGTGTCACGCCACTCTAAATATTGGTGTCATTTCTGTCAAACTTGTCGATGTTGAATTGGGTAGAACTCAATTTTACCACCATCACAGATTACTCCACACTTCTCGGTATAGTGCCTCGATTTTGTTTTCCATCATCACTACTGTGCCTGACCTACTCTGCAGGGACTTGCCCTTGGAGGCTGAAAATGTGTCTACACAAGGAGAGTGCGAGCTCACATAATTACCTCAGGAAGTTTCTTTCCCTTTCTGATGTATGATCTTATGATACATATTGGTGTCAGAGCTGGACCTCCTGTGGTATGTGTACGTGCTAGATGCATGCAGTGCTCCAAGGCGGGTGCTAGCGGGTGGATTGTAAGATCCCACATTGAAAAGGGTGAAAAGATTTCTGGGCTATACATGTGGACTCTTCCTCTCACTGTGTAGACGCATTTTTAGCATTCCCGTGGGGTGGGTTGGGCATAGTTAGTGCTGCTGGAAAACTGAACCAGGGCGGGTTGAGACCCAGAACCAGACAATATGTACATCGTGGATTGTCATGCCCCGACCCCACTGTGTAAATATTGTCCGGATCTGGGTTTCTCCACCCTCTTTGATTTTGTTTTCCAACAGCACTACCTTGCTCGACCCACTTTGAGGGGCCCGTCCCTTAGAAATGCTGAAAACACATTTACACAAGGAGAAGGCTAGAGTTCACATATATAGCCCGAGAACTTTCTCTCCATTTCCGATGTAGGATCTTACAATCCACCATCCTTAGGGCCCAGCATACTCATTAGCACACCGTACTACTGGAGGTACGACTCTGATACCATTCTGTCACGCTCAGACCCCACTGTGTAAGTATTGTCATGTTCTCGGTCTCAACCCACCCCGATTTTGTTTTCCAACAGCATTAACTGTGCCCGGCTCACCCAACAAGGATGCTGAAAATGCGTCCACACAGGGAGAGGGAGAATCCACATATATAGCCCATAAATCTCTTTTCTCTTTCCGATGTGAGATCTTATAGGTTGTGCCCTAAAAATCATCTATATTGGATGATAAAATCCTCTAATCTATAGATAAACTACAACATATCGAAATCTCAACAGATCCTAAGGCTAGGTTATGATAATCTATGGTAATGATTTTGGGGGCACAACCTGTTTCGTTGGGCCCCGCAACTAAATTATGTAGATCTAGTACACGATAGGCCCCACTATATTTCCAAAAAAAAAAAAAAAAAAAAACAGTTACGCATATAATCCATAATATTTTTAGAAAAAAAATCATTCGCTCGGGTGAACTTTGTTTGAAGATCTTTACCGTTTATTTGTTGGCCCCAAGGTAAATCGGCCTTTCCCCTAAAATCCTCTCAATAGGATGATCCATCTTGCATATTAGGGAGTTATAGGCAAAAGATTCCATAAATTTAAGTTATACTCCTTACCAATATGATTGCTTTGATGCTGGTTCGATCGATATGGAAGTCACTATCCTTTGACTCCATGAGGGATAACATAAAGTCTACGATATCCTTACGATGCCCGCTTTCCCTCGCAAGCATATGCTCGTCGATGATCTTCTCGAAGAAGTTGTCAAAGACTTTGCTAACCGCTTTCGTTCGACGACGCAGCCCCTTCAGATCGAGGGCCCCAATATACGGCAAGTAATCTGCTATGTTGAAAGCTGCTGACAACTCTAAGGTTTCCTGAATCACTGATTGGAACCCCCTCCCGTCCAAATCGTCATCATCATACTTCTTCCCAAACATCATCAGACATGTCATACCTGCAGTGAGAGAAGCCACCTTAGCACTGAGGTCTACCACAACCTTGGACGAATCCTTTAGCGACTCGACCAAGAGGTGAATCTGTTGTCTCCTCATGGACTTGAAGGAATCGATCTTTGCATGGCTAAGCAGCTCTAAGGTACATAATTTGCGTACATGACGCCAATAAGGGCCATACGGTGTGAAGGCCATGCCCTTTTGGTCGAAGGACATGTAGTGGGAGACTTCAACGATGGGCCTATTGGCAAAGACAAGGTCATGGGTCTTAAGGAACTCTTGGGCTGCCTGAGGGGACGAGACGACGATGGTCGGGACGAGACCAAGGCGTATGTACATGATGGGTCCATACTTCTTGGCCAACTTATGAAGTTCACGATGAGGTAGCTCTCCCAACAAGTGAAGGCTCCCCAGGATAGGAAGTCCTAGAGGCCCAGGAGGTAGCCTTTTCCCTTTTCGCCTCATCGCATATAGGAGATAGACTAGTGACCATACTCCTACTATTGCTAACACTGCAATAAAGAGAAAATCAGTCCAAGACGACATGGCAGACAGTGGATGCAACAAAACTAAGACAATATTTCTCCTGTTTTATGTTGAAGGCCACTTAAGTCCCTTAAATGGATAGAAGGGGAGAGGGCTAAGGATGCTTATAAAAGAAAGAAGGGGGCCGGGGATGCATGAGAGGAGAGGAGAGGCGAGTCACTGTTTGATTCACGTAGCCATAGACAGCGACTTTTGTCAAAACGACAATCATTCAAAAATTTAAAATTTGGTAGTGGTTGAAGAGGAAAACAAATTTTATGGCAAAATGGCCGACTACAGTGAAAGCGAAGATTTACTAAGTGGTCCCCAGCAACTGCCCAGATTACGCAGTCCGTTGGATCAAATATCAACAGTACTTTGCACATTTATCATATTCCTATTATGCCAAGGTTTGTGCTTTGCTTACACCGTATAATTTCTCCTAATGTAAAAAGATTGTGCAAAGAACAGTAGTTTTGGGGAGAAATAAATTTGGTTGCCATCTAATATTTCCTTGTGTCGTTATCAAAATGACATGTTGAAAGCTGGTTTACCTTTTTCTAATAGATTTTTTTTATTATCTTCTCGAACAGATTGTCTGAAGATAGCATTATTGATGGGATGACAAAGCATGTCTTCATGCTTAAATGAGGCCATCTATGCACAATCGAAACTGTTAAAATCATAGAGTGATGTAGCCTGGCGGCTATGTGTGTACTAGGGCTGCAACTCGGGTCGGGCGGGTCGGGTTTTGGAGAACCCAACCCTACCCGAGAAATATCTCGGGTCGGGTCGGGTCGGGGTTTTTTCCGGAAAACCCACGATTCCCAAACCCGGCCCTACCCATGATAAATCTCGGGTCGGGTCGGGTCGGGTTTTTTCACGTTGACGCAATTTTTTAAGGAAAATTCTTGTTTGGCAAGGCAACTCAACTCATAGAAGTAGAAATTACACTCACATTACACTTGAATCAAACAATGATGTAATTACACTCACTTTACACTTGAATCAAATAATGCCGTAATCAAACAATGTTGTAATTACAATCAAACAATGCTGAATCAAACGCTTGAATCAACTCAACTCATAGAAGCAGAAATTACACTCACATACAATAACAGTGGGTGTGTGGGTTTTCACTTTTAACTTGTAACTAACAATAGAAAAAAATGTACATACTATAACTTATGTAACTCGGGTCGGGTCGGGTCGGGTTGGGCCCCTTCAAACCCGGCTCGACCTGAGATTCATGCGGGCTTTTGAATGCTCAACCAGGCTCGACCCGAAACCCATGAAACCTGAACCCGACCCAGGTTATTTTCGGGTTGGGTCGATGCGGGTCGGGTAAAACCCGGCTCGAGTTGCAGCCCTAGTGTGTACAATGTCTCATTTCAAATGTTTCATACATATTTTATTATAAGAATCCTCTGACTAGCAATATTCTAAAACTAATCCACTAACATATATAGCAAGATAACTATTTTAGGAGTTTTTATATGGTGTTAACTGTTTAAGGCCTTAGAAGTTAGAACAATACGGTAGAGGTACCACCCTTGATATTTGATCCAACAGCAGCTCACTTTTTGAGAAGCTGCTGTTAGATCGAGGACAGTGATATTCCCCCCACTCCCAACCTCCCCCCCCCCCCCCCCCCCCCCACTCCCCATCAATAATGCTAGTCTGAAGATAGCATTATTGATGGGATGACAAAACATGTCTTCATGCTTAAATGAGGCCATCAAGAGATAAGGTTGCATCATAGAGCATCTAATATTTTATGCTATGGATTAAGAATTACAAAAATATACTATTGCTGTTTCTCTTCGTTTTTCTATTTTGAATCCTATTTTTTTGAAATGGTGATGATAATCACCTTTGTTTTCTATTTTGTTTTGGGCAGTGATATTTCCTCCCCTCTGATGTATATTCCCCCCCCCCCCCCTCTTTCACAGATATCGTTAGGATATACAAAGGCGTGGAGGAGCGGAGCCACCGTTAACTCCAAAAGGCTTAAAAGTTAACAGCGGGATGTCTTCAATTTGAATGAAGCGCCTTGTGCGTAACGGTTGCCCGGATTGATAGCTTAACGGTGGGATTCCTGCGATCGTGTCTGGTTCCTCTTGAGGGTCGGTGCCGATAGTTCTTTATGTGAATTTGGTCCGAGGGTCGGTACCTGACATACCGATTTTACCCCAAACATATGTGAGTTTGTGTTGGGCCATTTGTGTGCCACGGTTTGGTCTGGGGGTCGGTACCTGGCATACCGATTTTACCCCCAATATATGTGAGTTTGTGTTGGGCCATTTTTGTGCCACAGTTTGGTTTGAGGGTCGGTACCGGGCATACCAATTTTACCCCCAACATACTGCCCCCTACTTTCTTGTCCCGTTATGCGGGTCAAGGAAGTAGATAAGTTTTTGAGAGGTAGGCCGGTACTGACCTTTAATAAGGTGCTTCTTAGATGCTCAGTCGAGCTTACTGAAGTTTGGCGATATGAAGTTCGGAAGTGTGGAGTCTATCCTTGGTGCATCCGAACTTTGGCGGAGATCCTTTATTGGAGTTCAAGTTGTGTCTCCTTCAACTCTTGGAGATTGAATGGCCTTGAGGAAGGGCGATCGATGATGAAGAATGTAGACGCTCTACTGAGCCCTCAGGGCTACGATTTTTTGGGTGTACCTTTTTGTTGGAGAATTTGGAGAAGTTAGATACTCTTCCGAGCCTCGCGGGGCGTCGGTTTTCGAATGTACCTAACGTTGGAGAATTCGGCGATGGTGGACCCCCTACCGAGCCTCGAGGGGCGTCGGTTTTTAGTCCCACCTTAACGTTGGAGAAATTCGGTGATGGTGGACCTTCTACCATCGGGTTTTGGTCCCACCTTAACGTTGGAGAAATTCGACGATGTTGGACCCTCTACCGAGCCTCAAGGGGCATCAGTTTTTTGCTCCACCTTTTATTTGTCGAAGGTAGGCCTTTTATTGAGCCTCAAAGGGCTTCAGTTTTTTGCCTTACCTTTTATTTGTCGAAGGTAGGCCCTTTACCGAGCTTCAAAGGGCTTTGGTTTTTGGCCTCACCTTTTGCCGGAGAATTTGGTGTAGGTAGACCCTTTATCGAGCCTCAAGGGGCGTCGGTTTTTTGTCCCACCTTTTGCTGGAGAATTTGGCATAGGTAGACCCTCTACCAAGCCTCAAGAGGTGTCAGTTTCTTGTCCTACCTTTTGCCGGAGAATTTGGTGAAGGTAGGCCCTCTACCGAGCCTCAAGGGGCGTCGGTTTCTTGACCTACCTTTTAAGCACATAGACGCTTTACCGAGCCTCTTGGGGCGTCGGTTTATGGGTCATATCTTTCAAGCAGATAGACGCTCTACCGAGCCTCTTGGGGCATCGGTTTATGGGTCACATCTTTTAAGTAGATAGACGCTCTACCGAGCCTCTTGGGGCGTCGGTTTATCGGTCATATCTTTTTAGTAGATAGACGTTCTACCGAGCCTCTTGGGGCATCAGTTTATGGGTCATACGTTTCAAGTAGATAGACGCTCTACTGAGCCTCTTGGGGCATCAGTTTATGAGTCATATCTTTCACGTAGATGGACGTTCTACCGAGCTTCTTGGGGCATCGGTTTTTTGGTCGTATCTTTCAAGTAGATGGACGCTCTACCGAGCCTCTTGGGGCATCGGTTTATGGGTCACATCTTTTAAGTAGATAGATGCTCTGTCGAGCCTCTTAGGGCAACGGTTTATGGGTCATATCTTTCAAGTAGATAGACTCTCTACCGAGCCTCTTTGGGCACCGGTTTATGGGTCATATCTTTCAAGTAGATGGACACTCTACCGAGCCTCTTGGGGCGTCAGTTTATGGGTCATATCTTTCTAGTAGATAGACGTTCTACCGAGCCTCTTGGGGCGTCGGTTTATAGGTCATATCTTTCAAGTAGATAGACGCTCTACCGAGCCTCTTGGGGCATCGGTTTATGGTCCCACGGATGGCGCCATTCTGATGACGCCAAAATTTGTACCTGAGAATCGGATGAGCATTGTAGACGAATTCTGCTGTTCGAGTTGGTAGAGCTTCGATCAGTGGGTGCCTGTGCTCACAGAAAACAACTTTAGAAGGGCCCCCGAAGGGGGACTCCGGGGGAACCCTCCGACGCTCAAGTTAAAAATCGGCGTCAACAGACATCTAAGCAAAATACTACTTCATAAAGAAAGAGAGCCTTGTGGGGGTAGAGGAAGATGATCTCCTTTGAGCGTGGGGGTGCCTTTTTATAGGAGGGGAGGCCCATTATGCCCACTCGTCAATCATGCCTTTTATTCAGCCCATGTGGGGCGTGATTGGTGGAGGATAAGATCGTGGAGATATGATTTCCTAGAATTATGGGCGGAGATAGTGAAAAATGGCCTTGGTGGGATGTTTTGAATTTGAATGAAGCGCCTTATGCGTAACGGTTGCCCAGATTGATAGCTTAACGGCGGGATTCCTGCGATCGTGTCTGGTTCCTCTTGAGCGTCGGTGCCGATAGTTCTTTATGTGAGTTTGGTCTGAGGGTCGGTACCTGGCATACCGATTTTACCTCCAACATATGTGAGTTTGTGTTGGGCCATTTGTGTGCCATGGTTTGGTCTGGGGGTCGGTACCTGGCATACCGATTTTATCCCCAACATACGTGAGTTTGTGTTGGGCCATTTTTGTGCCACGGTTTGGTCTGAGGGTCGGTACCGGGCATACCGATTTTACCCCCAACATACTGCCCCTCTACTTTCTTGTCCCGTTATGCGGATCAAGGAAGTAGATAAGTTTTTGAGAGGTAGGCCGGTACTGACCTTTAATAAGGTGCTTTTTAGATGCTCGGTCGAGCTTACTGAAGTTTGGCGATATAAAGTTCAAAAGTGTGGAGTCTATCCTTGGTGTATCCGAACTTTGGCCGATATCCTTTGTTGGAGTTCAAGTTGTGTCTCCTTCAACTTTTGGAGGTTGAATGGCCTTGAGGAAGGGCGATCGATGATGGAGAATGTAGACGCTCTACTGAGCCCTCTCATGGCTACGATTTTTTGGGTGTACCTTTTTGTTGGAGAGTTTGAGAAGGTAGATACTCTACCGAGCCTCGCGGGGCGTCGGTTTTCGAGTGTACCTAACGTTGGAGAATTCGGCGATGGTAGACCCTCTACCGAGCCATGAGGGGCGTCGATTTTCAGTCCCACCTTAACGTTGGAGAAATTCGGCGATGGTGGACCCACTACCATCGGGTTTTGGTTCCACCTTAACGTTGGAGAAATTCGGCGATGGTGGACCCTCTACCAAGCCTCAAGGGGCATCGGTTTTTCGCTTCACCTTTTATTTGTCGAAGGTAGGCCTTTTATCGAGCCTCAAAGGGCTTCGGTTTTTTGCCTTACCTTTTTATTTGTCGAAGGTAGGCCCTTTACCGAGCCTCAAAGGGCTTTGGTTTTTGGCCTCACCTTTTGCCGGAGAATTTGGTGCAGGTAGACCCTTTACCGAGCCTCAAGGGACGTCGGTTTTTGGTCCCACATTTTGCTGGAGAATTTGGTACAGGTAGACCCTCTACCAAGCCTCAAGAGACGTCGGTTTCTTGTCCTACCTTTTGCCGGAGAATTTGGTGAAGGTAGACCCTCTACCGAGCCTCAAGGGGCGTCGGTTTCTTGACCTACCTTTTAAGCAGATAGACCGAGTCTCTTGGGGTATCGGTTTATGGGTCATATCTTTTAAGCAGATAGACGCTCTACCAAGCCTCTTGGGGCATCAGTTTATGGGTCACATCTTTTAAGTAGATAGACGCTCTACCGAGCCTCTTGGGGCGTCGGTTTATGGGTCATATCTTTTTAGTAGATAGACGTTCTACGGAGCCTCTTGGGGCGTCGGTTTATGGGTTATATCTTTTTAGTAGATAGATGTTCTACCGAGCCTCTTAGGGCGTCGGTTTATGGGTCATACCTTTCAAGTAGATAGACGCTCTGCTAAGCCTCTTGGGACATTGGTTTATGAGTCATATCTTTCAAGTAGATGGACGCTCTACCAAGCTTCTTGGGGCATCAGTTTTTTGGTCGTATCTTTCAAGTAGATGGACACTCTTCCAAGCCTCTTCGGGCATCGGTTTATGGGACATATATTTTAAGTAGATAGACGCTCTATCGAGCCTCTTAGGGCATCGGTTTATGGGTCATATCTTTCACCTAGATAAACTCTTTACTGAGCCTCTTTGGGCACCGATTTATGGGTTATATCTTTCAAGTAGATGGACGCTCTACCGAGCCTCTTGGGGCGTCGGTTTATGGGTCATATCTTTCTAGTAGATAGACGTTCTACCGAGCCTCTTGGGGTGTCGGTTTATAGGTCATATCTTTCAAGTAGATAGACGCTCTACCGAACCTCTTGGGGCATCGGTTTATGGTCCCACGGATGGCGCCATTCTGATGACGCTAGAATTTGTACATGAGAATCGGATGAGCGTTGTAGACGAATTTGGCTGTTCGAGTCGGTAGAGCTTCGATCAGTGGGTGCATGCACTCACAGAAAACAACGTTAGAAGGGCCCCCTAAGGGGGACTCCGGGGGAACCCTCCGACGCTCAAGTCAGAAATCGGCGTCAACAGACATCTAAGCAAAATACTACTTCATAGAGAAAGAGAGCGTTGTGGGGGTAGAGGAAGATGATCCCCTTTGAGCGTGGGGGTGTCTTTTTATAGGAGGGGAGGCCCATTATGCCCACTCGTCAATCATGCCTTTGATTCAGACCACATGGGGCGTGATCGGTGGAGGATAAGATCGTGGAGATATGATTTCCTAGAATTATGCGCGGAGATTGTGGAAAGTGGCATTGGCGGAATATGTCGGTGGGGGATTGGTGCAACCATACCATACCCATGGACAGCAAGAGAGTTGTACTTCATCACCCCAGGCATGGAGAATTGCTCGAAGAGGGTGGTTTTCATAGTGATGCTCTTCTCGAGCGCTTGGATCTCCGATGTTTGGAGGTGCTTTTGGTGGGCCATCTACCGGCTCGGCTTGTTTGGGGGTCACATTGGATGTTCGAACACCAACTCAACCTCATCCTTGTGAGATCTGCACATATTGGTCTTTACAAAGAACCAACAATTGTTTCTCATGCCCTGGATGTGTAAGATGCCTCAAGGGAGCCACACAAACCATAAGCAAATTATTCCAAAATTTTGACATTTGGATGATGCTTTGATATCTTTTCATCGAAAATATGTTGTCTTTTTGTTAGGTGAGTATGGGGAAGCAGAAGTACTATGCTGTCTTTAATGGCAGGAGGCTTGGGATTTACTACACTTGGCCAGAGTTCCATGAGCAAGTTGGCAAATTTAGCGGAGCATGCTACCGCTCATTTGGGACGTTGGCAGAGGCTCAGTCACAGCTAGACGCATATTTGGAGAGAGACAGGTATCGGAGCAGCGAAAGGGTTGAGGAGGTAGAGGAGTTACGAAATGAAAGGGCAGAGGTGGTGCCACAGAGGGTGTTACCATGGGTTTCCCTCTTTCTTGTTGGTTCCATTATATTGCTTTTAAAATCAGTTTCTTAAGTTTTTTTAAGTATTTCTTTGTATTAGTGGACTATTTGGTAGGCTTAGGGGGCATAACTTGCTTAATATGTGGTAAAGAACATATTCTGTGATGTTTCTTTTCCGTTTCCCTGGCAACTGAATGCACATTCCTGTTGTTTCTTTACTGTTTATTTTCCGTTTCCTGGCAACTGAATGCGCACTCTTACTGATTTCTTAGCAGTTTCTTTTCCTTTCCGTTTCCTTCTGCCACGTCATTTCCTTTTCCTTTCCGTTTCCTGCACGCAACTGAACAGGCCCTAAGGGGGACTCCGGGGGAACCCTCCGACGCTCAAGTCAGAAATCGGCGTCAACAGACATCTAAGCAAAATACTACTTCATAGAGAAAGAGAGCGTTGTGGGGGTAGAGGAAGATTATCCACTTTGAGCGTGGGGGTGCCTTTTTATAGGAGGGGAGGCCCATTATGCCCACTTGTCAATCATGCATTTGATTCAGCCCACATGGGGCGTGATCGGTGGAGGATAAGATTGTGGAGATATGATTTCCTAGAATTATGGGCGGAGATTGTGGAAAGTGGCATTGGCGGAATATGTCGGTGGGGGATTGGTGCAACCATACCATACCCATGGACAGCGAGAGAGTTGTACTTCATCACCCCAGGCATGGAGAATTGCTCGAAGAGGGTGGTTTTCATAGTGATGCTCTTCTCGAGCGCTTGGATCTCCGATGTTTGGAGGTGCTTTTGGTGGGCCATCTACCGGCTCGGCTTGTTTGCGGGTCACATCGGATGTTCGAACACCAACTCAACCTCAACCTTGTGAGATCTGCACATATTGGTCTTTACAAAGAACCAACAATTGTTTCTCATGCCCTGGATGTGTAAGATGCCTCAAGGGAGCCACACAAACCATAAGCAAATTATTCCAAAATTTTGAAATTGGCTAAAACGTTTTTAATCCAAGGGCTTTGATCATTCAATCTGCGTGTGATAGATGGTGATAGATTACAGTTGTGTTCCCTTTGTTTCAATAATAGCACTACACTCTTTATTTTGCATTTCTGCAATCAGCTTTTAAAGGCTGTTACCATTTTCAATATGGTCTTAACAACTAATCAGAAATAGTATGGAGTGCTCTTATCAAAACAAGAGTGTGCGGGTGTAATTTCATTCTACACCGTGGGTGGTAAAGACGAGAAACACGGTGTTAATTTGGAGAGGTTTGGCCCACTTCAACATGTATAGACACGATAAGTTAAATCATCAATTGAGATCATGCAACATTTGCACTGTGTATAAGGAGCTATAACCGTCCAAAAAAGAAAGAGTAAAAGGAGGGGGTGTATTTATTAAAACCGCACTTGGTATTTTGATGGGATGGGGCAAGCACCATCTCATCTCAAACATTGCACCGTGTGGGCCCGCCATCTCATTGTGTAGTAGGGCCCATCAGTGTTCATGAATGCCGAGTTCCAACTTTAATTTGGTGGAACCGTTCAGGACTGCATGTTTGGGGTTATTTTTTAATTTTAAGAGATCCAAAACACTGGCCCATCTAAGGAACGGTTCGGATCAATTTTAACTGTTTGTAGTGAGGCTTGCGATGGATAGAAAAATGGGATGGGGCTGAGGTTTCCAAAATCAAAATCAAAATCGCAAGAGGAGAAAGGTAGAAAGTTTTTTGGGGTACTTGCCGTCATACGAGTGAGAGATTGCCGTAATCTCTCTATCCAGTCCTGGAAGAATAGTTCCGGAGAGATTATTGCACCGGGGCTCGAACCAAAGATCGGAGAAGAGGAAGATAGAGAGATGGGTGCCGTTATAAAAAAGGAGTAGCGAAAATTACTATCAGAGGCTCTCCAAAAAATTCTAGAAAATTAACAGATTTTATCAAAAGAGTACGTGAATTAGATCTCACCGGTCTTAAGCTTCCCGTGGCTTGGAGTATAAGGGGTGTTCGCTGGTTAGATGAACGAGGGAAGGGTGGCGCTTGATTCATCCGTCTTCTTCGTCTCCGGGTTCCAATAAAGACGACTCTGTTTCCTGAATCCTTAGATGGACGGGGGCTCTTGTTGAGTCTAATCAGAGGACCCTAGATGTAGACCGCAGATGGAATTTCAGGAACCTGCATATTGAGTCTGGACGGTGGTTCGCTCCGGTCTTGGAACTGCAAACCATGGTCGTTGGGCCAAGTTCTGTTCCTGACAGGTGCTACCATGAGGGAGGTAGTATTCCCCAATGTTCTGGCGAGCAAGGTTTAAAATTTCGGTTTCGGTAACCGTTTCGGACCCCACCAAAAACCGAAATTTCGGACCAAAATGTGAAATTTTGTAACACTTTATTTTTTTAATAAATAATGTCATTAAACCGAAATTACCGAAATTTCGGACTCAAATTTGGTAAATGGCGAAAAATTGAATTTCGGAAATTTTCAGTTTCGGTTCCCACCGGTATCCGAAATTTCGGATTTCGGTCGAAATTTTAAACCATGCTGGCGAGAAGAAGGATGAAAGTCGGATCTGGTGCGTGGATTCCCAATGCTTCTTTCTCTAAAATTGTTGTCATGCTTAGATTTTTTTTTTCATGTCCCAAGAATGGCGCCATTCTGATGATTGTACCTGAGAATCGGATGAGCGTTGTAGACGGATTCGGCTGTTCGAGTTGGTAGATCTACTCACTTGCGCTCACAGAAAATAACGTTAAAAGGGCCCCCGAAGGGGGACTCCGGGGGCACCCTCCGACGCCCAAGTCAGAAATCGGCGTCAACAGACATCTAAGCAAAATACGACTTCATAGAGAAAGAGAGCGTTGTGGGGGTAGAGGAAGATGATCTCCTTTGAGCGTGGGGGTGTCTTTTTATAGGAGTGGAGGCCCATTATGCCCACTCGTCAATCATGCCTTTGATTCAGCCCACGTGGGGCGTGATTGGTGGAGGATAAGATCGTGGAGATATGATTTCTTAGAATTATGAGCGGAGATTGTGGAAAGTGCCCTTGGCGGGATGTTTTGAATTTGAATGAAGCGCCTTATGCGTAACGGTTGCCCGGATTGATAGCTTAACGGCGGGATTCCTGTGATCATGTCTGGTTCCTCTTGAGGGTCGGTGCCGATAGTTCTTTATGTGAGTTTGTGTTGGGCCATTTGTGTGCCATGGTTTGGTCTAAGGGTCGGTACCGGGCAGGCATACCGATTTTACCCCCAACAAGGACAATCTAACATATACACTTTATTTTGTATTTTGATTAGACTTAGATTCAAACAATGCGATTTGGATCTGACGGATCTTATTGCATGCCGATGAAGTTAGATTAAACTGTTGGGACTTGGTTAGAACTCGCCCTTAAAAGCTAGTTGTTAAGGGGAGGGAACCCATTCCCTTATAAGCCCATCCACATCTTTACACTTTTCCTATGTGGGACTATTTCGCTTTCAAGTGGAACCCCCCAACAATCTCTTCCTCGACGTGGAAGCACCGTGGACAATCTCGATCTTCTCTGAGGGATTTCTCCGTCCTCAGAGGCATACCAGGATTACCGGGATCTTCCCCGAGGGTATTTCCATCCTCGGAGGCTAAACCGGGGTTACCACGTGCCCGGCTTTGATACCACTGTTGGGACTTGGGTAGAACTCGCCTTTAAAAGCTAGTTGTTAAAGGGAGGGAACCCATTCCCTTATAAGCCCATTCACATCTTTACACTTTTCCGATGTGGGACTATTTTGCTTTCACGTGGAACCCCCAACACAAACATGCCTACAAATAATAATATTTTACTTCAATACCGTTCCCAACAAGATTATATATATGCAACTACTTTTAGAAATATAAAAGAATGCGCTTATGACATTGCGTACCAAGACTAACTAGAGCCAGCTTATATTACAACAACAAACTTGAACTTTCTTAACTAAACCACACTGCTCCCATAGAATATCAGTGTGGTTTCAGTGTGATTCGTGAAGGCGATAAGTTGGAATAGCCATGAGATGTTTGGCCCTTGGAACTACAAGGCTGAACGTCTCGCTCATGTCCAAGTCGCCTGGGGACATACCATCGGGGAGCTCCCAATCAAAGCAATGAACCAATTGGGCAAGTACTAGTCGAACAACGGTGAGACCCAACTGCATTCCAGGGCAACTTCTACGTCCAGACCCAAAAGGAATAAGCTGGAAGTTCCGGCCCCTCACATCTACATTTGAGCTGATGAACCTCTCAGGGAGAAATTCTTCGGCATTAGGCCATGCATCTGGGTCTCGTCCGATTGCCATAGCATTGATCATGACACGAGATTTTTTCGGTATGTGGAAGCCGTTTACCACACAATCCTCCATTGATTCATGTGGTATGAGCAGTGGGGCCACAGGATGGAGTCTCATACTCTCCTTCACCACCATGTCTAAGTACTCCAAGTTTTCCAAGTCTGACTCCTCCACCATTCTCTCTATGCCTACCACGTTCTCTATTTCTTCTTGGAGCTTCTTCATCACTTGTGGATGCCGAAAGAGTTCCGAGAGGGCCCACTCTATTGCGGTCGCCGAAGTGTCCATTGCACCAGCAAGCAAATCCTACAAAAGAAAGCAATTTAACTGACTGACTCACATACACCCATATAAAGATCCATATTTTGGTATGATCTGCTAAAAATGTTGGGTTTACATTAGATTGTCCATAACCAAAAAATGAACTACTTGTGCTGGGCGGTGTGTTTACAATGGCTCTTTTGGAACTCAATCTGAACCATTGGATGTTTATATTTCCTTTTGTGCTTTATAGATCTTGATTGAATAGTTAGATCACCCAATGTTAACAATTTTTGGGTATTGAAACATCAAAGACGAGTTCTATTACATGAACTGATTGTGTTGGTGAGGCCCATAAATAATGTAGCATTTTGGTACTTGAATGTAAAGGCCTTAGGAAACATGTTAATACAATTATGCGTTTCCCCCCAATGAGTAAGTGTTTTTGGCTTATTGATCTCTGATATGGAAGGCCTGCTTCAATTAGTCAACGAATTTATTAATGGCCTCAGAAAAAAAACAAAATATTTAAGTTTTTTTCTTAAGAACATGATAGCAAACCTTTTTTGAGCAAAAACATCATGCTCTTACACTACGAGCTTAAAGGGCAGTTTTATCAAAAAATGTTTACCTGCAAATCTATTGTATATATAAACTAGAGAAATTATACGGTGGCCGACCGTGTAGTAACAAGGGCGGAGAGAGAAAACCTGCCCCCTTGAACCTCTCTCTCTATTATAGAACCTCTAACATCAAGCTTCAACAACAAAGCCCTGGCCAATTGTGTTAGAGGCTTAGGTAAGCTGGAATTGAACGTCCAATTAACCTCAAGGTCGAAGAATGGGAATGATTTTTAGGGCACACCCTATTTACGTTGGGGTGGTTTGGATCTTCAAAGTAGGTGGACTCCATTTTATTTTAGAAAAATATGCACCCCTATATATGCAAGGACGACATATATAGTGGGACCCACCTATTATATGGCAGTACAGGAAGATGTTGAGTGGAGACATAGTCCACATTCGGTTGTTTGGCCCTAATGTAAATAGGTTGTGTCACGCCACTGTAAATATTGGTGTTATTTCCGTCAAACTTGTCGATGTTGAATTGGGTAGAACTCAATTTTACCGCCATCACAGATTACTCCACACTTCTCGGTGTAGCGCCTCAATTTTGTTTTCCAACATCACTACTGTGCCCGACCCACTCTGCAGGGACTTGCCCTTGGAGGGTGAAAATGCGTCTACACAAGGAGAATGCGAGCTCACATATATAGCTCAGGAACTTTCTTTCCCTTTCTTATGTATGATCTTATGATACATATTGGTATCAGAGCCGGACCTCCTGTGGTATGTGTACATGCTAGATGCATGCAGGGATCCAAGGCGGGTGCTAGCGGGTGGATTGTAAGATCCCACATTGAAAAGGGTGAAAAGATTTCTGGGCTATATATGTGGACTCTCCCTCTCACTGTGTAGACGCATTTTCAGCATTCCCGTTGGATGGGTCGGGCACAGTTAGTGCTGCTGGAAAACTGAACCAGGGCGGGTTGAGACCCAGAACCAAACAACATTTACATCGTGGATTATCATGCCCCGACCCCACTGTGTAAATATTGTCCGGATCTGGGTTTCTCCACTCTCTTTGATTTTGTTTTCAACAGCACCACCTTGCTCGACCCACTTCGAGGGGCTCGTCCCTTAGAAATGCTGAAAACACATTTACACAAGGAGAAGGCTAGAGTTTACATATATTGCCCGAGAACTTTCTCTCCATTTCTGATGTTGGATCTTACAATCCACCATCCTTAGGGCCCAGCATACTCATTAGCACACCGTACTACTGGAGGTACGGCTCTGATACCATTCTGTCATGCCCAGACCCCACTGTGTAAGTATTGTCAGGTTCTCGGTCTCAACCCACCTCGATTTTGTTTTCCAACAGCACCAACTGTGCCCGGCTCATGCAACAAGGATGCTGAAAACGCGTCTACACAGGGAGAGGGAGAATCCACATATATAGCCCATAAATCTTTTCTCTCTTTCCGATGTGAAATCTTATTGGTTGTGCCCTAAAAATCATCTATATTGGATGGTACTAATCCTCTAATCTATAGATAAACTACAACATATCGAAATCTCAACAGATCCTAAGGTTAGGTTATGATCATCTATTCATCTATGGTAATGATTTTGGGGGCACTGCCTGTGTGTCCGTTTGGCCCAACAAGTAAATTATGTAGATCTTTGTTCACGATAGGCCCCACTATATTTCCCAAAAAATGAAAAAAAGAAGAAAAAAACAGTTACGCATGCATATAATCCATAAGTTTTTAAGAAAAAAAATCATTCGCTTGGGTGAACTTTGTTTGAAGATCTTAACCGTTTATTTGTTGGCCCCAACGTAAATCGGCCTTTCCCCTAAAATCCTCCCAATAGGATGATCCACCTTGCATATTAGGGAGTTACAGGCAAAAGATTCCATAAATTTAAGTTATACTCCTTACCAATATGATTGCTTTGACGCTGGTTCGATCGATATGGAGGTCACTATCCTTTGACTCCATGAGGGATAACAAAAAGTCCACAATATCCATACGATGCCCACTTTCCCTCGCAAGCATATGCTCGTCGATGATCTTCTCGAAGAACTTGTCAAAGACTTTGCTAACCGCTTTCGTCCGACGACGCAGCCCCTTCAGATCGAGGGCCCCAATATACGGCAAGTAATCTGCTATGTTGAAAGCTGCTGACAACTCCAAGGCTTCCTGAATCACTGATTGGAACCCCCTCCCGTCCAAATCGTCATCATCATACTTCTTCCCAAACATCATCAGACATGTCATACCTACAGAGAGAGAAGCCACCTTAGCACTGAGGTCTACCACAACCTTGGATGAATCCTTTAGCGACTCGACCAAGAGGCGAATCTCTTGTCTCCTCATGGGCTTGAAGGAATCGATCTTTGCGTGGCTAAGCAGCTCTAAGGTACATAATTTGCGTACATGACGCCAATAAGGGCCATACGGTGTGAAGGCCATGCCCTTTTGGTCGAAGGACAGGTAGTGGGAGACTTCAACGATGGGCCTATTGGCAAAGACAAGGTCATGGGTCTTAAGGAACTCTTGGGCTGCCTGAGGGGACGAGACGACGATGGTCGGGACGAGGCCGAGGCGTATGTACATGATGGGTCCATACTTGTTGGCCAACTTATGAAGTTCACGATGAGGTAGCTCTCCCAACAAGTGAAGGCTCCCCAGGATAGGAAGTCCTAAAGGCCCAGGAGGTAGCCTTTTCCCTTTTCGCCTCATCGCATATAGGAGATAGACTAGTGACCATACTCCTACTATTGCTAACACTGCAATAAAGAGAAAATCAGTCCAACACGACATGACAGACAGTGGATGCAACAAAGCTAAGACAATATTTCTCCTGTTTTATGTTGAAGGCCACTTGAGTCCCTTAAATGGATAGAAGGGGAGAGGGCTAAGGATGCTTTTAAAAGAAAGAAGGGGGGATGCAAGACAGGAGAGACGTGTCAATGTTTGATTCACGTAGCCATAGGCAGTGACTTTTGTCAGAACGACAACCATTCAAAAAGTTGAATTTTTTTTTTTGATTGGTTTACCGACGTTTTGCTTTTCCCGTATTAGGGTGTTTGTCTTTTCCCAAGTTTTATTAGTCTAGAATGAGTAGGATAGGCCCACCCAGAAAAATAAAATGAGTAGGATTGAAGAAGAAAACAAATTTTATGGCAAATTCAATTGCAATTTGCTAGTGGTTGAAGAAGAAAACAAATTTTTTGGCAAAATGGCCGACAGTGAAATCGATGATTTACAAATTTGCCAGATTAATTCTACGCAGTCCGTTGGATCAAATATCAACAGTACGTTGCACGTTTTGTTAGAAAAATAATTCAATCATGTGGGGCCTACACTAGCCGATCCAAGTCAGTTTTGGTTTTCCACATTAGAGTCGTGTTTTTGTGTTTATTTTTACTAGTAAAATATGCACGTGCCACTAAGGTATTTTACAATTTGTTTATTTCAATATTTATTAATGAATTAGTATAACTTTTTAAAAATATTGTTCAAATATTGTTCAATATTACTACGTAATTATTGTTAATTTCAGAAGAAATTTTATATTAGAATAATCAAAGAAATAGCAACACGATCAATTAGTAGAAGAAACAGGGAAAAAATTTCTTTGAAAGAACAAATAAACTTCTCTGATTTATTGGAGGAAGAAATAAATGTTGTGGGGTGGCATGGATCGAATGTTTGCCTGAAACTGAGTTTTTCCAGAGACTCCCTTCAATTCAGCATTCTTCTTGAAAGAAAGGAGATATTTTTTTGCAAGGAGGAGAGAGTGTTTGAGAGGCAGAGAGATAAGACTGTAAACGTATCATATACATATCACAAACCTAAGCAAATCTGCATTAAGTTTTGAATCTATAAAAAATCAAATCATAATGATAGTTCCAGCAGAACCTAATTCTATCATTTCAGCAACCTATCAACATGCAATTCTCTAATTGCCAGCTTCCACCACCGAACAAGATCTCGCTATCTAGCTGTTCCTAAGAACCAAAGAACAAAAAACATGATAAAAATCTCCAAACCCTATTTCAAAACATCAGCAGAACACGCACAACTCTTCCCGAAGCTTTTGATCCATCGGAGAGACTGGGCTCTTAGTAACAATTTTACCTACTAAGATTGATAAAAATAAAATGTAAATCAAGTTAGAATAGATATTATACAGTCTATACGGATTTTCTTTTGAAAACCATAGGTACCTGATCAGGATTTCAGACTGAGAAATAAAAAAATACACAGAAATAAGAATTCCCACAAATAACATGGCAAATGGCAGGGACATTGCAGCAGTGAAATGACGAAAGTACCCTAGACAAATCCGACTTAGTGAAATAGTAGGGACATTGCAGCATTGAAGGCAAGGGCCCCGTGCAATGCACGGGCCGACAAAGAATTGTACAGATCATATCATAGGTTGATCCAAACCGTCCATGTGATGGAACAGAACATAAATAGGTTGTGCCTGTAAAATCATTTCCATAGGCTGATCCTAGCCCTCCAATCTATAGAGGTTTCCATAATTTTTGTTCATCTTAAGGTGCCCGGAATTCGTCAATATTTTTACAGGTGTCCTGCATTCGTAATATCAAACTTTTCGTAATTTGACCCTCACATAGTGAATAAGGAAAAGTAGTTTTTCGTCATCGTTAGCGGTGTAACTTGGGTCAGGTTGAGGCCAACCTGAGGAACCCATTTTCCAACCCAACCCGACCCAACCCGATTTGCAATTTCCTCAACCCGACCCAACCCGATTTGCAATTTCTTCAACCCGACCCAACCCGATTTCCAATTCGGGCTGGGTTGGGTCGGGTTGACCCAATTTGTATGGTACCAATTGTTGACCACCTCAACTCAAGCCGAGTTGTTTTGGATTTTGGGAACCAATAGTGAGTCACCAATAATCAGTTTTTAACTCACAATCGGTTCTCAAAATCCAAAACAAACAGGGACTAACAACTAATAAAGGGAAATGTTATCTGCAGTACTATATTTTGATGATCACAGTCCTTGCTTGATTAAAGTACGGTATGGCCCGCACCATAGGATTATCCAAACCGTCCATTGTGGACTGTGGAGACTATTTCAATGTTGAAAAAGAAAAACACATACAGAATTTCTTCAGATGGAACCCAAATTCGGGTTTCGGGTTGGGTCGGGTTGCCCGACAACCCAACCCGATTTTCAATTCGGGTTGATTTTTCCCAACCCAACCCAACCCAACCCAACCCAACCCGATTTGCGAAAAATCTTAACCCGACCCAACCCAAATTCGGGTTGAACCCGACCCTCATGGGAATATCCAAGAACATCGATGGTTTCAAATTATATATAGTGCTAATGTCCTCACTGCCATATTTTATAATGGCACTACTCACCGTATTTTGATGATCGCACTCCTCACTTTGTTAAAATGTACGGTATGGCCCGTACCATAGGATGATCCAAACCGTCCATTAGATGGGCCACTGCCTAAATAGGTTGTGCCCTAAAAATAATTTTCATAGGTTGATCCTAACCCTCCGATCTATAGAGGGTTATAGGTTGATCCAACTGTCCATGTGATGGAACACAACATCAATCGGTTGTGCCCGTAAAATCATTTCCATAGGCTGATCGTAGCCCTCCAAAGAATAGAGGTTTTCATAATTGTTGTTCCTCTTCAGGTGCTTGGCATCCGTCAATATTTTGTAACTTGTCCCGAATGCGTCATATAACGTAGTTTTTTTGTCATTGTCATATGTCTATACCTCTTTTTGGTAGTTTTTTTTCGTAATTGTCATAGACAGGTACCATATGTCGGTACTTTTTGTATGCAATTGACGATTGTACCCTCAAATCATTTCTCATTCCGAGAAACTTCTAGCATCAAAATGACTTAAATGCCCCCAACTAATAGGATACAGTAGGAAGTTTTTCTAAAAGAAGGGCATGGAATTATCATATGTAATTATTTTTTGGGAACAATCAATTTATATTGTGGCCCATTCAATGGACGGTTAGGATCATCCTATGATACAAGGCGTACAATTCTTTTGAAAAATACTTGATTGTACGGACTTACACCATAGGTTGTATGCCAAAAATCATTTCCATAGGATGATCCCAACACAGTTGCGGGGTTTCCAAATTGAGGAAAGTGTTTCTAGTCCGGCCGACTAGAGATCATTTTCTAGTCCGCCACCCAAAAACACATGGGTCCCATATATTTTGTGGTGATCTAAAGCATTCATTTGATAGGCCTCATCATAGATAGGATGTCCACAAAAATTCAGCTTCATAGGATCTTCTTAACCCTTCGATTTGTGGAGTTAAAAAATGGACAGATTTGTGGCGGTTTATAGCCGTCCATTTTAAGCTCCACAAATCATAGGGTTGGGATGATCCTATGAAGCTAATTTCTTGTGGACACCGTCTCTATGTCAGGCCCCATCAAATGAATGCTTTGCATCACCCAAATATGTGGGACCCATGTGTTTTTGGGTGGCGGACTAGAGAATGATCTCTAGTCGGCCGGACTAGAAGCACTTTCCTCTTCCAAATTATGTCATTTATCTATAGATTGTAGGGATGCGATCATCATTTGGAAATGATCAAATGGACGGTTTGGATCATCCTATGGTGTAGGCGGTAAAATATTCACTCCAATTTTTGATAGGTAAGTTGGGGTTTTGTGGGGACCCCTACCGGCCTATTAAAAAATAGTTCACTACATGGGCTTACACCATATATATTGTAACAAGAATTTTGTGACAAAGCTTGCAAACCAAAAACATATTTCTTACACTCCCTATTAAAAAGAAAGTACTGTGTAACTTACACCATAGGATGATCCAAACCGCCCAATTGATGGGCCACATCGTAAATAGGATGTTCCCAAAAAATACATTTCCATGCGATGATCCTAGCCATGCAGTCTATAGAGGAACAACATATTTAGGAAACATTTATTGATTGGAGGGTTGTAATTATCCTATGGAAATGAATTTTGGCACACAACCTACTTACATTGTGGCCCATCAAATGGACGGTTTGGATCATCCTAATATGTAAGCCATACAGTGCTTTTTGAAAACCAATACTCATTGTAAGGACTTACACTATATATAAAATCTCTCATAATCACATCATTTCCCTCTAAATCATGGGGAAACGGGTCAAACTGGCCAGGTCAAAGTGACGCGAGAAATTTTACGGGCCATTGGGCTTGGACCTGCACCCAGCCCGTGGGTCAGCCGGTTTTTTGACGTATGTTTTTAAGATTTTTTTATAGGGATTTGCTAGCCACCTTCGCCGAGCGTACTTTTCTGCTTGTTCGCCCATCCTTTGCTGCGAAGTACAGTTTGTGCAAAGGTGGCTAGCAATACATAATAGCAATAAATAATAATCATGCGTGGGTACTAAGTTTTAAATGAAAAATTACGGGAAAATGGAAGCAAAGCAGAAAAATTACGAAAAAAATACAGAACGAGGGTGCTAAAATATTACAATTACGGCCAAAACTACAAATAAAATTGAAAAATTATGACAATTACGGACAAAAAAGGCAAAAAAGGAGACAGCTGGCGTCTTTTTTTAAACTCTTGTGGAAGGGCATATGAGAAGCGGAAATGACGAAAAAGTAGTGATTATGGAAATTAAGGCGGGACGCATAAGGAAATAGCAGGAAAGAAGCACACGATTTTTCAGGGATTCTCCCTTTTAGTAGTAAAAGATTATATTAATTCTGATAGAGTCAGTAGCTTCTTTATAGGATGAGAGGTTTATCAATTGAGTCGGTGGAGTTTGGTTTGTCAAAAGTCCCAAACGTGTGATGTTACACGTTTAGAGCGTTGTTTTTCTATTTAAAGGGCTGCTAAGTTATTTGTTAAAAAAAAAAAGGTGAATGAAATACAAAAAAGAACCAGACGAGTTTACATCCTTGTGTGCCTCTTCTATTCTTGTTTTCTATATTCTAGTTTCGTGTGTTAATTATTTCTATTTCCTATATTTCTACAAAGTGGTATCAAAGCAGAAGGTCTTGGGATCTCTCAATCGAGTAGAGAGCAGAAAAGCCAGGGCGAATTCAAGAAAACACCGGCAAGGGTTTGGTAAGTTCGCAACATGACAAGTAACACAAATTCTTCAAATTTTCAGCAAAGTGTTCCTTTATTTAAAGGTGAAAATTTTCAATTTTGGTCTATTAAGATGAAGATGTTATTTATGTCTTATGAATTATGAAAATTGGTGGAGAGTGGTCATGAAAATTTTGCAGAAGTGGAAAGATTGTCCACGGCACAAAAGAACGAATTGAAGGAGAGTAAAAAGAAATATGCAAGGGCTCTTTTCCTCATCCAACAAGCTATGGATGAACCAATATTTCCAAGGATCATGGCTGCAACTACATCAAAAGAAGCATGTGATTTGCTTCAAGAAGAATATCAAGGTTCTACGAAGGTAATCTCTATTAAGTTACAAACCCTTCGTCATGATTTTGAGAATTTGATTATGAAAAATTCTGAATCAATTCAATTATTTTCCTCCTAAATTTGATCATGTAGTTGCTGCCATAGAAGAGTCAAAAAATTTATCTACATATTCTATGAATGAATTAATGGGTTCTTTGCAAGCACATGAGCAGAGATTGAATATGACTGCAGAAAATCCATTGGAACAAGTGTTTCAATCAAAAGTGGATTGGAAGAAAAGATCAGATGATTCAAGTAAAGGTTTCCGAGGAGGAAAAGGCTGTGGTCGTGGTGGATTCCGCGGCAGAAGAAGAGGTAGATTCCAATTCGGTGGTTATCAAAGAAATCAAAGTGGAGTTAACCATGAATCTACTTCTTTATTTTGTTCTATTTGTAAAAGATCAAATTATAGTGATAAGGATTGTTGGTATAAGGATAGTGGAAATCAAAGTAGAAATTCACCACAATATTTTTATTGCAAAAAGTATGGTCATATTGAAAAAAATTGTCATCAAAAGGCTAGGGAACAAGCATACTATCATGAAGAGAAAAGTGATGATAAAGTTGAAAAAGAAGATAACATATTTTTGTCATGTCTAACCGCCAATGTTGAATTGAATGATGAAATATGGTATTTAGATAGTGGTTGTAGTAACCACATGACCGGAAACAAGGAGTATTTTCTTGAAATAGATGAAATTGTCAAACCACGAGTAAGAATGGGTGATAACAATCATGTTAATGCCCATGGTATTAGTCCTATCGTAGTTTCTACACTGGTTGGCAAGAAACAAATTCAAGATGTTATGTATGTTCCTGGGTTTGCTCAAAATTTGCTAAGTTTGGGTCAATTGATAAAAAATGAGTACCGTGCTATCTTTGATGAAGAAGAATGTAAACTTTATGATAAGAAAAGTATAAAACTAGTTTTGTCTATTAAGATGACAGAAAATAAGATGTTTCCACTAGTGTTTTCAAAACTAGTATTCAATGCTTTTAGTGCGAGTAGTGATGACTCTATGTTATGGCCTAGAAGATATGGACATTTGAATTTTGGTGGATTGTCTTTATTGCAAAAATTGAATATGACTGTTGGTATCCCTTCTTTGAAATATGATGAAAAAGTGTGTCAGGCTTGCGTTTTGGGAAAACATAACCGTGAGCAATTTCCAAGAGGTAAGTCTTGGAGGGCATATAAGCCTTTGATGCTTATACATGCCGATATTTGTGGCCCTATGCAAACTTTATCTTTGACTGGGAATAAATATTTCATATATGATCTGGTGAATCTGACCTTTGGATCATCTTGGACGTAGATTGGGAAAGTTAGCTAAATGAGGTAACTAGAAAAAGTTAGGCAAGTGGATTAGAAGAGGCAAGCAAGAGAGATTAGGAAAGTAGATTCGATTAGGTAGATTTGAGTAGGATCAAATCTGGAAAAATTAAAGGCCATTCCACGGCATGGATCGCACCCGATCGGCTTCTGAACTTTGGAACATAAACGAACATGAATCAAAGGACCAGATTGCACCCATTCGGATCCTAGCCGTTGGCACGATTGACGCACCAGATCGAGGCCGATCCATCACTAGCCGTTGGAACCCATCTAGAGCCATCTTACGGTGCAGATCGCACCCGCTCGGGATCACATTTGATCAACTAAATCTCGATCCGATGGCTCAGATCAAATGTGAAAAAAATTAAAAGCTCCAATCGCTCCACTGCCCACGTCGCGCGTGCGCGAACGGTGCGTTGCAGCATCCCACGGGTCCACCCATTGTGCATGTAGTAGAGATGGGTAATGCTATATAAGCACCTCTCTTTCCTTTTCAACATCCGATACGGGACTATCTTTTCAACTACACTTCTACATCATTTTGTGAATATCAATTTTTTTCCAAGAAAACATTTTCTTTTTTCCAAACACTTTTAAGAAAACATTTTCGAAAAACACTAAACGATGGCAAAAAATCAAGATTTTGAAAATCCAAAATCACGAACAGAGATATCAATTCCCTATTTATAATCTAATTAGGAAGAGCTAATTAACTAGGATTTCATCTGGTCCATTTATCTGGTCCAATTATAAGTATCTTTTAGGGAATATTGTAGAAGTGAATTTTTTTTAGCATTTTCCAATAATTAATTGACACTACACAAACACACACATTTGCACAAAGTCACAAACCATCTGAACAAGACCTTATAAGAAAAACACACATTTCAGACTGTGCGACTTGGATCCGTGGGATCTTATTGCGTGTTTATATCCTAACTGGAGTCGGATACAAAGAATCCATCCGACCATCCAGGTCCTTGACATGCCTACAAATAATAATATTTAACTTCCAAACCGGCCACTCGCGAGAAGATTAAATTACTGCAAGTACTTCTCTGTTTGGTTGCCGGTTTTTTTTTGTTCCTGGGAGTTATGTGGGAGAAAAAAAATACCCTGGGAGATAGGTGGGAAAAAAACAGTCCTAGAAGTATCCTGGTAAAATAAAAATCCCATATTTGGTTGACCGGATTATGGTGGGAAAAAAAAAACCTTTGTTTGGTTGCTTGAACTGTTGGGTAGAAAAAAAATTCTTCTCAAGCTTATTTTTGGTTCCTGAGTTTATTTTTGTTCCTGGGGTTATCTTGGGATGGGATGAAAAGGCACTCATTACAAAAGTGGGATTAAAAAATTCACCCCACAAGTAATCATTACAAGAGTGGGATTAAAATAAACCTAGTGCTAAAAGGCAACCAAAGATGGGATGGGACCAAAATTTAACTAACTCTTCCTGGGACAAAAATTTAACTGGCAACCAAACGGAGAAGGCCCTTATAAACTGGAGTATAAAGACCAACTCAAGCAAGCAAAATGTTAAACAAGAATTACTACAACAAACTTGAACAGTTTAACTAATTAACAACATTGTTTCCCTAGTATATCATTGCGATTTGCAAAGGCGATAAGTTGGAACAGCCATGAGATGCTTGGCCCTTGGAACTACGAGGCTGAACTTCTCGCTCATGTTTAAGTCGCCAGGGGACATACCATTGGGGAGCTCCCAATCAAAGCAGTGAATCAATTGCGCAAGTACTAGGTGAACAACGGTGAGACCCAATTGCATTCCAGGGCAACCTCTACGTCCAGACCCAAAAGGAATAAGTTGGAAGTTGCGGCCCCTCACATCTATATTTGAACCTACAAACCTCTCGGGGAGGAATTCTTCGGCATTAGGCCATGCATCTGGGTCTCGTCCAATTGCTGTAGCATTTATTATGATACGAGATTTTTTAGGTATGTGGAAGCCATTTACCACACAATCCTCCATTGATTCATGTGGAATGAGAAGTGGGGCCACAGGATGGAGCCTCATGGTCTCCTTTACCACCATGTCTAAGTACTCCAAGTTTGCCAAGTCTGACTCCTCCACCGTTCTCTCTAGGCCGACGGCGGCCTCTAGTTCTTCTTGGACCTTCTTCATCACTTGTGGATGCCGGAAGAGTTCCGAGAGGGCCCACTCGATTGCTGTTGCTGAAGTATCCATGGCACCAGAAAGCAAATCCTACAAAAGAAAGCAATTTATCTTATTCACTCACATACTAATGGTGTTGGGTTTACATTGGGTTGTCCTTAAGCCAAAAATGGTTTTGCTACTGGATGACCTAAGGGCGCCCGTTAAGGTGCATTGGAAATGATATTTTGCACATCTTTTTATAATAAATTCATAGAATATAAGCATTTTTATCAAACAGTGTGTAAAATGATTGTAAAATATCATTTCCATTGCACCTTAACTTATAGAATCCACTAGGAAAGAGGAAAAATTCTAGAATCCACTAGGAAAAAGACAGAGAAGGGAAGAAGAAGAAGGAAGAGATATATTATTGATTGATTGAAACTCACATATTACATCTTATATAAAAGAAAATCTATCCCTAAATAAATAGAAGAAAGATCTAGAATCCTATTATAATAAGAAACCAACTACAATTAGACGTGTAATCTTGCCAACTAAAAATATCTCTACCAAAAGAAAGAAAGTTACTACACTAATCCTAGTGTCCTACGTCATCTTCCTACATTGTAAAATGGCGAGGTATGCGTGAAGAAAAATTCTATGTAGATTTGGAATTTCTTGGGTCTTCTCATCTAAAGCTTTCAGATCTCTTAGCTAGAAGGATGGAATTTGGCTCCATCGAGGAGTAAAGGGAAGATTCTATGGAATATGACCTTGCTAGCGATAATTTGGATTCTTTGGAAAGAGTGGAATGTGCGGGTGTTTAGAGGAATGGTGAAATCCCTAAACTTTCTTTACATAAAGGTCGTTGCTCTTTCAATTGCTTAGGCTGGAGCCTTGCCTAGTTTGTGATTAGTTTCAGCTCATGATCAATGACAAGGTTGGCTATTGGTTTGTGCTACTAGGGAGGCAAGGCCAATTACTTCTCGCGTATGGGAGCCTCCTAGTAGTAGACTATTGAAGCTGAATTTTGACAGCTCAAGTTTGGGTAACCTGAGACCAGCAGGGATATGAGGCCTTCTAAGAGATGAGGATGATAACACTATGTGGGCGTTCTCAAGCCCTATTGGGGGCACGACTCCAGTGAGGTTGAGATGTGCGCAGTGTACGAAGGAAATTAGATGGAGTAAGATTGTCTAGACACAGTAATAGTGGATGGTGACTTTTTCAATGTGACAAAATGATTATGGAGTAGTTCATCTCCTCCCTGGTGATTTGCTCGATGGATTGATGAGATATCCGACTGGGTGGTGAGTTTCTTTAGCTCATACATTATGTAAGGAGGTCTTCAAATTCTGAGGCTGATAGGTTAGCGAGGGGAGGTTGTTTAAGAGCGGATTTGGAAATCTTTGATTTCCTTCCCCCTTGAGGTGTAATTTTCTTGTTCTTCTGTATTTGGTCCTTGTATTGCTTAGATCATCTCGATTGTCTGGGGTTTCCCGTGTTCTCTTTTTTCATTAATATAATTCTTTACCATTAAAAAAAATGGGAATATAATGCAGATTAATTATGGATTTATAGGCAACAGATCCCATAAAACTAAGTTATATTCTTCCTTACCAATATGATTCCTTTGATCGTAGGTCGATTGATTGGGAAGTCACTATCTTTTGACTCCATGAGGGATAACATAAAGTCCACAATATCCTTACGAGAATGCCCGCTTTCCCTCTCTTGGATATGCTCGTCGATGATCTTCTCGAAGAACTTGTCAAAGACTTTGCTGACCGCTTTCATTTGACGATGCAGTCCTTGAAGATCTAGGGCCCCAATATACGGCACATAATCGGCTATGTTGAAAGTCGCTGCCAACCCCATGGCTTCCTGAATCACTGCTTGGAACCCCCTCTCATCCAAATCTTCATCATCATACTTCTTCCCAAACACCATCAGACATGTCATGTTCGCACTGAGAGAAGCCACCTTAGCACTTAGGTCCACGGCAACCTTAGATGAATCCTTTAGCAATTCGACCAAGAGGCGAACCTCTTCTCTCCTCATGGACTTGAAGGAATCGATCTTTGTGTTGCTAAGCAGCTCTAAGGTGCATAATTTGCGTACATGACGCCAATAAGGGCCATATTCGGTGAAGGCCATGCCCTTCCGGTCGTAGGACATGTAGTGGGAGGCCTGGATGATGGGCCTACTGGCAAAGACAAGGTCATGGGTTTTAAGGAACTCTTGGGCTGCTTGAGGGGAGGAGACTACAACGGTCGGGACGAGGCCGAGGCGTATGAACATGATGGGACCATACTTCTTTGCTAATTTATGAAGTTCGTGATGAGGGAGCTCACCCAACATGTGAAGGTTCCCTAGGATAGGAAATCCTGGAGGCCCAGGAGGTAGCCTTCTCCCTTTTCGCCTCGTAGCACATAAGAGATAGACTAATGACAATACTCCTACAATTGCTACTAGTGCAGCTAAGGGAAGATCAGTCCAAGAAGAGATTGTAGGCATGGATGTAACAAAGCTAAAACAATTCTTCTCGTTTTGTCTGTCGATGGGCACTTAACCTTCAAATGGAGAAAAGGGTAGGGGCCGGGCTAAGGGTGCTTGCTTTTGTGTAAGAGAAAGAAGGGAAAGAAGGGAAAGAAAGGGAGCTGCAGGGGAGAGAGAGAGCGAGGGATGGTTTGTTTATGTTTGGTTAAGAGAGAGGATATTCCTACAAAATGTTAGTCCCACATTGCTGCCGTCTAGCAAAGACTTTTGGATTTGTTAAACCCACCATTTATATTTTAAAAATGAATATCCATTTTGAATGTCATTTCCAATTTAAAGGTGTGATGATATATGACATTTGCTCTCTATGTCTCCGTCTTTTAATGTAAATCAATTTGAATTTGATGGTTTTAGCTTTTGACATTAGAGAGGCCGCAAGGATTTTTAGTGGAATATGTGGTGGAGGTCTAATTTATCTAGTTCATTGATTTCCAAATATATTCGTTACGTGATGATGTTATCACGCGGTACAACCAAGGTACTAGATACAAGGATGGATGAGGAACTACGGCAGGTGATATGTGATTTTTCACCCATGTCCCTATAAAGTCAAGGTTAAGCAATACGACAAGATCGAGAAGTCTAATGGGGAATTACGTATCTAGAAGGAGATGATGTTTTCACGCGGTACAACCAAGGTAATAGATACAAGGATAGATGAGGAACTACGGCAGGGAATATGTGATTTTTCACACATGTCAGCAAGACAAGACAAGATCGAGTTATGAAGTCTAATGAGAATTACGTATCTAGAAGGAGATTAGGAGATGATAACGACTCCATGAACCTACGTTTTGCTTTTCCCGTATTAGGGTGTTTGTCTTTTCCCAAGTTTTATTGGTCTAGAATGAGTAGGATAAGCCCACCCAGAAAAAAAAAAAATGAGTAAGATAAGCACACAGTTTTTCCAAAGTTGAGTTTTGTCCTTTTCTAAATTTTAATGGTCGAGAATGACAAGGGTGTCATCGTCTCTTCAATGCCATCTCCAACTCTATCTCTTGTTTCTGTCTACCTTGTCCATCCTCCATATTTTGGTATACCGTGTCCCAATTTCGTGCTAACGCAAAAGTCAGTGATCAATGCAGGATAAGACCTATAACCCAGCTAACCATCCACCACGATCCTCCTACATATCAATTATTATTATATAACTAGTGAGGGTGTTATATAACCCCGCAGGGGAACCACAGGGGAAAGCAGAAAAAAGAACTACATGTTTAAAAAAGAAATTTGTGAGATTTTCCTAATGTAAAACAGAAAGAAAATCAAAATAAATAGAGAAACTTTTCACATACGTGCACAGATTAAGGGAAAACAGAGCTTTATTGTTGTTCATCACAATAGGAACACGTGGGTAGTCCAATATTGAGAAAACATAATTAACTATACTGTTTTGAATTGAAATAGAAAAGACATGAGTCTTGTTCTCTTCTTGCAGAAAGGATTCCTCTCAGTGTTTCTCCTTGCTCTACGACCGACAGTGATGGGGACTATTTTCCTCTTCTTTTTGACGTAGATTTGCAGAGATTTGGAAACGGAATTGGTGTGTGTAAGCATGACCAAAGAGTTTCTTTTATAGACATTAGTGGGAAGGGATACAACTCCTCATCACGCGAACCCTTTTACCAAATGTCTCTTTATGTTCACACCTTTTGACTTAAAAGTATTTTCACATGATGACTTTTCACAAAAACAACTAACTAATCAAAATGATCTGCCATTGATCTTGCAAAACCCACATCCACCCGTAGGATTAATTCCTAACGATACATACATACACATATTTAGTAAAAAAGGGCAATTAGGACACCATAAATATTAGTAATGCCTATGCGGAAAGTATTGCCCACCCGTCGTGGATCCAAAAAGAAAAAATATGAGAAAACTATTAACAACATCATAGGTTGTTTAACTTCATGAAAATTTGCATTGTTGTGTGATTACATGCAACTATACGTAAATTTAATTGGTTCTACTAAGGCTATAAAACATACGGATCTAAGCACTTGGTATGTGTAGACACCCCATTTTGACCGTGCCCTTCACCTTCTAATTTTGTGCAAAATCCCATCAAATGAATGAATTAGGGTCCCAAAATTCACCCTAAGCTAGGGTAGGATCCTACTAAGGTCCCTACAAAATTTTATCGAAATCCGAGCTCGTTTACCTAGCGAACGAGCTGAGAGAAGACCGTAGTATAAACCAGAAAAGGGGGGTGGATTATCCTGGAACTGTTTCAAGCTTGGGCCATATGGGACACACGAAACCGCACGTTCATCAGATTGCCGCGCGCTCATCAAAAAATCCGCGCGCCCATCATTTTTGGAGTGCCAATATCAGCACCCCATATTACCTATAAAATGAGAAAAAAATTCGTTTAAAAAAAAAAAAAACTCATTTTCCAGATCTAGAGAAGAGAGAGAGCGAGAGTTTTCCCTAAATCCCAAACCCTAATTCCTATTTTCTTCTTTCCGATCTTCTCCGGCAATACTCCGGCCGGTCATCACCATAGCCTTCTTCTTCTTCTCCATCACTATGTTTGTCCGATTTGCTATTTTCCCTCCCCAAAATCATAGCTCATAAACCTATTTTACTTTTCTGATCAGATTTCTCGATCATCTCAGCTTCTTTGGCCTTAGTTCCGACCATTTCTTTAAACTCCGAGAGAAAAAGTTCATAAACCCTAACCTGTGCTTCGTTTCTCCGATTGTCTTCTCCGGCTTGATCCGGCAATACTCCGATTTGACCGGATTCCGATTATCTTCTCCAGGCTATGGATCACAGGAGTGTTCTTTTCTTTATGGTTGTCTTTTTATTTCCCTTTGGCTAAAAGGGTTAAAACTTTTGAAAATCCAAAATATCATAAATTTAAAGTATAAAAAACACTTGAAAACATCAAAAACTTTAAAACTTTTTTTGAAAAACCAAAATATAAGAAATTTGAAATATCAAAAACACTTGAAAACATTAAAAACTCAAAAACATCTGAAAAACCAAAAAACTCAAAAATCTTGAGTCATTAGGAGAGTAGTTAGGAATTCTATTCCAAACTATGTTGGCTTGATCCCTTTCAACAGGGTACGTAGTGCAGCTTGGGATCCACATCTCAAGTCCAGCCAAACCTTTAAAAATAAACATTTCAAACCTTCCAAAAATACAAAACGTCTTCAAAACCTTTTCAAAAAGATCTTCCCCTAGAGTTAGGAGTCTGTCCTAGATTTTTGGGATGTTTTAGAGTTAGGAGGATGTCATGATTTGTATTGATATGGTGTGTCTTGTCGTGTGAGTGTCCCTAGAGTTAGGAGGCCTCCAGTTGATCGGTTAGACATTTAGTCGAATTGATGGCTAGACTAGGAAGCATATAGTCAGCCCATGGTTTTCTTTAGGATGCACAGCCTAGTTACACGTAGGATGTAGGGCCCACCTGCATTAGCTTAAAGCTAATCAACTTGCATTAGTTAGGGCATATAGAGAGTCATAAAAATTACAATTCACTTGAATTTAAGCAATCATACAAAAAGCTTTATAAATCAGTCGAGTCTAGTGGATCGAGTTTAGGATAGCGGTTCTAGATGGTTAGGCATTGTAGTTTAGAATAGGTCATCGAACTACGTTGACTCCGATTCTTCCCGAGGCCGGGATACGTAAAGCAGCTGGGATGGGCGGCCACCTTAGTCCGAGTCAAGTCCTGCATTAGAGTTTTATGATTCATCTTGTCCAGTAATGTATAGAGTTGATTTGTGTTGTATGTTTTGCTGTGTTTTCTTACTTTCATGTACAGATCCTATACCTTTAGCTGTAGCATGCATGTGTTTGCACACCAGAACTTAGACACCAATTAGGTATGATATTCATAACCTAGTTATTCTCAGGTGACACTTATTTCATTTCTTTTAGGTGTGCTTATTAATCATCTCCGAGACATGCATGATTAGATAGACGTCTTCTCGGAGATATTTGTTCCCATTTCATATGACTTTCGCCCAAAACTCTTCAAAATCAATAAGTAAATGGCATAAGAGACCAGGTGTTTGCACTTGGACGGATGAGGTGCTCTTCGGACCTTCCAAATTCGTAACCAGGCACGAACTTTCTTTTATATCTCTAGTTATCCATTGTAACAGAGCATAGTATGGGATCCTGGGCCCACTTCCTTGGATGACGACTCTTCTTTGTTTAAGGTACGCCTTGAATCTGGGCTAGTCCCCTGAATCGAGAGGTATCTCACCTTTGTATCGCCACTCATGCTGTGAGGGGCACTTCTTTCTAGAGTTCCTTGGTAGAGCTCTCCATTCACGTGGATGATCCTGAGACTTAGCGTGTGGGGCACGTCCCCCGCCTCTCTTGGATCGGGGTCCACAGTATGAAAATATTCGAAACAAAAAATTTAGCACATTTACTGCAAACTATAGTTCGACTGTTAGCAATTGTTGCTACTTTGTTGACCTAACCTAGTGCATTTGCACCCTCCAGGGTATTAGCACTTTTGCCATTCTTAAAGAAAAGGAAGTAAGATGTGTGTGCTGTTTTTAGGTTGCAAGTTTTGTAGCATGGTGGATTCTTAGCTGCATGAAGTGGGGGAGTAGGAGCAGATTTGGATTCAAGAGTGGAGACGCAAAAGTTTTCAAAAAGAGGTTTTTGCACAAAATAATATTAGAGAATGTAAACAGTATTCACATTGATAGCAATGGTTCTCAAAAGAATTTGCTCGCATAAAGTAATTATAGGTCGTCTGAAGCCGTATATGACGCTACCCGCTAAATGACAAAATTCAGGTCGTCTGAAGCCGTTCAGGATATGGCGCTATCCGCTAAACGACATGATTCAGGTCGTTTGAAGCTGTTCAGGATATGGCGCTATCCGCTAAACGTCAAGATTCAGGTTGTACGAAGCCATTCAGGATATGGCGCAATTCGCCAAACGACAAGATCCAGGTCGTCTAAAGCCGTTCAGGATATGACGCTATCCGCTAAATGATAAAATTCAGGTTGTCTGAAGCCGTTCAGGATATGACGCTATCCGCTAAACAACAAGATTTAGGTCGTCTGAAGCCGTTCAGGATATAGCGTAATCCCCAAAACGACAAAATCCAGGTCGTCTGAAGCCGTTCAGGATACGGCGCTATCTGCTAAACGACAACATCCAGGTCGTCTTGAACCGAACTGGATACAAACTTCAGAAGTCAATTCGTACCTTGCGGTCAGATTGTCTTGAGCCAAACTGGATACAAACTTCAGAAGTCAGTTCGTACCTTGCCGTCTGATCGTCTTGAGCCAAACTGGATAGAAATCTCAGAAGTCAGCTTGTACCTTTCCTCCAGACTGTCTTGAGCCGAACTGGATACAAATCTCAGAAGTCAGCTCGTACCTTGCCTCTAGATCGTCTTGAGCTGAACTGGGTACAAACTTCAGAAGTTAGTTCGTATCTTGCCGACCAGATCGTCTTGAGCCGAACTAGATGCAAATCTCAGAAGTAAGTTCATACCTTGCCGCCAGATCATCTTGAGCCAGACTGAGTAGAGAAATCCAATCATCTCAACCTTTTGTAGCTGTCCCCTGAATATATCCTGTCAACTTCCCCAAGTCATCAAAATAACTTGAGGAATCGGGGGGCAACTGATGGAGTGTAAAAGGTAGCTCCAATCACCAGTCAACATGTGGAGTCAAGGCAAAAGCGGGGTTACATCCAAGGCACGGGGGTAAACAAGTAATTACATCCCAGGAGAGAACCCTAAAACCTATACTACCCAATCATGTGTTGACACCTGTCTGAGGGTAAAAAGGTAATCCATTACCTAAAGGCAAAGGTAAGGGTCCGAATCCCAAAAAATTTACTATTCATAGCTCTGGTTTCCTTATTTTGTGCCCATTACTGACTTAAGCATCGGAGGGCCCATCCAGGGATATCCACCCTAGTTGGTCATCTAACCGGGTGTTACATTGTGCAGATCACAGCCACTTAGAGGGCATTATCTAGATCGGCTCATTTTCGACTGCCACATCTGTTACCAGTTTTGACCACAACACTATCTACACTTAAAAGTAGGAACAACACTCATTCAACCATTCAACAAATGTGCATGGTCTTTGTTGGGAAAGTTGCCTTATTTCCCACCTAGCGTGGGTATCTTGGGTGGGAAAGCAATGGCAAAAATAGAAAGTGTTGTTTCCTTAGGTTTTGAAAACCTAGAATAAATAAATAAAACAAAAAAAGGCTCTTGTGAAAAGAGGTATTGGCGTGAGTTTTTCTGAGGTGTGTCGGCTGCCTCAAAGAGAGGGGAGAGAGAGAAAGAAGAAAAAGGAGAGAAGGGAGAGAGAAAAAGAGAGAGGAGAGAATAGAGAAAGGAAGAGTTTTTCTTGGTTCTTCTTTGTGCTATTCTTCTCGGGGTTTCTTCTCGGTCTTTTCTCTTGTGATTTTCTCTTGTGGGTTTCTCTGGATTACTCTTGGGTACGGTCTTGGTTTGAGAAGCAAGGAAAGAGTTGTGAGTTTTGGGTTTTGGGTTACATCCATTGTAATCCTTGTATATTGTTTTTTCTCATAGTGGAAGATCGTGTTTCTCGCCCGTGGAGTAGGCTTTGACGAACCACGTAAAATCTTGTTGTTCATCTTGTGGCGTGATTGTTTATTTTTCTTTCCGTTTAATTTGTGCATGATCGGATTGATTTGCCCAGTGGATTTTTCTCAACAAGTGGTATCAGCGTTGTGGTTAGAGTGATCGTCGAGGCCGGTGGAGAGATCGTGGGTGTTGTGGTTAGATCTTTAGGAGTAGAAAGATTGTCCAAGAAAGATTCTTGTTCGAGGTGGAACGATACACCGAAAGTGCAAAGTAATATGAGATATCAGTAAAATCAAGTTCTACTCAGTTCAACATCGGGAAATTTGACAGAAAGTGCAGTTTCACCTTATGGCAGATGAGGGTGAAGGACATCCTAGTTCAACAGGTCTTGGCTAAGGCGTTGAAGGGAAATGATGGGAAGACAGAGAAGATGATGGGTGCCGAGTGGGAAGACATTGAGTTGAAGGCGGTCAGCACGATTCTACTATGTCTGGCAGATAGCGCTATGTTTAACGTTATGAAAGAAAAAGATGCGCCTAAATTATGGGAGAAGTTGAAAAAGCTTTATATGTCAAAACGCTTGGCCAACCGGTTGTATCTATCTGAAACAACAATTGTACAGGCTGAAGATGTAGGAAGGTAGAGATCTTCTAGAACATATTACGGTGTTCAACGGGCTTGTGGATCAACTCCACAAGGTTGACGAAAAGTTGAAGGAAGAAGACAAGACCCATAGATGCAAATGAAGAAAATGGTGCTACGAATTCTGTGGTGGCAGCAATGGATGAGCAGGGTGAAGAGTTTGGAGACGTTCTCACAGTCTCCATAGGTAATCACACTTCTCATGATGAGTGGATTTTAGATTCAGGGTGCTCTATTCATGTATGCTTTAGGAGGGAATATTTTGATACGTTCCAAGAGACAAGGATGGGTGTAGTGTCCTTGGGTGATAGGTCTAATTGTGACGTCACGGGAGTTGGGACGGTGAAGATCAAGATGTTCAATGGAGTGATTCATACTAAAGGTGGTGTAGCGTATATCTCATAGATGCAAATGAATCTAGTATCTCTTGGCCGGTTGGACTCTAGGGGTTGCAGGCATTCAACTGCAGGTGAAGCCATGGAAATCACACGTGGTTGTAAGGTTCTGATGAAAGGAGAGAAGTGTGGTGGATTATATCATTTGGTTGGGGATAAGGTGACTAGTGTTCTTAAGATCTCTATAGCTAGTTGGAAACAGAGTGGAAGTGTGTGCATGCGTAGGGTCTCTTTCGCAGTTGGTGAAGAGACATGTTTCTAGGTTGCAGACGATGGTGAGAAGGTGACAGTACCTGTGTTGGGGAGGATGGATCGGGATCCCTCTCCAAGGTTGACTGGGCGAGTCAACGGGTTGGCAGCTACATACGTGCATTGGCCGTGTTGATCACATCGGGAGGAGTCAGATCAAGGGTGATTCAAGGGTGTGTAGCTGGTACTTTGGAAGGCCAATGGTGATTTGTAGCAATAGCAGACAGATAGCAACATCAACGAAAAATATTCAAGTGGTTGGGAAATAAGCCGAGGTGGAGATTGTTGGGAAAGTTGCCTTAGGTGGGTATCTTGGGTGGGAAAGCAATGGCAAAAATAGAAAGTGTAGTTTCCTTAGGTTTTGGAAACCTAGAATAAAAAAACAAAAAAAGGCTCTTGTGAAAAGAGGTATTGGTGTGAGTTTCCCTGAGGGATGTGTCGGCTGCCTCAAAGAGAGGGGAGAGAGAGAAAGAAGAGAAGGTAGAGAGAAGGGAGAGAGAAGAGAGAAAGGAGAGAATAGAGACAGGAAGAGTTTTCTTGGTTATTCTTTGTGGTTTTCTTCTCGGGTTTTCTTCTTGGTCTTTTCTCTTGTGATTTTCTCTTGTGGGTTTCTCTTGATTACTCTTGGGTATGGTCTTAGTTTGAGAAGCAAAGAAAGGGTTGCGGGTTTTGGGTTAAATCCATTATAATTCTTGTATATTGTTTTTTCTCATAGTGGAAGATCGTGTTTCTCGCCCGTGGAGTAGGCTTTGCCGAACCACGCAAAATCTTGATGTTCATCTTGTGGCGTGGTTGTTTATTTTTCTTTCCGTTTAATTTGTGCATGATCGGATTGATTTTCCCGGCGGATTTTTCTCAACAGTCTTGATGGAATTAAAAAATCAGATATTAGTGTGGCAGTTCTTTCAGGAAATGAATACTTGATTTCTATGCGCTGCTCCAACTAATTTTCCCCTATACTCAAGGATCAAAATAATGGGAATTCACAAATCTCCCTCTGAAAATGTTTGCTCATAAGCAATGGAACCTACTATAGAATGATCTGGCAGTTATGCTACTATTGTCGGACTAACTTCCATATGCTACTCACAGTTAACCAAAGCTTTATACATGTGAAATGTCCCCATTTGTAGAAAAAGGAAGCGGGTTGAAAAAATTGTAAATAATAGCTTTGAAACAGTTGCAAAGAAGAAAAATCAACTGAGAAGAATGTAGAAAAAACCCGCAACTAAAACTGTAATGAAACAGTCACATTCACTGGGCCAAAATCAATTTAATCAGATGGTTAACATAATACAATTGCTGGAAATTTTGCACATGGTGGCCCAACATATACAAATTACAATACCTTATAAAAGGAAGAAACCAAAACAGCTGGTCTCAAGATTTTGGCTTTTTTCTATGCAAGAGAAGAACCACTGCTGCTCCCATCGACTCTCCTGAGAAATCGGACAAAATTTTGACTACAGGACCTAATTTAAACAGATCAAAACAGAAATGACCCACAGAATAGCTTCAGAGTGCATCAATCTCAATTGGATTAGCTGGGATTATTGAATTGTCCACTGCTGAACAAAACCATTTCAAGTCAAGGATAAAATCTATGACCCCCTTCGATATTATAAATAATAAATAACTCTATCTGTTGAAACACAATGAATTTACCAAGGCAAAGGCAAAACAGATGGTAGTCGAACACTTGAATCATGAGGATTGATTCAAAGAACGGGTAAAATAATCATAGTATAGAATCTGTTCATTTTGGATTTGGAGAATTGTTATTGATTAGAAAGTGATTAATGGACTCAAATTTGTCTCTAATTTTGAGTCCACTAATTAGTTTTGGACTCAAAATAAAAAAAGAACATGGCCTTAAGTATGCTTGCTACTTCAGTAGAACTATTGTAAGCCCAATGGTTTCCACCTTGGCATTCCCATCTTATTTTGATGATTCCAATACACAAGTGATTTATGATCACTAATGTGTTTGATTGTCTAAGTTGTAGATCACATTGGTGCTAAGACAACATTGCTTGGATTGAGGCCAAGAAGCACTCATTGGACCACTTCATGAAGGCCAAAGACATCAAATCCAAGACAAATGAAGACTTGAAGAATCCATTGAAGATCAAGTTATATTAGATTGTATTAAGATTCAATCTTAGTTTTAGATTTGAAAGGCATAATTAAGTAAATAAACACACACCCTAAAAATATAAGTGATTGTATTTGTGGAGTTCCAACACCCTGGAACCCTCATAACAATCCCATCTTGGTGTTAAGTTGGAAGCCCAAAAACATGAAGTGAAAATCTGCTCTTCATAGGCTTCTCGGAACTCCGAGAAATGGTCCAGTAGACTTTTTTTCATCTTCTGTTTGTATTCCCGGAACTCCGAGATTTTTTCTCGGAACTCCGAGAACACTGTAACGGTCATATTTTGAGCCGTTGGAAATTTTGCTGGAATTACCACAATGCCATTGAACGGTCATATTTTGGTTTTCCTATATATATGGGCATTCTAAACTTCCAAACCATCAATCCTAACACTCTAAAAACCTTCTTGAACATCAATAGAGTGAATCAAACTTGTTTATGCCTCTCATCATCTAAAGATTAGGATTTGGATCATAGGCTCAATTTGTACATCTTCTACCATCTTGTAAACCCTTGTGAGGGATTGTTTTTGTTCTTTCTTTCGTTTCAAGAACTTGTATTGGGCGAGTGTTCGGAGAAGCGTAGCCCACTCTCCGTGGTGAAGATCGCCACCAAGGTTAAAGGCGGTTGGAATTTGTAATCGGCACCGATCTTCGCCGAAGTTAAGAAGATCACATAGTGAAGCCATCAACGGGTTTGGTTGGTGGAGTGGAGTAGGCCTCACGTTTGAAGGACCGAACTACTTTAAATCTCGGGTGCAATCTCTCTTACTCTTGCTCTTTATTTTGCATTTGCACTTTAGATTTAACTTGCGTACTTGAATTTTATTGTTGATCTCTTAATTTCTAAAATTGGGTTTGAGTTTTCAAAAGAATTAAAACTTGTTATCAACCTAATTTCGCACTCCTCATAAGTTGCCGTACTCGGGACCACCCTTGGAATTTCAACTATGGATTGTAGATTTTTAAATGCAAAAGCAGATTAACTTCTCGCTTTAAGAAATGCTAAAGAAACCCATAATTTTTACTGTCTACTTATCGAAAGAAAAAGGAAAAAAAATATACTAAATCGATTGGATTTATCTTTTTCCTTAAGTAAATTTAATTTTTACATAAGCTAGAAAGCATGCAGCTAACTGAATCTTTTTCTCCTTTTTTTAATCAAAATATAGGCATTTGTTGCCTTACATAAAACATCTACAACACTTGGAAGAGATGAATAAAAAAACTCAAGCGATGGAATGCATACCTTGGTTGGCTCATAGATTTTGCAGGGTGAGCTGAACAAAAAAATTACACAATAGCTAAGAGAAAACACAATGCAAACCATGATTTCCACAGTATTTGTCGAATCAACATTTTCCATGTATTGAATTGATATTCCCTTCTGAACTCGTATTTTGATTTGCACATAAATCATATAAATAATTAAAACAGAGACAACCCCCAAACTTCAGGTCATTCCAACCTGCTTAGCCCCTTTTGATGATTTGCATCATTTCCTCCCCCCTTGAGAGAAAGTAGACCTCGAGATCAAACAATCAAAGCACATATCAATTCATCTAGCTGTGGGAGTCGGGCTTGTCACGCCCCAAACTCCACCCTGGACGTAGGACGCGGCAGTGCCGTATACCTGCAAGATAAATCCCACAAACATACAAGGCTACAAAGCAATAGCAGAAATAAACCTGGCATTCCTTAACTAAAATATCAAATTCTGAAATAATATAGACCCAACATAGCCAAATCAAATCTCAACTCTCCCATGAACCAAAATGAATAAGTATAGATGTAGTCTTACACATTTGTTTACCAATATTCACTGTCTGAAATAAAAGCAAATAAGCTAAACAAAATCTCCAAGTTCCTACGGTTCCGAAACGAAGCTTCATCTTCCTCGTTCACCTCACAAGGATCAAACTCTGAAAATATTAATATAATTACAGTCAACTGAAAAGCTCAGTACATAATAACGCACCACAAAAGTGAGGTCAAAGCATGTTTCAAAGAGGGTATCAATAGGTAAATGAAGATGGCAAAAGCTATACAGGAGGTGCTTCGTACAAATACAATAACTGAGAAACAAAGTCCGCAAAGTCGTATTTCAAAGAGTCAAATCAAAGTGGGTCCCAATAGAGGGAAGATACAAAATCTCAAGAGATTACTGAAAGCAATTAAAAGGTACAAAACCAGCCAAAGGTCATCGGGTTAGCCCAAAAAGCATGTTATTTTACCCGACTGCCCGCGGGGGAGACGGGGGGTAACCGATTCAGAGATGGGAGAAAGTCCTTCAAGGAAAGCAATAAGAAGAAGCCTTAAGTTCTGTTCTAGTTTCTAAGTTCATATACCTGTCGACAGGATCAGCGAATAGCACCCACTGACGGGACCCAAAAGCCAACGTATAACCCCCATTGGTGCGGGCCCTTATAGTTCACATATAAACCTAGGCCTCCACAAAAGGTGTCTACATATACAAAAGGTCCAAAGGTACGTACAAAATTCCACAGATTGTGGTTCACATTGGTTTCACAAGATTTTCCAGAATAGTTGGGTATACAATGATCAAAAAGTTCTCATTTCAAAGAGGGTCACATATTCAATACAAAATTCATAGGTTATCAATAAGTGAACAATTTAATAGATTGTGTTCAATGACGGGTAAGCATGCAAGATCCAAATCAAAGTCTACGGTTATCAAATGTTTCATGTATTCAAAGAGATTATAGAGTTATGATCAAAAGGGCATATCATTGAGTAGGGAATCATAACATTAAAGTGGTACAAAATTACGTACCTCGAATGACGAAAATATATCTCTTCAACAACTTCTAGGGCACAATACCTATCCCAAACAATGTCATACGTATCAATAAATAGGCCTAGGATGGTGGCCAAAGCAGTGGTTAAAACCCCCCAAAATTAAAATAATACTTCCAAATTTTCACTGGGTTTGGAAGTTCGACACTTTTCATCCGGACGTCTCTGAGACTTCCGAAGGAAAAACACACTCTCGAGTTCTCAGTTCACTATTCATCGGACGCCCGATACTATTCATTTGGACGCTTGACACTATTAATCCGACTGGTTTTCTGCGAAAATTCCAGATTCGTCCTGATTTTGGCAAAACTTTAACAAACTTTCTCGTTTTAGCTGCGATTCACGCGTGGTCGGATCCGTTGGATTCGTATCGGTGAGAGAAATCCATATAATCCAATTTCATGCTCCAAAGATTAAAATTTATTTATCATATTTTAATCTAAACTTTTAGGTTAAACCCTTAAAGACAAAATTTCCTAAAATTCAAACGATCTGATCTTAGGTTCATTAGGGTTCTAAAACAAAGAGAACCCTAAGGAATCAAAGATCAGTTCTCAAACACATCTTAAACTAAATCAAAACCTTTACTTTCTTCTTTCAAAATCATAAGGTCATTGATTTAGGGTTTCTAAAACATAAATCGATAACGAACATAATTCTTACCTTGATTTTCCCTCTCCGATCCCAAAGCTTGGTTCTCTTCTCTTCCCACACAAAAATCTTCTCTTAGGGCTGTAGAAAACGGTTTAGGATTTCTTAATGACTCTAAAATTCTCCTAAGATGTGTATTTATAGGATTTCTTAAAGAAGCCCTAATATAGCTCTAACTCTTACTGACAAAAACGCCCCTCTTTAATAGAAGGGGACGGATTTTTCAAAGGGGTAATTTCGGGTATTTACAGAGCTTCCGCAGGACGCCACAACGGGTATGATGGGAAATGTATCATAGGGGGTGTTAATGCGTGTCTGCGTTTTTTGTGAACTTGGGTTTGTAATTCGAATTTCACAGAAAAGAGAATTTCGGAGTCGCCATCTAGGTTAGGGCTTAGAACCCGTAAGTTTACTCTGTTTTTAAGGTATGTTCTTTACAGAAATCTGAGTAAGGGATATAGTTACATACGGGGAAGGTGTTAGGCACCCCTCATGTCCGGGTAAACCCGGTCGCTTGACTTGGCTTGGCAGTTTTAAAGAACATGATAAAAAATCTTAACTGTTTATCCTTTATTACGATTAAGCTTGATTCCTGTTTTTGAGTTTCAAAGGAAACAATGAAATAATGGGAGAAATCGGTTAATATTATCTTAAATAGAGGCGTTACTGCATGATTTGGGTCCTCAAGGGATTATTCCTGAATCATGTAGCAACCACCTCAAATCTGGATAATACAAAAATTGAAACAAAAGAAAAACGGGGGCTTGAGTTTCCTCTGTTTGTCCAACGCCGCCGGAGTGCTAGTCTCTCACTTCTATATCTTTTTGTCTATGGTAGGACTAGAGACAGAGTGGTGGGATAGGGAGAGGGAACGCAACCCTATTTACAAGAAAGGGTAAAGGATTTACGTTATAGGGTTCAAGGCAAAAAGGATCCCCAAACCCCACAACTACCCATTACCGGGTTTTATAATTGAAATACGGAAAGCAGGAGCTTTAATGTAGATATACCGAAAAAGCGGGTACGATTTCTGTAAATTCGGCGGCGTAACGACACTTGTCAAATGATGTAGCTCCGAGTTCTCTGAAATTTGGCAGAACACCGGCGCTTGAAAAGTGGTGTCGTTCCTAGTCCTCAGAAATTCTGCATAATGCCGATGCCCGGTGTTGGTAAGCTCCTCGAGTGTTTCTTTCTCTATTTTCTCTCTGGTCAGAAAAGAAACTAGGGTTTTCGGAAAGTATTTTCTAGGAAAATCGAAAACTAAAAAAAGGCAGAGGGTTTTTAGTTTAGTTTCTGTTCTTCGGATCTGATTTCTACTGATTCGGATCTTCTGATTTGGTTTTTACTTCTACTCCCTTATTTATAGTGTTTCGAGGGGAAAATCGCAATTTGAGATTTTAAATCGCAAATTGCAATTTTAAATGACAGGTGTCAGGTCGGGCCGGGGTTTTCGGGATATTTTCGAGAGTTTTCAGAACTTCGATAGGCCATAACTCCTTCATTTGGACTCTGAATCGTATGTGGTCAGATCCGTTGGACTTCTCATGGCAAGGAGAATCCAATGAACCTAATTTCGTGCTTAGAATCGGTGTGGGCAAGTTTGGTCTGTTTTTTACTTAAAGTTACATTTGGTTGAATGCTGTGTAAAAACAGGCTTTTGGTTGTGCCGTAAAAGGCAGGTGCTATGTGGAAATGGGCTTTTGGTTTTAACTTCGTGATAAATTCGTTCTTGGGAAATATTTTCTGTTTCGAAAACCAGAGAGAGATCGAGAGAAAGATAACGGGTGCCTTGGGCTCGTCATAGGATTCATCACCGCGACAACCTATTATTAGTACCACCTTGATAAAATTGGGTGTCTACACTAGCTTTGTGAAAAATGTCAATTGTTTCACGCTTGTCAAGAGATAATGTCCATATTTCGGATGACGGGTGTCCCATAATTGTTCTAGAGCTCAAAAGGAATTAGTAAAATAGCAAGCGGTGTGGGGAATCCGCTTTACATGGATATTCATACATCTAAAGCCTCTCGGCTGAGTTATGCTCGTCTGTGCGCGGAGGTGGAAGAATAGTTTCAAATTTCGGTTTCGGAATGCGTTTTGGTCCTCACCAAAACTGAAATTTCGACCAAAATTTTGAAATTCCGAAATCAGACTAAACCAATAAATTAAGATTTTTTATCGTCCTAAATTTTCAGCCAAAATTTCGGGAGAATATTAAACAATGTTAAAAATCCAGTTTTTTGGGATTTTCCTTAAATTTCTGAATTTCGGTCGAAATTTTGTAAGGTTTCGGGTTTTACCCTATTTCTGTTTCGTTCTCCATTGGGTGGAAGATGTTGAAAGCTATACAAAAGGAACTACCATCCAAACTCCAATTGGAACTCATTATCAGAAAATTGAATATGAATGGAGAACTCTTTCTCGCACTTCCTGTAAGAACTTAAGTCATTCATCCGAGGCCTGTCCAAAAATGAAATCCAAAGAAATAAAACCTCGACAAGAATGGCTCTCCATCAGCAGAGCAAAGGGTCCATCTCCTGAAAAAGGAAAAGAAAAGGAGGTAACAGACCAATAAGAACCATATGCAACTGCAATTCAACCCACAACCTCCCACATCCCCCTGAAGAATGCATTCTTGGCCCTAGAGGACTCCAATGATGAGGACCTTGATACCGATGATGATGATCATTCCCACTCCGATACAGAGGATGATCATGTCTCCAAAGCATCTTCAGAGAACTCAACTACTGATAATGAATTGAACCAAAATACAGTTTCAGATCCTCAAAGAACAAGCAAAGAGCGACCTTAGAATTCGGCTTTCAATTCGGAAGACCACAGCTTGGAGGATGAAGCGTGGCGGGAGGTGAGAAGAAAGAAGTACCCTCCCATTCCTCAACGACATTCCCCCCATAATAGCAGGGACAACACACTGAAACCAAACCAACAAAGAGCTAGAGATTAGGAAGTTGAGTCAGAGGATGATAGACCTCCTGGAATATTAGGGGTTAATGTGGTTCTTGAGATCCTTTGTGTTTCACTTTTCCTTAGATATTGTATCTAGGAATAGGCTTTTCTTTGTTCTCTTAGTTTTTATCCCTATTCTCGTGATAGGGTTAGTGTTTTTTTCACTTGATTGTAATGTGAAAACTGGTCGGGGTCCCCGCCAAACCCCAGCTTACCTCACGAAAAGAGAGAGAGAGAGAAGATAATGTGGATATCTTTACCAACGAATCACGTGCTTATAAACCATGCCAACTTTAAGAGACTATCTATTAAAAGTTTCTGCTAGTGAATCTTTCAAGACCTTTTCCTTCAAGTGAAAGCCTGTAGGATTTTCAATGACTGTATTTATAAATATACCTTCCGTATATCTTTCCTAGCTGATACGTCCAACCTTGAATGCATGTACAGTGTTATGGCAGTATGACATAAAGGGTAGATAGCTCATACAACCAGCAGTTAGCACGCTCCATCATCTTTATCATGTAGCTAATTCCTGTGTCTCTGATAGGAGTTGAAGATATGCAGGGAGAGAAAAAGGAGAGAGGAAGTTGGGTGTGGAATCCTACTCTTCTTACTGATGAATCTGAGTTGGCTGTTTTCTACAACGAAGGTTAGCCGCCGAATGACTTTCGACAAAATTGTCTATTAAATTCCATATATGTGTACTAGTATTGTGGGCCATGCTATGGTAAAATGGTGGGCCCACCAAATTAAAACATGAGAAAAATAGTGGGACCCAACCTAATGCACGAGTTTGGATAGAGATGGTGGTAGGGGCGCAACTTGGGTCGGGCTCAACCCAAATGGGTTCAACCCGATTTTGGCTCGGGTTGGGTTAGGGTTGGGAAAAACCAACCCGATTTAATTTCATGTTGGGTTAGGGTTGAGGCCTTGCCAACCCGACCCGACCTCTATCCTCCAAGTTTATCTTGATTTATTTGGGTTATTGTATTTTTCTGTTTGGCCTCAGTTGAACACGAAGCCAACTCAATCTGACCTGATTTCGGGTTAGATGGGTTGGGCTAGGGTTGAGAGATTTAGAGGCGGGTTGGGTTAGGGTTGAGGGAATGCTATCTTGGATTGGGTTAGGGTTGGCCTCAACCCGACGCGAGTTGCACCCCTAGATGGTGGGGCTACCCCATAAGACCCATCGATTCTATTAGGGGTAAAATTGTGGGCTCACCCTACCCATGAGTTTGGATAGAGATGGTGGGCCACACCCTATGAAAACCAGAGGTGTAACGTGATGGGTTATAAAATTAAGGAGGGAAATCGTTATGAAACTTTTGTCAAATGGATTATATTAAAGAACAAGAAAGAAACGTTGAAACGTTGGGGTTTGAATGCCATAGGGGAGGAGAGAGATTTTAGGAGGGATTTAAGGAAACTTTCTAAAATTTTGCAAAAAGAGATTTTAGTGATGGGTAATACAAAGGAATTTCTGTTTTTTTTTTTTTTTTTCGTCCACATCACACAGTTGGCTTATTGCTATATTATAATAGATTGGCCGATTACTATATTATAATAGTTATAATAGATAGATATATACATATATAGGTAGCTGTCTGATTTCTGTGTGGTTGTATTGCATGGATTGACCCTTTGGTTTTATGTTAAATTATGCTTGAATATCATATATTACCACTTTGGTTTATTTACCTCAAAATTGCTTTATTATATTCATCCTCAGGTTCCCTGGCCCGTGTTTCCTTAAAAGAAGTTCCCTAGAATCCTCAGATTTTCTTAAGGATGATTGCCTTGTGAGTGCACAATGGGTGTTGTCACAACCTGGATCGAGAGGCACAGACAGTATTCCATATCAAAACCACCCCAGGACATAGGTCAGTGTCTTAAGAAGTTATGGGAATCTGGTACTGCCTTGGCCGTAGAGTTCGTGGTAGGCAATGAGACATTCAGGGCTCATATGTCTAGGACTTGCTCTTCACTATCCGGTATTCAGAGCCCAATTAATTATCTGGTCGATTTCGAATCATGGACAACATAGTGGAGACTGCACATATTGACACCCAAAATCGGTCTCTTTTATTTATTTATTTTCTTAAGCACCATTGTCTTAAGAAAATGGTGACCCACTTCAAATGGTTCACCCACTTCAAATGAGAGAAGGGACCAACTGAGTGACACTAAGAAATATATTTGCGGCTTCCTAGAGTAAATCTACATAAAAACTAGGCTTTTAGTAAGTTCATCATCGATGCATTTCCTTTTGATCAACTCAAGCCATTGAGCATTTTAAAGTGAAAAAGAAATACACAACAAAGCCAAAGGGCCTGTTCTCCATGAGGATGACTATCCAGGGTTTATTTTGTACTTGGATAGGCTTGATGAGCTGGATGTAATATTTTAACCAGGATAGCCAATGCCTTAACAGCTTATTTTAATGATTTCTCTCCCACTGGAGAGCAGCCCCACCCCAAAATTCTACCCATGAAGGCGATATGTTGGAATAGCCAATAGATGGTTAGCTCTTGGCACCACAAGGCTAAACTTCTCGGTCATGTCCAAATCAGAGGGAGACATTCCATTTGGAAGCTCCCAATCAAAGCAATGCACTAACTGCGCCAACACCAATCGAACCACCCTGAGTCCCAATTGCATCCCAGGGCAACTTCTACGTCCAGACCCAAAAGGAATAAGCTGAAAATCTCGGCCTCTGAGATCTATATTTGTGCCGATGAACCTCTCAGGCAAGAATTCCTCAGCATTCGGCCATGAATTGGGGTCCCGTCCGATCGCCCAACCATTTATAATGACACGAGATTTTCTTGGTATGTAAAAACCATTAACCGTGCAGTCCTCCATGGCCTCGTGAGGAGCGAGCAATGGGACCACAGGGTGGAGCCTCATGCTTTCCTTAATCACCATGTTCATGTACTCTAAGTTAACCAAGTCTGACTCCGCCACCATTCGCTCCATGCCAACCTCGCGCTCTAACTCTTCTTGGACTTTCTTCATCACTCTTGGATTCCGAAGGAGCTCCGAGAGGGCCCAATCGACCACGCACGCCGATGTATCCATTGCACCCAGTAGCATATCCTACACAAAAATGGTAGTTTTAATGATTTATACACACATATATGCTTTGAAAGAGCTCTTCAAATTTTGACTAATTAAGCATAAGTTTAATGCACAATTAAAAATTAATCTTGTACAATCTTTTTTTTTTTGAATGATATTCTTGTATAATCATATGTGGCCGGGTGTATTCTGATTTGGAGATAATTTTATATGCAAATATTAACATCAATAATAGCTTTACATCTATCTTAGTTAATGAATTCCAAAGTGGCTTAATGTCTCATTTGTTAATAAAATTAACTTAAAAGAATTTTATAAGAAAATATGTGACCATATTTAAAAAAATAAGGACCGGTTTGTCTACCCGTAAAGTGCACATGTAATCTTCTCTTATTTAATTAATGATAAATTTTTTAAGAAATAAAAAAAAAATAAGCGCTGATTTTTTTCTGTTATCAAAAGAGGCACGTGTGATTGCTAACTATATAAGTACTAGCATTCTTGGTCCATGGGTGGAAAATAATGCACCCCACCCTATCAAAACATGAGGTGTAAAATCGTGGGTTGCACCTATGCATGGATTTGAGTGGAGTAGGCAGAAGTACCAGGGTGGGAAATAGAAACGGGAAACGAAACGTGAAATGGAAACGGGAAACGCATGAAAAAAAATACAGTAGAAACGAGAAACGATAAACAATAGAAAATCGTACGGTAGACGTCTTAGGAAATTACGTGTTTTTTCCACAATGATTTTCATAAGTTCTACACATGTTTCCTACGCGTTTCATATGCATTTTCTACTACTGTTGCATATGTTTATCACGTGTTTACACATTATTTACATAAGTTTTTCATATGTTTCCCATGTGTTTTAGAAATATTTCTCCAATTTTGTATCATATTTTGGCAACGTTTCCGAAACGTGTTTCTCTCATTTTAGGAGAAAAGAGTTTTCCACCCGCCTAAGGAGTTTCCGGCAACTATGGGTAGAACTCACCCTATCAAAACATAATGTGAAATGGTGGGTGTCACCCTATGCCTGAATTTGGGTGGAAATGGTGGGCCCGCTCATGGTTGTAAAATTGTGAGCTTTCCAGATAAATATTATTCATAGAAAGAAAATGAACGACAAATAAAAGAAACACATTCACTATATAGGAAAACACTTCTAAAACAGGATCCTTTCCCGAAAATAAACACGGGAATAGTGTATGGCTGAACGATTTGGCAATCCCGCGTAGGCGCGACACATGAGCAAAAGACAATGAAGTGATCTTGTCTTCCACAAAATGCAACATAGCTGTGGAATTGACCAAATTGTCGGTGAATTCCACTTTTGTCTTCATTTTCCAAACGAAATCCCATTTTGAAAGTGTTTTCCAAATATTATAGATAGATATATAGACTTGGCAAACGAGCGGGCCGGGCCGGGTTTGACCCGGCCCGTACGGGTCCGGGTCAAACGGGCCTGGTTAAAATGACCTGGAAAATTTTACGGGTCATTGAGCTTGGACCCGCACCCGGCCCGTACGGGCCGGGTCGACCCGTTGGTCACCCGGATTTTTGACGTATTTTTTTAAAGATTTTTTTTGTACAGGGATTCTCTAGCCACCTTCGCCAAGGCTACTTTTCGGCTTGTCGCCAATTCTCTGCGGCAAAGATCGGCAGAAGTACGATTTGCGCAAAGGTGGCTAGCAATAAATAATAGCAATATATAATAATCATGCGGGTACTAAGTTTTAAATGAAAAATTACAGAAAAATGGAAGCAAAGTAGGAAAATTACCAAAAAAAATACCAAAAGAATGTATTAAAATATGACAATTACCAAAAAAAGTACAAAGAAAATAAAAAAATTATGACAATTATGGGAAAAAAAGGCCAACATAAAACTTTTATACTTCTCTGCGGGTACCCGCGGGTCCACCCAGCCCGGCCCAGTTTTGACGGGCGGGTCCGGGTCACTTTTTGCCAGGTATATAGATATATTTCCTTACCAATAGGATGGCTTTGATGTTGGTGCGATCAACTTGAAACTCGGATTCCTTGGACTCCATGAGGGATAACATGACATCCATGAAATCCTTAAGATTCCTGTGGTCTCCAACCTGCATATGCTCATCTATGATTTTCTCTAAGAAATTATCCAAGACCTTGCTAACCGCCTTCATGCGGCGACTCAGCCCTTGAAGATCAAATACTCCAAAATAGGGGATGTAATCCGCTATGTTGAAAGCTGCCGTCAATTCGAGGGTCTCTTGAACCACTTCTATAAACCCTCTCTCATCCAAATCCTCATCCTTGTACTTCTTGCCAAACACCATCATACAAGTCATGTCCACGCTGAGAGATGCCACCTTTGCACTAAGGTCTATGGCCACACGAGAATTTGATATATCCTTGAGGGATTGGATGAGGAGGGCTAACTCTTCTCGCCTCGTGGACTCGAAGGATTCCATCTTAAGGTTGCTAAGCAACTCTAGGGTGCACAATTTACGAGCGTTGCGCCAATAAGGGCCATACTCGGTGAAAGCAATACCCTTACGGTTGTAGGCCATGTACTTGGCAGCCTCGGAGAATGGCCTATTGGCGAACACAAGGTCATGTGTCTTGAGGAACTCTTGGGCCGCCTTCGGGGACGAGACGATAACAGTCGGGACTAGGCTGAGCCTCATGAACATGATGGGGCCATAGTCTTTGGCTAACCTATGGAGATCGCAGTGAGGGAGCTTGCCCAACCTGTGAAGGTTCCCCAAAATTGGTAGGCCTAGAGGACCAGGAGGTAACCTTTTTTCCTTTTCCTCTCCTTGCAAGTAGGAGATAAGCAAAGGAACAAATTCCTCCCACTAACACCAAGAGAAGGGCAGTCCAAGAAGACATGGTAGGCACGGTTCTGGCAAAGCTAACACGCCTTTCGTCCATTATTTCTCTCTCTGAACCTGCAACTCTATTCTTGCATATATATATATATATATATATATATATATATATACAGCACTTAAAAAGAGAGGAGTGGAGAGGGGTCAATTTCTTGCTTGCCATCTGATGGAAAGCTAAGGAGATTTTTTTTATGGAAAGCTAAGGAGATTTTTTTTTGTTTTTTTTTTGACAGGTAAGATGGGTTAAAAACCAAAGCCTTAACCAATTAGAGCTAGAGGCTCAACCCGAAAGGTAAATGACATTATAGTAATTTCATAAGTGGTGGCTAAGGGTGTCAATTTTGGCTCGGGCTCGGAAGCTCTCTCGAGCTCGGCTCGAAAAAAGCTCGGCTCAAGCTCGGCTCGAATCCTTAACGAGCCGAGCCGAGCTGGCTCGTTAAGCTTAACGAGCCGAGCCCGAGTTATGCCATGCTCGGCTCGGCTCGGCTCGTTAAGGCTCGTCTTGTCAACATCATCTGCAAAAACGTAATGAGGGTGCGTATGTCATGTCAACGTCATCTGTAAAAACGTACTCGTTTGAGTATCAAACGGTTGTGAAAAATCGGATTAATTTTTTCCCGTAATTGTCATAACTTCTAACCCTTTTGGTATTTTTTTCTTAATTGTCATAACTTACTGCCGTTTCTTGGTAATTTTTCATTTTAAACTTTATAAATTCATTATAAATTCAGATAATTTACTTTTTTATTTGTAATGATTACTTTTTTATCTTATTTGCTTTTGCTACCAACCTTTGGTGTGCGAAACTCTCGATAAACCCAAGCTCGATAAAGCTCCCGAGCGGCTCACGAGCCTGGCCGAGCCTGACCGGACCAAGCCGAGCCGAGCCGAGCCGAGCCCAAGCCCGAGCCTGGTTCGAGTCCGAGCCGAGCCTTTGAGCTTAACGAGCCGAGCCGAGCCTGGCCAAGCTCGGCTCGGCTCGGCTAGTTTACACCGCTAGTGGTGGCACATTTATCTCACTAGAAAAAATAGAGAGACGACACACACACATTTGTCATGGATTGTGCTGGTCAAACGCTTTGTTTTTACACAAAAACAATAGAAACATGGAGAAATGTACCGTGCCCAAAAGTGTGACTTGAAGCTGTAAGCACATGGTTTTTTTTAAAACCACTCTCTTGAAACAAGGCCAAAAAATGCCATACCCTTCTCCTTGGAGCTTTAGAAAAGCACATCCTTTTATGTCTATTTAGTACCCATGCCCTTTACCTTTTAAGTACAAAACCAACCCAAAAGTCACTCAAATTTACAAAAGCTTGCCACTGAGCCCTATATACGAAAATCAACCATTTTCTTGCCCATTCTTTTTCAAATTCTTCCCCAAATAAGACCGAATCTTGCCAGAAATCGTGTGCTTTCAATCAAACGGCCATAACTTTCCCAAAACCTACCCATTTTGCAAATTTATCCTCGCCCCAAGCACAAAATCTATTCCCCAAGAATCTTGCTTTAAAATGCCCATTTTTCCATTCAATGAGATATAGATCTCCTCCAAATCTTCAATTAGAACAAAAAATCCTTGCTTTCATGCCATCTTTACTTTAAAATAATACCCAAATTTTAAAATCCATGATTGATGGCCTAAAATAGTAAAATGGTAGTTCTTCACCCATTTCAACTATAAATATGCATCCCTACAACCCTATGGGTTAGAACTCACCCTATCACGAGGTGAGTTCTACCCGCCCATGGGTAGAACTCACCCTATCAAAACATAATGTGAAATGGTGGGTGTCACCCTATGCCTGGATTTGGGTGGAAATGGTGGGCCCGCTCATGGTTGTAAAATGGTGAGCTTTCCAGATAAAAGTTATTCATAGAAAGAAAATGAACGACAAATAAAAGAAACACATTCACTATATAGGAAAACACTTCTAAAACGGGATCCTTTCCCGAAAATAAACACGGGATTAGTATGGCCGAACGATTTGGCAATCTTAATGCGTAGGCGCGACACATGAGCAAAAGACAATGAAGTGAACTTGTCTTCCACAAAATGCAAAATAGCTGTGGAATTGACCAAATTGTCGGTGAATTCCACTTTTGTCTTCATTTTCCAAACGAAATCCCATTTTGAAAGTGTTTTTCCATATATTATAGATAGATATATTTCCTTACCAATAGGATGGCTTTGATGTTGGTGCGATCAACTTGAAACTCAGATTCCTTGGACTCCATGAGGGATAACATGACATCCATGAAATCCTTATGATTCCTGCGGTCTCCAACCTGCATATGTTCATCTATGATTTTCTCTAAGAAATTATCCAAGACCTTGCTAACGGCTTTCATGCGGCGACTCAGCCCTTGAAGATCAAATGCCCCAAAATAGGGGATGTAATCTGCTATGTTGAAAGCTGCCGTCAATTCGAGGGTCTCTTGAACCACTTCTATAAACCCTCTCTCATCCAAATCCTCACTCTTGTACTTCTTGCCAAACACCATCATACAAGTCATGTCCACGCCGAGAGATGCCACCTTTGCACTAAGGTCTATGGCCACACGAGAATTTGATATATCCTTGAGGGATTGGACGAGGAGGGCTAACTCTTCTCGCCTCGTGGACTCGAAGGATTCGATCTTAAGGTTGCTAAGCAACTCTAGGGTGCACAATTTACGAGCGTTACGCCAATAAGGGCCATACTCGGTGAAAGCAATACCCTTACGGTTGTAGGCCATGTACTTGGCAGCCTCGGAGAATGGCCTATTGGCGAACACAAGGTCATGTGTCTTGAGGAACTCTTGGGCCGCCTTCGGGGACGAGACGATAACAGTCGGGACTAGGCCGAGCCTCATGAACATGATGGGGCCATAGTCTTTGGCTAACCTATGGAGATCGCAGTGAGGGAGCTTGCCCAACCTGTGAAGGTTCCCCAAAATTGGTAGGCCTAGAGGACCAGGAGGTAACTTTTTTCCTTTTCCTCTCCTTGCAAGTAGGAGATAAGCAAAGGAACAAATTCCTCCCACTAACACCAAGAGAAGGGTAGTCCAAGAAGACATGGTAGGCACGGTTCTGGCAAAGCTAACACGCCTTTCGTCCATTATTTCTCTCTCTGAACCTGCAACTCTATTCTTGCATATATATACAGCACTTAAAAAGAGAGGAGTGGAGAGGGGTCAATTTCTTGCTTGCCATCTGATGGAAAGCTAAGGAGATATTTTTTTTTTGTTTTTTTTGCCAGGTAAGATGGGTTAAAAACCAAAGCCTTAACCAATTAGAGCTAGAGGCTCAACCCCAAAGCTAAATGACATTATAGTAATTTCATAAGTGGTGGCACATTTATCTCACTAGAAAAAATAGAGAGACGACACACACACACATTTGTCATGGATTGTGCTGGTCAAACGCTTTGTTTTTACACAAAAACAATAGAAACATGGAGAAATGTACCGTGCCCAAAAGTGTGACTTGAAGCTGTAAGCACATGGTTTTTTTTAAAACCACTCTCTTGAAACAAGGCCAAAAAATGCCATACCCTTCTCCTTGGAGCTTTAGAAAAGCACATCCTTTTATGTCTATTTAGTACCCATGCCCTTTACCTTTTAAGTACAAAACCAACCCAAAAGTCACTCAAATTTACAAAAGCTTCCCACTGAGCCCTATATACGAAAATCAACCATTTTCTTGCCCATTCTTTTTCAAATTCTTCCCCAAATAAGACCGAATCTTGCCAGAAATCGTGTGCTTTCAATCAAACGGCCATAACTTTCCCAAAACCTACCCATTTTGCAAATTTATCCTCGCCCCAAGCACAAAATCTATTCCCCAAGAATCTTGCTTTAAAATGCCCATTTTTCCATTCAATGAGATATAGATCTCCTCCAAATCTTCAATTAGAACAAAAAATCCTTGCTTTCATGCCATCTTTACTTTAAAATAATACCCAAATTTTAAAATCCATGATTGATGGCCTAAAATAGTAAAATGGTAGTTCTTCACCCATTTCAACTCCCTCTAAACCACAAAAAGTCAAGCCAAAAGCCTCACACAAAGCTCTCAAGCTCTCAAACTCTTAATCCTTTTCCATTTTCTTCAAGCTTTCAACATTTTTCTCTCTTCTCCAACTTTCCTTTTCCATATTCTTCCACCGGTTCGTCTGCAACTCTGGAATTCTGCAAAGAAGGGAAGGACTAAACTCTTTTGTATTTTTAGACTTCATCTTATCAATTAATTTCTTTTAGAATTGCTATAAGCAACTGTTTTGAATTCTCTCTTCTCTACTTACTGTTGGAAAATTTGTTGAGGGTACTGTTGATGATAGAAAACAGAAACTTGTTGCTTCAAGGCGTGATATCACTTTCCTTAAGACAAGATTCACCCCCACTAGTAGTGTGCAAAGGGGATCCGCGAATTGCCTCCAAGATACAATGAAGCTTAGTAGGGAAGCCCTACTAATGTTTGATGACGCGTAGCACTAGCGGAATCAAACTCGAAATGCCCTTCCGAAATTTCAAGCCTTATAGAAATCTCTAGATTCTGTTTCTGCAGAAAAACTGTATCTAGAACAGTAAACAAAAGAAAAACAGTATGTAGAAATACTTGGGGATTTTTGTAGGAGTGTAGAAGAGAGTGTAAAGTCTGTCAGAATTGCCAATTCGATTTCTATATGAAATGACTGAAGTTTGCACATTTTTATAGACCATCTGGTGTCTTTTCAGTGTGAAAAACACCTCTACAGGGCACCTTTCCAGAATGTTTGAAATCTGACCGTTAGATCGCACCCATTGATATTGAATGGTCCTGATCGATTCTAGAGGTGACTGTTGGTTTGAGTAAAACCTCTCTCCAACCCAGTCATCGTTAGATCAACCATCTATGGTGTGGATCGCACCCCCTTGGCACATGACCGTTGGGGGAAGGGACACAACCCATTTGATCACACCCTTTGACCGTTGGAGTTATGGGCCCGTTGGGCCGACCGTTAGGCCCGAACCGAAGCCCAACCCAACTGAACCATTCGGCTTGATGGGCCTGCGAACCATTTGACCCACCCATCCGACCGGTCCACCTTCATCTTGATCCAACGGTGCAGATCAAATCTGGAAAAATTAAAGGCTCCAATCGCTCCTCACGACGTTGCGTACGTGCGAAGTGCAAAGTGCGCCTAAAAAAGCGCCAATAAAGCGCCACTGTGCGCCCTATAGCCCATTGCCCACGCCGCGCGTGCGCGTGTGGGAACGGTGCGTTGCACCGTCCCGCGGGTCCAACCATGGGTTCAACCCAATGTGCAATCAACAAGAGTTAGAAAAGGTAGTGATTTATAAGCCCTTCTCTTTCTTTTCTCTCATCCGGTACGGGACTATCTTTTCAACTACACTTCTACATCCTTTTGTAAAAGCAAATATTTCCAAGAAAACATTTTCTTTTTCCCAAACGCTTTTGATAAAACATTTTCCAAAACACTAAAACATGTAATATACATGATTTTGAAAATGCAAAATCACTAATAATCCCCCACCATTTTCAAAATCAAAGAAAATTTTCTCATCAGGCTTGGAAATCTTATGCATAGATGAAGGTATCTCTCGATTTGAACCTTCACTTGGTGAGGACATATCAAAGTTAACCAGAATTGCATAGTAGACGTATCTTTGAACAAGCTATTCTATTTGGTTAACCGGATACGTCTCACACACAAGATTTCACCTCTTTGGGCAATTTCTAAAACCGACACATGTACTGGCCTTGTGTCTATATCTTGGTTTCATGAGCGCTCTAGAGACTAGCCAGGTCTCATAGGAAGCGGCACCACTTCCACACTCACATAGGTAGGCTTATCAAGAGTGCCCCTGTAACTAAAACACTCCAACACTATGTTATAAGCCTATTAAGAGTTTAAATACTCAGCCTTCTCCTTTTAAACATTACAGGTACCAAGCACTTTACCTTGGGATGGCAAATAATACAGATTATAGTGCTTGCAATCACTCCATATGATGTACTTGGACTCATTGAACTCAAGACTTGATGTTTATTCAAGTGTTGAGTTGATGTTCCATCATTGGTGACTATTGGTTAATGGCTTTAACCCCATCCCTAATGATGTTTTACACACCAGATCTCTTGCAAGAGCTTTAGTGAATGGATCGGCCAAGTTTTGGCTCGATCTCACAAAATCAATAGTTACTACTCCATTAGTAAGTAACTCTCTTATAGCACTATGTCTAAGTCCTATATGTCTGGACTTACCATTATAAACATGATTATATGCCCTTGATAGTGTGGCCTGACTATCACAATGGACATAAATCGATGGCATTAGTTTAGACCATAACGGAATTTCCAATAACAAATTCCGAAGCCATTCCGCCTCTTTACAGCATGCTGCCAGAGCTATAAACTCTGCTTCCATAGTTGAAGTTTGTGGACCCCGATCCGAGAGAGGCGGGGGGACGTGCCCCCACGCGAGTCTCGTGATTGTCCACGTGAAGGAGAGCCCCACCAAGGAACTCTCGAAAGAGTGCCCCTCACAGCATGAGCGGCGATGTGAAGTGAGATACCTCTCGATTCGAGGACTAGCCCGGATTCGAGACGCACCTTAAACAAAGAAAAAGTCGCCATCCAAGGAAGTGGGCCCTGGATCCCATGCTGTGCTCTGTCGCAACAGATAACCAGAGATATAAAAGGTCCGTGCCTGATGACGAATGGGGAAGGGGTTAGGCGCCCCCAATTCGCCCAAGTGCAAGCACCTGGTCTCTTATGCCATTTATTATTAACTTTGAAGAGTTTTGGGCAAAATCATGTCAAATGGGAACCATCATCCCCGAGATAACGTCTATCTAAGCATGCATGACCCGGGGATGGGCAAAGAAAGTGAACATCCAAATCCTAACTCATCGCATCTAATCCTAACTCATCACATCTAAGAAAGCAATAAACAATTGCATGCATAGCTACAGCTAAACAGATAATGACATATATAATGAGATAAGGAAAGCAAATATCTAAGTTTAGACAGATAATCAAGCTAAGACGAATGGATAACGCTATAGCTAAGCAATCAAAGCAGTAAGGTAAACACACTAGCATGCGAGCCTATGCAAGAGATAAGACTAAGAAAATGGCAATCGATCGCACGCTAGAAGAACAAACAAACTAGAATGCATAAGAAATCTAAGATAAGCGCACAGCAAGCTAAAAGGTGTAAGAAAAGAAAGAAATCGGAAAATCAACGGCACGTGAGAACCAAAATGCCAGAGGAAAGAAGATGGAACACACGTTAGGCTCAGAGGGCGATTCAAAAGAAATCAAGCCCAGCGATCCTAATCTGCTGAAGATCGGACAAGTCTCGCGATCGTCATAACCTATCGTTGGGCTCAGCGAGGGCAATCCCTGTAAAGGGGCCACGCTACGTCATCGCCCGTCCCAAAACCCGATAAAACATCAGAAAACCGATGGAAACCGAAAATCACGATGAAAACCGGAAATGGAATGAAAAGAGGGCTCTGAGTGACCGGGCAATTACCATCCTTGCCCATTTTTGCTTTTGTTTTGAAATGTTTGAAAATATTTATTAAAAATGTTTGACTGAACTTGGGTGGACGAAAAGATGAGAAATATTTGTAAAATGGTGATTTAAAAAATGGTGACTGTACTCAGGATGCCAGCAGCACGCCTGAGCTGCCTACATACCCCTCAGCTAGGGATCAAGCCATCCGTAGTTCGGACCAGATTTTCCTAACTACACTCTAATGACTCGAGATTTTTGAGATTTTTGATTTTTCAGATGTTTTTGATTTTTTTCGACACAAGAGGACAGAATCCTATCATCACAAGGGGAGGACAGACTCCTGATATCCCGCAAAGGTTAGACAGCATCCTATGCTTTGCGGGGGGGATGAACAGAATAACAACTCTGCAAGGGTTGGACAGCATCTTATACCTTGCAGGAGTGGATAGAAAAAATGCACGACTTGATGAGAGGGTGGACAGAATCCTAACCCCTATGATGATAGGACAGACTCCTGAAAGACTGAAGGACTGACTCCTATGCTGAAGACTGACTCTGAAAGATGGAAGGACGGAACCCTAAATTTTATGAAGGGATAGGACAGAATCCTAAACTCTACAGGGGGAGGACAGACACCTAAACCCTAGGATGGTAAGACTGACTCCTAAACTCTCTAGGACTGACTCTAAAGAGGAAGAAATCCCTTAACCTGCGAAGACTCTAAGGCAGGAAGGGAAGGGGTTGGCTCAAGATACGTTCCGTCATAGCCGTAACCTGAGAAACAGGAAATCCTGGTGTTCGAGAATGGAACGGCAATGCCCACATAAAGTCCTAATGGGGTCCTCAGGAAGACGAAGGGAGGATCCGACACTAAACGTAACTCAATGACAAAGAAATTATTTACAAGGAATGATATACAAGGAAGCCATAAGATTTTAAAGAGCCAACCCCAAACCCACAAGGTATACATAACATTAGCAATCAGTAAATACAACACACAGCCAGCACAATTTGGTCATGGAAACAGCAAATGCTAAGAAGAAGCTAAGTATTACCTCCCTTTCCTTTTGCTGAAGTTGCAGGATTCTGGTCAAATTACCAGAACAGATGGAGAGGCTGAGTGATTGCTCAATTTGGGTAACAAATGGCTCGATCCAGGAGAGGGTTAGCTGAATCGATGAAAATGCATGCCAGAGAAGGTGACGCTGCCGGAATTAACGGCTCAATGAAATCGATGCCCGGAATCAGGCGAAATAACCTGAGAAAATATCTGGAATCTCTTTCTCTTTCTCTATATATTTCTCTATATGTCTCTCTCTCTCTCTCTTTCTCTCTCTCTCTCTCTCTCTCTCTCTCTCTCTCTCTCTTTTTCTCCTCTTTTTTTTTACAGAAAGAAACAGAGGGTTCGAGGGTTTAAGGGAGGTAATAGTGAAGATAATGGGTTTTGAGGTGGCAGAGGAGGTGAAATAGGCTTGCCGGATTCCGGCAAGCTTGCCGGAGAAGAAGGTAGGTTCGGTGGTTATGGGTTTGCGGATTTGGGGTGGAGGTTGGGCGATGGCCGCCGGTGATGGGGGTGGAGAAATACGTAGAGGTGGTGGTCTGTGGTGGGGGAGGGTTGGATCGGCGATGGGGTGGGAGGGGATTACAGAGGAGAAAAGAAAAAATAAAATAAAAGGCGAAATGGGTTTTGGAATGGGCGATGGAGTTGCAGAGGTGGCGGGGTACGGTGGAGGTGGGTTTGGTAGGTTTTGAGAGAGGGTTTAATGGAGGTGGTGGTGGATTTTTTGGGTTTTTCCAAAATGGGTTTGGATTGATTGGCTTTTAATGGCAGAGAGGATGGAAATCGAAGTGGGTTTCGGGAGGTGGAGATGGGTTTGGAAAGAAAAAATGGCAGAGGAGTAATGGTGGAGGAGGTGGCTGGCCGGTGGGAGGTGGTGGCTGTGTGGAGATGGAGGTGGGTTGGGACGAAAATGGCAGAGGAGTAATGGTGGAGGAGGTGGCTGGCCGGTGGGAAGGTGGTGGCTGTGTGGAGATGGAGGTGGTGTTTTTTTTTAAAAAAAAAAAAAATGGCAGAGGAGGTGGCCGGCCGGAGTTGGGTGGGTTGTGGAGGATGGGTTTTGGTTTTGGAGGTACAAAAGAAAGGGTTTCGGTTTTGGGGTTTGGAGGAAGGTGAAGGTGGAGATGGAGGAAGATTTTCGAAGGGTTGGGTGGTGGTGGTGAGGACGGTGGTGGTGGAGCTAAGGACGATGGGGTTTGCCGGAAAAGATGGATGGCCGGCGACTTTCTTTCTTCTCCCTGCTCCTCTCTCTCTCTCTCTCTCTCTCTCTCTCTTTATGGTTTTTTGGGTGACAGAGGAGGTGGCTGTGGAGAGGCTTGGTGGTGGTGGTGGTGGCTGGAATGGAGGGGTTCTGGTGTTTATTTTTTTTTTGAAATGGGTTTGACCTTGAAAATGGGTTTTGGGTGAAGATGGCTGAGATGTTGGATGGTGGATGAGAAGGGAGGGTTGAAGGTGGTGGAGGGTTGGGGAAGAAGAAGGTGGACGGCTGGGCTCCCTCTCTCTATTTTCTTTTTCTTTTTCCTTTGAAAATGGATGAGCTCCTCCCTCTCAAGCAAGACTCTCTTTGTTTTATACTTAGGGTTCTATCCCTAACTCTAATCCTAACCATCTATGTGGCATCTTCCTTTCCTTGATCGATCTCAACCCTTGGTCTACTTCCTCCACAAACTAATTAGGAGTTTTTATATGGTGTTAACTGTTTAAGGCCTTGGAAGTTAGAACAATACGGTAGAGGTACCACCCTTGATATTTGATCCAACAGCAGCTCACTTTTTGAGAAGCTGCTGTTAGATCGAGGGCAGTGATATTCCCCCCCCCCCCCACATCAATAATGCTAGTCTGAAGATAGCATTATTGATGGGATGACAAAGCATGTCTTCATGCTTAAATGAGGCCATCAAGAGATAAAGTTGCATCATAGAGCATCTAATATTTTATGCTATGGATTAAGAATTACAAAAATATACTATTGCTGTTTCTATTTTGAATCCTATTTTTTTGAAATGGTGATGATAATCACCTTTGTTTTCTATTTTGTTTTGGGCAGTGATATTTCCCCCCCTCTGATGTATATTCCCCCCCCCCCCCCCCTTTCACAGATATCGTTAGGATATACAAAGGCGTGGAGGAGCGGAGCCACCGTTAACTCCAAAAGGCTTAAAAGTTAACGGCGGGATGTCTTCAATTTGAATGAGCGCCTTGTGCGTAACGGTTGCCCGGATTGATAGCTTAACGGTGGGATTCCTGCGATCGTGTTTGGTTCCTCTTGAGGGTCGGTGCCGATAGTTCTTTATGTGAATTTGGTCCGAGGGTCGGTACCTGACATACCGATTTTACCCCAAACATATGTGAGTTTGTGTTGGGCCATTTGTGTGCCACGGTTTGGTCTGGGGGTCGGTACTTGGCATACCGATTTTACCCCCAACATATGTGAGTTTGTGTTGGGCCATTTTTGTGCCACGGTTTGGTTTGAGGGTCGGTACCGGGCATACCAATTTTACCCCCAACATACTGCCCCCCTACTTTCTTGTCCCGTTATGCGGGTCAAGGAAGTAGATAAGTTTTTGAGAGGTAGGCCGGTACTGACCTTTAATAAGGTGCTTCTTAGATGCTCGGTCGAGCTTACTGAAGTTTGGCGATATGAAGTTCGGAAGTGTGGAGTCTATCCTTGGTGTATCCGAACTTTGGCGGAGATCCTTTATTGGAGTTCAAGTTGTGTCTCCTTCAACTCTTGGAGATTGAATGGCCTTGAGGAAGGGCGATCGATGATGGAGAATGTAGACGCTCTACTGAGCCCTCAGGCTACGATTTTTTGGGTGTACCTTTTTGTTGGAGAATTTGGAGAAGTTAGATACTCTTCCGAGCCTCGCGGGGCGTCGGTTTTCGAATGTACCTAACGTTGGAGAATTCGGCGATGGTAGACCCTCTACCGAGCCTCGAGGGGCGTCGGTTTTTAGTCCCACCTTAACGTTGGAGAAATTCGGTGATGGTGGACCTTCTACCATCGGGTTTTGGTCCCACCTTAACGTTGGAGAAATTCGACGATGGTGGACCCTCTACCGAGCCTCAAGGGGCATCAGTTTTTTGCTTCACCTTTTATTTGTCGAAGGTAGGCCTTTTATCGAGCCTCAAAGGGCTTCAGTTTTTTGCCTTACCTTTTATTTGTCGAAGGTAGGCCCTTTACCGAGCTTCAAAGGGCTTTGGTTTTTGGCCTCACCTTTTGCCGGAGAATTTGGTGTAGGTAGACCCTTTATCGAGCCTCAAGGGGCGTCGGTTTTTTGTCCCACCTTTTGCTGGAGAATTTGGTATAGGTAGACCCTCTACCAAGCCTCAAGAGGTGTCAGTTTCTTGTCCTACCTTTTGCCGGAGAATTTGGTGAAGGTAGACCCTCTACCGAGCCTCAAGGGGCGTCGGTTTCTTGACCTACCTTTTAAGCACATAGACGCTTTACCGAGCCTCTTGGGGCGTCGGTTTATGGGTCATATCTTTCAAGCAGATAGACGCTCTACCGAGCCTCTTGGGGCATCGGTTTATGGGTCACATCTTTTAAGTAGATAGACGCTCTACCGAGCCTCTTGGGGCATCGGTTTATCGGTCATATCTTTTTAGTAGATAGACGTTCTACCGAGCCTCTTGGGGCATCAGTTTATGGGTCATACCTTTCAAGTAGATAGACGCTCTACTGAGCCTCTTGGGGCATCGGTTTATGAGTCATATCTTTCACGTAGATGGACGTTCTACCGAGCTTCTTGGGGCATCGGTTTTTTGGTCGTATCTTTCAAGTAGATGGACGCTCTACCGAGCCTCTTGGGGCATCGGTTTATGGGTCACATCTTTTAAGTAGATAGACGCTCTGTCGAGCCTCTTAGGGCAACGGTTTATGGGTCATATCTTTCAAGTAGATAGACTCTCTACCGAGCCTCTTTGGGCACCGGTTTATGGGTCATATCTTTCAAGTAGATGGACACTCTACCGAGCCTCTTGGGGCGTCAGTTTATGGGTCATATCTTTCTAGTAGATAGACGTTCTACCGAGCCTCTTGGGGCGTCGGTTTATAGGTCATATCTTTCAAGTAGATAGACGCTCTACCGAGCCTCTTGGGGCATCGGTTTATGGTCCCACGGATGGCGCCATTCTGATGATGCCAAAATTTGTACCTGAGAATCGGATGAGCATTGTAGACGAATTCTGCTGTTTGAGTTGGTAGAGCTTCGATCAGTGGGTGCCTGTGCTCACAGAAAACAACTTTAGAAGGGCCCCCGAAGGGAGACTCCGGGGGAACCCTCCGACGCTCAAGTTAAAAATCGGCGTCAACAGACATCTAAGCAAAATACTACTTCATAGAGAAAGAGAGCGTTGTGGGGGTAGAGGAAGATGATCTCTTTTGAGCGTGAGGGTGCCTTTTTATAGGAGGGGAGGCCCATTATGCCCACTCGTCAATCATGCCTTTTATTCAGCCCATGTGGGGCGTGATTGGTGGAGGATAAGATTGTGGAGATATGATTTCCTAGAATTATGGGCGGAGATAGTGGAAAATGGCCTTGGTGGGATGTTTTGATTTTGAATGAAGCGCCTTATGCGTAACGGTTGCCCAGATTGATAGCTTAACGGCGGGATTCCTGCGATCGTGTCTGGTTCCTCTTGAGCGTCGGTGCCGATAGTTCTTTATGTGAGTTTGGTCTGAGGGTCGGTACCTGGCATACCGATTTTACCTCCAACATATGTGAGTTTGTGTTGGGCCATTTGTGTGCCATGGTTTGATCTGGGGGTCGGTACCTGGCATACCGATTTTATCCCAAACATATGTGAGTTTGTGTTGGGCCATTTTTGTGCCACGGTTTGGTCTGAGGGTCGGCACCGGGCATACCGATTTTACCCCCAACATCATGCGCCCCTACTTTCTTGTCCCGTTATGCGGATCAAGGAAGTAGATAAGTTTTTGAGAGGTAGGCCGGTACTGACCTTTAATAAGGTGCTTCTTAGATGCTCGGTCGAGCTTACTGAAGTTTGGCGATATAAAGTTCGGAAGTGTGGAGTCTATCCTTGGTGTATCCGAACTTTGGCGGATATCCTTTGTTGGAGTTCAAGTTGTGTCTCCTTCAACTTTTGGAGGTTGAATGGCCTTGAGGAAGGGCGATCGATGATGGAGAATGTAGACGCTCTACTGAGCCCTCTCATGGCTACGATTTTTTGGGTGTACCTTTTTGTTGGAGAATTTGAGAAGGTAGATACTCTACCGAGCCTCGCGGGGCGTCGGTTTTCGAGTGTACCTAACGTTGGAGAATTCGGCGATGGTAGACCCTCTACCGAGCCATGAGGGGCGTCGATTTTTAGTCCCACCTTAACGTTGGAGAAATTCGGTGATGGTGGACCCACTACCATCAGGTTTTGGTTCCACCTTAACGTTGGAGAAATTCGGCGATGGTGGACCCTCTACCAAGCCTCAAGGGGCATCGGCTTTTCGCTTCACCTTTTATTTGTCGAAGGTAGGCCTTTTATCGAGCCTCAAAGGGCTTCGGTTTTTTGCCTTACCTTTTTATTTGTCGAAGGTAGGCCCTTTACCGAGCCTCAAAGGGCTTTGGTTTTTGGCCTCACCTTTTGCCGGAGAATTTGGTGTAGGTAGACCCTTTACCGAGCCTCAAGGGACGTCGGTTTTTGGTCCCACATTTTGCTGGAGAATTTGGTATAGGTAGACCCTCTACCAAGCCTCAAGAGACGTCGGTTTCTTGTCCTACCTTTTGCCGGAGAATTTGGCGAAGGTAGACCCTCTACCGAGCCTCAAGGGGCGTCGGTTTCTTGACCTACCTTTTAAGCAGATAGACCGAGCCTCTTGGGGTATCGGTTAATGGGTCATATCTTTCAAGCAGATAGACGCTCTACCAAGCCTCTTGGGGCATCAGTTTATGGGTCACATCTTTTAAGTAGATAGACGCTCTACCGAGCCTCTTGGGGCGTCGGTTTATGGGTCATATCTTTTTAGTAGATAGACGTTCTACGGAGCCTCTTGGGGCATCGGTTTATGGGTTATATCTTTTTAGTAGATAGACGTTCTACCGAGCCTCTTGGGGCGTCGGTTTATGGGTCATACCTTTCAAGTAGATAGACGCTCTGCCAAGCCTCTTGGGACATTGGTTTATGAGTCATATCTTTCAAGTAGATGGACGCTCTACCAAGCTTCTTGGGGCATCAGTTTTTTGGTCGTATCTTTCAAGTAGATGGATGCTCTTCCGAGCCTCTTCGGGCATCGGTTTATGAGTCATATCTTTCAAGTAGATGGACGCTCTACCAAGCTTCTTGGGGCATCAGTTTTTTGGTCGTATCTTTCAAGTAGATGGATGCTCTTCCGAGCCTCTTCGGGCATCGGTTTATGGGACATATATTTTAAGTAGATAGACGTTCTATCGAGCCTCTTAGGGCATCGGTTTATGGGTTATATCTTTCAAGTAGATGGACGCTCTACCGAGCCTCTCGGGGCGTCGGTTTATGGGTCATATCTTTCTAGTAGATAGACGTTCTACCGAGCCTCTTGGGGTGTCGGTTTATAGGTCATATCTTTCAAGTAGATAGACGCTCTACCGAGCCTCTTGGGGCATCGGTTTATGGTCCCACGGATGGCGCCATTCTGATGACGCCAGAATTTGTACATGAGAATCGGATGAGCGTTGTAGACGAATTCGGCTGTTCGAGTCGGTAGAGCTTTGATCAGTGGGTGCATGCGCTCACAGAAAACAACGTTAGAAGGGTCCCCTAAGGGGGACTCCGGGGGAACCCTCCGACGCTCAAGTCAGAAATCGGCGTCAACAGACATCTAAGCAAAATACTACTTCATAGAGAAAGAGAGCGTTGTGGGGGTAGAGGAAGATGATCCCCTTTGAGTGTGGGGGTGCCTTTTTATAGGAGGGGAGGCCCATTATGCCCACTCGTCAATCATGCCTTTGATTCAGCCCACATGGGGCGTGATCGGTGGAGGATAAGATAGTGGAGATACGATTTCCTAGAATTATGCGCGGAGATTGTGGAAAGTGACATTGGCGGAATATGTCGGTGGGGGATTGGTGCAACCATACCATACCCATGGACAGCGAGAGAGTTGTACTTCATCACCCCAGGCATGGAGAATTGCTCGAAGAGGGTGGTTTTCATAGTGATGCTCTTCTCGAGCACTTGGATCTCCGATGTTTGGAGGTGCTTTTGGTGAGCCATCTACCGGCTCGGCTTGTTTGCGGGTCACATCGGATGTTCTAACACCAACTCAACCTCATCCTTGTGAGATCTGCACATATTGGTCTTTACAAAGAACCAACAATTGTTTCTCATGCCCTGGATGTGTAAGATGCCTCAAGGGAGCCACACAAACCATAAGCAAATTATTCCAATATTTTGAAATTGGCTAAAACGTTTTTAATCCAAGGGCTTGGATCATTCAATCTGCGTGTGATAGATGGTGATAGATTACAGTTGTGTTCCCTTTGTTTCAATAATAGCACTACACTCTTTATTTTGCATTTCTGCAATCAGCTTTTAAAGGCTGTTACCATTTTCAATATGGTCTTAACAACTAATCAGAAATAGTATGGAGTGCTCTTATCAAAACAAGAGTGTGCGGGTGTAATTTCATTCTACACCGTGGGTGGTAAAGACGAGAAACACGGTGTTAATTTGGAGAGGTTTGGCCCACTTCAACATGTATAGACACGATAAGTTAAATCATCAATTGAGATCATGCAACATTTGCACTGTGTATAAGGAGCTATAACCGTCCAAAAAAGAAAGAGTAAAAGGAGGGGGTGTATTTATTAAAACCGCACTTGGTATTTTGATGGGATGGGGCAAGCACCATCTCATCTCAAACATTGCACCGTGTGGGCCTGCCATCTCATTGTGTAGTAGGGCCCATCAGTGTTCATGAATGCCGAGTTCCAACTTTAATTTGGTGGAACCGTTCAGGACTGCATGTTTGGGGTTATTTTTTAATTTTAAGAGATCCAAAACACTGGCCCATCTAAGGAACGGTTCGGATCAATTTAAACTGTTTGTAGTGAGGCTTGCGATGGATAGAAAAATGGGATGGGGCTGAGGTTTCCAAAATCACAAGAGGAGAAAGATAGAAAGTTTTTTGGGGTACTTGCCGTCATACGAGTGAGAGATTGCCGTAATCTCTCTATCCAGTCCTGGAAGAATAGTTCCGGAGAGATTATTGCACTGGGGCTCGAACCAAAGATCGGAGAAGAGGAAGATAGAGAGATGGGTGCCGTTATAAAAAAGGAGTAGCGAAAATTACTATCCGAGGCTCTCCAAAAAATTCTAGAAAATTAACAGATTTTATCAAAAGAGTACGTGAATTAGATCTCACCGGTCTTAAGCTTCCCGTGGCTTGGAGTATAAGGGGTGTTCGCTGGTTAGATGAACGAGGGAAGGGTGGCGCTTGATTCATCCGTCTTCTTCGTCTCCGGGTTCCAATAAAGACGACTCTGTTTCTTGAGTCCTTAGATGGACGGGGGCTCTTGTTGAGTCTAATCAAAGGACCCTAGATGTAGACCGCAGATGGAATTTCAGGAACCTGCATATTGAGTCTGGACGGTGGTTCGCTCCGGTCTTGGAACTGCAAACCATGGTCGTTGGGCCAAGTTCTGTTCCTGACAGGTGCTACCATGAGGGAGGTAGTATTCCCCAATGTTCTGGCGAGCAAGGTTTAAAATTTCGGTTTCGGTAACCGTTTCGGACCCCACCAAAAACCGAAATTTCGGACCAAAATGTGAAATTTTGTAACACTTTATTTTTTTAATAAATAATGTCATTAAACCGAAATTACCGAAATTTCGGACTCAAATTTGGTAAATGGCGAAAAATTGAATTTCGGAAATTTTCAGTTTCGGTTCCCACCGGTATCCGAAATTTCGGATTTCGGTCGAAATTTTAAACCATGCTGGCGAGAAGAAGGATGAAAGTCGGATCTGGTGCGTGGATTCCCAATGCTTCTTTCTCTAAAATTGTTGTCATGCTTAGATTTTTTTTTTTCATGTCCCAAGAATGGCGCCATTCTGATGATTGTACCTGAGAATCGGATGAGCGTTGTAGACGGATTCGGCTGTTCGAGTTGGTAGAGCTTCGATCAGTGAGTGCCTGCGCTCACAGAAAATAACGTTAAAAGGGCCCCCGAAGGGGGACTCCGGGGGCACCCTCCGACGCCCAAGTCAGAAATCGGCGTCAACAGACATCTAAGCAAAATACGACTTCATAGAGAAAGAGAGCGTTGTGGGGGTAGAGGAAGATGATCTCCTTTGAGCGTGGGGGTGTCTTTTTATAGGAGTGGAGGCCCATTATGCCCACTCGTCAATCATGCCTTTGATTCAGCCCATGTGGGGCGTGATTGGTGGAGGATAAGATCGTGGAGATATGATTTCTTAGAATTATGAGCGGAGATTGTAGAAAGTGCCCTTGGCGGGATGTTTTGAATTTGAATGAAGCGCCTTATGCGTAACGGTTGCCCGGATTGATAGCTTAACGGCGGGATTCCTGTGATCATGTCTGGTTCCTCTTGAGGGTCGGTGCCGATAGTTCTTTATGTGAGTTTGTGTTGGGCCATTTGTGTGCCATGGTTTGGTCTAAGGGTCGGTACCGGGCAGGCATACCGATTTTACCCCCAACAAGGACAATCTAACATATACACTTTATTTTGTATTTTGATTAGACTTAGATTCAAACAATGCGATTTGGATCTGACGGATCTTATTGCATGCCGATGAAGTTAGATTAAATTGTTGGGACTTGGTTAGAACTCGCCCTTAAAAGCTAGTTGTTAAGGGGAGGGAACCCATTCCCTTATAAGCCCATCCACATCTTTACACTTTTCCTATGTGGGACTATTTCGCTTTCAAGTGGAACCCCCCAACAATCTCTTCCTCGACGTGGAAGCACCGTGGACAATCTCGATCTTCCCCGAGGGATTTCTCCGTCCTCAGAGGCATACCAGGATTACCGGGATCTTCCCCGAGGGTATTTCCATCCTCGGAGGCTAAACCGGGGTTACCACGTGCCCGACTTTGATACCACTGTTGGGACTTGGGTAGAACTCGCCTTTAAAAGCTAGTTGTTAAAGGGAGGGAACCCATTCCCTTATAAGCCCATTCACATCTTTACACTTTTCCGATGTGGGACTATTTTGCTTTCACGTGGAACCCCCAACACAAACATGCCTACAAATAATAATATTTTACTTCAATACCGTTCCCAACAAGATTATATATATGCAACTACTTTTAGAAATATAAAAGAATGCGCTTATGACATTGCGTACCAAGACTAACTAGAGCCAGCTTATATTACAACAACAAACTTGAACTTTCTTAACTAAACCACACTGCTCCCATAGAATATCAGTGTGGTTTCAGTGTGATTCGTGAAGGCGATAAGTTGGAATAGCCATGAGATGTTTGGCCCTTGGAACTACAAGGCTGAACGTCTCGCTCATGTCCAAGTCGCCTGGGGACATACCATCGGGGAGCTCCCAATCAAAGCAATGAACCAATTGGGCAAGTACTAGTCGAACAACGGTGAGACCCAACTGCATTCCAGGGCAACTTCTACGTCCAGACCCAAAAGGAATAAGCTGGAAGTTCCGGCCCCTCACGTCTACATTTGAGCTGATGAACCTCTCAGGGAGAAATTCTTCGGCATTAGGCCATGAATCTGGGTCTCGTCCGATTGCCATAGCATTGATCATGACACGAGATTTTTTCGGTATGTGGAAGCCGTTTACCACACAATCCTCCATTGATTCATGTGGTATGAGCAGTGGGGCCACAGGATGGAGTCTCATACTCTCCTTCACCACCATGTCTAAGTACTCCAAGTTTTCCAAGTCTGACTCCTCCACCATTCTCTCTATGCCTACCACGTTCTCTATTTCTTCTTGGAGCTTCTTCATCACTTGTGGATGCCGAAAGAGTTCCGAGAGGGCCCACTCTATTGCGGTCGCCGAAGTGTCCATTGCACCAGCAAGCAAATCCTACAAAAGAAAGCAATTTAACTGACTGACTCACATACACCCATATAAAGATCCATATTTTGGTATGATCTGCTAAAAATGTTGGGTTTACATTAGATTGTCCATAACCAAAAAATGAACTACTTGTGCTGGGCGGTGTGTTTACAATGGCTCTTTTGGAACTCAATCTGAACCATTGGATGTTTATATTTCCTTTTGTGCTTTATAGATCTTGATTGAATAGTTAGATCACCCAATGTTAACAATTTTTGGGTATTGAAACATCAAAGACGAGTTCTATTACATGAACTGATTGTGTTGGTGAGGCCCATAAATAATGTAGCATTTTGGTACTTGAATGTAAAGGCCTTAGGAAACATGTTAATACAATTATGCGTTTCCCCCCAATGAGTAAGTGTTTTTGGCTTATTGATCTCTGATATGGAAGGCCTGCTTCAATTAGTCAACGAATTTATTAATGGCCTCAGAAAAAAAACAAAATATTTAAGTTTTTTTCTTAAGAACATGATAGCAAACCTTTTTTGAGCAAAAACATCATGCTCTTACACTACGAGCTTAAAGGGCAGTTTTATCAAAAAATGTTTACCTGCAAATCTATTGTATATATAAACTAGAGAAATTATACGGTGGCCGACCGTGTAGTAACCAGGGCGGAGAGAGAAAACCTGCCCCCTTGAACCTCTCTCTCTATTATAGAACCTCTAACATCAAGCTTCAACAACAAAGCCCTGGCCAATTGTGTTAGAGGCTTAGGTAAGCTGGAATTGAACGTCCAATTAACCTCAAGGTCGAAGAATGGGAATGATTTTTAGGGCACACCCTATTTACGTTGGGGTGGTTTGGATCTTCAAAGTAGGTGGACTCCATTTTATTTTAGAAAAATATGCACCCCTATATATGCAAGGACGACATATATAGTGGGACCCACCTATTATATGGCAGTACAGGAAGATGTTGAGTGGAGACATAGTCCACATTCGGTTGTTTGGCCCTAATGTAAATAGGTTGTGTCACGCCACTGTAAATATTGGTGTTATTTCCGTCAAACTTGTCGATGTTGAATTGGGTAGAACTCAATTTTACCGCCATCACAGATTACTCCACACTTCTCGGTGTAGCGCCTCGATTTTGTTTTCCAACATCACTACTGTGCCCGACCCACTCTGCAGGGACTTGCCCTTGGAGGGTGAAAATGCGTCTACACAAGGAGAATGCGAGCTCACATATATAGCTCAGGAACTTTCTTTCCCTTTCTTATGTATGATCTTATGATACATATTGGTATCAGAGCCGGACCTCCTGTGGTATGTGTACATGCTAGATGCATGCAGGGATCCAAGGCGGGTGCTAGCGGGTGGATTGTAAGATCCCACATTGAAAAGGGTGAAAAGATTTCTGGGCTATATATGTGGACTCTCCCTCTCACTGTGTAGACGCATTTTCAGCATTCCCGTTGGATGGGTCGGGCACAGTTAGTGCTGCTGGAAAACTGAACCAGGGCGGGTTGAGACCCAGAACCAAACAACATTTACATCGTGGATTATCATGCCCCGACCCCACTGTGTAAATATTGTCCGGATCTGGGTTTCTCCACTCTCTTTGATTTTGTTTTCAACAGCACCACCTTGCTCGACCCACTTCGAGGGGCTCGTCCCTTAGAAATGCTGAAAACACATTTACACAAGGAGAAGGCTAGAGTTTACATATATTGCCCGAGAACTTTCTCTCCATTTCTGATGTTGGATCTTACAATCCACCATCCTTAGGGCCCAGCATACTCATTAGCACACCGTACTACTGGAGGTACGGCTCTGATACCATTCTGTCATGCCCAGACCCCACTGTGTAAGTATTGTCAGGTTCTCGGTCTCAACCCACCTCGATTTTGTTTTCCAACAGCACCAACTGTGCCCGGCTCATGCAACAAGGATGCTGAAAACGCGTCTACACAGGGAGAGGGAGAATCCACATATATAGCCCATAAATCTTTTCTCTCTTTCCGATGTGAAATCTTATTGGTTGTGCCCTAAAAATCATCTATATTGGATGGTACTAATCCTCTAATCTATAGATAAACTACAACATATCGAAATCTCAACAGATCCTAAGGTTAGGTTATGATCATCTATTCATCTATGGTAATGATTTTGGGGGCACTGCCTGTGTGTCCGTTTGGCCCAACAAGTAAATTATGTAGATCTTTGTTCACGATAGGCCCCACTATATTTCCCAAAAAATGAAAAAAAGAAGAAAAAAACAGTTACGCATGCATATAATCCATAAGTTTTTTAGAAAAAAAATCATTCGCTTGGGTGAACTTTGTTTGAAGATCTTAACCGTTTATTTGTTGGCCCCAACGTAAATCGGCCTTTCCCCTAAAATCCTCCCAATAGGATGATCCACCTTGCATATTAGGGAGTTACAGGCAAAAGATTCCATAAATTTAAGTTATACTCCTTACCAATATGATTGCTTTGACGCTGGTTCGATCGATATGGAGGTCACTATCCTTTGACTCCATGAGGGATAACAAAAAGTCCACAATATCCATACGATGCCCACTTTCCCTCGCAAGCATATGCTCGTCGATGATCTTCTCGAAGAACTTGTCAAAGACTTTGCTAACCGCTTTCGTCCGACGACGCAGCCCCTTCAGATCGAGGGCCCCAATATACGGCAAGTAATCTGCTATGTTGAAAGCTGCTGACAACTCCAAGGCTTCCTGAATCACTGATTGGAACCCCCTCCCGTCCAAATCGTCATCATCATACTTCTTCCCAAACATCATCAGACATGTCATACCTACAGAGAGAGAAGCCACCTTAGCACTGAGGTCTACCACAACCTTGGATGAATCCTTTAGCGACTCGACCAAGAGGCGAATCTCTTGTCTCCTCATGGGCTTGAAGGAATCGATCTTTGCGTGGCTAAGCAGCTCTAAGGTACATAATTTGCGTACATGACGCCAATAAGGGCCATACGGTGTGAAGGCCATGCCCTTTTGGTCGAAGGACAGGTAGTGGGAGACTTCAACGATGGGCCTATTGGCAAAGACAAGGTCATGGGTCTTAAGGAACTCTTGGGCTGCCTGAGGGGACGAGACGACGATGGTCGGGACGAGGCCGAGGCGTATGTACATGATGGGTCCATACTTCTTGGCCAACTTATGAAGTTCACGATGAGGTAGCTCTCCCAACAAGTGAAGGCTCCCCAGGATAGGAAGTCCTAAAGGCCCAGGAGGTAGCCTTTTCCCTTTTCGCCTCATCGCATATAGGAGATAGACTAGTGACCATACTCCTACTATTGCTAACACTGCAATAAAGAGAAAATCAGTCCAACACGACATGACAGACAGTGGATGCAACAAAGCTAAGACAATATTTCTCCTGTTTTATGTTGAAGGCCACTTGAGTCCCTTAAATGGATAGAAGGGGAGAGGGCTAAGGATGCTTTTAAAAGAAAGAAGGGGGGATGCAAGACAGGAGAGACGTGTCAATGTTTGATTCACGTAGCCATAGGCAGTGACTTTTGTCAGAACGACAACCATTCAAAAAGTTGAATTTTTTTTTTTTTGATTGGTTTACCGACGTTTTGCTTTTCCCGTATTAGGGTGTTTGTCTTTTCCCAAGTTTTATTAGTCTAGAATGAGTAGGATAGGCCCACCCAAAAAAAAAAAAAAATGAGTAGGATTGAAGAAGAAAACAAATTTTATGGCAAATTCAATTGCAATTTGCTAGTGGTTGAAGAAGAAAACAAATTTTTTGGCAAAATGGCCGACAGTGAAATCGATGATTTACAAATTTGCCAGATTAATTCTACGCAGTCCGTTGGATCAAATATCAACAGTACGTTGCACGTTTTGTTAGAAAAATAATTCAATCATGTGGGGCCTACACTAGCCGATCCAAGTCAGTTTTGGTTTTCCACATTAGAGTCGTGTTTTTGTGTTTATTTTTACTAGTAAAATATGCACGTGCCACTAAGGTATTTTACAATTTGTTTATTTCAATATTTATTAATGAATTAGTATAACTTTTTAAAAATATTGTTCAAATATTGTTCAATATTACTACGTAATTATTGTTAATTTCAGAAGAAATTTTATATTAGAATAATCAAAGAAATAGCAACACGATCAATTAGTAGAAGAAACAGGGAAAAAATTTCTTTGAAAGAACAAATAAACTTCTCTGATTTATTGGAGGAAGAAATAAATGTTGTGGGGTGGCATGGATCGAATGTTTGCCTGAAACTGAGTTTTTCCAGAGACTCCCTTCAATTCAGCATTCTTCTTGAAAGAAAGGAGATATTTTTTTGCAAGGAGGAGAGAGTGTTTGAGAGGCAGAGAGATAAGACTGTAAACGTATCATATACATATCACAAACCTAAGCAAATCTGCATTAAGTTTTGAATCTATAAAAAATCAAATCATAATGATAGTTCCAGCAGAACCTAATTCTATCATTTCAGCAACCTATCAACATGCAATTATCTAATTGCCAGCTTCCACCACCGAACAAGATCTCGCTATCTAGCTGTTTCTAAGAACCAAAGAACAAAAAACATGATAAAAATCTCCAAACCCTATTTCAAAACATCAGCAGAACACACACAACTCTTCCCGAAGCTTTTGATCCATCGGAGAGACTGGGCTCTTAGTAACAATTTTACCTACTAAGATTGATAAAAATAAAATGTAAATCAAGTTAGAATAGATATTATACAGTCTATACGGATTTTCTTTTGAAAACCATAGGTACCTGATCAGGATTTCAGACTGAGAAATAAAAAAATACACAGAAATAAGAATTCCCACAAATAACATGGCAAATGGCAGGGACATTGCAGCAGTGAAATGACGAAAGTACCCTAGACAAATCCGACTTAGTGAAATAGTAGGGACATTGCAGCATTGAAGGCAAGGGCCCCGTGCAATGCACGGGCCGACAAAGAATTGTACAGATCATATCATAGGTTGATCCAAACCGTCCATGTGATGGAACAGAACATAAATAGGTTGTGCCTGTAAAATCATTTCCACAGGCTGATCCTAGCCCTCCAATCTATAGAGGTTTCCATAATTTTTGTTCATCTTAAGGTGCCCGAAATTCGTCAATATTTTTACAGGTGTCCTGCATTCGTAATATCAAACTTTTCGTAATTTGACCCTCACATAGTGAATAAGGAAAAGTAGTTTTTCGTCATCGTTAGCGGTGTAACTTGGGTCGGGTTGAGGCCAACCCGAGGAACCCATTTTCCAACCCAACCCGACCCAACCCGATTTGCAATTTCCTCAACCCGACCCAACCCGATTTCCAATTCGGGCTGGGTTGGGTCGGGTTGACCCAATTTGTATGGTACCAATTGTTGACCACCTCAACTCAAGCCGAGTTGTTTTGGATTTTGGGAACCAATAGTGAGTCACCAATAATAAGTTTTTAACTCACAATCGGTTCTCAAAATCCAAAACAAACAGGGACTAACAACTAATAAAGGGAAATGTTATCTGCAGTACTATATTTTGATGATCACAGTCCTTGCTTGATTAAAGTACGGTATGGCCCGCACCATAGGATTATCCAAACCGTCCATTGTGGACTGTGGAGACTATTTCAATGTTGAAAAAGAAAAACACATACAGAATTTCTTCAGATGGAACCCAAATTTGGGTTTCGGGTTGGGTCGGGTTGCCCGACAACCCAACCCGATTTCCAATTCGGGTTGATTTTTCCCAACCCAACCCAACCCAACCCGATTTGCGAAAAATCTTAACCCGACCCAACCCAAATTCGGGTTGAACCCGACCCTCATGGGAATATCCAAGAACATCGATGGTTTCAAATTATATATAGTGCTAATGTCCTCACTGCCATATTTTATAATGGCACTACTCACCGTATTTTGATGATCGCACTCCTCACTTTGTTAAAATGTACGGGATGGCCCGTACCATAGGATGATCCAAACCGTCCATTAGATGGGCCACTGCCTAAATAGGTTGTGCCCTAAAAATAATTTTCATAGGTTGATCCTAACCCTCCGATCTATAGAGGGTTATAGGTTGATCCAACTGTCCATGTGATGGAACACATCAATCGGTTGTGCCCGTAAAATCATTTCCATAGGCTGATCGTAGCCCTCCAAAGAATAGAGGTTTTCATAATTGTTGTTCCTCTTCAGGTGCTTGGCATCCGTCAATATTTTGTAACTTGTCCCGAATGCGTCATATAACGTAGTTTTTTTGTCATTGTCATATGTCTATACCTCTTTTTGGTAGTTTTTTTTCGTAATTGTCATAGACAGGTACCATATGTCGGTACTTTTTGTATGCAATTGACGATTGTACCCTCAAATCATTTCTCATTCCGAGAAACTTCTAGCATCAAAATGACTTAAATGCCCCCAACTAATAGGATACAGTAGGAAGTTTTTCTAAAAGAAGGGCATGGAATTATCATATGTAATTATTTTTTGGGAACAATCAATTTATATTGTGGCCCATTCAATGGACGGTTTGGATCATCCTATGATACAAGGCGTACAATTCTTTTGAAAAATACTTGATTGTACGGACTTACACCATAGGTTGTATGCCAAAAATCATTTCCATAGGATGATCCCAACACAATTGCGGGGTTTCCAAATTGAGGAAAGTGTTTCTAGTCCTGCTGACTAGAGATCATTTTCTAGTCCGCCACCCAAAAACACATGGGTCCCATATATTTTGTGGTGATCTAAAGCATTCATTTGATAGGCCTCATCATAGATAGGATGTCCACAAAAATTCAGCTTCATAGGATCTTCTTAACCCTTCGATTTGTGGAGTTAAAAAATGGACAGATTTGTGGCGGTTTATAGCCGTCCATTTTAAGCTCCACAAATCATAGGGTTGGGATGATCCTATGAAGCTAATTTCTTGTGGACACCGTCTCTATGTCATGCCCCATCAAATGAATGCTTTGCATCACCCAAATATGTGGGACCCATGTGTTTTTGGGTGGCGGACTAGAGAATGATCTCTAGTCGGCCGGACTAGAAGCACTTTCCTCTTCCAAATTATGTCATTTATCTATAGATTGTAGGGATGCGATCATCATTTGGAAATGATCAAATGGACGGTTTGGATCATCCTATGGTGTAGGCGGTAAAATATTCACTCCAATTTTTGATAGGTAAGTTGGGGTTTTGTGGGGACCCCTACCGGCCTATTAAAAAATAGTTCACTACATGGGCTTACACCATATATATTGTAACAAGAATTTTGTGACAAAGCTTGCAAACCAAAAACATATTTCTTACACTCCCTATTAAAAAGAAAGTACTGTGTAACTTACACCATAGGATGATCCAAACCGCCCAATTGATGGGCCACATCGTAAATAGGATGTTCCCAAAAAATACATTTCCATGCGATGATCCTAGCCATGCAGTCTATAGAGGAACAACATATTTAGGAAACATTTATTGATTGGAGGGTTGTAATTATCCTATGGAAATGAATTTTGGCACACAACCTACTTACATTGTGGCCCATCAAATGGACGGTTTGGATCATCCTAATATGTAAGCCATACAGTGCTTTTTGAAAACCAATACTCATTGTAAGGACTTACACTATATATAAAATCTCTCATAATCACATCATTTCCCTCTAAATCATGGGGAAACGGGTCAAATTGGCCAGGTCAAAGTGACGCGAGAAATTTTACGGGCCATTGGGCTTGGACCTGCACCCAGCCCATGGGTCAGCCGGTTTTTTGACGTATGTTTTTAAGATTTTTTTTATAGGGATTTGCTAGCCACCTTCGCCGAGCGTACTTTTCTGCTTGTTCGCCCATCCTTTGCTGCGAAGTACAGTTTGTGCAAAGGTGGCTAGCAATACATAATAGCAATAAATAATAATCATGCGTGGGTACTAAGTTTTAAATGAAAAATTACGGGAAAATGGAAGCAAAGCAGAAAAATTACGAAAAAAATACAGAACGAGGGTGCTAAAATATTACAATTACGGCCAAAACTACAAATAAAATTGAAAAATTATGACAATTACGGACAAAAAAGGCAAAAAAGGAGACAGCTGGCGTCTTTTTTTAAACTCTTGTGGAAGGGCATATGAGAAGCGAAAATGACAAAAAAGTAGTGAAAAAGGACATACGTGGGAGTTTTATGGAAATTAAGGCGGGACGCATAAGGAAATAGCAGGAAAGAAGCACACGATTTTTCAGGGATTCTCCCTTTTAGTAGTAAAAGATTATATTAATTCTGATAGAGTCAGTAGCTTCTTTATAGGATGAGAGGTTTATCAATTGAGTCGGTGGAGTTTGGTTTGTCAAAAGTCCCAAACGTGTGATGTTACACGTTTAGAGCGTTGTTTTTCTATTTAAAGGGCTGCTAAGTTATTTGTTTAAAAAAAAAAGGTGAATGAAATACAAAAAAGAACCAGACGAGTTTACATCCTTGTGTGCCTCTTCTATTCTTGTTTTCTATATTCTAGTTTCGTGTGTTAATTATTTCTATTTCCTATATTTCTACAAAGTGGTATCAAAGCAGAAGGTCTTGGGATCTCTCAATCGAGTAGAGAGCAGAAAAGCCAGGGCGAATTCAAGAAAACACCGGCAAGGGTTTGGTAAGTTCGCAACATGACAAGTAACACAAATTCTTCAAATTTTCAGCAAAGTGTTCCTTTATTTAAAGGTGAAAATTTTCAATTTTGGTCTATTAAGATGAAGATGTTATTTATGTCTTATGAATTATGAAAATTGGTGGAGAGTGGTCATGAAAATTTTGCAGAAGTGGAAAGATTGTCCACGGCACAAAAGAACGAATTGAAGGAGAGTAAAAAGAAATATGCAAGGGCTCTTTTCCTCATCCAACAAGCTATGGATGAACCAATATTTCCAAGGATCATGGCTGCAACTACATCAAAAGAAGCATGTGATTTGCTTCAAGAAGAATATCAAGGTTCTACGAAGGTAATCTCTATTAAGTTACAAACCCTTCGTCATGATTTTGAGAATTTGATTATGAAAAATTCTGAATCAATTCAATTATTTTCCTCCTAAATTTGATCATGTAGTTGCTGCCATAGAAGAGTCAAAAAATTTATCTACATATTCTATGAATGAATTAATGGGTTCTTTGCAAGCACATGAGCAGAGATTGAATATGACTGCAGAAAATCCATTGGAACAAGTGTTTCAATCAAAAGTGGATTGGAAGAAAAGATCAGATGATTCAAGTAAAGGTTTCCGAGGAGGAAAAGGCTGTGGTCGTGGTGGATTCCGCGGCAGAAGAAGAGGTAGATTCCAATTCGGTGGTTATCAAAGAAATCAAAGTGGAGTTAACCATGAATCTACTTCTTTATTTTGTTCTATTTGTAAAAGATCAAATTATAGTGATAAGGATTGTTGGTATAAGGATAGTGGAAATCAAAGTAGAAATTCACCACAATATTTTTATTGCAAAAAGTATGGTCATATTGAAAAAAATTGTCATCAAAAGGCTAGGGAACAAGCATACTATCATGAAGAGAAAAGTGATGATAAAGTTGAAAAAGAAGATAACATATTTTTGTCATGTCTAACCGCCAATGTTGAATTGAATGATGAAATATGGTATTTAGATAGTGGTTGTAGTAACCACATGACCGGAAACAAGGAGTATTTTCTTGAAATAGATGAAATTGTCAAACCACGAGTAAGAATGGGTGATAACAATCATGTTAATGCCCATGGTATTAGTCCTATCGTAGTTTCTACACTGGTTGGCCAGAAACAAATTCAAGATGTTATGTATGTTCCTGGGTTTGCTCAAAATTTGCTAAGTTTGGGTCAATTGATAAAAAATGAGTACCGTGCTATCTTTGATGAAGAATAATGTAAACTTTATGATAAGAAAAGTATAAAACTAGTTTTGTCTATTAAGATGACAGAAAATAAGATGTTTCCACTAGTGTTTTCAAAACTAGTATTCAATGCTTTTAGTGCGAGTAGTGATGACTCTATGTTATGGCCTAGAAGATATGGACATTTGAATTTTGGTGGATTGTCTTTATTGCAAAAATTGAATATGACTGTTGGTATCCATTCTTTGAAATATGATGAAAAAGTGTGTCAGGCTTGCGTTTTGGGAAAACATAACCGTGAGCAATTTCCAAGAGGTAAGTCTTGGAGGGCATATAAGCCTTTGATGCTTATACATGCCGATATTTGTGGCCCTATGCAAACTTTATCTTTGACTGGGAATAAATATTTCATATATGATCTGGTGAATCTGACCTTTGGATCATCTTGGACGTAGATTGGGAAAGTTAGCTAAATGAGGTAACTAGAAAAAGTTAGGCAAGTGGATTAGAAGAGGCAAGCAAGAGAGATTAGGAAAGTAGATTCGATTAGGTAGATTTGAGTAGGATCAAATCTGGAAAAATAAAGGCCATTCCACGGCATGGATCACACCCGATCGGCTTCTGAACGTTGGAACATAAACGAACATGAATCAAAGGACCAGATTGCACCCATTCGGATCCTAGCCGTTGGCACGATTGACGCACCAGATCGAGGCCGATCCATCACTAGCCGTTGGAACCCATCTAGAGCCATCTTACGGTGCAGATCGCACCCGCTCGGGATCACATTTGATCAACTAAATCTCGATCCGATGGCTCAGATCAAATGTGAAAAAAATTAAAAGCTCCAATCGCTCCACTGCCCACGTCGCGCGTGCGCGAACGGTGCGTTGCAGCATCCCACGGGTCCACCCATTGTGCATGTAGTAGAGATGGGTAATGCTATATAAGCACCTCTCTTTCCTTTTCAACATCCGATACGGGACTATCTTTTCAACTACACTTCTACATCATTTTGTGAATATCAATTTTTTTCCAAGAAAACATTTTCTTTTTTCCAAACACTTTTAAGAAAACATTTTCGAAAAACACTAAACGATGGCAAAAAATCAAGATTTTGAAAATCCAAAATCACGAACAGAGATATCAATTCCCTATTTATAATCTAATTAGGAAGAGCTAATTAACTAGGATTTCATCTGGTCCATTTATCTGGTCCAATTATAAGTATCTTTTAGGGAATATTGTAGAAGTGAATTTTTTTTAGCATTTTCCAATAATTAATTGACACTACACAAACACACACATTTGCACAAAGTCACAAACCATCTGAACAAGACCTTATAAGAAAAACACACATTTCAAACTGTGCGACTTGGATCCGTGGGATCTTATTGCGTGTTTATATCCTAACTGGAGTCGGATACAAAGAATCCATCCGACCATCCAGGTCCTTGACATGCCTACAAATAATAATATTTAACTTCCAAACCGGCCACTCGCGAGAAGATTAAATTACTGCAAGTACTTCTCTGTTTGGTTGCCGGTTTTTTTTTGTTCCTGGGAGTTATGTGGGAGAAAAAAATACCCTGGGAGATAGGTGGGAAAAAAACAGTCCTAGAAGTATCCTGGTAAAATAAAAATCCCATATTTGGTTGACCGGATTATGGTGGGAAAAAAAAAACCTTTGTTTGGTTGCTTGAACTGTTGGGTAGAAAAAAAAATCTTCTCAAGCTTATTTTTGGTTCCTGAGTTTATTTTTGTTCCTGGGGTTATCTTGGGATGGGATGAAAAGGCACTCATTTCAAAAGTGGGATTAAAAAATTCACCCCACAAGTAATCATTACAAGAGTGGGATTAAAATAAACCTAGTGCTAAAAGGCAACCAAAGATGGGATGGGACCAAAATTTAACTAACTCTTCCTGGGACAAAAATTTAACTGGCAACCAAACGGAGAAGGCCCTTATAAACTGGAGTATAAAGACCAACTCAAGCAAGCAAAATGTTAAACAAGAATTACTACAACAAACTTGAACAGTTTAACTAATTAACAACATTGTTTCCCTAGTATATCATTGCGATTTGCAAAGGCGATAAGTTGGAACAGCCATGAGATGCTTGGCCCTTGGAACTACGAGGCTGAACTTCTCGCTCATGTTTAAGTCGCCAGGGGACATACCATTGGGGAGCTCCCAATCAAAGCAGTGAATCAATTGCGCAAGTACTAGGTGAACAACGGTGAGACCCAATTGCATTCCAGGGCAACCTCTACGTCCAGACCCAAAAGGAATAAGTTGGAAGTTGCGGCCCCTCACATCTATATTTGAACCTACAAACCTCTCGGGGAGGAATTCTTCGGCATTAGGCCATGCATCTGGGTCTCGTCCAATTGCTGTAGCATTTATTATGATACGAGATTTTTTAGGTATGTGGAAGCCATTTACCACACAATCCTCCATTGATTCATGTGGAATGAGAAGTGGGGCCACAGGATGGAGCCTCATGGTCTCCTTTACCACCATGTCTAAGTACTCCAAGTTTGCCAAGTCTGACTCCTCCACCGTTCTCTCTAGGCCGACGGTGGCCTCTAGTTCTTCTTGGACCTTCTTCATCACTTGTGGATGCCGGAAGAGTTCCGAGAGGGCCCACTCGATTGCTGTTGCTGAAGTATCCATGGCACCAGAAAGCAAATCCTACAAAAGAAAGCAATTTATCTTATTCACTCACATACTAATGGTGTTGGGTTTACATTGGGTTGTCCTTAAGCCAAAAATGGTTTTGCTACTGGATGACCTAAGGGCGCCCGTTAAGGTGCATTGGAAATGATATTTTGCACATCTTTTTATAATAAATTCATAGAATATAAGCATTTTTATCAAACAGTGTGTAAAATGATTGTAAAATATCATTTCCATTGCACCTTAACTTATAGAATCCACTAGGAAAGAGGAAAAATTCTAGAATCCACTAGGAAAAAGACAGAGAAGGGAAGAAGAAGAAGGAAGAGATATATTATTGATTGATTGAAACTCACATATTACATCTTATATAAAAGAAAATCTATCCCTAAATAAATAGAAGAAAGATCTAGAATCCTATTATAATAAGAAACCAACTACAATTAGACGTGTAATCTTGCCAACTAAAAATATCTCTACCAAAAGAAAGAAAGTTACTACACTAATCCTAGTGTCCTACGTCATCTTCCTACATTGTAAAATGGCGAGGTATGCGTGAAGAAAAATTCTATGTAGATTTGGAATTTCTTGGGTCTTCTCATCTAAAGCTTTCAGATCTCTTAGCTAGAAGGATGGAATTTGGCTCCATCGAGGAGTAAAGGGAAGATTCTATGGAATATGACCTTGCTAGCGATAATTTGGATTCTTTGGAAAGAGTGGAATGTGCGGGTGTTTAGAGGAATGGTGAAATCCCTAAACTTTCTTTACATAAAGGTCGTTGCTCTTTCAATTGCTTAGGCTGGAGCCTTGCCTAGTTTGTGATTAGTTTCAGCTCATGATCAATGACAAGGTTGGCTATTGGTTTGTGCTACTAGGGAGGCAAGGCCAATTACTTCTCGCGTATGGGAGCCTCCTAGTAGTAGATTATTGAAGCTGAATCTTGACAGCTCAAGTTTGGGTAACCTGAGACCAGCAGGGATATGAGGCCTTCTAAGAGATGAGGATGATAACACTATGTGGGCGTTCTCAAGCCCTATTGGGGGCACGACTCCAGTGAGGTTGAGATGTGCGCGGTGTACGAAGGAAATTAGATGGAGTAAGATTGTCTAGACACAGTAATAGTGGATGGTGACTTTTTCAATGTGACAAAATGATTATGGAGTAGTTCATCTCCTCCCTGGTGATTTGCTCGATGGATTGATGAGATATCCGACTGGGTGGTGAGTTTCTTTAGCTCATACATTATGTAAGGAGGTCTTCAAATTCTGAGGCTGATAGGTTAGCGAGGGGAGGTTGTTTAAGAGCGGATTTGGAAATCTTTGATTTCCTTCCCCCTTGAGGTGTAATTTTCTTGTGCTTCTGTATTTGGTCCTTGTATTGCTTAGATCATCTCGATTGTCTGGGGTTTCCCGTGTTCTCTTTTTTCATTAATATAATTCTTTACCATTAAAAAAAAAGGGAATATAATGCAGATTAATTATGGATTTATAGGCAACAGATCCCATAAAACTAAGTTATATTCTTCCTTACCAATATGATTCCTTTGATCGTAGGTCGATTGATTGGGAAGTCACTATCTTTTGACTCCATGAGGGATAACATAAAGTCCACAATATCCTTACGAGAATGCCCGCTTTCCCTCTCTTGGATATGCTCGTCGATGATCTTCTCGAAGAACTTGTCAAAGACTTTGCTGACCGCTTTCATTTGACGATGCAGTCCTTGAAGATCTAGGGCCCCAATATACGGCACATAATCGGCTATGTTGAAAGTCGCTGCCAACCCCATGGCTTCCTGAATCACTGCTTGGAACCCCCTCTCATCCAAATCTTCATCATCATACTTCTTCCCAAACACCATCAGACATGTCATGTTCGCACTGAGAGAAGCCACCTTAGCACTTAGGTCCACGGCAACCTTAGATGAATCCTTTAGCGATTCGACCAAGAGGCGAACCTCTTCTCTCCTCATGGACTTGAAGGAATCGATCTTTGTGTTGCTAAGCAGCTCTAAGGTGCATAATTTGCGTACATGACGCCAATAAGGGCCATATTCGGTGAAGGCCATGCCCTTCCGGTCGTAGGACATGTAGTGGGAGGCCTGGATGATGGGCCTACTGGCAAAGACAAGGTCATGGGTTTTAAGGAACTCTTGGGCTGCTTGAGGGGAGGAGACTACAACGGTCGGGACGAGGCCGAGGCGTATGAACATGATGGGACCATACTTCTTTGCTAATTTATGAAGTTCGTGATGAGGGAGCTCACCCAACATGTGAAGGTTCCCTAGGATAGGAAATCCTGGAGGCCCAGGAGGTAGCCTTCTCCCTTTTCGCCTCGTAGCACATAAGAGATAGACTAATGACAATACTCCTACAATTGCTACTAGTGCAGCTAAGGGAAGATCAGTCCAAGAAGAGATTGTAGGCATGGATGTAACAAAGCTAAAACAATTCTTCTCGTTTTGTCTGTCGATGGCCACTTAACCTTCAAATGGAGAAAAGGGTAGGGGCCGGGCTAAGGGTGCTTGCTTTTGTGTAAGAGAAAGAAGGGAAAGAAGGGAAAGAAAGGGAGCTGCAGGGGAGAGAGAGAGAGCGAGGGATGGTTTGTTTATGTTTGGTTAAGAGAGAGGATATTCCTACAAAATGTTAGTCCCACATTGCTGCCGTCTAGCAAAGACTTTTGGATTTGTTAAACCCACCATTTATATTTTAAAAATGAATATCCATTTTGACTGTCATTTCCAATTTAAAGGTGTGATGATATATGACATTTGCTCTCTATGTCTCCGTCTTTTAATGTAAATCAATTTGAATTTGATGGTTTTAGCTTTTGACATTAGAGAGGCCGCAAGGATTTTTAGTGGAATATGTGGTGGAGGTCTAATTTATCTAGTTCATTGATTTCCAAATATATTCGTTACGTGATGATGTTATCACGCGGTACAACCAAGGTACTAGATACAAGGATGGATGAGGAACTACGGCAGGTGATATGTGATTTTTCACCCATGTCCCTATAAAGTCAAGGTTAAGCAATACGACAAGATCGAGAAGTCTAATGGGGAATTACGTATCTAGAAGGAGATGATGTTTTCACGCGGTACAACCAAGGTAATAGATACAAGGATAGATGAGGAACTACGGCAGGGAATATGTGATTTTTCACACATGTCAGCAAGACAAGACAAGATCGAGTTATGAAGTCTAATGAGAATTACGTATCTAGAAGGAGATTAGGAGATGATAACGACTCCATGAACCTACGTTTTGCTTTTCCCGTATTAGGGTGTTTGTCTTTTCCCAAGTTTTATTGGTCTAGAATGAGTAGGATAAGCCCACCCAGAAAAAAAAAAAATGAGTAAGATAAGCCCACGGTTTTTCCAAAGTTGAGTTTTGTCCTTTTCTAAATTTTAATGGTCGAGAATGACAAGGGTGTCATCGTCTCTTCAATGCCATCTCCAACTCTATCTCTTGTTTCTGTCTACCTTGTCCATCCTCCATATTTTGGTATACCGTGTCCCAATTTCGTGCTAACGCAAAAGTCAGTGATCAATGCAGGATAAGACCTATAACCCAGCTAACCATCCACCACGATCCTCCTACATATCAATTATTATTATATAACTAGTGAGGGTGTTATATAACCCCGCAGGGGAACCACAGGGGAAAGCAGAAAAAAGAACTACATGTTTAAAAAAGAAATTTGTGAGATTTTCCTAATGTAAAACAGAAAGAAAATCAAAATAAATAGAGAAACTTTTCACATACGTGCACAGATTAAGGGAAAACAGAGCTTTATTGTTGTTCATCACAATAGGAACACGTGGGTAGTCCAATATTGAGAAAACATAATTAACAATACGGTTTTGAATTGAAATAGAAAAGACATGAGTCTTGTTCTCTTCTTGCAGAAAGGATTCCTCTCAGTGTTTCTCCTTGCTCTACGACCGACAGTGATGGGGACTATTTTCCTCTTCTTTTTGACGTAGATTTGCAGAGATTTGGAAACGGAATTGGTGTGTGTAAGCATGACCAAAGAGTTTCTTTTATAGATATTACTGGGAAGGGATACAACTCCTCATCACGCGAACCCTTTTACCAAATGTCTCTTTATGTTCACACCGTTTGACTTAAAAGTATTTTCACATGATGACTTTTCACAAAAACAACTAACTAATCAAAATGATCTGCCATTGATCTTGCAAAACCCACATCCACCCGTAGGATTAATTCCTAACGATACATACATACACATATTTAGTAAAAAAGGGCAATTAGGACACCATAAATATTAGTAATGCCTATGCGGAAAGTATTGCCCACCCGTCGTGGATCCAAAAAGAAAAAAATATGAGAAAACTATTAACAACATCATAGGTTGTTTAACTTCATGAAAATTTGCATTGTTGTGTGATTACATGCAACTATACGTAAATTTAATTGGTTCTACTAAGGCTATAAAACATACGGATCTAAGCACTTGGTATGTGTAGACACCCCATTTTGACCGTGCCCTTCACCTTCCAATTTTGTGCAAAATCCCATCAAATGAATGAATTATGGTCCCAAAATTCACCATAAGCTAGGGTAGGATCCTACTAAGGTCCCTACAAAATTTTATCGAAATCCGAGCTCGTTTACCTAGCGAACGAGCCGAGAGAAGACCGTAGTATAAACCAGAAAAGGGGGGTGGATTATCCTGGAACGGTTTCAAGCTTGGGCCATATGGGACACACGAAACCGCACGTTCATCAGATTGCCGCGCGCTCATCAAAAAATCCGCGCGCCCATCATTTTTGGAGTGCCAATATCAGCACCCCATATTACCTATAAAATGAGAAAAAAATTCGTTTAAAAAAAAAAAAAACTCATTTTCCAGATCTAGAGAAGAGAGAGAGCGAGAGTTTTCCCTAAATCCCAAACCCTAATTCCTATTTTCTTCTTTCCGATCTTCTCCGGCAATACTCCGGCCGGTCATCACCATAGCCTTCTTCTTCTTCTCCATCACTATGTTTGTCCGATTTGCTATTTTCCCTCCCCAAAATCACAGCTCATAAACCTATTTTACTTTTCTGATCAGATTTCCCGATCATCTCAGCTTCTTCGGCCTTAGTTCCGACCATTTCTTTAAACTCCGAGAGAAAAAGTTCATAAACCCTAACCTGTGCTTCGTTTCTCCGATTGTCTTCTCCGGCTTGATCCGGCAATACTCCGATTTGACCGGATTCCGATTATCTTCTCCAGGCTATGGATCACAGGAGTGTTCTTTTCTTTCTGGTTGTCTTTTTATTTCCCTTTGGCTAAAAGGGTTAAAACTTTTGAAAATCCAAAATATCATAAATTTAAAGTATAAAAAACACTTGAAAACATCGAAAACTTTAAAACTTTTTTTGAAAAACCAAAATATAAGAAATTTGAAATATCAAAAACACTTGAAAACATTAAAAACTCAAAAACATCTGAAAAACCAAAAAACTCAAAAACATCTGAAAAACCAAAAAACTCAAAAATCTTGAGTCATTAGGAGAGTAGTTAGGAATTCTATTCCAAACTACGTTGGCTTGATCCCTTTCAACAGGGTACGTAGTGCAGCTTGGGATCCACATCCCAAGTCCAGCCAAACCTTTAAAAATAAACATTTCAAACCTTCCAAAAATACAAAACGTCTTCAAAACCTTTTCAAAAAGATCTTCCCCTAGAGTTAGGAGTCTGTCCTAGATTTTTGGGATGTTTTAGAATTAGGAGGATGTCCTGATTTGTATTGATATGGTGTGTCTTGTCGTGTGAGTGTCCCTAGAGTTAGGAGGCCTCCAGTTGATCGGTTAGACATTTAGTCGAACTGATGGCTAGACTAGGAAGCATATAGTGAGCCCATGGTTTTCTTTAGGATGCACAGCCTAGTTACACGTAGGATGTAGGGCCCACCTGCATTAGCTTAAGGCTAATCAACTTGCATTAGTTAGGGCATATAGAGAGTCATAAAAATTACAATTCACTTGAATTTAAGCAATCATACAAAAAGCTTTATAAATCAGTCGAGTCTAGTGGATCGAGTTTAGGATAGCGGTTCTAGATGGTTAGGCATTGTAGTTTAGAATAGGTTATCGAACTACGTTGACTCCGATTCTTCCCGAGGCCGGGATACGTAAAGCAGCTGGGATGGGCGGCCACCTTAGTCCGAGTCAAGTCCTGCATTAGAGTTTTATGATTCATCTTGTCCAGTAATGTATAGAGTTGATTTGTGTTGTATGTTTTGCTGTGTTTTCTTACTTTCATGTACAGATCCTATACCTTTAGCTGTAGCATGCATGTGTTTGCACACCAGAACTTAGACACCAATTAGGTATGATATTCATAACCTAGTTATTCTCAGGTGACACTTATTTCATTTCTTTTAGGTGTGCTTATTAATCATCTCCGAGACATGCATGATTAGATAGACGTCTTCTCGGAGATATTTGTTCCCATTTCATATGACTTTCGCCCAAAACTCTTCAAAAGCAATAAGTAAATGGCATAAGAGACCAGGTGTTTGCACTTGGACGGATGAGGTGCTCTTCGGACCTTCCAAATTCGTAACCAGGCACGAACTTTCTTTTATATCTCTAGTTATCCGTTGTAATAGAGCATAGTATGGGATCCTGGGCCCACTTCCTTGGATGACGACTCTTCTTTGTTTAAGGTACGCCTTGAATCTGGGCTAGTCCCCTGAATCGAGAGGTATCTCACCTTTGTATCGCCACTCATGCTGTGAGGGGCACTTCTTTCTAGAGTTCCTTGGTAGAGCTCTCCATTCACGTGGATGATCCTGAGACTTAGCGTGTGGGGCACGTCCCCCGCCTCTCTTGGATCGGGGTCCACAGTATAAAAATATTCGAAACAAAAAATTTAGCACATTTACTGCAAACTATAGTTCGACTTTTAGCAATTGTTGCTACTTTGTTGACCTAACCTAGTGCATTTGCACCCTCCAGGGTATTAGCACTTTTGCCATTCTTAAAGAAAAGGAAGTAAGATGTGTGTGCTGTTTTTAGGTTGCAAGTTTTGTAGCATGGTGGATTCTTAGCTGCATGAAGTGGGGGAGTAGGAGCAGATTTGGATTCAAGAGTGGAGACACAAAAGTTTTCAAAAAGAGGTTTTTGCACGAAATAATATTAGAGAATGTAAACAGTATTCACATTGATAGCAATGGTTCTCAAAAGAATTTGCTCGCATAAAGTAATTATAGGTCGTCTGAAGCCGTATATGACGCTAGCCGCTAAACGACAAAATTCAGGTCGTCTGAAGCCGTTCAGGATATGGCGCTATCCGCTAAACGACATGATTCAGGTCGTTTGAAGCTGTTCAGGATATGGCGCTATCCGCTAAACGTCAAGATTCAGGTTGTACGAAGCCATTCAGGATATGGCGCAATTCGCCAAACGACAAGATCCAGGTCGTCTAAAGCCGTTCAGGATATGGCGCTATCCGCTAAATGACAAAATTCAGGTTGTCTGAAGCCGTTCAGGATATGACGCTATCCGCTAAACAACAAGATTTAGGTCGTCTGAAGCCGTTCAGGATATAGCGTAATCCCCAAAACGACAAAATCCAGGTCGTCTGAAGCCGTTCAGGATACGGCGCTATCTGCTAAACGACAACATCCAGGTCGTCTTGAACCGAACTGGATACAAACTTCAGAAGTCAATTCGTACCTTGCGGTCAGATTGTCTTGAGCCAAACTGGATACAAACTTCAGAAGTCAGTTCGTACCTTGCCGTCTGATCGTCTTGAGCCAAACTGGATAGAAATCTCAGAAGTCAGCTTGTACCTTTCCTCCAGACTGTCTTGAGCCGAACTGGATACAAATCTCAGAAGTCAGCTCGTACCTTGCCTCCAGATCGTCTTGAGCTGAACTGGGTACAAACTTCAGAAGTTAGTTCGTATCTTGCCGACCAGATCGTCTTGAGCCGAACTAGATGCAAATCTCAGAAGTAAGTTCATACCTTGCCGCCAGATCATCTTGAGCCAGACTGAGTAGAGAAATCCAATCATCTCAACCTTTTGTAGTTGTCCCCTGAATATATCCTGTCAACTTCCCCAAGTCATCAAAATAACTTGAGGAATCGGGGGGCAACTGATGGAGTGTAAAAGGTAGCTCCAATCACCAGTCAACATGTGGAGTCAAGGCAAAAGCGGGGTTACATCCAAGGCACGGGGGTAAACAAGTAATTACATCCCAGGAGAGAACCCTAAAACCTATACTACCCAATCATGTGTTGACACCTGTCTGAGGGTAAAAAGGTAATCCATTAACTAAAGGCAAAGGTAAGGGTCCGAATCCCAAAAAATTTACTATTCATAGCTCTGGTTTCCTTATTTTGTGCCCATTACTGACTTAAGCATCGGAGGGCTCATCCAGGGATATCCACCCTAGTTGGTCATCTGACCGGGTGTTACATTGTGCAGATCACAGCCACTTAGAGGGCATTATCTAGATCGGCTCATTTTCGACTGCCACATCTGTTACCAGTTTTGACCACAACACTATCTACACTTAAAAGTAGGAACAACACTCATTCAACCATTCAACAAATGTGCATGGTCTTTGTTGGGAAAGTTGCCTTATTTCCCACCTAGCGTGGGTATCTTGGGTGGGAAAACAATGGCAAAAATAGAAAGTGTTGTTTCCTTAGGTTTTGAAAACCTAGAATAAATAAATAAAACAAAAAAAGGGTCTTGTGAAAAGAGGTATTGGCGTGAGTTTTTCCGAGGGGTGTGTCGGCTGCCTCAAAGAGGGGAGAGAGAGAAAGAAGAAAAAGGAGAGAAGGGAGAGAGAAAAAGAGAGAGGAGAGAATAGAGAAAGGAAGAGTTTTTCTTGGTTCTTCTTTGTGCTATTCTTCTCGGGGTTTCTTCTCGGTCTTTTCTCTTGTGATTTTCTCTTGTGGGTTACTCTAGATTACTCTTGGGTACGGTCTTGGTTTGAGAAGCAAGGAAAGAGTTGTGAGTTTTGGGTTACATCCATTGTAATCCTTGTATATTGTTTTTTCTCATAGTGGAAGATCGTGTTTCTCGCCCGTGGAGTAGGCTTTGACGAACCACGTAAAATCTTGTTGTTCATCTTGTGGCGTGATTGTTTATTTTTCTTTCCGTTTAATTTGCGCATGATCGGATTGATTTGCCCAGTGGATTTTTCTCAACAAGTGGTATCAGCGCTGTCGTTAGAGTGATCGTCGAGGCCGGTGGAGAGATCGTGGGTGTTGTGGTTAGATCTTTAGGAGTAGAAAGATTGTCCAAGAAAGATTCTTGTTCGAGGTGGAGCGATACACTGAAAGTGCAAAGTAATATGAGATATCAGTAAAATCAAGTTCTACTCAGTTCAACATCGGGAAATTTGACAGAAAGTGCAGTTTGACCTTATGGCAGATGAGGGTGAAGGACATCCTAGTTCAACAGGTCTTGGCTAAGGCGTTGAAGGGAAATGATGGGAAGACAGAGAAGATGATGGGTGCCGAGTGGGAAGACATTGAGTTGAAGGCGGTCAGCACGATTCTACTATGTCTGGCAGATAGCGCTATGTTTAACGTTATGAAAGCAAAAGATGCGCCTAAATTATGGGAGAAGTTGAAAAAGCTTTATATGTCAAAAAGCTTGGCCAACCGGTTGTATCTATCTGAAACAGCAATTGTACAGGCTGAAGATGTAGGAAGGTGGAGATCTTCTAGAACAGATCACGGTGTTCAACGGGCTTGTGAATCAACTCCACAAGGTTGACGAAAAGTTGAAGGAAGAAGACAAGGCCCTTTTACTTCTTACTTCGCTTCCTAATTCGTATGACAACTTGGTGACGACTTTATTGTATGGTAAGGATACGATAAAGTTGGAAGAAATCACGGCGTCGCACTTATCAAATGAGATGCGGAAGAAACCACTTATTGGTGGAAGTGAAGAGCATGGGTTGGTTGTTCATGGTGGGAATCGAAGAGGAAGGTCGTTTGACAGGGGATTAGGAAAAGGCAGGTCAAGATCCAGGGTCGGTGGAAGGGCGTGCAATGTTACCGTTGCAAGGAATATGGCCACGTTAAGCGGGATTGTCCGAAGTGAGCTGACCAGGTGGATAATGGTGCTACGAATTTTGTGGTGGTGGTAATAGATGAGCAGGGTGAAGAGTTTGGAGACGTTCTCACAGTCTCCACAGGTAATCACACTTCTCCTCATGATGAGTGGATTTTAGATTCAGGGTTCTCTGTTCATGTATGCTCTAGAGGGATTATTTTGATACGTTCCAGGAGACAAGAACGGGTGTAGTGTCCTTGGATGATGGGTCTAATTGTGACGTCACAGGAGTTGGGACGGTGAAGATCAAGATGTTCGATGGAGTGATTCGTACTTTGGGTGGTGTGGCTTATATCCCATAGATGCAAATGAAGAAAATGGTGCTACGAATTCTGTGGTGGCAGCAATGGATGAGCAGGGTGAAGAGTTTGGAGACGTTCTCACAGTCTCCACAGGTAATCACACTTCTCATGATGAGTGGATTTTAGATTCAGGGTGCTCTATTCATGTATGCTTTAGGAGGGAATATTTTGATACGTTCCAAGAGACAAGGATGGGTGTAGTGTCCTTGGGTGATAGGTCTAATTGTGACGTCACGGGAGTTGGGACGGTGAAGATCAAGATGTTCAATGGAGTGATTCATACTAAAGGTGGTGTAGCGTATATCTCATAGATGCAAATGAATCTAGTATCTCTTGGCCGGTTGGACTCTAGGGGTTGCAGGCATTCAACTGCAGGTGAAGCCATGGAAATCACACGTGGTTGTAAGGTTCTGATGAAAGGAGAGAAGTGTGGTGGATTATATCATTTGGTTGGGGATAAGGTGACTAGTGTTCTTAAGATCTCTATAGCTAGTTGGAAACAGAGTGGAAGCGTGTGCATGCGTAGGGTCTCTTTCGCAGTTGGTGAAGAGACATGTTTCTAGGTTGCAGACGATGGTGAGAAGGTGACAGTACCTGTGTTGGGGAGGATGGATCGGGATCCCTCTCCAAGGTTGACTGGGCGAGTCAACGGGTTGGCAGCTACATACGTGCATTGGCCGTGTTGATCACATCGGGAGGAGTCAGATCCAAGGTGATTCAAGGGTGTGTAGCTGGTACTTTGGAAGGCCAATGGTGATTTGTAGCAATAGCAGACAGATAGCAACATCAACGAAAAATATTCAAGTGGTTGGGAAATAACCCGAGGTGGAGATTGTTGGGAAAGTTGCCTTAGGTGGGTATCTTGGGTGGGAAAGCAATGGCAAAAATAGAAAGTGTAGTTTCCTTAGGTTTTGGAAACCTAGAATAAAAAAACAAAAAAAGGCTCTTGTGAAAAGAGGTATTGGTGTGAGTTTCCCTGAGGGATGTGTCGGCTGCCTCAAAGAGAGGGGAGAGAGAGAAAGAAGAGAAGGTAGAGAGAAGGGAGAGAGAAGAGAGAAAGGAGAGAATAGAGACAGGAAGAGTTTTCTTGGTTATTCTTTGTGGTTTTCTTCTCGGGTTTTCTTCTTGGTCTTTTCTCTTGTGATTTTCTCTTGATTACTCTTGGGTACGGTCTTAGTTTGAGAAGCAAAGAAAGGGTTGCGGGTTTTGGGTTAAATCCATTATAATTCTTGTATATTGTTTTTTCTCATAGTGGAAGATCGTGTTTCTCGCCCGTGGAGTAGGCTTTGCCGAACCACGCAAAATCTTGATGTTCATCTTGTGGCGTGGTTGTTTATTTTTCTTTCCGTTTAATTTGTGCATGATCGGATTGATTTTCCCGGCGGATTTTTCTCAACAGTCTTGATGGAATTAAAAAATCAGATATTAGTGTGGCAGTTCTTTCAGGAAATGAATACTTGATTTCTATGCGCTGCTCCAACTAATTTTCCCCTATACTCAAGGATCAAAATAATGGGAATTCACAAATCTCCCTCTGAAAATGTTTGCTCATAAGCAATGGAACCTACTATAGAATGATCTGGCAGTTATGCTACTATTGTCGGACTAACTTCCATATGCTACTCACAGTTAACCAAAGCTTTATACATGTGAAATGTCCCCATTTGTAGAAAAAGGAAGCGGGTTGAAAAAATTGTAAATAATAGCTTTGAAACAGTTGCAAAGAAGAAAAATCAACTGAGAAGAATGTAGAAAAAACCCGCAACTAAAACTGTAATGAAACAGTCACATTCTCTGGGCCAAAATCAATTTAATCAGATGGTTAACATAATACAATTGCTGGAAATTTTGCACATGGTGGCCCAACATATACAAATTACAATACCTTATAAAAGGAAGAAACCAAAACAGCTGGTCTCAAGATTTTGGCTTTTTTCTATGCAAGAGAAGAACCACTGCTGCTCCCATCGACTCTCCTGAGAAATCGGACAAAATTTTGATTACAGGACCTAATTTAAACAGATCAAAACAGAAATGACCCACAGAATAGCTTCAGAGTGCATCAATCTCAATTGGATTAGCTGGGATTATTGAATTGTCCACTGCTGAACAAAACCATTTCAAGTCAAGGATAAAATCTATGACCCCCTTCGATATTATAAATAATAAATAACTCTATCTGTTGAAACACAATGAATTTACCAAGGCAAAGGCAAAACAGATGGTAGTCGAACACTTGAATCATGAGGATTGATTCAAAGAACGGGTAAAATAATCATAGTATAGAATCTGTTCATTTTGGATTTGGAGAATTGTTATTGATTAGAAAGTGATTAATGGACTCAAATTTGTCTCTAATTTTGAGTCCACTAATTAGTTTTGGACTCAAAATAAAAAAAGAACATGGCCTTAAGTATGCTTGCTACTTCAGTAGAACTATTGTAAGCCCAATGGTTTCCACCTTGGCATTCCCATCTTATTTTGATGATTCCAATACACAAGTGATTTATGATCACTAATGTGTTTGATTGTCTAAGTTGTAGATCACATTGGTGCTAAGACAACATTGCTTGGATTGAGGCCAAGAAGCACTCATTGGACCACTTCATGAAGGCCAAAGACATCAAATCCAAGACAAATGAAGACTTGAAGAATCCATTGAAGATCAAGTTATATTAGATTGTATTAAGATCCAATCTTAGTTTTAGATTTGAAAGGCATAATTAAGTAAATAAACACACACCCTAAAAATATAAGTGATTGTATTTGTGGAGTTCCAACACCCTGGAACCCTCATAGCAATCCCATCTTGGTGTTAAGTTGGAAGCCCAAAAACATGAAGTGAAAATCTGCTCTTCATAGGCTTCTCGGAACTCCGAGAATTCTCGGAACTCCGAGAAATGGTCCAGTAGACTTTTTTCATCTTCTGTTTGTATTCCCGGAACTCCGAGATTTTTTCTCGGAACTCCGAGAACACTGTAACGGTCATATTTTGAGCCGTTGGGAATTTTGCTGGAATTACCAAAATGCCATTGAACGGTCATATTTTGGTTTTCCTATATATATGGGCATTCTAAACTTCCAAACCATCAATCCTAAAACTCTAAAAACCTTCTTGAACATCAATAGAGTGAATCAAACTTGTTTATGCCTCTCATCATCTAAAGATTAGGATTTGGATCATAGGCTCAATTTGTACATCTTCTACCATCTTGTAAACCCTTGTGAGGGATTGTTTTTGTTCTTTCTTTCGTTTCAAGAACTTGTATTGGGCGAGTGTTCGGAGAAGCGTAGCCCACTCTCCGTGGTGAAGATCGCCACCAAGGTTAAAGGCGGTTGGAATTTGTAATCGGCACCGATCTTCGCCGAAGTTAAGAAGATCACATAGTGAAGCCATCAACGGGTTTGGTTGGTGGAGTGGAGTAGGCCTCACGTTTGAAGGACCGAACCACTTTAAATCTCGGGTGCAATCTCTCTTACTCTTGCTCTTTATTTTGCATTTGCACTTTAGATTTAACTTGCGTACTTGAATTTTATTGTTGATCTCTTAATTTCTAAAATTGGGTTTGAGTTTTCAAAAGAATTAAAACTTGTTATCAACCTAATTTCGCACTCCTCATAAGTTGCCGTACTCGGGACCACCCTTGGAATTTCAACTATGGATTGTAGATTTTTAAATGCAAAAGCAGATTAACTTCTCGCTTTAAGAAATGCTAAAGAAACCCATAATTTTTACTGTCTACTTATCGAAAGAAAAAGGAAAAAAAAATGTACTAAATCGATTGGATTTATCTTTTTCCTTAAGTAAATTTAATTTTTACATAAGCTAGAAAGCATGCAGCTAACTGAATCTTTTTCTCCTTTTTTTAATCAAAATATAGGCATTTGTTGCCTTACATAAAACATCTAGAACACTTGGAAGAGATGAATAAAAAAACTCAAGCGATGGAATGCATACCTTGGTTGGCTCATAGATTTTGCAGGGTGAGCTGAACAAAAAAATTACACAATAGCTAAGAGAAAACACAATGCAAACCATGATTTCCACAGTATTTGTTGAATCAACATTTTCCATGTATTGAATTGATATTCCCTTCTGAACTCGTATTTTGATTTGCACATAAATCATATAAATAATTAAAACAGAGACAACCCCCAAACTTCAGGTCATTCCAACCTGCTTAGCCCCTTTTGATGATTTGCATCATTTCCTCCCCCCTTGAGAGAAAGTAGACCTCGAGATCAAACAATCAAAGCACATATCAATTCATCTAGCTGTGGGAGTCGGGCTTGTCACGCCCCAAACTCCACCCTGGACGTAGGACGCGGCAGTGCCGTATACCTGCAAGATAAATCCCACAAACATACAAGGCTACAAAGCAATAGCAGAAATAAACCTGGCATTCCTTAACTAAAATATCAAATTCTGAAATAATGTAGACCCAACATAGCCAAATCAAATCTCAACTCTCCCATGAACCAAAATGAATAAGTATAGATGTAGTCTTAGACATTTGTTTACCAATATTCACTGTCTGAAATAAAAGCAAATAAGCTAAACAAAATCTCCAAGTTCCTACGGTTCCGAAACGAAGCTTCATCTTCCTCGTTCACCTCACAAGGATCAAACTCTGAAAATATTAAAATAATTACAGTCAACTGAAAAGCTCAGTACATAATAACGCACCACAAAAGTGAGGTCAAAGCATGTTTCAAAGAGGGTATCAATAGGCAAATGAAGATGGCAAAAGCTATACAGGAGGTGCTTCGTACAAATACAATAACTGAGAAACAAAGTCCACAAAGTCGTATTTCAAAGAGTCAAATCAAAGTGGGTCCCAATAGAGGGAAGATACAAAATCTCAAGAGATTACTGAAAGCAATTAAAAGGTACAAAACCAGCCAAAGGTCATCGGGTTAGCCCAAAAAGCATGTTATTTTACCCGACTGCCCGCGGTTCGAAACTAGTTTCTAAGTTCATATACCTGTCGACAGGATCAGCGAATAGCACCCACTGACGGGACCCAAAAGCCAACGTATAACCCCCATTGGTGCGGGCCCTTATAGTTCACATATAAACCTAGGCCTCCACAAAAGGTGTCTACATATACAAAAGGTCCAAAGGTACGTACAAAATTCCACAGATTGTGGTTCACATTGGTTTCACAAGATTTTCAAGAATAGTTGGGTATACAATGATCAAAAAGTTCTCATTTCAAAGAGGGTCACATATTCAATACAAAATTCATAGGTTATCAATAAGTGAACAATTTAATAGATTGTGTTCAATGACGGGTAAGCATGCAAGATCCAAATCAAAGTCTACGGTTATCAAATGTTTCACGTATTCAAAGAGATTATAGAGTTATGATCAAAAGGGCATATCATTGAGTAGGGAATCATAACATTAAAGTGGTACAAAATTACGTACCTCGAATGACGAAAATATATCTCTTCAACAACTTCTAGGGCACAATACCTATCCCAAACAATGTCATACGTATCAATAAATAGGCCTAGGATGGTGGCCAAAGCAGTGGTTAAAACCCCCCAAAATTAAAATAATACTTCCAAATTTTCACTGGGTTTGGAAGTTCGACACTTTTCATCCGGACGTCTCTGAGACTTTCGAAGGAAAAACACACTCTCGAGTTCTCGGTTCACTATTCATCGGATGCCCGATACTATTCATTTGGACGCTTGACACTATTGATCCGACTGGTTTTCTGCGAAAATTCCAGATTCGTCCTGATTTTGGCAAAACTTTAACAAACTTTCTCGTTTTAGCTCCGATTCACGCGTGGTCGGATCCATTGGATTCGTATCGGTGAGAGAAATCCATATAATCCAATTTCATGCTCCAAAGATTAAAATTTATTTATCATATTTTAATCTAAACTTTTAGGTTAAACCCTTAAAGACAAAATTTCCTAAAATTCAAACGATCTGATCTTAGGTTCATTAGGGTTCTAAAACAAAGAGAACCCTAAGGAATCAAAGATCAGTTCTCAAACACATCTTAAACTAAATCAAAACCTTTACTTTCTTCTTTCAAAATCATAAGGTCATTGATTTAGGGTTTCTAAAACATAAATCGATAACGAACATAATTCTTACCTTGATTTTCCCTCTCCGATCCCAAAGCTTGGTTCTCTTCTCTTCCCACACAAAAATCTTCTCTTAGGGCTGTAGAAAACGGTTTAGGATTTCTTAATGACTCTAAAATTCTCCTAAGATGTGTATTTATAGGATTTCTTAAAGAAGCCCTAATATAGCTCTAACTCTTACTGACAAAAACGCCCCTCTTTAATAGAAGGGGACGGATTTTTCAAAGGGGTAATTTCGGGTATTTACAGAGCTTCCGCAGGACGCCACAACGGGTATGATGGGAAATGTATCATAGGGGGTGTTAATGCGTGTTTGCGTTTTTTGTGAACTTGGGTTCGTAATTCGAATTTCACAGAAAAGAGAATTTCGGAGTCGCCATCTAGGTTAGGGCTTAGAACCCGTAAGTTTACTCTGTTTTTAAGGTATGTTCTTTACAGAAATCTGAGTAAGGGATATAGTTACATACGGGGAAGGTGTTAGGCACCCCTCATGTCCGGGTAAACCCGGTCGCTTGACTTGGCTTGGCAGTTTTAAAGAACATGATAAAAAATCTTAACTGTTTATCCTTTATTACGATTAAGCTTGATTCCTGTTTTTGAGTTTCAAAGGAAACAATGAAATAATGGGAGAAATCGGTTAATATTATCTTAAATAGAGGCGTTACTGCATGATTTGGGTCCTCAAGGGATTATTCCTGAATCATGTAGCAACCACCTCAAATCTGGATAATACAAAATTGAAACAAAAGAAAAACGGGGGCTTGAGTTTCCTCTGTTTGTCCAACACCGCCGGAGTGCTAGTCTCTCACTTCTATATCTTTTTGTCTATGGTAGGACTAGAGACAGAGTGGTGGGATAGGGAGAGGGAACGCAACCCTATTTATAAGAAAGGGTAAAGGATTTACGTTATAGGGTTCAAGGCAAAAAGGATCCCCAAACCCCACAACTACCCATTACCGGGTTTTATAATTGAAATACGGAAAGCAGGAGCTTTAATGTAGATATACCGAAAAAGCGGGTACGATTTCTGTAAATTCGGCGGCGTAACGACACTTGTCAAATGATGTAGCTCCGAGTTCTCTGAAATTTGGCAGAACACCGGCGCTTGAAAAGTGGTGTCGTTCCTAGTCCTCAGAAATTCTGCATAATGCCGATGCCCGGTGTTGGTAAGCTCCTCGAGTGTTTCTTTCTCTATTTTCTCTCTGGTCAGAAAAGAAACTAGGGTTTTCGGAAAGTATTTTCTAGGAAAATCGAAAACTAAAAAAAGGCAGAGGGTTTTTAGTTTAGTTTCTGTTCTTCGGATCTGATTTCTACTGATTCGGATCTTCTGATTTGGTTTTTACTTCTACTCCCTTATTTATAGTGTTTCGAGGGGAAAATTGCAATTTGAGATTTTAAATCGCAAATTGCAATTTTAAATGACAGGTGTCAGGTCGGGCAGGGGTTTTCGGGATATTTTCGAGAGTTTTCAGAACTTCGATAGGCCATAACTCCTTCATTTGGACTCTGAATTGCATGTGGTCAGATCCGTTGGACTTCTCATGGCAAGGAGAATCCAATGAACCTAATTTCGTGCTTAGAATCGGTGTGGGCAAGTTTGGTCTGTTTTTTACTTAAAGTTACATTTGGTTGAATGCTGTGTAAAAACAGGCTTTTGGTTGTGCCGTAAAAGGCAGGTGCTATGTGGAAATGGGCTTTTGGTTTTAACTTCGGGATAAATTCGTTCTTGGGAAATATTTTCTGTTTCGAAAACCAGAGAGAGATCGAGAGAAAGATAACGGGTGCCTTGGGCTCGTCATAGGATTCATCACCGCGACAACCTATTATTAGTACCACCTTGATAAAATTGGGTGTCTACACTAGCTTTGTGAAAAATGTCAATTGTTTCACGCTTGTCAAGAGATAATGTCCATATTTCGGATGACGGGTGTCCCATAATTGTTCTAGAGCTCAAAAGGAATTAGTAAAATAGCAAGCGGTGTGGGGAATCCGCTTTACATGGATATTCATACATCTAAAGCCTCTCGGCTGAGTTATGCTCGTCTGTGCGCGGAGGTGGAAGAATAGTTTCAAATTTCGGTTTCGGAATGCGTTTTGGTCCTCACCGAAATTGAAATTTCGACCAAAATTTTGAAATTCCGAAATCAGACTAAACCAATAAATTAAGATTTTTTATCGTCCTAAATTTTCAGCCAAAATTTCTGGAGAATATTAAACAATGTTAAAAATCCAGTTTTTTGGGATTTTCCTTAAATTTCTGAATTTCGGTCGAAATTTTGTAAGGTTTCGGGTTTTACCCAATTTCGGTTTCGTTCTCCATTGGGTGGAAGATGTTGAAAGCTATCCAAAAGGAACTACCATCCAAACTCCAATTGGAACTCATTATCAGAAAATTGAATATGAATGGAGAACTCTTTCTCGCACTTCCTGTAAGAACTTAAGTCATTCATCCGAGGCCTGTCCAAAAATGAAATCCAAAGAAATAAAACTTCGACAAGAATGGCTCTCCATCAGCAGAGCAAAGGGTCCATCTCCTGAAAAAGGAAAAGAAAAGGAGGTAACAGACCAATAAGAACCATATGCAACTGCAATTCAACCCACAACCTCCCACATCCCCCTGAAGAATGCATTCTTGGCCCTAGAGGACTCCAATGATGAGGACCTTGATACCGATGATGATGATCATTCCCACTCCGATACAGAGGATGATCATGTCTCCAAAGCATCTTCAGAGAACTCAACTACTGATAATGAATTGAACCAAAATACAGTTTCAGATCCTCAAAGAACAAGCAAAGAGCGACCTTAGAATTCGGCTTTCAATTCGGAAGACCACAGCTTGGAGGATGAAGCGTGGCGGGAGGTGAGAAGAAAGAAGTACCCTCCCATTCCTCAACGACATTCCCCCCATAATAGCAGGGACAACACACTGAAACCAAACCAACAAAGAGCTAGAGATTAGGAAGTTGAGTCAGAGGATGATAGACCTCCTGGAATATTAGGGGTTAATGTGGTTCTTGAGATCCTTTGTGTTTCACTTTTCCTTAGATATTGTATCTAGGAATAGGCTTTTCTTTGTTCTCTCAGTTTTTATCCCTATTCTCGTGATAGGGTTAGTGTTTTTTTCACTTGATTGTAATGTGAAAACTGGTCGGGGTCCCCGCCAAACCCCAGCTTACCTCACGAAAAAAGAGAGAGAGAGAAGATAATGTGGATATCTTTACCAACGAATCACGTGCTTATAAACCATGCCAACTTTAAGAGACTATCTATTAAAAGTTTCTGCTAGTGAATCTTTCAAGACCTTTTCCTTCAAGTGAAAGCCTGTAGGATTTTCAATGACTATTTATAAATATACCTTCCGTATATCTTTCCTAGCTGATACGTCCAACCTTGAATGCATGTACAGTGTTATGGCAGTATGACATAAAGGGTAGATAGCTCATACAACCAGCAGTTAGCACTCTCCATCATCTTTATCATGTAGCTAATTCCTGTGTCTCTGATAGGAGTTGAAGATATGCAGGGAGAGAAAAAGGAGAGAGGAAGTTGGGTGTGGAATCCTACTCTTCTTACTGATGAATCTGAGTTGGCTGTTTTCTACAACGAAGGTTAGCCGCCGAATGACTTTCGACAAAATTGTCTATTAAATTCCATATATGTGTACTAGTATTGTGGGCCATGCTATGGTAAAATGGTGGGCCCACCAAATTAAAACATGAGAAAAATAGTGGGACCCAACCTAATGCACGAGTTTGGATAGAGATGGTGGTAGGGGCGCAACTTGGGCCGGGCTCAACCCAAATGGGTTCAACCCGATTTTGGCTCGGGTTGGGTTAGGGTTGGGAAAAACCAACCCGATTTAATTTCATGTTGGGTTAGGGTTGAGGCCTTGCCAACCCGACCCGACCTCTATCCTCCAAGTTTATCTTGATTTATTTGGGTTATTGTATTTTTCTGTTTGGCCTCAGTTGAACACGAAGCCAACTCAATCTGACCTGATTTCGGGTTAGATGGGTTGGGCTAGGGTTGAGAGATTTAGAGGCGGGTTGGGTTAGGGTTGAGGGAATGCTATCTTGGATTGGGTTAGGGTTGGCCTCAACCCGACGCGAGTTGGACCCCTAGATGGTGGGGCTACCCCATAAGACCCATCGATTCTATTAGGGGTAAAATTGTGGGCTCACCCTACCCATGAGTTTGGATAGAGATGGTGGGCCACACCCTATGAAAACCAGAGGTGTAACGTGATGTGTTATAAAATTAAGGAGGGAAATCGTTATGAAACTTTTGTCAAATGGATTATATTAAAGAACAAGAAAGAAACGTTGAAACGTTGGGGTTTGAATGCCATAGGGGAGGAGAGAGATTTTAGGAGGGATTTAAGGAAACTTTCTAAAATTTTGCAAAAAGAGATTTTAGTGATGGGTAATACAAAGGAATTTCTGTTTTTTTTTTTTTTTTTCGTCCACATCACACAGTTGGCTTATTGCTATATTATAATAGATTGGCCGATTACTATATTATAATAGTTATAATAGATAGATATATACATATATAGGTAGCTGTCTGATTTCTGTGTGGTTGTATTGCATGGATTGACCCTTTAGTTTTATGTTAAATTATGCTTGAATATCATATATTACCACTTTGGTTTATTTACCTCAAAATTGCTTTATTATATTCATCCTCAGGTTCCCTGGCCCGTGTTTCCTTAAAAGAAGTTCCCTAGAATCCTCAGATTTTCTTAAGGATGATTGCCTTGTGAGTGCACAATGGGTGTTGTCACAACCTGGATCGAGAGGCACAGACAGTATTCCATATCAAAACCACCCCAGGACATAGGTCAGTGTCTTAAGAAGTTATGGGAATCTGGTACTGCCTTGGCCGTAGAGTTCGTGGTAGGCAATGAGACATTCAGGGCTCATATGTCTAGGACTTGCTCTTCACTATCCGGTATTCAGAGCCCAATTAATTATCTGGTCGATTTCGAATCATGGACAACATAGTGGAGACTGCACATATTGACACCCGAAATCGGTCTCTTTTATTTATTTATTTTCTTAAGCACCATTGTCTTAAGAAAATGGTGACCCACTTCAAATGGTTCACCCACTTCAAATGAGAGAAGGGACCAACTGAGTGACACTAAGAAATATATTTGCGGCTTCCTAGAGTAAATCTACATAAAAACTAGGCTTTTAGTAAGTTCATCATCGATGCATTTCCTTTTGATCAACTCAAGCCATTGAGCATTTTAAAGTGAAAAAGAAATACACAACAAAGCCAAAGGGCCTGTTCTCCATGAGGATGACTATCCAGGGTTTATTTTGTACTTGGATAGGCTTGATGAGCTGGATGTAATATTTTAACCAGGATAGCCAATGCCTTAACAGCTTATTTTAATGATTTCTCTCCCACTGGAGAGCAGCCCCACCCCAAAATTCTACCCATGAAGGCGATATGTTGGAATAGCCAATAGATGGTTAGCTCTTGGCACCACAAGGCTAAACTTCTCGGTCATGTCCAAATCAGAGGGAGACATTCCATTTGGAAGCTCCCAATCAAAGCAATGCACTAACTGCGCCAACACCAATCGAACCACCCTGAGTCCCAATTGCATCCCAGGGCAACTTCTACGTCCAGACCCAAAAGGAATAAGCTGAAAATCTCGGCCTCTGAGATCTATATTTGTGCCGATGAACCTCTCAGGCAAGAATTCCTCAGCATTCGGCCATGAATTGGGGTCCCGTCCGATCGCCCAACCATTTATAATGACACGAGATTTTCTTGGTATGTAAAAACCATTAACCGTGCAGTCCTCCATGGCCTCGTGAGGAGCGAGCAATGGGACCACAGGGTGGAGCCTCATGCTTTCCTTAATCACCATGTTCATGTACTCTAAGTTAACCAAGTCTGACTCCGCCACCATTCGCTCCATGCCAACCTCGCGCTCTAACTCTTCTTGGACTTTCTTCATCACTCTTGGATTCCGAAGGAGCTCCGAGAGGGCCCAATCGACCACGCACGCCGATGTATCCATTGCACCCAGTAGCATATCCTACACAAAAATGGTAGTTTTAATGATTTATACACACATATATGCTTTGAAAGAGCTCTTCAAATTTTGACTAATTAAGCATAAGTTTAATGCACAATTAAAAATTAATCTTGTACAATCTTTTTTTTTTTGAATGATATTCTTGTATAATCATATGTGGCCGGGTGTATTCTGATTTGGAGATAATTTTATATGCAAATATTAACATCAATAATAGCTTTACATCTATCTTAGTTAATGAATTCCAAAGTGGCTTAATGTCTCATTTGTTAATAAAATTAACTTAAAAGAATTTTATAAGAAAATATGTGACCATATTTAAAAAATAAGGACCGGTTTGTCTACCCGTAAAGTGCACATGTAATCTTCTCTTATTTAATTAATGATAAATTTTTTAAGAAATAAAAAAAAAAATAAGCGCTGATTTTTTTCTGTTATCAAAAGAGGCACGTGTGATTGCTAACTATATAAGTACTAGCATTCTTGGTCCATGGGTGGAAAATAATGCACCCCACCCTATCAAAACATGAGGTGTAAAATCGTGGGTTGCACCTATGCATGGATTTGAGTGGAGTAGGCAGAAGTACCAGGGTGGGAAATAGAAACGGGAAACGAAACGTGAAATGGAAACGGGAAACGCATGAAAAAAAATACAGTAGAAACGAGAAACGATAAACAATAGAAAATCGTACGATAGACGTCTTAGGAAATTACGTGTTTTTTCCACAATGATTTTCATAAGTTCCACACATGTTTCCTACGCGTTTCATATGCATTTTCTACTACTGTTGCATATGTTTATCACGTGTTTACACATTATTTACATAAGTTTTTCATATGTTTCCCATGTGTTTTAGAAATATTTCTCCAATTTTGTATCATATTTTGGCAACGTTTCCGAAACGTGTTTCTCTCATTTTAGGAGAAAAGAGTTTCCCACCCGCCTAAGGAGTTTCCGGCAACTATGGGTAGAACTCACCCTATCAAAACATAATGTGAAATGGTGGGTGTCACCCTATGCCTGAATTTGGGTGGAAATGGTGGGCCCGCTCATGGTTGTAAAATTGTGAGCTTTCCAGATAAATATTATTCATAGAAAGAAAATGAACGACAAATAAAAGAAACACATTCACTATATAGGAAAACACTTCTAAAACAGGATCCTTTCCCGAAAATAAACACGGGAATAGTGTATGGCTGAACGATTTGGCAATCCCGCGTAGGCGCGACACATGAGCAAAAGACAATGAAGTGATCTTGTCTTCCACAAAATGCAAAATAGCTGTGGAATTGACCAAATTGTCGGTGAATTCCACTTTTGTCTTCATTTTCCAAACGAAATCCCATTTTGAAAGTGTTTTCCAAATATTATAGATAGATATATAGACTTGGCAAACGAGCGGGCCGGGCCGGGTTTGACCCGGCCCGTACGGGTCCGGGTCAAACGGGCCTGGTTAAAATGACCTGGAAAATTTTACGGGTCATTGAGCTTGGACCCGCACCCGGCCCGTACGGGCCGGGTCGACCCGTTGGTCACCCGGATTTTTGACGTATTTTTTTAAAGATTTTTTTTGTACAGGGATTCTCTAGCCACCTTCGCCAAGGCTACTTTTCGGCTTGTCGCCAATTCTTTGCGGCAAAGATCGGCAGAAGTACGATTTGCGATTTGCGCAAAGGTGGCTAGCAATAAATAATAGCAATATATAATAATCATGCGGGTACTAAGTTTTAAATGAAAAATTACAGAAAAATGGAAGCAAAGTAGGAAAATTACCAAAAAAATTACCAAAAGAATGTATTAAAATATGACAATTACCAAAAAAAGTACAAAGAAAATAAAAAAATTATGACAATTATGGGAAAAAAAAGGCCAACATAAAACTTTTATACTTCTCTGCGGGTACCCGCGGGTCCACCCAGCCCGGCCCAGTTTTGACGGGCGGGTCCGGGTCACTTTTTGCCAGGTATATAGATATATTTCCTTACCAATAGGATGGCTTTGATGTTGGTGCGATCAACTTGAAACTCGGATTCCTTGGACTCCATGAGGGATAACATGACATCCATGAAATCCTTAAGATTCCTGTGGTCTCCAACCTGCATATGCTCATCTATGATTTTCTCTAAGAAATTATCCAAGACCTTGCTAACCGCCTTCATGCGGCGACTCAGCCCTTGAAGATCAAATACTCCAAAATAGGGGATGTAATCCGCTATGTTGAAAGCTGCCGTCAATTCGAGGGTCTCTTGAACCACTTCTATAAACCCTCTCTCATCCAAATCCTCATCCTTGTACTTCTTGCCAAACACCATCATACAAGTCATGTCCACGCTGAGAGATGCCACCTTTGCACTAAGGTCTATGGCCACACGAGAATTTGATATATCCTTGAGGGATTGGATGAGGAGGGCTAACTCTTCTCGCCTCGTGGACTCGAAGGATTCCATCTTAAGGTTGCTAAGCAACTCTAGGGTGCACAATTTACGAGCGTTGCGCCAATAAGGGCCATACTCGGTGAAAGCAATACCCTTACGGTTGTAGGCCATGTACTTGGCAGCCTCGGAGAATGGCCTATTGGCGAACACAAGGTCATGTGTCTTGAGGAACTCTTGGGCCGCCTTCGGGGACGAGACGATAACAGTCGGGACTAGGCTGAGCCTCATGAACATGATGGGGCCATAGTCTTTGGCTAACCTATGGAGATCGCAGTGAGGGAGCTTGCCCAACCTGTGAAGGTTCCCCAAAATTGGTAAGCCTAGAGGACCAGGAGGTAACCTTTTTTCCTTTTCCTCTCCTTGCAAGTAGGAGATAAGCAAAGGAACAAATTCCTCCCACTAACACCAAGAGAAGGGCAGTCCAAGAAGACATGGTAGGCACGGTTCTGGCAAAGCTAACACGCCTTTCGTCCATTATTTCTCTCTCTGAACCTGCAACTCTATTCTTGCATATATATATATATATATATATATATATATATATATATACAGCACTTAAAAAGAGAGGAGTGGAGAGGGGTCAATTTCTTGCTTGCCATCTGATGGAAAGCTAAGGAGATTTTTTTTATGGAAAGCTAAGGAGATTTTTTTTTGTTTTTTTTTTGACAGGTAAGATGGGTTAAAAACCAAAGCCTTAACCAATTAGAGCTAGAGGCTCAACCCGAAAGGTAAATGACATTATAGTAATTTCATAAGTGGTGGCTAAGGGTGTCAATTTTGGCTCGGGCTCGGAAGCTCTCTCGAGCTCGGCTCGAAAAAAGCTCGGCTCAAGCTCGGCTCGAATCCTTAACGAGCCGAGCCGAGCTGGCTCGTTAAGCTTAACGAGCCGAGCCCGAGTTATGCCAGGCTCGGCTCGGCTCGGCTCGTTAAGGCTCGTCTTGTCAACATCATCTGCAAAAACGTAATGAGGGTGCGTATGTCATGTCAACGTCATCTGTAAAAACGTACTCGTTTGAGTATCAAACGGTTGTGAAAAATCGGATTAATTTTTTCCCGTAATTGTCATAACTTCTAACCCTTTTTGGTATTTTTTTCTTAATTGTCATAACTTACTGCCTTTTCTTGGTAATTTTTCATTTTAAACTTTATAAATTCAGATAATTTACTTTTTTATTTGTAATGATTACTTTTTTATCTTATTTGCTTTTGCTACCAACCTTTGGTGTGCGAAACTCTCGATAAACCCAAGCTCGATAAAGCTCCCGAGCGGCTCACGAGCCTGGCCGAGCCTGACCGGACCAAGCCGAGCCGAGCCGAGCTGAGCCCGAGCCCGAGCCTGGTTCGAGTCCGAGCCGAGCCTTTGAGCTTAACGAGCCGAGCCGAGCCTGGCCAAGCTCGGCTCGGCTAGTTTACACCGCTAGTGGTGGCACATTTATCTCACTAGAAAAAATAGAGAGACGACACACACACATTTGTCATGGATTGTGCTGGTCAAACGCTTTGTTTTTACACAAAAACAATAGAAACATGGAGAAATGTACCGTGCCCAAAAGTGTGACTTGAAGCTGTAAGCACATGGTTTTTTTTAAAACCACTCTCTTGAAACAAGGCCAAAAAATGCCATACCCTTCTCCTTGGAGCTTTAGAAAAGCACATCCTTTTATGTCTATTTAGTACACATGCCCTTTACCTTTTAAGTACAAAACCAACCCAAAAGTCACTCAAATTTACAAAATCTTGCCACTGAGCCCTATATACGAAAATCAACCATTTTCTTGCCCATTCTTTTTCAAATTCTTCCCCAAATAAGACCGAATCTTGCCAGAAATCGTGTGCTTTCAATCAAACGGCCATAACTTTCCCAAAACCTACCCATTTTGCAAATTTATCCTCGCCCCAAGCACAAAATCTATTCCCCAAGAATCTTGCTTTAAAATGCCCATTTTTCCATTCAATGAGATATAGATCTCCTCCAAATCTTCAATTAGAACAAAAAATTCTTGCTTTCATGCCATCTTTACTTTAAAATAATACCCAAATTTTAAAATCCATGATTGATGGCCTAAAATAGTAAAATGGTAGTTCTTCACCCATTTCAACTATAAATATGCATCCCTACAACCCTATGGGTTAGAACTCACCCTATCACGAGGTGAGTTCTACCCGCCCATGGGTAGAACTCACCCTATCAAAACATAATGTGAAATGGTGGGTGTCACCCTATGCCTGGATTTGGGTGGAAATGGTGGGCCCGCTCATGGTTGTAAAATGGTGAGCTTTCCAGATAAAAGTTATTCATAGAAAGAAAATGAACGACAAATAAAAGAAACACATTCACTGTATAGGAAAACACTTCTAAAACGGGATCCTTTCCCGAAAATAAACACGGGATTAGTATGGCCGAACGATTTGGCAATCTTAATGCGTAGGCGCGACATATGAGCAAAAGACAATGAAGTGATCTTGTCTTCCACAAAATGCAAAATAGCTGTGGAATTGACCAAATTGTCGGTGAATTCCACTTTTGTCTTCATTTTCCAAACGAAATCCCATTTTGAAAGTGTTTTTCCATATATTATAGATAGATATATTTCCTTACCAATAGGATGGCTTTGATGTTGGTGCGATCAACTTGAAACTCAGATTCCTTGGACTCCATGAGGGATAACATGACATCCATGAAATCCTTATGATTCCTGCGGTCTCCAACCTGCATATGTTCATCTATGATTTTCTCTAAGAAATTATCCAAGACCTTGCTAACGGCTTTCATGCGGCGACTCAGCCCTTGAAGATCAAATGCCCCAAAATAGGGGATGTAATCTGCTATGTTGAAAGCTGCCGTCAATTCGAGGGTCTCTTGAACCACTTCTATAAACCCTCTCTCATCCAAATCCTCACTCTTGTACTTCTTGCCAAACACCATCATACAAGTCATGTCCACGCCGAGAGATGCCACCTTTGCACTAAGGTCTATGGCCACACGAGAATTTGATATATCCTTGAGGGATTGGACGAGGAGGGCTAACTCTTCTCGCCTCGTGGACTCGAAGGATTCGATCTTAAGGTTGCTAAGCAACTCTAGGGTGCACAATTTACGAGCGTTACGCCAATAAGGGCCATACTCGGTGAAAGCAATACCCTTACGGTTGTAGGCCATGTACTTGGCAGCCTCGGAGAATGGCCTATTGGCGAACACAAGGTCATGTGTCTTGAGGAACTCTTGGGCCGCCTTCGGGGACGAGACGATAACAGTCGGGACTAGGCCGAGCCTCATGAACATGATGGGGCCATAGTCTTTGGCTAACCTATGGAGATCGCAGTGAGGGAGCTTGCCCAACCTGTGAAGGTTCCCCAAAATTGGTAGGCCTAGAGGACCAGGAGGTAACTTTTTTCCTTTTCCTCTCCTTGCAAGTAGGAGATAAGCAAAGGAACAAATTCCTCCCACTAACACCAAGAGAAGGGTAGTCCAAGAAGACATGGTAGGCACGGTTCTGGCAAAGCTAACACGCCTTTCGTCCATTATTTCTCTCTCTGAACCTGCAACTCTATTCTTGCATATATATACAGCACTTAAAAAGAGAGGAGTGGAGAGGGGTCAATTTCTTGCTTGCCATCTGATGGAAAGCTAAGGAGATATTTTTTTTTTGTTTTTTTTGCCAGGTAAGATGGGTTAAAAACCAAAGCCTTAACCAATTAGAGCTAGAGGCTCAACCCCAAAGCTAAATGACATTATAGTAATTTCATAAGTGGTGGCACATTTATCTCACTAGAAAAAATAGAGAGACGACACACACACACATTTGTCATGGATTGTGCTGGTCAAACGCTTTGTTTTTACACAAAAACAATAGAAACATGGAGAAATGTACCGTGCCCAAAAGTGTGACTTGAAGCTGTAAGCACATGGTTTTTTTTAAAACCACTCTCTTGAAACAAGGCCAAAAAATGCCATACCCTTCTCCTTGGAGCTTTAGAAAAGCACATCCTTTTATGTCTATTTAGTACCCATGCCCTTTACCTTTTAAGTACAAAACCAACCCAAAAGTCACTCAAATTTACAAAAGCTTCCCACTGAGCCCTATATACGAAAATCAACCATTTTCTTGCCCATTCTTTTTCAAATTCTTCCCCAAATAAGACCGAATCTTGCCAGAAATCGTGTGCTTTCAATCAAACGGCCATAACTTTCCCAAAACCTACCCATTTTGCAAATTTATCCTCGCCCCAAGCACAAAATCTATTCCCCAAGAATCTTGCTTTAAAATGCCCATTTTTCCATTCAATGAGATATAGATCTCCTCCAAATCTTCAATTAGAACAAAAAATCCTTGCTTTCATGCCATCTTTACTTTAAAATAATACCCAAATTTTAAAATCCATGATTGATGGCCTAAAATAGTAAAATGGTAGTTCTTCACCCATTTCAACTCCCTCTAAACCACAAAAAGTCAAGCCAAAAGCCTCACACAAAGCTCTCAAGCTCTCAAACTCTTAATCCTTTTCCATTTTCTTCAAGCTTTCAACATTTTTCTCTCTTCTCCAACTTTCCTTTTCCATATTCTTCCACCGGTTCGTCTGCAACTCTGGAATTCTGCAAAGAAGGGAAGGACTAAACTCTTTTGTATTTTTAGACTTCATCTTATCAATTAATTTCTTTTAGAATTGCTATAAGCAACTGTTTTGAATTCTCTCTTCTCTACTTACTGTTGGAAAATTTGTTGAGGGTACTGTTGATGATAGAAAACAGAAACTTGTTGCTTCAAGGCGTGATATCACTTTCCTTAAGACAAGATTCACCCCCACTAGTAGTGTGCAAAGGGGATCCGCGAATTGCCTCCAAGATACAATGAAGCTTAGTAGGGAAGCCCTACTAATGTTTGATGACGCGTAGCACTAGCGGAATCAAACTCGAAATGCCCTTCCGAAATTTCAAGCCTTATAGAAATCTCTAGATTCTGTTTCTGCAGAAAAACTGTATCTAGAACAGTAAACAAAAGAAAAACAGTATGTAGAAATACTTGGGGATTTTTGTAGGAGTGTAGAAGAGAGTGTAAAGTCTGTCAGAATTGCCAATTCGATTTCTATATGAAATGACTGAAGTTTGCACATTTTTATAGACCATCTGGTGTCTTTTCAGTGTGAAAAACACCTCTACAGGGCACCTTTCCAGAATGTTTGAAATCTGACCGTTAGATCGCACCCATTGATATTGAATGGTCCTGATCGATTCTAGAGGTGACTGTTGGTTTGAGTAAAACCTCTCTCCAACCCAGTCATCGTTAGATCAACCATCTATGGTGTGGATCGCACCCCCTTGGCACATGACCGTTGGGGGAAGGGACACAACCCATTTGATCACACCCTTTGACCGTTGGAGTTATGGGCCCGTTGGGCCGACCGTTAGGCCCGAACCGAAGCCCAACCCAACTGAACCATTCGGCTTGATGGGCCTGCGAACCATTTGACCCACCCATCCGACCGGTCCACCTTCATCTTGATCCAACGGTGCAGATCAAATCTGGAAAAATTAAAGGCTCCAATCGCTCCTCGCGACGTTGCGTACGTGCGAAGTGCAAAGTGCGCCTAAAAAAGCGCCAATAAAGCGCCACTGTGCGCCCTATAGCCCATTGCCCACGCCGCGCGTGCGCGTGTGGGAACGGTGCGTTGCACCGTCCCGCGGGTCCAACCATGGGTTCAACCCAATGTGCAATCAACAAGAGTTAGAAAAGGTAGTGATTTATAAGCCCTTCTCTTTCTTTTCTCTCATCCGGTACGGGACTATCTTTTCAACTACACTTCTACATCCTTTTGTAAAAGCAAATATTTCCAAGAAAACATTTTCTTTTTCCCAAACGCTTTTGATAAAACATTTTCCAAAACACTAAAACATGTAATATACATGATTTTGAAAATGCAAAATCACTAATAATCCCCCACCATTTTCAAAATCAAAGAAAATTTTCTCATCAGGCTTGGAAATCTTATGCATAGATGAAGGTATCTCTCGATTTGAACCTTCACTTGGTGAGGACATATCAAAGTTAACCAGAATTGCATAGTAGACGTATCTTTGAACAAGCTATTCTATTTGGTTAACCGGATACGTCTCACACACAAGATTTCACCTCTTTGGGCAATTTCTAAAACCGACACATGTACTGGCCTTGTGTCTATATCTTGGTTTCATGAGCGCTCTAGAGACTAGCCAGGTCTCATAGGAAGCGGCACCACTTCCACACTCACATAGGTAGGCTTATCAAGAGTGCCCCTGTAACTAAAACACTCCAACACTATGTTATAAGCCTATTAAGAGTTTAAATACTCAGCCTTCTCCTTTTAAACATTACAGGTACCAAGCACTTTACCTTGGGATGGCAAATAATACAGATTATAGTGCTTGCAATCACTCCATATGATGTACTTGGACTCATTGAACTCAAGACTTGATGTTTATTCAAGTGTTGAGTTGATGTTCCATCATTGGTGACTATTGGTTAATGGCTTTAACCCCATCCCTAATGATGTTTTACACACCAGATCTCTTGCAAGAGCTTTAGTGAATGGATCGGCCAAGTTTTGGCTCGATCTCACAAAATCAATAGTTACTACTCCATTAGTAAGTAACTCTCTTATAGCACTATGTCTAAGTCCTATATGTCTGGACTTACCATTATAAACATGATTATATGCCCTTGATAGTGTGGCCTGACTATCACAATGGACATAAATCGATGGCATTAGTTTAGACCATAACGGAATTTCCAATAACAAATTCCGAAGCCATTCCGCCTCTTTACAGCATGCTGCCAGAGCTATAAACTCTGCTTCCATAGTTGAAGTTTGTGGACCCCGATCCGAGAGAGGCGGGGGGACGTGCCCCCACGCGAGTCTCGTGATTGTCCACGTGAAGGAGAGCCCCACCAAGGAACTCTCGAAAGAGTGCCCCTCACAGCATGAGCGGCGATGTGAAGTGAGATACCTCTCGATTCGAGGACTAGCCCGGATTCGAGACGCACCTTAAACAAAGAAAGAGTCGCCATCCAAGGAAGTGGGCCCTGGATCCCATGCTGTGCTCTGTCGCAACAGATAACCAGAGATATAAAAGGTCCGTGCCTGATGACGAATGGGGAAGGGGTTAGGCGCCCCCAATTCGCCCAAGTGCAAGCACCTGGTCTCTTATGCCATTTATTATTAACTTTGAAGAGTTTTGGGCAAAATCATGTGAAATGGGAACCATCATCCCCGAGATAACGTCTATCTAAGCATGCATGACCCGGGGATGGGCAAAGAAAGTGAACATCCAAATCCTAACTCATCGCATCTAATCCTAACTCATCACATCTAAGAAAGCAATAAACAATTGCATGCATAGCTACAGCTAAACAGATAATGACATATATAATGAGATAAGGAAAGCAAATATCTAAGTTTAGACAGATAATCAAGCTAAGACGAATGGATAACGCTATAGCTAAGCAATCAAAGCAGTAAGGTAAACACACTAGCATGCGAGCCTATGCAAGAGATAAGACTAAGAAAATGGCAATCGATCGCACGCTAGAAGAACAAACAAACTAGAATGCATAAGAAATCTAAGATAAGCGCACAGCAAGCTAAAAGGTGTAAGAAAAGAAAGAAATCGGAAAATCAACGGCACGTGAGAACCAAAATGCCAGAGGAAAGAAGATGGAACACACGTTAGGCTCAGAGGGCGATTCAAAAGAAATCAAGCCCAGCGATCCTAATCTGCTGAAGATCGGACAAGTCTCGCGATCGTCATAACCTATCGTTGGGCTCAGCGAGGGCAATCCCTGTAAAGGGGCCACGCTACGTCATCGCCCGTCCCAAAACCCGATAAAACATCAGAAAACCGATGGAAACCGAAAATCACGATGAAAACCGGAAATGGAATGAAAAGAGGGCTCTGAGTGACCGGGCAATTACCATCCTTGCCCATTTTTGCTTTTGTTTTGAAATGTTTGAAAATATTTATTAAAAATGTTTGACTGAACTTGGGTGGACGAAAAGATGAGAAATATTTGTAAAATGGTGATTTAAAAAATGGTGACTGGACTCAGGATGCCAGCAGCACGCCTGAGCTGCCTACATACCCCTCAGCTAGGGATCAAGCCATCCGTAGTTCGGACCAGATTTTCCTAACTACACTCTAATGACTCGAGATTTTTGAGATTTTTGATTTTTCAGATGTTTTTGATTTTTTTCGACACAAGAGGACAGAATCCTATCATCACAAGGGGAGGACAGACTCCTGATATCCCGCAAAGGTTAGACAGCATCCTATGCTTTGCGGGGGGGATGAACAGAATAACAACTCTGCAAGGGTTGGACAGCATCTTATACCTTGCAGGAGTGGATAGAAAAAATGCACGACTTGATGAGAGGGTGGACAGAATCCTAACCCCTATGATGATAGGACAGACTCCTGAAAGACTGAAGGACTGACTCCTATGCTGAAGGCTGACTCTGAAAGATGGAAGGACGGAACCCTAAATTTTATGAAGGGATAGGACAGAATCCTAAACTCTACAGGGGGAGGACAGACACCTAAACCCTAGGATGGTAAGACTGACTCCTAAACTCTCTAGGACTAACTCTAAAGAGGAAGAAATCCCTTAACCTGCGAAGACTCTAAGGCAGGAAGGGAAGGGGTTGGCTCAAGATACGTTCCGTCATAGCCGTAACCTGAGAAACAGGAAATCCTGGTGTTCGAGAATGGAACGGCAATGCCCACATAAAGTCCTAATGGGGTCCTCAGGAAGACGAAGGGAGGATCCGACACTAAACGTAACTCAATGACAAAGAAATTATTTACAAGGAATGATATACAAGGAAGCCATAAGATTTTAAAGAGCCAACCCCAAACCCACAAGGTATACATAACATTAGCAATCAGTAAATACAACACACAGCCAGCACAATTTGGTCATGGAAACAGCAAATGCTAAGAAGAAGCTAAGTATTACCTCCCTTTCCTTTTGCTGAAGTTGCAGGATTCTGGTCAAATTACCAGAACAGATGGAGAGGCTGAGTGATTGCTCAATTTGGGTAACAAATGGCTCGATCCAGGAGAGGGTTAGCTGAATCGATGAAAATGCATGCCAGAGAAGGTGACGCTGCCGGAATTAACGGCTCAATGAAATCGATGCCCGGAATCAGGCGAAATAACCTGAGAAAATATCTGGAATCTCTTTCTCTTTCTCTATATATTTCTCTATATGTCTCTCTCTCTCTCTCTTTCTCTCTCTCTCTCTCTCTCTCTCTCTCTTTTTCTCCTCTTTTTTTTTACAGAAAGAAACAGAGGGTTCGAGGGTTTAAGGGAGGTAATAGTGAAGATAATGGGTTTTGAGGTGGCAGAGGAGGTGAAATAGGCTTGCCGGATTCCGGCAAGCTTGCCGGAGAAGAAGGTAGGTTCGGTGGTTATGGGTTTGCGGATTTGGGGTGGAGGTTGGGCGATGGCCGCCGGTGATGGGGGTGGAGAAATACGTAGAGGTGGTGGTCTGTGGTGGGGGAGGGTTGGATCGGCGATGGGGTGGGAGGGGATTACAGAGGAGAAAAGAAAAAATAAAATAAAAGGCGAAATGGGTTTTGGAATGGGCGATGGAGTTGCAGAGGTGGCGGGGTACGGTGGAGGTGGGTTTGGTAGGTTTTGAGAGAGGGTTTAATGGAGGTGGTGGTGGATTTTTTGGGTTTTTCCAAAATGGGTTTGGATTGATTGGCTTTTAATGGCAGAGAGGATGGAAATCGAAGTGGGTTTCGGGAGGTGGAGATGGGTTTGGAAAGAAAAAATGGCAGAGGAGTAATGGTGGAGGAGGTGGCTGGCCGGTGGGAGGTGGTGGCTGTGTGGAGATGGAGGTGGGTTGGGACGAAAATGGCAGAGGAGTAATGGTGGAGGAGGTGGCTGGCCGGTGGGAAGGTGGTGGCTGTGTGGAGATGGAGGTGGTGTTTTTTTTTTAAAAAAAAAAAATGGCAGAGGAGGTGGCCGGCCGGAGTTGGGTGGGTTGTGGAGGATGGGTTTTGGTTTTGGAGGTACAAAAGAAAGGGTTTCGGTTTTGGGGTTTGGAGGAAGGTGAAGGTGGAGATGGAGGAAGATTTTCGAAGGGTTGGGTGGTGGTGGTGAGGACGGTGGTGGTGGAGCTAAGGACGATGGGGTTTGCCGGAAAAGATGGATGGCCGGCGACTTTCTTTCTTCTCCCTGCTCCTCTCTCTCTCTCTCTCTCTCTCTCTCTCTCTTTATGGTTTTTTGGGTGACAGAGGAGGTGGCTGTGGAGAGGCTTGGTGGTGGTGGTGGTGGCTGGAATGGAGGGGTTCTGGTGTTTATTTTTTTTTTGAAATGGGTTTGACCTTGAAAATGGTTTTTGGGTGAAGATGGCTGAGATGTTGGATGGTGGATGAGAAGGGAGGGTTGAAGGTGGTGGAGGGTTGGGGAAGAAGAAGGTGGACGGCTGGGCTCCCTCTCTCTATTTTCTTTTTCTTTTTCCTTTGAAAATGGATGAGCTCCTCCCTCTCAAGCAAGACTCTCTTTGTTTTATACTTAGGGTTCTATCCCTAACTCTAATCCTAACCATCTATGTGGCATCTTCCTTTCCTTGATCGATCTCAACCCTTGGTCTACTTCCTCCACAAACATTCCATTTTAGAAACCCTAAAACCCTTGAGTGTTCTAACTAATCTAGACCCTACACCTCATCTCCTTGATCCAATGGCTGTGCTTGTGGCTTGTAAAGGAAGCAACACTCATTTTATTAAAATACCCCTAGGACAAGGTGATTTTACATCCTCCTACCCTTAGGCTCTACTTGCCTTTTCTTCCTATCAATGGGCACCTTTGTTATGCTAGTTCACCCCCCTCTTGTGCAATAAAGGGAGACAGCATCAACACTACCACTCTTTGATAGTTGCACTAACCTGTTCGTCCTTTCTTCCATTTCTTGTCCAATTCTTGTAAAATTTGTAGGGACACTCTCGGAGAGGTTAGCCACCCTGGGAAAATTTGTATCAATTAGCGAACAACGCGAGCCAATAAAATTTTGGGGTTCCTTCGCATTTGGGTTTGATTCATTGCGGATTTCGAAATTTGAAACTTGGCTTCCGAGAGATTCTGAGGTTGACTTTAAGACTCGAGTTTCGGGATATTTGGGAATCAGATTTTTATTTGATCTCGGGAATTTACTCGACCTCTGGGACAAATTCGAATTTGGGGGAAATTGGGGGTAGGTCAAAATGGGGTGTCTACAAAGTTGTTATGCATGTCTGTTTCTTAGAGGCCCAGGAGACTGCTCCCCCACCAAGGGTGAAAATCCACCCACTGGTTAATAAATGGTCTATACGCTCAGTTATCCAACTAGCTTCAGAGTATCCTTCTATTACAGTTGGATACCCACTATAACATAAACCATAGTCTATAGTTTTCTTTAAATATTTTAAAATTCTATAGACTGCATTCCAATGAGAAAAACTAGGATTACTGGTAAACCTACTAAGTTTACCTACAGCATATGCTATGTCTGGCCTAGTACAAGTCATAGCATACATAAGACTACCAATTACACTAGCATACCCTAGTTGAGAGATAGTTCTGCCAGTATTAAGATACAACTTTATATTTGGGTCAAAAGGTGTTGAAATTGGTGAACATTCAAAATGGTTAAACTTTTTGAGAACTTTCTCAATATAATGTGATTGTGTTAGAATAAGACCATTATCCTGTCTTATGATTCTAATACCCAAAATCACATCAGCTTCACCCATATCTTTCATATCAAAGTTTTGAGAAAGATATGATTTAGTACTTTGAATGCTTTCAATATCGGTACTAAAAATTAACATGTCATCAACATATAAACAAATAACAACACCTTTGCCACCCTTAAATTTACTGTATATACATTTATCTGACTCATGTATCTTATAACCATTTGACACTAAGACTTTATCAAATCTTTCATGCCATTGTTTAGGGGCTTGCTTAAGCCCATACAAAGATTTGATAAGCTTACATACTTTATGCTCTTGGCCTGGCAGAATAAATCCCTCAGGTTGTTCCATATACACTTCTTCATCAAGTTCACCATTTAAGAATGCGGTTTTAACATCCATCTGGTGAATGTGAAGTTTGTATATGGAAGCAAGGGCAATCAACACTCTAATGGTAGAAATCCTAGCAACAGGTGCATATGTGTCAAAGTAATCAATACCGGGTTTTTGAGTAAACCCTTTGGCAACTAACCTTGCCTTAAACTTTTCTATGGTCCCATCTACTTTGATCTTCTTCTTAAAGATCCATTTACATCCTATAGGTTTAGACCCAGGTGGTAGATCAACCAAAATCCAAGTTTTATTACCCATGATAGAATCCATTTCGTCATTAATTGTTTCTTTCCAAAAAGCAACATCTTGTGACTTTATGGCTTCTCCATAGGTTTGAGGGTCACTTTCTATGCTTAAGTTTAACAAGACAGAACCTTGGAGTTTTTCCCTTGTCCCTTCTACCAGGTATGTTACAAAGTCAGGGCCAAAACTCCTATCCCTTCTATCTCTTGAACTTCTTCTTATTTTACTAGGTTGTACACTAGGTTCACCAACTTCTGTTTGTGATTCTAAAGGACGATCTACAGAAGTTGTAGGTTCAATTTCTTTAGGAATTGAAGTGAACCTATTTTCATAGAAAAAGGCATCTCTAGATTCAATTATGGTATTGACATCTATGAAATCATTAGGTTCTATAACTAAGAACCTATAGGCCTTACTGTGACTAGCATATCCCAAAAAGATACACTCAATACCCTTTTCACCTAATTTTCTTAACTTAGGTTTAGGGACTTTAACTATAGATCTACAACCCCAAACTTTAAGGTAACTTAAGTTTGGTTTCCTTTTCTTCCACAATTCATAAGGGGTTATATCAGATTTCTTACTTGGTACCCTATTCAAAATGTGACAAGCTGTAAGTAAGGCTTCACCCCAAAAACTTTTATTTAAACCAGAATTAACAAGCATAGCATTAATCATTTCAGTAAGTGTCCTATTCTTCCTTTCTGCTACACCATTTTGTTGTGGTGTATAAGGGGCAGAAGTTTCATGGACTATGCCTACTGATTCACAGAAATGAGGAAAGTGATATTCACCACCTCTATCTGATCTGAGACATTTAATGCTTGTTATACATTGGTTTTCTACTTTAGTTTTATAAATCTTAAATTTTTCTAAAACCTCATCTTTATGACTAAGTAGATAAACATAACAGTACTTAGAATAATCATCAATAAATGTAACAAAGTACTTTTTACCTCCCTTTGTGGGAATACTATGTATGTCACATACATCACTATGAATTAAATCTAACAAGTTAGAAGTTCTATCTACTTTAGGAAATGACTTAGTGATTATCTTGGTTTGCATGCATGTTTTACATCTATCTACTAAGTCATTTTCATATTTAGGAATTAAGGTTAACTTAACCATATCATTCATTTTCCTAGTATTTACATGTCCTAAACGATTATGCCATAAAGATAAAGAAGAATCCAAAACATAAGCAAAGACATTCACTTTATTGATATTAAGTTTGAACATCCCTTCATACATATATCCCTTCCCAACAAAAGTACCCCCCTTAGAAAGAATGAACTTGTCAGATTCAAATACAAGTTTGAAGCCATTCTTGTTGAGAATGCTTCCAGACACTAAGTTCTTTCTAACTTCTGGTACATGGTAGACACCGGTTAGAGTGAGTCGCTTGCCGGATGTGAACTCAAGTTCCACCTTGCCCTTCCCTTTGACTTCTGCTGTCGACGAATTTCCCATGTATAACACGCTTCCATCTTCAACTGTTTCATAAGTTGAAAACAGGTTCCTGTCTTTACAGACATGCATCGTCGCACCAGAGTCAATCCACCAATCATTGCCATCTTCAAGCATATTTGCCTCTGAAATCATGGCGACAAACTTTTCTTTGTCTGTTGGTGCACCCGACTTCTTATCCTTAAGAAGTCGGCACTCACTCTTGTAATGGCCTGGTTTGCCACAGTTGAAACAAGCACCCTTTCTTTTCTTATTCTTATTAGTATTCTTTTCAGGGTGTTTGCTTCTCTTCCAATTGCCTTTTCTTTGTTGGTTCGAATTCTTGACATTTTCCACCAAATGGATCTTAGAGGATACAGTTTCATTTTCTTTCTTGTCTCTGATTCTTGACTCTTCCTCAATCCTGAGGCATTGAGCCAAGTTTTCAATAGACATTTCCTCTTTCTTGTGTTTTAGACTTTTTCTAAAGTCTTTCCAATTTGGTGGAAGTTTGTCAATAATTGACGGGACAATGAAGGAATCATCAAGAAGGATGCCTTGCAAATGAATTTGATTAATTACATGTTGTATTTCATGTAATTGATCAATAACAGACTTATCATCTACCATTTTAAAATTTAAAAATTGACTCACAGTGAATTTCTTGCTACTGACATCTTCCGCCAAGTATTTGGCTTCAAGTGCATTCCAGATTTCACTTGCTGATCCCATGCCTTGATATATGTCAAATAGTGTATCTGACATAGCATTTAGGATGTGCCCTTTGCAAATGTAGTCATCCTGTTCCCACTTCATCCTTGCACGAGCCTCCGCCAAAGTTTCATTTTCATTTGCTGACGGCTTTAGAGTAGTGAGAACATGGACCACTTTGAGTGATGTCAAAATGAAGTGCAACTTCTTCTGCCAGTGCTTGAAATTTCCTTTGTCGAAACGTTCGAGTTTGACAAAGTCTTGGGTCATTTGACGAACTGAATAAAGTGCCATTGAAACAACAGTAGAAATATCTTGTTTTAAGATTGTTGGAAAATTTATTGAGGGTACTGTTGATGATAGAAAACAGAAACTTGTTGCTTCAAGGCGTGATATCACTTTCCTTAAGACAAGATTCACCCCCACTAGTAGTGTGCAAAGGGGATCCGCGAATTGCCTCCAAGATACAATGAAGCTTAGTAGGGAAGCCCTACTAATGTTTGATGACGCGTAGCACTAGCGGAATCAAACTCGAAATGCCCTTCCGAAATTTCAAGCCTTATAGAAATCTCTAGATTCTGTTTCTGCATAAAAACTGTATCTAGAACAGTAAACAAAAGAAAAACAGTATGTAGAAATACTTGGGGATTTTTGTAGGAGTGTAGAAGAGAGTGTAAAGTCTGTCAGAATTGCCAATTCGATTTCTATATGAAATGACTGAAGTTTGCACATTTTTATAGACCATCTGGTGTCTTTTCAGTGTGAAAAACACCTCTACAGGGCACCTTTCCAGAATGTTTGAAATCTGACCGTTAGATCGCACCCATTGATATTGAATGGTCCTGATCGATTCTAGAGGTGACTGTTGGTTTGAGTAAAACCTCTCTCCAACCCAGTCATCGTTAGATCAACCATCTATGGTGTGGATCGCACCCCCTTGGCACATGACCGTTGGGGGAAGGGACACAACCCATTTGATCACACCCTTTGACCGTTGGAGTTATGGGCCCGTTGGGCCGACCGTTAGGCCCGAACCGAAGCCCAACCCAACTGAACCATTCGGCTTGATGGGCCTGCGAACCATTTGACCCACCCATCCGACCGGTCCACCTTCATCTTGATCCAACGGTGCAGATCAAATCTGGAAAAATTAAAGGCTCCAATCGCTCCTCGCGACGTTGCGTACGTGCGAAGTGCAAAGTGCGCCTAAAAAAGCACCAATAAAGCGCCACTATGCGCCCTATAGCCCATTGCCCACGCCGCGCGTGCGCGTGTGGGAACGGTGCGTTGCACCGTCCCGCGGGTCCAACCATGGGTTCAACCCAATGTGCAATCAACAAGAGTTAGAAAAGGTAGTGATTTATAAGCCCTTCTCTTTCTTTTCTCTCATCCGGTACAGGACTATCTTTTCAACTACACTTCTACATCCTTTTGTAAAAGCAAATATTTCCAAGAAAACATTTCTTTTTCCCAAACGCTTTTGATAAAACATTTTCCAAAACACTAAAACATGTAATATACATGATTTTGAAAATGCAAAATCACTAATAATCCCCACTCTGCATCTTATCCAGTCTCTTGTAACTGATTGACGTATGACACCCACTTATTAAGTGCTCAGTTGCATGCCCTCACACAACCTTGATGCTATTGCTTGCTGCATCTTTAGTTTGCTCTGAATACTTGGACTTTAAAAGGCACCACAGCAGGTAGTCTTTTAGACCAATTATTATATTGCAGAGAGTCAGCACAAAGCTTGCCGCAACAATCAACGGTCCTTTCACCAAAATGTGATTTTTTGCACTCATGGCACATTGTCATTGTTGGTCTTTCCCATCTGTCTTACTCACGGTTGCCATATCATTTTCCTTTAACTTAAAAAATCTAGGTTTTGGCCTATAAAATTTAGGTTTTAGCTGGTAAAATCTAAGATTTTTACAATCCGGGATTATTAAATCCTTATATCCAAACAGGGAATACGTGTCCAAGGAGAAGACTCCTATTAAACCTTCGCTTCTTAAGCAATTTTTTCCACTTATTGTTACTATGAAAGCTTCACCTATTCCTTTTTCGTGATGTTGCATTTCTTTCCGGCATTATGTAATTCTTAAACCTTTGTTCCTTCTAAATTAAAATAGGGGCGGAGCTCCTTTAAACAATTTTTCGCTTGGATGAAATCATAGCTGGTGGTGCTTAGGGTTTTGCTTTCCTCAGTTTGGTTCTTCATTAGAGACTAGGATGTTGAGTTGGTGATACAAAATCACCGGTTCGATCTACGAGTGGGTCCACTTGGCCCTTTTAAGTTGGAGGTGTTTTCTATCTCTATATATATGGTTTAATTTGTATATGAAATAAAGGGTTTGAACAAGAAGGGAATATGTAAAGAGGAAAGGAGAACAGGCTAGGGCAAGGCAAGAGGGGTTTTCTCTTCGGGGACCTAGGAGGGCTTTTGTGGTGATGCAAAAGCAAGGTTCATCTTCTTGAGAAGAAAGCTAAGGCAAGACAAGATGGTTTTTCTCTTGGGAGCTCTAAGAGGGCTTTTGTGGTAAAAAAAGCTAGGTTCTTCTTATACTCAAGGTTGAAGAGAAGATTTAGGGTATAAAAAAGGAGTTTTCTCTTGAGCTCTTGGAAGGCTTTTTTGTGGTGAAGTAAAAAAAGGGTTTTTCCTCCTCTTGTTTATCAAGGTTTATTATTCTTCCGTTATTCTTCTTCCTTATAGAGTTTTCTTCTTTGCAAGAGAAGTAATGTTTTGGAGGTATTCATGGCATTCAAGCACTTCAAGGCCAATGTTGAAAAACAAATCGGATGGTATATTAAAGTGATACGGACGGATGATGGCATGGACCACAAGAAGAATGAATTCATCGAGTTTTGCAAAGATGAAGAGATTGTTATGCATAACACCGTTGCTTATACACCTCAACAAAATGGTGTAGCTGAACGCATGAACCGGACATTGGTAGAGCGTGCTCTGTATATGTTGAGCAATTCGGACTTAGGCAAAGAGCTATGGGCGGAAGCAGTAAATATGGTTTGCTATCTCATAAATCGATCTCCTTCGATGGCATTGGGTGAGAAAACACCTTAAAGAGTAATGGTTCGAAAGTCCTCGTGATTATTTTGATTTAAAGATATTTGAATGTGATGCATATGCTCTAATTCCTAGTTTTCAAATGAGTAAATTAGATCCAAAGTAAAAAAAAAATGTGTATTTGTTGGTTATGGAAAAGGTGTTCAAGGGTACTGTTTTGGGACCTAGTTTCCCGTAAGATTACTCTTAACAAGGATGTTCACGTTGATAAATTGCGTGTGCTGGCCAAGACTTTGAAAAAGGATGAGGAAAGGATTTGAAATAAGGTGGAGCATTTCGAAATTAAACCAAGACATTCTATTTCGTAAAATGACATTCCCATTGAATGACTAGTGTGAATGATGGGAAAGTTAGAAATGATGAAAATATTGAAGAAGCACCACCATCATTGGTGGAACGCCCAAGAAGACAAATTAGCTCGACGGCACGTCTTAGAGCTTGAGTAGATCACAGCACGATGATCGCACCACCATCATCGGTTCACCCACTTCAAATGAGAGAACTGACCAAATGAGTGACACTAAGAAATACATTTGCAGCTTCCTAGAGTAAATCCATACATCAAAACTAGGCTTATAGTAAGTTCATCATCGATGCATTTCCTTTTGATCAACTCAAGCCATTGAGCATTTTAAAATGAAACAGAAATACACAACAAAGCGTAAGGGCCTGTTCTCCATGGGGATGACTATCCAGGGTGTATTTTATACTTGGATAGGCTTGATGAGTTGGATATAATATTTTAACCAGGATAGCCAATGCCTTAACAGCTTATTTTAATGATTTCTCTCCCCCTGGAGAGCAGCCCCACCCAAAATTCTACACATGAAGGCGAAATGTTGGAATAGCCAATAGATGGTTAGCTCTTGGCACCACAAGGCTAAATTTCTCGGTCATGTCCAAAACAGAGGGAGACATTCCATTTGGAAGCTCCCAATCAAAGCAATGCACTAATTGCGCCAACACCAATTGAACCACCCTGAGTCCCAATTGAATCCCAGGGCAACTTCTACGTCCAGACCCAAAAGGAATAAGTTGAAAATCTCGGCCTCTGAGATCTATATTTGTGCCGATGAATCTCTCAGGCAAGAATTCTTCGGCATTCGGCCATGAATTGGGGTCCCGTCCGATCGCCCAACCATTTATAATGACACGAGATTTTCTTGGTATGTAAAAACCACTAACCGTGCAGTCCTCCATGGCCTCGTGAGGAGCGAGCAATGGGACCACAGGGTGGAGTCTCATGCTTTCCTTAATCACCATGTTCATGTACTCTAAGTTAACCAAGTCTGACTCCGCAACCATTCGCTCCATGCCAACCTCACGCTCTAACTCTTCTTGGACTTTCTTCATGACTCTTGGATTCCGAAGGAGCTCGGAGAGGGCCAATCGACCACGTACGCCGATGTATCCATTGCACCAAGTAGCATATCCTACACAAAAATGGTAGTTTTAATGATTTATACACACATATATGCTTTGAAATAGCTCTTCAAATTTTGACTAATTAAGCATAAGTTTAATGCACACTTAAAAATTAATCTTGTATAATCTTTTTTTTTTAATGATATTCTTGTATAATCATATGTGGCCGGGTGTATTCTAATTTGGAGATAATTTTATATGCAAATATTAACATCAATAATAGCTTTACATCTATCTTAGTTAATGAATTCCAAAGTGGCCTTAATGTCTCATTTGTTAATAAAATTAACTTAAAAGAATTTTATAAGAAAATATGTGACCATATTTAAACAGAATAAGGACTGGTTTGTCTGCCCGTAAAGTGCACATGTAATCTTCTCTTATTTAATTAATGATAAATTTTTTAAGAAATAAAAAATAAAATAAGCGCTGATTTTTTTCTGTTATCGAAAGAGGCACATCGAAAGAGGCACGTGTGATTGCTAACTATATAAGTACTAGCATTCTTGGCCCATGGGTGCAAAATAAGGGATTTGCTAGCGTCCAATGCAGAAGGCATTTCGTGGATGGTCTGTTACATGATTGCATCTGATAGCAGACACACAGGTTCACTTGTCATCATAGAGTTTTATAACTAATTAAGGGTACATCTTGGTACAAAATGATTTCGAATCAATCCGAACCCAGCCCGATTATATGGTAAAAGCTCAACCCAAATTCCAAAAAATTGGCCCGTGTTGCACCCCTGTAACTAATCCAACAAAAAAAAAAACGTTCAAAACAAAATAATGGAGAACTCAAAGACAAGTGGCACTTCTACAGTTAAGTAGACTAATTAGCTTAATAAACAATTTAAAAATGACCAAGCGAACTAGAAATGAGCTAAATAAAACTACTTCGCCCTGTTTTGATAAGAATGGAAGAAAGGAGCACATTACATGTTTCCAATGTTGGGCTCGTGTTCTATTTCTTTATATTTATAACGTTTTCTTTAGAGGTTTCTTAACTTATCTTTATTTACTAATTTGTTTATTTAATATTTAATAGGGTGTGGGTCTGTGTGACATTAGCCTCTTTCGAGAAATAGCATAGGTGGAAGGTTCCATGATGGCATGTTTCTCAACTCACATGTTCCCTACTTTGGTATGACTTTTTGGGCTCGTCTTGTACCATGTGGACGTGACTGGATCCATTGATCTGACTGGGGACCACAAATCTTGCCCATTGCCATTGACCCCACCTTTATCGGATGATGCTAGGCCCTCGATCAATCAAGCCTCTACAAAGAATAGCTGAACCATTGAGTTTTCATAGCCCGTCTTACTAGTGCGACATCCGTTTGGTGTGGGTTTGGTGTGGGAAGAGGACCATGTAAGTCCCCGCCATGATTATTTATAAAATCAACAGTCCCGATAATACATCTCCTTCTGTGGGACTAAAAATTGATCAGGACGGGCAAATGTCCGCCTATTTAATTAGTGAGGCTCTGTTTGTTTTGGATTTTGAGGACCGATTGTGAGTCTAAAACTGATTATTGGATTCAAAAGTAAACATGAATTTGAGTTCAATAATCAGTTTCAGACTCACAATCGATTCTCAAAATCCAAAACAAGCAGGGCGTAAAAAATCCAAACCCGCAACTCATTCCTTGCTCTCTCCGAATCCAAAATAAACAAGGCATAAAACTTCTTTGATTGGCTGTTAATACTTGAGGATTTGAATTATATCGAGACAATATGAAAAGTGTGAATTAAAGGAGCTGTTATATGTTATGTATAGTTTTTTCTTGGAAAAATATGGACAAGGAAGAAGTACAAACGTGGGCCACGTGTTCAATGAACCAAACTGTTTATCAACTAGGCCTTTTCATATGGTTGAGCCATGCTAATAGTCTACCCTATCAAAGTATACTAATCCTTTGATGTATACTCAAATAAAACCCATCAAAATTAATTAATTTACAAGAAGTCATCCTCTTGTATTCTTAGTCCTAAAGAAACCATTCACTTGTTGGGTCTCATTTTTCTGTCTAAAAAATCAAGAGTGATGATATTTTCACCCCCCGTGCAGTACTTGCACACCCGCCTTATAACTTGATTTGACATAAAGTTGCCCACTTTTCATGTCAAATCATGTTATAAGGGAGGTGTGCAGGTAATGCAGGGGGTGAAGACATCATCTCCAAAATCAATAGCATTCATTCCAATGAAATTCCACATGAAAAATTCCAAGATTTTTTATTTATTTCGTATCAATCTAACAAAAAAGTACAGAATAGATAACACTATGAAACTTTGCACAATGGTTTTGGTTGAAAAGTTAGTACTCATAGATGGAGTGAGGAAGCTGAGTAAACAAATCCGGAAAATTCAGGTGGGACCTCCACATGGGCCCACTTCCTGGTGCCAGTCTCCAGCACATAAGCACGGTGGCCAAGATCGCATCCAGAACCAATCACAAAAATCCGATCCGAAGAAGATCCACCGTTGATGAGTGCCACACAAGGAGATGAACATATACACTCCGGCATGGACCCCACAACCTTCCAACTCTTGTCCCTTCCATCCGAACCCAGCCCGATTATATGGTAAACTCAAAGACAAGTGGCACTTCTATAGTTAAGTAGACTAATTAGCTTAATAAACAATTTAAAAATGACCAAGCGAAGTAGATTATTTCTAGTGATCGAAGTTTGCCGCTAAATAAAACTTCTTGATAAGAATGGAAGAAATGAGCACATTACATGTTTCCAATGTTGGGCTCGTGTTCTATTTCTTTATATTTATAACGTTTTCTTTAGATGTTTCTTAACTTATCTTTATTTACTAATTTGTTTATTTAATATTTAATAGGGTGTGGGTCTGTGTGACATTAGCCTCTTTCGAGAAATAGCATAGGTGGAAGGTTCCATGATGGCATGTTTCTCAACTCACATGTTCCCTACTTTGGTATGACTTTTTGGGCTCGTCTTGTACCATGTGGACGTGATTGGATCCATTGATCTGACTGGGGACCACAAATCTTGCCCATTGCCATTGACCCCACCTTTATCGGATGATGCTAGGCCCTCGATCAATCAAGCCTCTACAAAGAATAGCTGAGCCATTGAGTTTTCATAGCCCGTCTTACTAGTGCGACATCCGTTTGGTGTGGGAAGAGGACAATGTAAGTCCCCGCCATGATGATTTATAAAATCAACAGTCCCGATAATACATCTCCTTCTGTGGGACTAAAAATTGATCAAGACGGGCAAATGTCCGCCTATTTAATTAGTTGAGAAAACTGTTAATATTTGGACAATATATGGTTTAAACCAATAATTTCTCCCACCTTATTGGTTTAAACCCCTAAATCTTGAATAATAAATGGTTTAAATCAATAATTTATGAGAAATTATTTGTTTAAACCCCTTCTATTTCGGCAATCAGCCCCTAAGTTTTGAACAATATGGTTTAAACCAATATTTGATATAAAGCATTTGTTTAAACCCCTAAATCTTGAAAAATTAATAGTTTAAACCAATAATTTATGAGAAATCATTGGTTTAAACCCCTAAATCTTGAATAATAAATGGTTTAAATTAATAATTTATGACAAATCATTTGTTTAAACCCCTTCTATTTCAGAAATCAGCCCCTAAGTTTAGAAAAATAATGGTTTAAACCAATATTTGAAATAAAGCATTGGTTTAAACCCCTAAATCTTGAAAAATCAATAGATTAAACAAATAATTTATGAGCAAGCATTGGTTTAAACCCCTAAATCTTGAATAATAAATGGTTTAAATCAATAATTTATGACAAATCATTTGTTTAAACCCCTTCTATTTCAGAAATCAGCCCCTAAGTTTTGAAAAATAATGGTTTAAACCAATATTTGGTATAAAGCATTGGTTTAAACCCCTAAATCTTGAATAATAAATGGCTTAAATCAATAATTTATGACAAATTATTTGTTTAAACCCTTTCTATTTTGGAAATCAGCTCCTAAGTTTTGAAAAATAATGGTTTAAACCAATATTTGATATAAAGCATTGGTTTAAACCCCTAAATCTTGAAAAATCAATAGTTTAAACCAATACTTCTTTGCCCTGTTTTGATAAGAATGGAAGAAATGAGCACATTACTAGCATTCTTGGCCCATGGGTGCAAAATAAGGGATTTGCTAGCGTCCAATGCAGAAGGCATTTCGTGGATTGTCTGTTGCATGATTGCATCTGATAGCAGACACACAGGCTCACTTGTCATCGTAGAGTTTTATAACTAATTAAGGGTACATCTTGGTACAAAATGATTTCGAATCAATCCAAACCCAGCCCGATTATATGGTAAAAGCTCAACCCAAATTCCAAAAAATTGGCCCGTGTTGCACCTCTGTAACTAATCCAACAAAAAAAAAAACATTCAAAACAAAATAATGGAGAACTCAAAGACAAGTGGCACTTCTATAGTTAAGTAGACTAATTAGCTTAATAAACAATTTAAAAATGACCAAGCGAACTAGAAATGAGCTAAATAAAACTACTTCGCCCTGTTTTGATAAGAATGGAAGAAATGAGCACATTACATGTTTCCAATGTTGGGCTCGTGTTCTATTTCTTTATATTTATAACGTTTTCTTTAGAGGTTTCTTAACTTATCTTTATTTACTAATTTGTTTATTTAATATTTAATAGGGTGTGGGTCTGTGTGACATTAGCCTCTTTCGAGAAATAGCATAGGTGGAAGGTTCCATGATGGCATGTTTCTCAACTCACATGTTCCCTACTTTGGTATGACTTTTTGGGCTCGTCTTGTACCATGTGGACGTGATTGGATCCATTGATCTGACTGGGGACCACAAATCTTGCCCATTGCCATTGACCCCACCTTTATCGGATGATGCTAGGCCCTCGATCAATCAAGCCTGTACAAAGAATAGCTGAGCCATTGAGTTTTCATAGCCCGTCTTACTAGTGCGACATCCGTTTGGTGTGGGAAGAGGACCATGTGAGGATCAATCAAGCCTTGTTAGGGATTCTACAAAGAATAGCTGAACCATTGAGTTTTCATAGCCTGTCTTACTAGTGCGACATCCGTTTGGCGTGGGAAGAGGACCATGTCAGTCCCCACCATGATGATTTATAAAATCAACAGTCCCGATTATACAGCACTTAAAAAGAGAGGAGAGGAGATGGGTCAATTTCTTGCTTGCCATCTGATGATAATTGTAATTTAGTTGGTTGTCTACTTTTTTATGAAAAGCTAAGGAGATTTTTTTTTGACAGGTAAGATGGGTTAAAAACCAAAGCCTTAACCAATTTGAGCTAGAGGCTCAACCCGAAAGCTAAATGACATTGTACTAATTTCATAAGTGGCGGCACATTTATCTCACTACAAAAAATAGAGAGACGACACACACACATTTCTCATGGATTGTGCCGCTCAAACGCAATGTTTTTACACAAAAACAATAAAAACATTGAGTTGATGCTGTAAGCACAAGGTTTTTTGTCTATTTACTGCCCATGCCCTTCACCTTTTAAGTACAAAACCAACCCAAAAGTCACTCAAATTTACAAAAGCTTGCCCATAAAAAAATAAAAATAAAAATTTACAAAAGCTTGCCACTCAGCCCTATTTAAAATTTACAAAAAATTTTAAAATCTTTGATTGATGCCCTAAAATGGTAGTTCTTCACCCATTTCAACTATAAATATGCATCCCTACAACTCGGGGTGCAAGTTTGGCCCTGTCAGCCGTGACCCGCCCTGAGCCCGAACAGTGTCAGGGCTGGATTTTCCAACCCTGAGGGCGGGTCAGGGTTCATTTTTTTAGACCCTGACTTAGGTTGGGTCGGGTTCTGGGTTGATGCCTCGTGTTGACCCGTTCCGACCCTAAGTTTTCTATTATAGAATTAAACCATCTATGCATGTTTCTTTTGCTAATGTTTTCTATTATCTTGGATTGGTGTTTCTTTATATTATTATTATTAATTGTCTCTGTTGCCCGTCATGTTGTTGAATTCATATTGTCTTATTTTGTTCCCTTTCTCTGTTTATTGATCAATTTGTTCTATATGATAAGTGGTTGCTTTATTTTTGGCACTCTTAACAGGTATTTGCACTAGGGTCAATTTGGGCCGACCCGGCTCAGCCTAATCAGGGCGGGCTAGGGCCAGCACTGAGCCCCAGAGTCACGCTTTCTGACGTCAAATCACATTAAAAGTGGGGCGAATGCATACTTGGGGGGTTTGAAATAGGGTGATGATATTTTCACCCTTGCAGTACTTGCACACCCCCTTATAACGTGATTTGACATAAAGTTGCCCACTTTTCACGTCAAATTAGGTTATAAGGGGTTCTCCACGAATGCGAGGGGGTGAAAATATCATCTCCCTTGAAATATCATCGCCCAAGAATAAACAAATTCCGGTGGGGCTTAGAGTGAATCCACGTTTTGGAGAGAAACTCCAAGTTTCACGTGGATGAACAATCCATTCAAAAGCATATCACCCAAAATCATGGTTTCCTCTACTTGTTATAGTATATATATAGAATAATAGGACTCTATTCTAACCAATAAGCAAGAACAAATCCTATATAATTAGAAAAGACACAAAACCATTATAGAAAAAAACGAAGAAAAATACTAATTATTAGCGACGGAAAATTAATTGACTTTTCTATGTGTCGCTATTTCCTAACATTTATGCGACGGAAGTATAATAACCTTCGTTAGTTATATCTCTTTAGTGACGGTTACACCTCCATCGTTAGTTATATATGATTTAATTAATTTTTTATTAAATTCTATAGCGATGGGAAAAAGATACGTCGTTTTTTCGTAACATTTGGAGATGAATTTATGATGACCGTCGCCATATGTGATATTAGCAATGGGTAAACAAATCGCTCGCTATTGTATTTAAGAAAGAAACTAAAATAAATAAAAAATAAACTATCCAAAATGTGTAGTTTTCTTTGAAATTTTAACTACTTATATAAATAAAGTTTCGAATAATCTAATAACTAACATTCTAACAAGCTCCCCGTTGTAGATACCCCATTTTGACCGGACCCTTTTTTTTTTTCCCAATACCGAATAAGCTCCTGAAATCAAATAAAATCCCAATCCCAAAAAGTGTCCATGGTTGATCTTGAAACCCCAAAATCGAATAAAATTCCTGAATTATGAATCCCAGAATTCTTGAAGAGCTGAGTCCTGCACCACTAAAAGACAAAATGGAACTTATATGTAATTTTAAATTAAATTATCACTATTCTTTAATAAAAGGGATTTGCGTCCATCGCAGAAGGCATCTAATGGTAACAGCATGTGAGAGCAACCACAAAGGCTCACTTTTCAGAGGATTTTGTCTTCATTAATGAGGTGGCTGCTCTCACATGCAACAGACCATCCGTGAAATGCCTTCTGCAATGAACCCTAGCAAATGCCTAAATAAAAAGAACTAAGAAAAATTCAAGAAGCACATCCTTTGTGACAGAGTAGGTCCAAGTAGTATGAAAACACTCTATTAGGGTCCTTGGTATTTTAATTCTACATGTATAATATACAAACACAAATTTTCCTAAACCAAAAGCTAATGCAGTCCCAATTCTTAATCTACATCATTATCAAACACACCACCAATACAAATCAGAAAAAATGGACCAACTCTTCTTATGAAATATCATCGCGAAGGCGATAAGTTGGAACAGCTACTAGATGGGTAGCTCTAGGGACTGCGAGGCCGAACTCCTCAGTCATGTCCAAGTCAGTGGAAGATAGGTCATTCTGAAGCTCCCAATTAAAGCAGTGAACCAATTGTGCTAATACCAGCCGAACCACCGTAAGCCCCAATTGTATTCTAGGACAACCTCTACATCCAGAACCAAAGGGAATCAGTTGAAAATCTCGGCCCTTGAGGTCTATACTACTACCCATGAACCTCTCAGGGAAGAATTCTTCAGCATTAGGCCATGCATCGGGGTCTCGTCCGATTGCCCAGTAATTTATAATGACACGAGATTTTTTAGGTATATAGAAGCCATTAACTATACAGTCCTCCATGGCCTCATGAGGGACGAGCAATGGGGCCACTGGATGGAGTCTCAAACTTTCCTTCACCACCATGTCCAAGTACTCCAACTTTTGTAGGTCTGATTCCTCCACTTTGTGCTCCATGCCAATCATAGCCTCTAATTCTTCTTGGACCTTCTTCATTACTCGTGGATGCCTGAGGAGCTCAGAGATTGCCCATTCGATTGCAGTTGCCGACGTATCCATTGATCCCGCAAGCATGTCCTATGAAAAATTGTACTTCTTATGGTTACTAAGCATATACGTACTTAATCAATGGAGCTCATGGGTTTTTTAAACATGTTATGAAGACTAGAATCAGATGTGTTGAAGTATAAATTATTAATTAACACCAATTCTAAAAGCTTAAGCTTTTGGTCTTTTGGAGTAATTGAGCTCGATCCTATCGTGTAAATATTGTTTGGTTCTAAATCTTCCACCCTCCTCGGTTTTGCTTTCCAGCAGCACTAACAGTGCCCGACCCACTCCGTGGGGCCTGCCCCTTGGGGATGCTGAAAACGCTTCTACACGAGGAGAATGAGAGTTCAAATATATAGCCCAAGAACTTTCTCTCCCTTTCTGATGTGGGATCTTACAATCCACCCCCCTTAGGACCCAGTGTCCTTGCTGGGACATCGTACTACGGGAGGTACGACTCTGATAACATTTTGTCACGCCGTGACTACACTGTGCAAATATTGTCTAATTTTAGGTCTTCTACCCTTCTCAGTTTTGTTTTCCATCAGTACTCCGCAGGGTCTGCCCCTCGGAGATGCTGAAAACGCTTCTACATAGGGAGAAAGAGAGTTCACAAATATAGCCCAAGAACTTTCTCTCCCTTTTTGATGTGTTATCTTACAATCTACTCCCGCTTAGGGCCCGACGTCCTTGCTGGTTCTGCGGCAGGTACAACTTTGATACCATTTTGTCACGCCCTGACTTCACTATGTAAATAGTGTCCTGTTTTGAGTCTTCTACCCTTCCCGGTTTTGTTTTCCAACAGCACTCCACGGGCCCGCCCCTTGGAGATGCTAAAAACTCGTCTACATAGGGAGAGGGAGAGTTCATATATACAATCCGTGAACTTTCTCTCACTTTCCAATGTGGGATCTTATAGTTAATTAGTTCCTTCATATGGTATTAGAGCTATTACCTCACGGTAGGTTCTGGGTTCAAAACCCAATTGACTCCTTGATATTAAACATCCACGTGTATGATGAACCCAAAAAACGAGGGTCCACACGTAACAGGGAGTGTTGAAGTATAAATGATTACATATATACCTGGCAAAAGCGACCCATGCCCGCGGGTCAACCCGACCCGCCCGCAAATTTGCGGGCACGGGTCTGAGTTTTAGTGACCCGTCAAAACTAACCCGCGGGTGACCCAACCCGCAAAAACACGGGTCGGGTCGGGTCAACCCGCAGGCACCCGCAAGTCACTTGGCTTTTTTAAGGGTGGTGATTTTGTTATGCTAATCTAGTTAGATGGCTTTTTTTTCTAATGCAAATGATGGTGATTTTGTCATGCTAATCTATTTTTTAAGGGTTTGATGCCTGAATAGGTTGTGGGTGGCACCATAGAATATAAATAGGTTGTGGCTAGCACCATAGGTTGATCCCAACCCTCCGATTTGAATGTTAGAGGGTTGATCACTTGATCCTAACCCTCTATAGATCGGAGGGTTAGGATCAACCTATTGAAATGATTTTTGGGGCACAACCTATTTAGGCTGTGGGCCATCTAATGGATGGTTTGGATCATCCCATGGTATCGGCCATACCCCCCTCATAAAAATCCAGTGATAAAATTTTCCAAAATAAACAACTGTTTGAATTTGCGGGTGACCCGCGGGTTGACCCGGCCCACCCGCGGGCCGCGCGGGTCACCTAAATTCTGACCCTAAAAAATGCGGGTCATCTCCTGACCCAACCCGTGTGACCCGCACCCCCATCACCTGCAGGTTGACCCGGCCCGACCCACCCGTTTGCCAGGTCTAATTACATAACACAAACTCTAAAAGATTATACTTTTGGAGTAATTGGTTGTTTCACAAGAAGCTATTAGGTACTTGTGTGATTTTTATATTTCCTTACCGACATGATTGCCTTAACGTCTGTTCGATAAAGTTGGAACTCAGAATCCTTGGAATTCATGAGGGATAACATGACATCAACGAAGTCCTGCTGCTTGCCTTGCCTAGCATTCATGTGTTCATCAATGATCTTCTCGAAAAATTTGTCAACTACCTTGTTTATAGCCTTCATTTTGCGACGTAGCCCTTGAATGTCTACTACTCCAATGTAAGGGATATAGTCTGCTAGATTAAAAGTAGCTGCCAATCTCATTCCCTCTTGTATCACACCTTTGAATCCCCTTTCATCCAAATCCTCATCCATGTACTTCTTCCCAAATACCATCCTACATGTCATGTCTGCTGAGAGAGATGCCACCTTCGCACTTAGATCAACGCTAGCACCCATCTTGGCGGTGTCCTTAATCGATTGGACAAGAAGACCCAACTCTTCTTTCCTCATGGACTTGAAGGAATCAATCTTAAGGTTGCTAAGCAATTGTAAGGTGCACAATTTGCGAACGTTACGCCAATATGGGCCGTACTTTGAGAAAGACATTCCAGCAGAGTCATAAGACATGTGTTTAGCGGCCTCGGTGAACGGCCTACTGGCGAACACATGATCATGCGTCTTGAGAAACTCTTGGGCCGCCTGTGGAGATGAGACTACCACAGTTGGAACTAGGCCTAGGCGCATGTACATGATCGGGCCATATTTCTTGGCTAACCATGGAGGTCGTGATGAGGGAGCTCACCCAACATGTGAAGGCTGCCCAAAATTGGAAGCCCTTGAGGGCCAGGAGGTAATCTATTCTTGCCTTTTCCTCGAATTGCACATAGGATATAGGCAAGGGACCAGAACCCTGCTAGTACAAGAAAGGGAAAAGCAGCCCAAGAAGATATGGAAGGCATGGCCGTGGAAAATCAAACACCGTTTTTTCCTTGCTCACTTGAAAGCTGAAGCTACGTAACAACACACTTTTAAGGTGGGGAGCTGATGACAAGAAAAGGGATAAATACATTTACCTCCCATCTAGTTTCTGACACATCCACTTCTACCCCTGTGGTTTAAAAAGTGACAAAGACCTCCCCTCTAGTTTCGTTGGGTTTTTTTAACTGCACGGTGCAAACGGCGCGCGTGAAATGACCCATTTGCCCTCTGTTTTAAGTCGACAACAGTTGGGTTTTTTATCTTTGGGGTTTTTTTTATCTCTGGGGTTTTACTCGACGGAACTAGGGTTTTCAATTTGTGGAAGACGAACGACTATTTCCTGTCATCTTCAACCTTGGAACCATCGATTCGAGGGTTTCTAAAACATTCGTCTTCTCCCAGCGTTTCAGGTTGGGAAGATTTCTGTCTTTTAATGTCGTGTTGTGGGAATATTATAGAAAATGATTGGTAGGTGTTAAAATAGTTTACAAACCCTTTTGTCTGTAAATATTTTAGGAAGTTTTAAAGGCTTGATTCCAAAGTTCCCACTTAAAACAAAGTTTCTGTGATTTTTTAATGGAAAATTGTCGGGTTAGGTGTTCTTTCGATGTAAACTGTAATGTTAGTTAGGGTTTATGAGTATTTTATTGGTTTTTGTGGAATGTCGAAATTTTTTGTGGAGAAACACTATGTTGTGGTCCCAATTTGTGAGAAAGATGTCATTTTGCCCCCTTTTTAAGGCTTTTTGTGCTATCTGTCTTGCATATGGTGTTAGTGTGGTCCTCCTTTTTAGGGCTTTTTGTGCTATCTGTCTTTCACATTAAGCATGTTGTGTTCCCCCACTGGAGATTCAGTGTTTTTTTTGCTTTGAAAGTAGGGTGTATATGTTGTGGTCCCCCTGGAGAATCCATGTATTTTGGATTGAAAATAGGGGTCTGCCACTGCAGATGTGCAAATGTTGTGGTCCCCCCCACTGAAAATTCTATGATTTATGCTTTGAAAGTAGGGTGCAATGAGTGAATGTTGTGGTCCCCCCTTTGCAAAGTTAATGTTTTTTGCTTTCTAATTAGGGGTCTAGCAGTGCAATTGGGTATATATTGTACTCTCCCTTTGCAAAGTCAATGCTTTTGCTTTAAAATTAGGGTTGTCCCTATGCAAATTAGTATATGTAGTGGTCCCCTACTGGAAATGATTATATGTTGATTTGAAATGATTATATGATGCTTTGAAATGGTCCCATTCTATCACTGTTGAGTCAAATGCAATGCGTATATGTTGTCCCTTTCAGTGTATTTTAACTTTGTTCTCTTACCTTTATATGGCAGTGATGGCCCCTGGGTATCTCACTTTCGAGGTGCATCATGGTGGGGAATTTGACAGTAAAAAGAGGGGGTATAAAGGGGGAACTGTGACGCACATCGATGACATCGACCCAGATTTGTTATTATTGTTTGAAATGCAAGACATGGTGGGAGAGATAGTTGGTGTTCCTATCCATTTGTTTATGTACCATAGGGTCCCAGAGAGAGGTAAGCATTGTGGTTTTCGAAGGATTGATTCAGACAGAGATGTCCTACAAATGATAGACCTTCATAAAGGGAAGTCTACAATTCAGATATATCTTGACACTCCCCCATTGCCAGCAAGTGTAGCTGATGTCTTGGGAGGGACATCAGAAGGACATGTTGTGGGAGGTGATGGAGGTTTGCATGGGCAAGTTGTGGCCTCCATTCCAACAGGTGGTAGCACCTCCATTCCAACAGGTGGTAGTGAGAGGCATGATGAAGCTGTCGATGATGAAGAGCACACCCCCATTCCAACAGGTGGTAGCACCTCCATTCCAATAAGTGGTAGCTCCTCCATTCCAACAGGTAGTAGTGAGATGCATGGTGAAGCTCTCGATGATGAAGAGCACCCCCTCATTCCAACAGGTGGTAGCACCTCCATTCCAATAGGTGGTAGCTCCTCAATTCCAACAGGTGGTAGTGAGAGGCATGGTGAAGCTGTCGATGATGAAGACCACACCCCCATTCCATCAGATAATAGTGATGAAGATTTTGAAGACTCTGATTCAGAGGATGAAGATTTTGTTGCCTCTACAATGTCAGATTACAGTGGGAGTAGTTGTGGACTAGGCAGTGAGTCTGATTATGTCGATGAAGCTGCTGATATTTTGGGAGGAGGTGAATTTGTGGGAGATGATGTACATGAAGATGAAGATGTGGTTGGGGCATGTGGAGAGGAGGTTATACCTGATGATCCTCTGATGTCAAATGCATGTGAAGATGACGAAGATGAGTATTACCGTAGAAGTCCAATATCTTCTTCAGATGAAAGAGAACCCAATATAGAGTTCAATGAGCATGTGGACATGGAGAAGATATTGTTGGCCGTGGGGATGATTTTCAGCTCCCCCAAAGTGTATAGAGCTGCATTGAAAGAGTATGCAATTGAACATGGGTTTGAGTACATGTATGTCAAGAATGAGCCTTCCAGAGTTACTGCAGAATGCAAGAGCAAATGTGGTTGGAGAATACATGCATCTCGTATGCAACAGGGAGAAGGATTTCAAATAAAAACTTTCAATTCCATTCATAACTGCCCTAGATCATATAACAACCACCATGTTTCTTCTACTTGGTTGTCGTCAAAATATGTTGAGAAGATCATGGATGATCCCAAATGGAATGTTCATGCAATACGGAAGAGTATTAAGAGAGATTTCAAGGTTGATGTACCTAAGTCAAAGATTTATAGGGCCAAGAGGAAGGCTTTAGAATGCATTGATGGAGGGTATGTTGAGCAATATGCTAGAATTTGGGACTACTGTGATCTTGTCAAGGTTAAAAACCCAGGTAGTTGTTTGAAGTTGAAGGTCGAGAGGCCTACTTTGGATGTGTTTCCAACCTTTCAGAGGCTATATATCAGTCTCCATGCTATGAGATCGGGATTCTTGGCTGGTTGTAGGCCTTTTATAGGCTTGGATGGCTGCCATTTAAAAGGTCGATGGGGAAGCCAAATTCTTAGTGCAGTTGGGAAGGATGCAAATGATCAGATGTTCCCAATAGCCTATGCAATAGTGGAGGCTGAATTGAAAGAATCATGGACTTGGTTTCTGACAACACTCCTCAATGACATTGGTCAAATTGAGACTCATGGTTGGACCTTCATTTCTGACAGACAGAAGGTATACATCATTTGCTTACAGTTTCAAGTGTTTATATGGTAATGTAGTTGTCTTTTAATTCTAGAATTCTATAAATGTACCTATCACCTTGTTATTGCAGGGATTGGTTGAAACTTTTGAAGATATCTTGCCAAATGCGGACCACAGGTTTTGTGTCAGGCATATGTATAGCAACTTTAAGGCGGAGTTCAAGGGTAAGATTTTGAAGGATACTATGTGGGCAGCAGCATATGCTACCACTCCGATTGAATTTCAGAGGCACATGGCAAAGATGGAGAAGCTTGATAAGCAAGCTCATGCATATCTTACGAAAATTAATCCTACATTGTCGTCAAGATCAGCATTTAGCCCTAGGCCAAAATGCAATCTTCTAGTGAACAACCTGTCGGAGACATTCAATGCATTTATTCTACCTGCTAGGGACAAGCCCATTGTAACGATGTTGGAAACCATAAGAAGGCTTCTTATGGGGAGATTCCAAAAGCAGAGATCAGATATGGAGAGTTATGGGGGACCTATCTGCCCCAAAATACAAGAGAAGTTGGAGAAGGCAAAGGTTGCGGCTTGTGATTGCCATGTCGAATGGTCTGGTGGGGAGGAGTATGAAGTCGAAAGGTATGGAAAGCAATATGTTGTTAACCTAGGGCAAAAGACTTGTGGATGTAGGAATTGGAACTTGAGTGGTATCCCATGCATGCATGCTATTGCAGCCATCTTCTACCACCATGAGACCGTAGAGAAATATGTCGACCCCTGCTACCAGAAAGATGCCTTCCAGAGGAGTTATAAAGAACTGATTCACCCCATGCCTAGTATGGAGCAGTGGCCATCTTTAGACATGGACCCGGTCCTCCCACCTCCAATAAGAAGGCCCCCAGGAAGGCCAAAGAAACTGAGGAGGAGAGATGCAGATGAACCCAGAAGACCTACAAATCCATTCAAGTTAGTAAGAAAGCATGGGTCACTAAAATGTAGTAAGTGGTCTGTTTGGACACAACAGTCGCACTTGCAAAGGGCCTATCAAGGAAAAAAGGAAGTGGGCTTCTCGAGGGAGAAGCACACCATCTACTACTAGTGATGCAGCTGGTGCTACTATATCTGTTGTTGGGCATCGTAGGGGAAAAGAACCAGTCACCAGGGGCTTGCACACACCTGGAGGAAGAAGTGAGAGACGTGGGAGAGGTAGTAGAGGTGGGAGAAGAGGCCATTTCTTCTCTTATCCAACAAGAAAAGTAAGTAACCTTCATAGTTCCATATGAGTTAGTACATATCACTATGGCCTAACTTCTTCTTGTTGGCAACTTTGCAGTCTCCTCGCAAATTAAGTGCACCTGCTGCTACTGCTGGTACTTCTGCTGTTGGAAGTACTTCTGTACCTTATTTTGGGACCCAACAGTCTTCAGCTCCAGGTGGGAAGTGATGTTTGGATTCTCTTCATAGATGTCTTCAGCTCCAGGTGGAGGGTTTTTGATGGGCATGCTTACTTTCAAGTTGAAGATGGCCAATGTTTTGGAAGTTTATTGCAGGGATTAGTTATGTTATGTTAACAATGTTATGTAAACACTGTTTTTCTATGTTCTTCATGAATACTTGGGGGATTAGTTATGGTTGTCTTCTTCTTGCATGTGGAGGGTTTTGGGTTTTTGTAATGAACTGGTGTAATTTGACATTGGTTTCAGATGGCATACGTGTCTTTGTAATGCAAATGACAGACATGTATTTCTCCATGGCTTGTATTAAATGAACAGGTGGTCTATGCTGAACAAGTGATCTATGCTTGTATTGAATGGATATTTGTCCATGGGTTGTATTAAATGAACAGCTGCTCTATGCTTGTATTGAATGGAATTTGCTTCATGCTTATATTCCCTATATTCAATCAACAGGTGCTCTATGCTTGTAATGAATGGGATCTGCTTCATGCTTGTATTCAATGAACAGGTTCTACATGCTTGTATTCAATGAACATGTGGTACATGCTTGTATTGAATGAACAGGTGCATCAGAATCATTGAATGAACAGGTGCTCTGCAGCAGAATCATTGAATGAACAGGTGCTTCATGCTTGTATTGAATGAACAGGTGCTTCATGTTTCTATTCAATGAACATGTGCTTCATGCTTGTATTCAATGGACAGGTGCTTCAAATGGGTTGTATTCAATGAACAGGTCCTCTATGCTTCTATGGAATGGTATCTGCTTCTTATGAACATGGTAATTCAACCAGCTCATTCAACCTGATAATTGAACATGGTAATTCACAGTGGTTATTGAAGGTGCTGGCAATTGATGTTGATTGCATTCAATCATTATTAATGTTGGTTGAATTCCTTTCATGGTTGGAAAGTCAACATGGTAATTGAACATAGTAATTCATACCAACCATTAAGAAGTAGGGTTCAGACCTCCCAATTAAGAAGTAAAAACCGAAATAACACCAACCATCATGATAAGAAATAGATTGAAATCTACTTTCATTTCTTCAACACATTTCCTACATAGATAGTCTTTCAAAACATCATTTCAATACAGACACTAAGAAAACAGCACATAGAAGAGCAGCACCCCATGACATGGCAAGTAAGGTCCGCAAAATCTTTTCCCTGCGACGATACTTGTCGACTTCAGCGTCCAACCTTTCAAGCTCCGCCAGCATCTTTGAGAACTTCTGCATAACCTTCGGTACGATAGCACTTCCTCGAACACATATCGGTGGATCCACCCATTCAAAAAAACCACAAGAAGCATCCATCTGAAATCATAGAAGCTCATTTAGAGTTACCCCATAATTCATATCCAAAGTATGACTACTCACAAAAGATTGCTCACCTCATACCCAGAACACCCCAAAAACCTTCGCCCGAAGTTAGTGCTAGTCCATGATATCCTTAGTGGCGCTCGTTGTCCACAGTGGCATGGTGTGAAGGCAAAACCTTGTGAATGTTTACCACTCGAAGAGGAACCAGCTGATGCCATCTACCTAGGCCAAAAAATTACCCAACTGTTATTTTTTCCAAATTAGGCAAACCCTTATAATGCACTTATAAGGGTTTCTTACTTGTAAATTAACCAACATTAATTGGTAGGGTTTCTATTAATAAAACTCATTCCAAACCCTAACTTACAAGGGTTTCTGACAAATAAATCACAGCCACAAATCAAATACAAGAAAACCACAGAACTCAAATACAAAAAAACCACCACAAATCAAACACAAGAAAACTCCCAAAAATCACAGCCAAGTAAACAACAAACATTAGGATTTTTTAAACATTAGGTTTACAGAACAACAAATAGTAACAAATTTCACCACAAACGTGATTAACAGTATATTACTTCGTTTGTACAATGGGAAATGATGAAATACATAGATGTAGTATAAAATCAGAAAACATACCTGTAACCACGTGGAAGGTGTGTCCAGCCAAGAACCCTAACCCTTCGAAGTTCCCTCTTCCACAACGAAGCTCTGTTTCAGATATTTAAAAAAAAACCGGTCTGTAAATGCCTTATCAAAGAGAACACAGATACGGGGGTATTTTGGTCCGTAAAATATTAACCCTGGTTACTTTCTACGGTTCTGTCGGGTTAACGTAACGGCCAATTGACGGAAGGGGTATACTTATAACCAAACGAAACTAGAGGGGAGGTCTTTGTCACTTTTTAAACCACAGGGGTAGAAGTGGATGTGTCAGAAACTAGAGGGGAGGTAAATGTATTTATCCCACAAGAAAATTCTGATGTGGGTTTGGTGCAACGAGTTAATGCAAGAAGAATATTGGAATTACGAGAAATAATTTAATGAAGGACCTTATGAACATGTAAAGGTGGTACGATAAATGTACCACCCTTGATATTTGATCCAACAGCAGGATCAAATATCAAGGATGGGATGATGACCCTTCATCATATAATTTCTTATTGGAATTACAGTGGGTTTTGGTTTTGTAATAGGTGATAATCCGTACATGGCGGTGTTGATTTCATCCACAAAACTACGAGTGGCTATAATAATCTTATCACTATCATTAAATGAATGACTGAAAGTCCAAAATATCTCATATGCCGGTGAGCTTAGGACACCTCTCTTCTACTTTTTAGAGAGAGCAAAAGAGGCGTGAGAAATCTGGCTGGGTTGAACGGTTATTACAGATATTAAAATAAAGGAATGATATTCGCTCCTTTTGCTTTCTTGGGCCACCCCTTATAGTGTAAAAGGGTTGTCATAAATACATTAGAGGGCAGGTTTGCCTGAAAGATTCAGCTCCTTTTTCGGAGAGTTATCTTTTTTTGTTGTTGTTTGGTTTGCTTTTATTTTGTTATTTGTCTGTTTTGGTGTTCTTTTGGAGCGTGTCTGTGCTTCCTTCGTTGTTTGTTCTCCTTTCCAAGTTCTGGAAGAGTTGCTTTTCGTTTCTCATGTATATCTTATCCTTCTTTTAATATATCTGGTCGGGGTCCTGCCTAACCCAGCTTACCCATAAAAAAAAAAAACATTAGAGGGCGCAAATATATCACTTCCTTAATAATAGTGGTGACCATGGTTTTGAAATTTCGACAGAAATCCGAAATTTTGAGTTTCACCCTGGACTAGACCTGGCAAAAGCGACCCGTGCCCGTGGGTCGACCCGACCCACCCGCAAATTTGCGGGCACGGGTCTAAGTTTTAGTGACCCGTCAAAAACTAACCCGCGGGTGACCCAACCCGCAAAAACACGGGTCGGGTCGGGTCAACCCGCGGGCACCCGCATTTTTACAGTATTTTTAAATTCTTTTGAGAATGTTATCATCACTACTGTTTTTTATGAGGGAACTCCTCACTTTATAAAAAGTACGGTATGGCCTGCACCATAGGATTATCCAAACCGTCCATTAGATGGGCCATAGCCTAAATAGGTTATGCCCCAAAATTATTTCCGTTGGTTGATTCTAACCCTCCGATCTATCTAACATTCAGATTGGAGGGTTACGATCATCCTATGGAAATGATTTTTGGAGCATAACCTATTTAGGCTATGGCCCATCTAATGGACGGTTTGGATCATCCTATGGTGTGGGCTATACCATACTTTTAATAAAGTGAGAGTGCGCTCATAAGAAACAGTAGTGTTGATAACATTTCCATCTATTTTTTATTTTATGAGAATTCACTACCAAGCTTCTCCTATGGCAATTTCTCGGCAAGTGGCCATCGGTGCAAAGATACACAATTGGCAAATGTTGCTGGCAAACCAAAAAAAACGAAAAAAAGTAATCATTACACAAAAAAAAAGAAGCTAAATTATAAAGTTTTAAATGAAAAATTACCTAAAAATGGTTCTAAAATTGTAAAATTACGAAAAAAATACCAATAAAATATACAAGGTTATGACAATTACAGAAAAAACAAATGCTGTCAAATCAGAATAATTATTACAATCCCATATTTGCGGCATATTTGCGGGTGACCCGCGGGTCACCTAAATTTTGACCCGCAAAAATGCGGGTCATTTCCTCACCCGACTCGTGGACCCGCACCCGCATCACCCGCGGGTTGACCCGGCCCGACCCACCCGTTTGCCAGGTCTACTCTGGACCGACACCGAAACGTCTAATAATCGAAACCGTATTTTATTTTGTCCGAAATTTTGGAATTTCGGTCGAAATTTCTTTTTTTTTTCTGAAATTTCACCCAAATAGCTGTTTTTTTTTTAAATTTATTTAATATTTTACAGAAATTTCTAGGGCTGCAACTCGGGTCGGGCGGGTCGGGTTTTGGAGAACCCAACCCTACCCGAGAAATATCTTGGGTCGGGTCGGGTCGGGTTTTTTTTTTTGGGAAAACCCACGATTCCCAAACCCGGCCCTACCCATGATAAATCTCGGGTCGGTTCGGGTCGGGTCGGGTTTTTTCACGTTGACGCAATTTTTTAAGGAAAATTCTTGTTTGGCAAGGCAACTCAACTCATAGAAGCAGAAATTACACTCACATTACACTTGAATCAAATAATGCTGTAATCAAACAATGTTGTAATTACAATCAAACAATGCTGAATCAAACACTTGAATCAACTCAACTCATAGAAGCAGAAATTACACTCACATACAATAACAGTGGGTGCGTGGGTTTTCACTTTTAACTTTTAACTAACAATAGAAAAAAATGTAAATACCATAACTTATGTAACTCGGGTCGGGCTCCTTCAAACCCGGCTCGACCCGAGATTAATGCGGGCTTTTGAATGCTGAACCCGGCTCGACCCAAAACCCATGAAACCTGAACCCAACCCAGGCTATTTTCGGGTCGGGTAAAACCCGACTCGAGTTGCAGCCCTAGAAATTTCTACCGAAATTACCAAAATTTCAGAAATTTCAGCCGAAATTTGGTATCAAATAAAATATTATTTTTGACGTTTCACAGGATTTCGATGGGGTCTGAAACCGAAATTTAAAACCATGGTGGTGACTTACACTGAATTTCGCTTTCCATGAACAGATATATTATCTCGTGGCTGGTCTGTATAGTGGTATTATTGGTTTGTTCCATTAATTTGCTTCATGATAAGATGGTTAATTTGGCTCATCATTGGCCTTATCAGTATGCGTAAGCCTTCTAAAATGGAATATCTTACTGCTTCTATATAACCCGCCTTCTTTTTTACTAGGGTCTGTCTGGATGTGGACCAAAAAAATCGCTTTCTTTCCATAGCTCCAAGTCATCTCAAAGGTGATGATGCCAAAATCTGGATCTGTGCGTCAGGCGAGCGCTATCGGCAAAACCAGAAGCTTAGGTCGGTAGAGCTCCTATTTATGGGTGCCTGCGCTCATAGAAAACAACATTAGAAGGGCCCCGGAGTGGGGACTAGGGGGCACCCTCCGACGCTCAAGTCAGGTATCGGTATCACAAGTATCTAAGCAAGACTAATAGAGATAAACATGCTTATGGGGGGAAGAAGAGTGTCATTTACCATTGAGCAAGGGGGTGCCTTTTATAGGCTTAGAATTCTTACACCATGTTTTGGTGTATAAGCCATGTGTCCTTGTGCATGCCATGTTTTTAGCATGTTTGCCACTTGTAGGTGTGCTTGCCATACATTAGCATGTATGCCATGTGTCTAAAGTAAAAGGGGAATTTATTTATTTTTCCCCCAACACTTGTTTTCATACTCTTCTTGATCATAATTAGATTCCTTTGGTATAAGGGTGAAACGTGGCGGGCTTTAACGGTCCTACCATATTTTCTCCCTATCATAATATCCCCTACTCCTTTGGTCCATTAAATGGACCAAGGGAGTAAGTTCATTTGTCCAGTCACATAATATAGTGAAGAGGGTATTGATGGGAAGCTGGGAAGGCAAAGGGGCATGCTGTTACATTCGACGGTTCATTCTCGAGGGGCATTTTCTCCATCTAAGTGGAATAACTGTAGGGTGACCGGACCCTTGTCCTGAGGTCCGAGCAATTTTTGCTTAACCAGGTTCTTTTTACATCTAAGTGGAATGGTGCTAGTGCGGCTGGACCCTTGTCCTGAGGTCCGAGCCTTTTTTGCTCAACCAGGCTCTTTTTCCATCTAAATGGAATGGGGGTAGTGCGGCTGGACCCTTGTCCTGAGGTCCGAGCCTTTTTTACTCAACCAGGCTCTTTTTCCATCTAAGTGGAATGGTAGTAGGGTGGTTGGACCCTTGTACTAGGGTCTGAGCCCTTTTTTGCTCAACCTGGCTCTTTTTCCATCTAAGTGGAATGGTAGTAGGGTGGCTGGACCCTTGTACTGGGGTCCAAGCCCTCTTTTGCTCAACCAGGCTCTTTTTCCATCTAAGTGGAATGGTAGTAGTACGGTTGGACCTTTGTACTGGGGTCCGAGCCCTTTTTTGCTCAACCAGGCTCTTTTTCCATCTAAGTGGAAGTGTAGTAGGGTGGCTGGACCCTTGTACTAGGGTTCGAGCCCTTTTTTGCTCAACCAGGTTCTTTTTCCATCTAAGTGGAATGGTAGTAGGGTGGCTGGACCCTTGTACTGGGGTTCGAGCCCTTTTTTACTCAACCAGGCTCTTTTTCCATCTAAGTGGAATGGTAGCAGTGCGGCTGGACCCTTGTCCTGAGGTCTGAGCCATTTTTGCTCAACCAGGCTTTTTTCCATCTAAGTGGAATGGTAGTAAGGTGGCTGGACCCTTGTACTGGGGTCCGAGCCCTTTTTTTGCTCAACCAGGCTCTTTTTCCATCTAAGTGGAATCGTGGTTGTGCGACTGGACCCTTGTCCTGAGGTCCGAGCCATTTTCGTTCAATCAGGCTCTTTTTCCATCTAAGTGGAATGGTGGTAGTGCGGCTGGACCCTTGTCCTGAGGTCCGAGCCTCTTTTTGCTCAACTAGGCTCGTTTTCCATCTAAGTGGAATGGTGGTGGTAGTGTTAGGCCCTTGTGCTGAGTTCCGGGCCTTTCCCGCTGTACTTGGTATTTTCCATCAGGTGGAATTGTGGTGGCCCTGCCGGACCCTTGTGCTGGGTTCCGAAACTTTCCTACTGTACTTGGTATTTTTCATCTGGTGGAATTGGAGTGGTAATGCCAGGCCCTTGTACTGGGTTTGTAATAACTCTTTGAACTCTCTTTCTTTTTCCTCCTCTCTTTTTTGTTGTTGTGAGGACCTGGAAAGGAAGGCTCGCTTGCTTTCTGCATATTTTATGTGACACTGTATACAGTGGTTGAGCCCTTTTGCAGGTTTCTTCTTGATGGAATGTTGTTGATTTCTAATTTCAACAGCAAAAATACCTCTATTGCGCCCTCGCTGGGTGTCACTTCAGGGTATCTTGTTTGTGGAAGGGTCATCTTCCTCTCGAGTGATCAGCTCGGAGTTGATTGGCCCTGCCTGCCCCTTTTAAAATGGACAGGTCTTTTTTTTTCATGGGGAGCATTTTAGGGTATTTTCGGATGGATCAACCTAGATGTTACCTTTGTCCCACTCCCTGTTTTCTTTCAGTCCCGCATACATCACGGGCCGGAAAGTGGAGATCCGCATAGTTTAGGCAGGAACGCAATTTCATTGATCGCAAAGGGAAATACATAGCTTTGTGCTGAAAATAACAAAAAGAGACAAACAAAACATACATGATAACTTAAAAGGAAACACAGCTTTTACCCTTCCTTTTTACTTATAAAACTTTTGGAGGTTGTCCATGTTCCAGCTTCGAGGGACTGGGGTCCTCGGTGTCTCCAACCATATAAGGTGGGATCTGGGTTCAGTTGATGTCGTGCCTCGGTATCTCCGACCGCATAAGGTGGGATCCGGGTTCCGTTGATATCGTGCATCGGTATCTCCAACCGCATAAGGAGGGATCTAGGTTCCGTTGATGTCGTGCCTCGGTATCTCCAACCATATAAGGTGGGATCCGGGTTCCGTTGATGTCGTGCCTCGGTATCTCCAATCATATGAGGTGGGATCCGGGTTCCGTTGATGTCGTGCCCTGATATCTCTGACCGTATAAGGTGGGATCCGGGCTCTGTTGATGTCGTGCCCTGGTATCTCCGATCGTATAAGGTGGGATCCGGGCTCCGTTGATGTCGTGCCCTGGTATCTCCTACCGTATAAGGTGGGATCCGGAATCTGTTGATGTCGTGCCTCGGTATCTCCGACCGCATAAGGTGGGATCCGGGTTTCGTTAATGTCGTGCCTCGGTATCTCCGACCGCATAAGGTGGGATCCGGGTTTCGTTAATGTCGTGCCTCGGTATCTCCGACCGCATAAGGTGGGATCCGGGTTCCGTTGATGTCATGCCTCGGAGGGGTCTTTTTGGTGACGCTTAGCTTCAGAGAGGGCTTTTGATCTTGGCTTAGGACTTTATAGCCCATCCTTGCCGGAACTTTTAAGCTTGGCCTAGAGGAAGAACCTCAACACAAATATCATTTCAAAAGCAAACATAGAATTTCAACAAGATAAAACTGCAACCAAGATATTTTGAGAACACAGCTCTACGCATGGTTTAGAACCTCAATAGTGATCATTTACTTCGCGACTTGAAATACTCTGTTGTTTACCATGACTTTAACCGCCGATGGTTATTATGTAGCATTTCCGTATAAGCGCCCATTAAATAAATGGCCTGGATTTTTCAAGTCATTCAAATAACTCGTAAGAATTTGAGTATTAATTATTATTTTGAGTGGTGAGTCTTGGAACTTGTTCCAAGGTTTTAAAGCTTTCAGGGGACGCATCATTTTCTTATGGAGCTAGCCGTGAACATATCATGGCTGGAATTTTGGGAATCCCGGCTGATGAGAGTCCTTCAAAATCTTGATTTAAAGGAGCCTTTCAGCTTGGCCTCGGAAGGGCATTTAGCTTGGACTGCGGCAGATCCTCGATTCAGAAGAGAGGCCGAGTCTAAAAAGATGGAGGTGAAATGGGTAATCTTGGCCCCCACCATTCTTCCCTTGTTTTTATTCTTTACTTTTAAATATTGTTACCTGTCTTCCCCATACCGATGCAGCTGATGGCTGACAAAGTAAGTCCCTAACGATCTGAAACAAGGGTTTTGGCTTGGAGTAGGGCCCAAGCTATGGAATTCTGGAGTCTGTCCTGCAACTTTGCTGATGACGAAGATAGCCGAATGGAGGCCCGAAAGATTTAATAGGGCATTGGTGCCTATCTTGCTAGAAAAACCAAGGTCTCTCAACCGGAGACTGGTGCCGCTATTGCTGAAGCAGAGGACCCCAACCCTCATGGTGATGGGGATGAATGAATCCTACGAGATCATTCCTTGCTGATAATCACAGGTACGGGGAGGATTCAGTCTTAGGACCGAGCTTGAGGGTCGGGCCTGATTATTGCGGCGATAGTCGGACTTGGAGGTGACACTACACTCGACCAGAGTTGGGAAGAGCTTCTCTGCTTAGGGTCGGCGGAGCTTTCTAGCTTGGCTAGGGAGGGGCTTCTTTGCTTGGCAGAGCTTGTGTACGCCTCTGGTTGGATGTTTGACCTCAAACGATAATGAGATCAATCAGATGACTCGAGGATAACGGCTCCAGATACCACGGATGTGGTCCACTTATGCAGCAGCTTCCTCTGATGTAGGATTAGAAAAGACCCGGTAGAAGAAGCGGCTCGTTGTCAAATTTTATTTCTCAAGGACCAAGTAGATCCTCCACTCCACGTATCTTAGTCTCCTTTCATATGCAATAACATGTTCTTTTCTCTCTAGTGACAAGTCTTTATAAAGAATCCTTATTTTCTATGTGGGTGTCTCTACTGGAATCACAGGGTGCTGCTATCAAAAATAGAAGTTATGATATGCCCTGATCTTTGAGCACTTCCCAAGGCAGAATAAACACCCTTCTTGCCTTCAAGACTGCATTGGGTGGGGCCCACCATCTCCGGCCGCTTGTTCCCAACGCCATAAGACTCCTCGCAAGGTAAGCAAGTTTAATTTTATAAACTTAATTTGGAATTAGAAATCCAGCTTCCAGACTTGTGGAGTAACGACAAGCTGATCATGGGTGCCACTATCAGGTTGAATGGTTACCAGAATATCATTATAAAATCTCCTCTTATAATACCATGGTTTTAAGTTAAAGGGGTAGAGCAGTTTCGGGGTGGTTTTCAGTAAAGGTTATAAAACAGGCTTTAATTTTGGCATGAGTGCGATTACCAAAATATTCCCAATGTATCTTTAGATGTGTTTGGATTTCTGGGATTTTTGTCTCGTCTTAGTGATGCATGGGTGCACATATCAAAGACCATTGAGGTGATTCATATGAATACCCATCACGACCTTATCCTCTTACCTCACGGTAAAAATGGCATGGATACTGGAAAAGATGCCGTGTGATGGGGTCCGGACTCAGCACTGATGGGTCCGAACTCGGCACTGATAAGGTCCGAACTCAGCAACCAATTGGTGTAGACACCCCATTTTGCTCTGCTTTGATTAAAAAAGAAATTAGGGTTTCGCTGTCAATTTTTCAATGTTTTCTATTCCGGTGTTCGTCCCTTACGCTTTCTCAAATCTTTCTGGTCATTTCTGCATTGTTCTGATTTTTTCCGCTAAAGTGCGGAGAAGGGTTATTCGTGAGAATCCGAGCAAGGGAGAATTTGTACCCGTTTGGTGGGCCCGCATTGAACATTTGTTTAAAATTGAATCAACCGGGGGCCCACATTGTGGGGCCCGCGTTGTGGGGCCCACGTTGTGGGGCCCGCGTTGTGGGGCCCGCGTTGTGGGGCCCGCGTTGTGGGGCCTCAATGGGGCCTCTTGTGAGGCCTCTTATGAAGAGCAATGATGGTAGCTCTCCACTAAGACAACATGATGGGCCCTCCACTAAGAACAATAATGATGGATTCTCCACTAAGAAACATGATGGGCCCTCCACTAAGAACAATAATGATGGATTCTCCACTAAGAAACATGATGGGCCCTCCACTAAGAACAATAATGATGGATTCTCCACTAAGAGGGACAACATGATGAGCTCTCCACCAACATATCTCTCTCTCTCTCTTTCTCTCCCTATATATATCTTCCTTCCCATCCATAAAAGAAAAAAAAAGAGAAATTTATCTTCCATTATCTCTTTCTCTTCCATTATCTCTTCTAATCACTCCCTCCAATCCCTTTCCTCAATATATTCTTCCATCCCTCTCCCTAATATTCTTCTTCCATTATCTCTTCACTCCCTCAATCACTCCCTCTAAACACTCCAGAGAAAGCGAAAGACGGCGGAGCGGATCGGCGGCGGCAGGATTTTTTATATTTTTTTGGATTGGGCGGAGATCTTCACCACAGGTAGGTGCATTGTTCTCAAAATATTTCTGTATTTTTCCGAATTTTTCTGATTTTTTCCGCAAATTGTGTTTTAAAAATGGAAAACTCTTCAAAAAACATCTTTTGACGAAGAAAAATTAAATTATATACCAAACAGATTCTAAAATTAATGAAATTTCGTGGGAAAATAATATGTTACTGATTCATTTTACCATGAATTTATAAAGATTTTTGGAGTTTATTTGGTATATTATTTAATATTTTCTTTGAAACTTATCAGATTTTAGGAGAATTTTTACTAACATCAGATCATCATTAAAATTCATAAAATTTTTACAGTAGTCTTATCTTGCATATTACTTGTTACTGTAAAAGTTTCGTGTTATTTGGATCTGTTTTAATATGGGATGTAGTGTTAATTTATAATCTGGTCTGGAAATTGTAAAATCCGAAATTGGTAGTAAATAATTTCTAAAATTCATGAAAATCTCACTGCATGCTATTTTGATTCATATAGTATTTCTGTAGAAATTTCATAGAATTTAGAGTTGTATTTCTACTAGTTTATGTGTTAATTGTGCAATCTGGACATTTAATGGATTAATCAAGATTAAATGTGAATTTAATGTAAAAATATGCAAAACTCATCCTGTAAGCTACATACATTTTCATCTTGCTGCTGTAGAAATTTCAAATCATTTCGAATTTATTTGCAACAATTTCACTTGTAAAACCGCTCATATGCTTAAAATTGATAAAATCCATGGAAAATTCGAAATTAATTGAAAATCATATAAAAATTCCTAAAGAACTTTAAAATTCTGTCACATGTTCACTCCTTAATCCATTAAAACAGAAATTTTAGGATCTTTAGATTTTCCTGGAAAAATGGCCAGTGCATCCATAATCGTATCCCAATTGCAACTTGATCTTTGACAATTTGAATATTTAAGTTATAGCATGTTGTTGGCTCCGAGGTTATTGTCCACGGAAATCCTGAGATTCTGCCAGGCAATAAGATGCTATAACCTAAGTATTAAATTGCACAAGGAAAGAGCGCATGATTCCCTCCTTTGGATGCCATTCAAGGCCGAAATTGGTGAACCCTAGAACCATTGGTAATCCTTAAATGTCTAGAAACTGAAAATCTTCGAAATCTGAAACTCATTAACCTCGAGAACTTAAATCGATTTATCTTGTGTCTTTCGGAACCATTGGATTATGGTTTCCAATCTAAGAACCATTAGAGCCCAATTTAGGAACACTGGTGTCGTGCCGTGTCCTAGGTTTTAGGGAGTCCTAGAGTTAGGAGTCCAGCCTCATCACGGACGCTTGCTATGAATAGCAACCGTACCATAGGTCTAGTTACACTAGTCACCCAATCTTTCCTTAAGACAAGCCTAGTAAACTAGGATGTAGGCAAACCTGCATTAGTCTAAGGAACAACTTGCATTTAGATAAGAATCATACAGCATCTTAGATGAAATCCTAAGATAATAAAATCCTCAACTTGAATTAAATAACTACTTTTAAAACTGTTGAAACAGTCAAATCCGTTTAAGTCGGTGTCCTAGTTGAGTTAGGCATAAGTAGCTTAGCTTAGGTGCACCGAACTACGTCGACTCTGATCCCAGTGAGGCTTGGGTACGTAGGCAGCTTGGATGTCAGATGGCATACCAACCGCGAGTCGGCACCACAACAAATTGTGGTGTTTTGTATTTTAATTTTATTGTAAATTCTTAATTAAATCACTTAGGATCTTCTATGAGATTAGAATCTTAGGAGAACTTGCACTTAGATTGAATCCAGACAAATCAAGAAATCAAAATACACATTTAGGATTCACATTGAAATTAAATCATAGGATGCATGTCCCGTAGATAACATATTAACATAGAGTTGAATGAGCCATTTAAAATAAATTTAAAAGAGTTAGCTTTTGGAATCGAAGACCGATTATCGGGCAGGAATGGTGCATGTGGTGGATAAATCCCCATACCTTCCATTCTTGTAACCAGGTAGCGAGTCTAGATTTCTGGTTAATTACGGGTCCTAGATCCCATATCTAGGTGGCGACTCTGTCAGTCTCTTTTATGTGGAATTCGGATTGCCTTAGTGATCCCAAGTTCACATAAAAGACGAATCTAAATCAACACTAAGAAGCACACGCCAATCGCGTGGGTATTAGAGACCAAGAGAGTGCATGGCGGCTCGCGCCCCACCCCTCTCGCGGGATCGTGTCCCACAGTCTGGCGACTCTGCTGGGGACCACCTAACTTCATTACAATTCCAAAGGATAACTCATTTGAATCTATTTTAACTGGCTCATGAAAACTCTATCTCTTTTATGCTTGTTAGATTAGTTTGTATGCTTTATTTTCTCATCACATATACTCAAACTTAATCTAACAAAACCTGAAGGCATCATAGATTGCGCGAACTTATTGCACACACTTACATCACTTTCATCTAAACCCCTGCATCTCACATGCACACACGTCCTATTTTAGGAACCCGGAGTGTTATCTAGCATGGTTGACTGGGATTTCATCACCTGGTGCCTCTGTGCTAGAGAAGCATTCCACCCTTAGCCTAGTACCTTTATGGTACGTAAACGGATCTCTTGTTCACGTACTGATACGCCGGACACTGGTACAGTATATCGAACAGGGATTCGCGCTAAGGGAACTCTTGGCCTTACCCCTAGATTAACCCACACATGCATGTAGTATACGAACACATGTGCATCACGTGTGTGAGCCTAGTTTAGGATATCCTACCTATTTGTGTCTAGATTAGGCCGTAGACCATCTTCTAATGGCTACGATCGGTCCTAGGTACACAAACAAAGTCATGAGTCGAGATCCTCTCTCCACTCCGCTAGATTAGGATTAGGGTTGATGCCTTCAGGTAACACTGATAAAATGTGCAAAGATTAAAAAAATTTCCCTTTGGGGTTAGGATTTAAATCCCATTCATTTCCAAAGATCTCATAGGATTAGTCATTCATGATCCATCCGTTGAAAGCAATCTTATGCTATCTCATCTCATCTCGATCGTACGATTTTTAATCTTATATTATCTGATTCGATCGAGTATCCATACTTCCTTTATATTGGTAGGAACTCATCCTAATCTCATGTTCATGTAATCCTGATTATCCCTGTATCCTTTCTCCTGGCTTACAGACACCATGTCTACTCGTACAATTCTTGATTGGATCCGTGGTACATTAAGAGAATCCCATATCTATGCCATAAGTGAGCAAGAGAAAAATCTTTTCGGTTACGTGGCCACCATCAAGCTCGATTGGGGATTACTCTATGCTGCATCAGAGTGTTGGGATCCCGATCATCATGTCTTCCGTTTTGGCAACCAAGAAATGTGTCCCACCTTTGAAGAATGGTGTGCCTTATTGGAATATCCTGTAGATGGCCCTCTGGTGAAGCCATCTTACGTGTCGGATTATCGTCCTTTGTTCCTTCGCTTGATGAATAATCCAGATGAATCCATGAACTCTTTCATCAAAGACCAGGAAGTGTCCATGCAACAACTGATTGACATTTACCCTCCTGTTGGGCATATTGGTGCTGTTGATATTCAAAAAGCCCGAGGTCGCGCTCTGAGATTCTGCTCCTTTGCTAGGTTCCTCACTGTCCAGCCTTCTCGCTGTGCGTCAGCTGTTCTCTTGGACCTCGTTGATCAGATGGATCGTGGCGCCAATCCAATTCCTACTATGCTTGCAGAAACCTTCAATGGATTGGATGAGATGGCTCGTCTTCGTGCCAGCTCAGGTCCAGGCTCTTATGTTCGATCTTTTGTTGGGTCCTTCTCAGGATGTCCTGCATTACTTCACGTGTGGTTATGCCACAAGCTAAAAATTGCAGCTCCTGTGCATTTTGATCATACGTTATACACCTTCAGTGAATGGCGTCATGATGTTTCTTTCAATCATAAAGGCGATTGGGCTGAGTGGTTGAGTTCTCGCCATGAAGATCAGATTTATTGGCAAATCCCTGGAATCCAAGAAGCTGTCTTCAATACTGGAGAAGCTAACTACGTTCGCCTTCTTGGCCTCAAAAAGACTTCCTTTTATATTCCTGCCAGGATTCAGCGTCAGTATGGAAGGGAGCAATCCATTGTGCCTCCCCTTCGTCATTTCTATCCGCCTGAGGATCTCAAGCCCAAGATTGTCAAAGCCGTTTCATCTGCTTGGGATGTTCGAGTCATCAAATCTTTCAAGGAGTCAGTTGAGGAAGATAGTCGTCCAAAGAAGAAGTCTAGAAAGAGTGCTTAATGTCATGTTTTCTCTTATCAGTCTATCTTTGAAAGATCGAACCATGTACTCAAGCTTTAATGATCTATCAATAAAAGTTCACCTTTTTCTTTCAGTATCTTCGTCTATGCATACATCAGTGTCTACTTCTTTCTGATTTTAAATATGTCTTTCAAATATTACAGGGCCGTAGACACCATAGCTAACCCTAATACTCCTTGGGTTCGGGTCTCTTCTCGATTACAGAGGAAATCTGTATCCCCGCCACCTTCTCTGAGAACCCCAGCATCTCATTCTTTCCCGTCCTCATCCTCACCAATGGCAGAAAACCAGGACAGTCCTCCACTCGCTGCTATCACCGATACTCTTACCTTGATTCTCCGGCAGCTTCAAGAACTCAAGGAAGAGAACCAAGTTATCAAGGCTCAACTTTCTGAGAAGTTCGGACAATCGTTGTCCAAGGATAAAGGGCCTGTGCACCAAGCAGCTACTTCAGCAGCACCTGTCCAGCCAGTGTTCATCAATATCCATGATAAAACCGAAGAAGATTTGGAAAAAGAGCAGTATAGCGAGAATCGCAGTAGACCTTCTCAGTCCATGGTTGATAAGTCTGTTATGGAGAAATTAGAGACTCTTACCAGAAAAGTTCAAGACATTCAGTTTCAAGACCAGGGTAGTTTCAATCCCAGTGATCTTACTCTATTTCCCGAAATCCGCCTTCCTGCTAATTTTCAAATGCCCGATTTCGACAAATATGATGGTGTGGGTTGTCCAATCACACATTTACAAATGTTCACCATCATGTGTCAGCCTCAAGGCTTATCTCCTGAGCAAATGGCTCAATTGTTCCCAGTTTCCCTAACCAAGGTTGCTAGGAGATGGTTCATGGTCTTGGACAAGACTCGTTACAGGACATGGAAGGATATCGGCGAGCAATTCATCAGGCAGTTCAAATATGATGATGGGACAGAAATCACCAGAAAGGATTTAGAGAGAACAAAACAAGACTCGAGAGAATCCTTTCTGATTTTTGTGAAAAGATGGAGGAGAATAGCAGCTCAGATGATGGAGCGCCCGTCTGAGGAAGAGCAAGTCCAGATAATCATGAAAAATATTTCCCCCCAGCTCCAGTATCACATGTCATTGCAATACTATCCAGACTTCAAACACTTCATTGTGGCTGGCACCCAGATAGAGGAGGCTATGGCTCAAGGTGTATTCAACCGTAGCAACCCAAATCCTAGAGATTTCAAAAAATCCCCACCAGCCCAAGTCAGTAGTATCTCCCATTCCAATGCTCAATCCTCTAAATCCCAGGAACCTCTAGTAATGGACTATGCTCAACCTGCGACCGCACCTCGGCAACAAGCCCGGGTAGAATTTACTCCTCTTCCCATTCCATCTTCGGAGGTGCTTAAGCAGTGTCTGGCTTCAGGTCGCATAACCCTACCTGCCACCCGGCCTCCCCCCAATCCTTTACCTGCCAATTGGCGAGCCGACCTACACTGTGAGTATCACAGGGGTCCTGGTCATCTTACAGACAATTGCATCGCCTTGAAATTCAGAATCCAAAAACTTATTGATGAGAAAGTCATTGCATTCCAACCAAGACCCAATGTTACCCAAAACCCGCTACCTGGTCATGCTAATCCTCCCGCTGCCGTTAATGCCATAACCATAGGAGATCCTGAGTTTGACCCTCTCACCCTCATATGTGCTTTAGAACCCATTTCTGAACCCGAAATCATCTTCTGTGATGAATCATACCTAAGGGAGTCTGTACCTCCCTTGGTAATCACCTATGAGCCACAAGTCCCTCAAATTATCACCTATGGTGAGCCAGAATTGGATGAAGTCAGACATGTGACAAGGGGTGGAAGAATTTTCAAACCTGCTGAATTAAGAGTCGAAAATCCAGGGGCATTGGCTCGAGGAGAGGAGCCGCAATACGTGAAGAACCCAGATGATGAAGTTGTTCAGCAGTTGAAGAAAACTCAGGCTGTCATATCTGTTTGGGGGTTGTTGATAGCATCGAAGAAACACAGAGAGGCTGTGTTGAAAGAACTGAATACCACACAGGTGTCCTCAGAAATATCTCCAGAGCAACTAGCTGAAGTTGTCGCTCTGACACACGCCACCAGGGCCATTAGTTTCTCAGACCAGGAGCTGCCTCCTCAAGGTCGGAATCATGCTAGAGCTCTTCATGTCACTGTTGTTTGCGAAGGCAAGAAAGTACCGTCTGTGCTGGTAGATAATGGATCCGCGTTGAATGTATGTCCATTAAGAACTGCCATTACCTTGGGTTTCGGTCCCACTGATTTTGCCGAATCAACCCTTGGTATCCTCGCATATGACAATACCCGCAGAAATGTGGTCGGAGTCCTTACCACCAGGATCGTTATAGGCGGTCAAGAATTTGAGGTGGAATTTCAAGTTATTGATATCAAGGCCTCGTTCAATATACTTCTGGGACGACCCTGGTTGCATAAGGAAGGTGTTGTTGCCTCAACCCTTCATCAAAAACTGAAGTTCATTAAAGAAGGAAAATTGATCACTGTCAGAGGCGACGAAGAGCCAGAAATAGGGCAGATAACAGGAGAAACTCGGATTCTTCCAGTTACAAAAGCAGATGATTACAACTTGAATGGTTTCGCATTCGATGTTACTGCTATTTCCTATGAAGATGCCTCTCGGGAGGAGTTGTATTTGCCTTTTGCCATCAGTCCTGTGGTTGCCAAGATGATGAGAAAAATGAACTACTTTCCGGGTATGAATTTAGGCCGTGATCCAAGCAAAGCGTCTCACTGGCGCCCAATCAAAGCAAACTCTGGAGCTTTCGGTCTTGGGTATATACCTACTGAGGAGGAGGAGGAATCCATGAAAGAATTGTTGAAATTGAAGGAAGAAATCCGCCGCACTGGAAGGATACTCCCGATGACTCCATATTCCTTATCAATGAATGGTCACTTTATCAAAGAAGGTGAGACTTCTCCATACTATGGGTTTTCTGAACCATGGTATGACTCAGTAACAGGGATCATGATACCAGGTTTTGAAATATTCAGTGGCCTTGCTCTCCCAGAAACAGAACCGCCGGTATATTGTGTTGAAAAAACTGTTGAGGATTGGATAGTCTGCCTTGAGCCAGATATGTTGGGGTCTTTGTTCGAAGAAGATGTGCCTGATGTTGTTTGTCAGGAGTTGCCCGTTTTAGATCATTCTAAAAAGCAAGAAGAGACTGACTGTGAAGATGTGCTGGTGGCAGTTATTCAGAGTAATGATACCTTTACTGAACCTCAGAGTCAGATTGCACCTGCAACAGAAAATCTTTCAAACTGGAGTTCTGATGTTTTTCCACCTTATTATATTGCTAAGTCAAGTCTAGTCAAGTCGAGTGAATCGGTGTCAGTGCCTAGTCCAGGCGAGTCATTTTCTGAGTTTATTTACTATGTGAATCCTGAGCCTGTTCAGGATGAGTCCAATGATAATGATGTAACTTCTTTCAATTCAATGAAATCTGATTCTCAGTATGTCTCTGTGTTTGCTTCTGACTTTAATAATAATGATAACACTCCCTCCTCAGACGAGGAAGAGGGGATCGACGAAACTCCCTTTGAATTACAGCATATGCTCAAACAAGAGGAGGAGCGCCGAGCCCAGCCTCTTAAAGATGAAATCGAAATTATAAACATCGGAACAGAAGATTTAATACAGGAAATACGAATTGGAAATACTCTATCATCTGAAGAGCGCGATGAATTAATAAACCTACTTAAGGAATATAAAGAAGTTTTTGCCTGGTCCTACAAAGATATGCCCGGGTTGAGCGAAGACATTGTTCAACACAAGCTACCTTTGTTGCCTGGGATTAAACCTAAAAAGCAGAAGCTAAGGAGAATGAAGCCTGAGTGGGTCCTGAAAGTAGAAGAAGAGGTTACTAAGCAGTTGAATGCTGGATTTCTGCAAGTGGTGGAATATCCAGAATGGCTCGCAAATATAGTACCTGTACCAAAGAAAGATGGAAAGGTGAGAATGTGTGTAGATTTTAGGGATTTGAACAAGGCAAGTCCAAAAGATGATTTCCCTCTACCACATATCGATATCTTGGTGGACAATACGGCCGGGCATGAATTACTATCTTTCATGGATGGTTTCTCGGGCTACAATCAAATTAAGATGGCACCCGAGGACATGGCTAAGACCTCGTTCATTACACAATGGGGGACATATTGCTATCGGGTAATGCCATTTGGTCTTAAGAATGCTGGTGCGACGTATCAAAGAGCAGCTACAGCCTTACTCCATGACATGATACATAGAGAAGTCGAAGTTTATGTCGATGATATGATTGTAAAAGCTAGGGAAAGGAGGGATCACATCCCGAACCTCAAGAAGTTCTTTGAAAGAATACTCAAATACCAGCTTCGCCTGAATCCTAGCAAGTGTGTATTCGGGGTTACCTCTGGTAAGTTGTTAGGATTCATGGTGAGTCAAAGGGGTATAGAGGTGGATCCTCAGAAGATTAAGGCTATCCAGGAGATGCCGCCGCCTAGAACCGAGAAGGAAATTCGGGGATTCCTAGGAAGGATACAGTTCCTAAGGCGATTCATCGCTCATCTGACATCAACTTGTGAACCTATCTTTAAGCTCTTAAAGAAGAACTCTTCCAAAGAATGGACAGAGGAATGTCAGCAGGCCTTTGAAAAGATAAAGCAAAGTTTGTCTGAACCACCGATAGTAGCACCAGTGATACCGGGACATCCATTGCTGCTTTATTTGTCAGTAACAGAAACCACAATGGGTTGTATGTTAGCGCAGCAAGATCCAGAAACCAAGCATGAAAAGGCTGTGTATTATCTTAGCAAGAAGATGTTGGAGTATGAACAGAAGTATACTGTCCTAGAAAAAACCTGCTTAGCCTTGGTTTGGGCTACTCAGCGACTCAGGCATTACATTTTATCACATAAGGTCTTGCTCCTGTCAAGGATGGATCCTCTGAAATATCTCTTTGAAAAACCAGCCTTGACAGGCAGGACTGCCAGATGGTTATTGTTGTTGTCTGAGTTTGACATCACCCATGTAACCCAAAAATCAGTAAAGGGCCGAGTCATTGCTGAACAATTGGCAGAAGCACCCCGAGAAGAAAATCAGCCTTTCAAGACGATGTTCCCAGATGAAGAGATCATGATGGTAGAAGATGAATATCCAGAAACTGGTTGGACCCTCTATTTTGATGGAGCAGCAAACCAAACAGGGCAAGGAGTAGGGGCATTGCTTGTGTCACCCCGAAATGAGCATGTTCCCCTTGCAGTTAAGTTACAATTCAATTGCACCAACAATATGGCAGAGTATGAAGCATGCATTGTTGGGCTTGAGGCAGCATTGGCCTTAGGCATAGAGAATCTTGACGTATATGGAGATTCAATGTTAATCATTTGCCAAACCCAAGGAGAATGGAGAACCAAAGAAGAAAAGTTGCTGCCATATCATGAATACTTGGATATTCTCGCTAAGCAATTCCAGCACATCACTTTCAGTTATTTGCCAAGGTTGAAGAATAGATTCGCCGATGCCTTAGCGACGTTAGCTTCTATGATTGACATACCTCACAATATGAAAATGAGGCCCATCACGGTTCAAGAGCAATGGGCTCCTGCATATGTTGATGCTATAGAGATAGCTGCAAGATGTCCCGATGGTAAACCATGGTATACGGACATAAAGAACTACATCTCGGGCCAGGGGCATCCTAATGAGGCGTCGAATAAGGAGATAAGGACTTTGCAGAGATTGGCGGCTAACTTTGTCATTTGTGGAGGAGAGCTGTATCGACGGTCCTTCGACGGAATTCAACTCTTATGTGTCACTGAAGATCAGGCAGAAAAAATTCTCGCAGATGTTCATGAAGGGGTGTGTGGACCTCATATGAATGGGAAGATGTTGTCAAAGAAGATCCTACGTCTGGGGTACTATTGGCCAACATTGGAAGCAGATTGTCACACATTTGTGAAGAAATGCTATAAATGTCAGATACATGCGAATCTCATCCATGTACCACCTACCGAATTGCATTCTCTTACTTCTCCTTGGCCGTTTTCGGTTTGGGGAATTGACATTATTGGCAAAATTTCCCCTAAGTCATCTAGTGGTCACGAGTACATACTCGTTGCAATTGACTACTTCACTAAGTGGGTTGAGGCCGCTTCTTATGCAAAGCTTACATCCGCATCAGTTGCTAAATTCATACGAACCAACATCATATGCAGATATGGAATTCCCCATGAACTTATCTCAGATAACGGATCTCATTTCAAGAAAGAAGTTATCACTCTTTGCGAAGAGTTCAAGATTAAGCATCATAAATCTTCACCTTATCGGCCGCAGACAAATGGAGCGGTGGAAGCTGCAAACAAAAATGTCAAGACTATCATTAGCAAGATGTCAGAAACTTATAAGGATTGGTCGAATAAGTTGCCGTACGCATTGTGGGCTTACAGAACATCAATTAGAGCTTCAACTGGGGCAACCCCTTACTCTCTTGTTTATGGTATGGAAGCAGTGCTACCTGTGGAGATCCGTGTACCTTCGCTCCGAGTATTGACTGAAGTCAAGTTGCCAGAAAATGAATGGGCAGACGCCAGATATAAAGAGCTGAACATGCTAGATGAAAAGAGGTTAAAAGCACTTTACCATGTGCAGGGTTATCAGCGCAGAATAGCCCGGGCTTTTAATAAAAAGGTTAAAATCAGAGATCTCGAAGAAGGCAATCTTGTTCTAAAAGAAAATCGAGCACCAGTGCTTGACCCAAGAGGCAAATTCAAGCCTAATTGGTCAGGGCCATACATCGTGGACCAAATCTTACCCGGAAAAGCCGTCAAGCTCCGTAATTTAAATGGAGAAATATTGCCGGAACCAACAAATCTTGATCAACTCAAGAGGTTCTATGCTTGAACACCAGAAGGCCGTCTTTTGGCCGAATAAAACCCAAATTCATAACCCAAAATCAAAAAATATATAACCTTTTGCAAACCCTTTCGAGCCTACATAAAATTTTCCTTCAAAACCCAATGTACTAGGGGCATTCCCCTGAACTACGCATGACCTGATTCCTACACTGGGATACGTAGGCAACCTGTTCACAGGTTCGGTCGAAACTCTTGCAAAACCTTAAGCCATTCTTTGAAAAGCTCTACCTCACCTGTAAAGTCCTTTTGGTGTTCAAAAAAAAAAAAAAAAAAAAAAAAAAAAAAAAAAAAAATGGAGCTTGAAAATCCGCTAGGAAAAGGCGATCTAGGCAAAATTCAGGATCATTCCTCTGCTAAGTTGAAAACCTGAAAAGGCAGCTTAGGCAAAAGTTAAGGGGGTAGCCTGCTGAGTTGAAAACCTAAAAGGCGATTCAGGCAAAAGTTAAGGTTGAACGGTCCGCCAAGTTGAAAATCTAAAAAGGAATACTTGGTCGTGGTAAGATGGGGTTCACGCCAGAAGAATTACATCGACCTCTGAACTCTCAGTAGGTCAGGCAAAAATAACAATGATTCCCGAAACTAAGGGCATTAATTTCAAAACAATCCGAAAGTTGATAGAAGGATATATGAAGTATCACTGTCTTAAAAAATAAGTGAAGATGTTTATCAGTGGAGAAACATTCTTTAAAAGAGGCTAACCTAACCCAAAAGAAAATACTGATAAGTCAGAAGCATCACGAGATCACTTGAGTAATCTTTCTTATTTTGTCTTTTTATTACCAATGTCTGTGGTTCTATTTTTAGAAAAATTTACAAATGCTATTTTAAAGAATTGTTGTAGGGTGCAATCACTCTGAAGGCAGGTTCATTAACGGATTCCGAGAAACTTGGAAAAGGTGCGACTGTCACGAATGGTGAAAAATCGTTGCAAGAATGATCTCTGGTCAATGAATAGAAGAAGGTTAGAAGGCCTTAAACTGGGGCAGGTTGCTAATAAAGTGGCATCTCATATTCAAGCCTTGAAAGACCTTTGCTGCATGGGGGTATTGAATCATTTGCTTCCAAAATTGTTAATTGGAGATTCCAGTTCCCCCTTTCCTGATAATCTCTGTTATCATATACTCTCTGAGTCCATTTGAAAGTGGTCTTCTTTCTTTGAACATCATACAAATATGATATCTCATTTCCTTGGAACTCCGTAAAAATACGGTATTCCATTTTCTTCTAAGTCCATTCAAAAATGTTCTCTTATTCTCTTTGAGCATCATACAAATATGATACCTCATTTCCTTGGAATTCCGTAATTCATCAAATCCAATTCTACGTTAAATTCAAATTCCCAAAATTCATCAAGTCCAATTCTACGTCAAAATTCAAAATCCCAAAATTCATCAACTCCAATCCTACGTCAAATTCAAATTCCCCAAATTCATCAAATCCAATTCTACGTCAAATTCAAATTCATAAAAAAACCTCCAAATTCATTAATCTCAACCGAAGATTGAAGCCGTAAAAATACGGTATTTCATTCTGAGTCCATTAAAAAATGTTCTCTTATTCCCTTTGAGCATCATACAAATATGATACCTCATTTCCTTGGAACTCCGTAAAAATACGGTATTCCATTCTCTTCTAAGTCCATTAAAAAATGTTCTCTTATTCTCTTTGAGCATCATACAAATATGATACCTCATTTCCTTGGAACTCCGTAAAAAATACGGTATTCCATTCTCTTCTGAGTCCATTCAAAAATGTTCTCTTATTCTCTTTGAGCATCATACAAATATGATACCTCATTTCCTTGGAACTCCGTAAAAAATACGGTATTCCATTCTCTTCTGAGTCCATTCAAAAATGTTCTCTTATTCTCTTTGAGCATCATACAAATATGATACCTCATTTCTTTGGAACTCCGTAAAAATACGGTATTCCATTCTCTTCTGAGTCCATTCAAAAATGTTCTCTTATTCTCTTTGAGCATCATACAAATATGATACCTCATTTCCTTGGAACTCCGTAAAAAATACGGTGTTCCATTCTCTTCGAGTCCATACAACTACGTTCTCTTATTCTCTTTGAGCATCATACAAATATGATACCTCATTTCTTTGGAACTCCGTAAAAATACGGTATTCCATTCTCTTCAGGTCCATACAACTATGGTCTCTTACTCTCTTTGAGCATCATACAAATGTGATGTCTCATTTCCTTGGAAGCCGTAAAAATATGGTATTTCATTCTGAGTCCATTCAAAAATGGTCTTTTCTCTTTGAACATCATATAAATGTGATGTCGAGCGGCACCGCAGCGGGATTTTTTTTACTACATTCCAATTCTAGGACTTCGTTTTGGGTTTTACATTAGGTAGTAAATGCTTGCGTCTAGGTTCCGTAGAGTCTTTTGTCGATTAAAGCTACGCAAAATGGTTCTGTCATTTTGACTTTGGTATTCGATGACTACGTCATCTCTACCAAAGAGGGGCATCTGTAGACACCCCATTTTGCTCTGCTTTGATTAAAAAAGAAATTAGGGTTTCGCTGTCAATTTTTCAATGTTTTCTATTCCGGTGTTCGTCCCTTACGCTTTCTCAAATCTTTCTGGTCATTTCTGCATTGTTCTGATTTTTTCCGCTAAAGTGCGGAGAAGGGTTATTCGTGAGAATCCGAGCAAGGGAGAATTTGTACCCGTTTGGTGGGCCCGCATTGAACATTTGTTTAAAATTGAATCAACCGGGGGCCCACATTGTGGGGCCCATGTTGTGGGGCCCACGTTGTGGGGCCCGCGTTGTGGGGCCCGCGTTGTGGGGCCCGCGTTGTGGGGCCTCAATGGGGCCTCTTGTGAGGCCTCTTATGAAGAGCAATGATGGTAGCTCTCCACTAAGACAACATGATGGGCCCTCCACTAAGAACAATAATGATGGATTCTCCACTAAGAAACATGATGGGCCCTCCACTAAGAACAATAATGATGGATTCTCCACTAAGAAACATGATGGGCCCTCCACTAAGAACAATAATGATGGATTCTCCACTAAGAGGGACAACATGATGAGCTCTCCACCAACATATCTCTCTCTCTCTCTTTCTCTCCCTATATATATCTTCCTTCCCATCCATAAAAGAAAAAAAAAGAGAAATTTATCTTCCATTATCTCTTTCTCTTCCATTATCTCTTCTAATCACTCCCTCCAATCCCTTTCCTCAATATATTCTTCCATCCCTCTCCCTAATATTCTTCTTCCATTATCTCTTCACTCCCTCAATCACTCCCTCTAAACACTCCAGAGAAAGCGAAAGACGGCGGAGCGGATCGGCGGCGGCAGGATTTTTTATATTTTTTTGGATTGGGCGGAGATCTTCACCACAGGTAGGTGCATTGTTCTCAAAATATTTCTGTATTTTTCCGAATTTTTCTGATTTTTTCCGCAAATTGTGTTTTAAAAATGGAAAACTCTTCAAAAAACATCTTTTGACGAAGAAAAATTAAATTATATACCAAACAGATTCTAAAATTAATGAAATTTCGTGGGAAAATAATATGTTACTGATTCATTTTACCATGAATTTATAAAGATTTTTGGAGTTTATTTGGTATATTATTTAATATTTTCTTTGAAACTTATCAGATTTTAGGAGAATTTTTACTAACATCAGATCATCATTAAAATTCATAACATTTTTACAGTAGTCTTATCTTGCATATTACTTGTTACTGTAAAAGTTTCGTGTTATTTGGATCTGTTTTAATATGGGATGTAGTGTTAATTTATAATCTGGTCTGGAAATTGTAAAATCCGAAATTGGTAGTAAATAATTTCTAAAATTCATGAAAATCTCACTGCATGCTATTTTGATTCATATAGTATTTCTGTAGAAATTTCATAGAATTTAGAGTTGTATTTCTACTAGTTTATGTGTTAATTGTGCAATCTGGACATTTAATGGATTAATCAAGATTAAATGTGAATTTAATGTAAAAATATGCAAAACTCATCCTGTAAGCTACATACATTTTCATCTTGCTGCTGTAGAAATTTCAAATCATTTCGAATTTATTTGCAACAATTTCACTTGTAAAACCGCTCATATGCTTAAAATTGATAAAATCCATGGAAAATTCGAAATTAATTGAAAATCATATAAAAATTCCTAAAGAACTTTAAAATTCTGTCACATGTTCACTCCTTAATCCATTAAAACAGAAATTTTAGGATCTTTAGATTTTCCTGGAAAAATGGCCAGTGCATCCATAATCGTATCCCAATTGCAACTTGATCTTTGACAATTTGAATATTTAAGTTATAGCATGTTGTTGGCTCCGAGGTTATTGTCCACGGAAATCCTGAGATTCTGCCAGGCAATAAGATGCTATAACCTAAGTATTAAATTGCACAAGGAAAGAGCGCACGATTCCCTCCTTTGGATGCCATTCAAGGCCGAAATTGGTGAACCCTAGAACCATTGGTAATCCTTAAATGTCTAGAAACTGAAAATCTTCGAAATCTGAAACTCATTAACCTCGAGAACTTAAATCGATTTATCTTGTGTCTTTCGGAACCATTGGATTATGGTTTCCAATCTAAGAACCATTAGAGCCCAATTTAGGAACACTGGTGTCGTGCCGTGTCCTAGGTTTTAGGGAGTCCTAGAGTTAGGAGTCCAGCCTCATCACGGACGCTTGCTATGAATAGCAACCGTACCATAGGTCTAGTTACACTAGTCACCCAATCTTTCCTTAAGACAAGCCTAGTAAACTAGGATGTAGGCAAACCTGCATTAGTCTAAGGAACAACTTGCATTTAGATAAGAATCATACAGCATCTTAGATGAAATCCTAAGATAATAAAATCCTCAACTTGAATTAAATAACTACTTTTAAAACTGTTGAAACAGTCAAATCCGTTTAAGTCGGTGTCCTAGTTGAGTTAGGCATAAGTAGCTTAGCTTAGGTGCACCGAACTACGTCGACTCTGATCCCAGTGAGGCTTGGGTACGTAGGCAGCTTGGATGTCAGATGGCATACCAACCGCGAGTCGGCACCACAACAAATTGTGGTGTTTTGTATTTTAATTTTATTGTAAATTCTTAATTAAATCACTTAGGATCTTCTATGAGATTAGAATCTTAGGAGAACTTGCACTTAGATTGAATCCAGACAAATCAAGAAATCAAAATACACATTTAGGATTCACATTGAAATTAAATCATAGGATGCATGTCCCGTAGATAACATATTAACATAGAGTTGAATGAGCCATTTAAAATAAATTTAAAAGAGTTAGCTTTTGGAATCGAAGACCGATTATCGGGCAGGAATGGTGCATGTGGTGGATAAATCCCCATACCTTCCATTCTTGTAACCAGGTAGCGAGTCTAGATTTCTGGTTAATTACGGGTCCTAGATCCCATATCTAGGTGGCGACTCTGTCAGTCTCTTTTATGTGGAATTCGGATTGCCTTAGTGATCCCAAGTTCACATAAAAGACGAATCTAAATCAACACTAAGAAGCACACGCCAATCGCGTGGGTATTAGAGACCAAGAGAGTGCATGGCGGCTCGCGCCCCACCCCTCTCGCGGGATCGTGTCCCACAATTGGCTGCTGGCACGTGGCCCTCACAAGGACCGTTGCAAAGCCAACACCTGTCCCTGCTAGGTGTGACACCTAGACCAATCAGGGACTTCCACCTACCCTTCTTAGGTATGAGACCTGGTCCATACAGAGGCCACCACCTGTCCTGGACAGGTGGCTCAGAACTACCACCTGTCCTAGACAGGTGGCTCAGAATCACTATAAATAGCCTTCACTTGTGCTAAGGTGAGGGATCTGAAATCAAAACCCTAAGCTTTTTGCTCTGACATTGCTCTGCACTCCTGCTCATACTGACTTGAGTGTCGAAGCGCCCGTCCGGAGCACCACTCCGGGTTGGTCCTCTGACCCTTTCTCTTCTTGTCTGTACCCTTGTGCAGCGCAGGACTCCCCTAGCCTTTCAGGTGTGACTTGCCAGATCAGCCCTTCAGGCCCAGATCAGCCCTTCCGGCCCTAACATAACCTGTTACAAATTTTAGACCTAACAGATTTGGCGCCATCCGTGGGACCCCGCAACAAAAAGCTGTTCGGAACCTCACTTAAGCAATGGTAGGAAAAAACGGAAAGCATGTGCCAACCTCCCGGACGACCCGGGCTACAGCCCCCCGCGAAGGAAGAAGCGAGCGATTGGCCTCGCAGATAGAGGTCGGGGCGCCAGGGGAGCGCAGTCCGACTCGCTCGGACCGTTCAGACCCTACCCCGACCCCGAGGGAGATGCGGGCCCTTTTCCAAGAAATGACTGCTGTGATTGCGCAGTTCAGGAATCCGGCCACCGCACTCCAGCAGCACCCAGCCGAGGCCTCTCAGCCCTCCCAGAGGAGGGGAAGCTCCCCCAGAGAGCACACGCCTCCGCCCCGGGAGCAGACTCGTCACTCTACAAGACGAGATCACCTCTCCTGGGACAAGCATGTGCGCCCCGAGCCTCGCCTACATCACCGGTCACGATCTCCCTCCGTACAAAGGCATGGCAGCAAGAGAGAGGCCACGCACGGAGAGGGATCGCGGCACCGGCGAAGGAGTCCGGCCAGTCAGTCCGGATCAGCTATGAGCCCGCCAGCAAGGAGAGAAAGGCCCGTCCACCGGGCTGAGGAAAGAGAGGACCCGGTGTTGCGAAGGATCCAGCAGATCAACCACCGGATCGAAGAGCTCGCCAGAGAGCAGGGCCGGCCTGCCTCCCGGATCTTCACAAGTACTCAACCATTTTCGGACAGAGTGCTCAGCGCAGAGGCCCCTGCGGGCTGGAAGATGCCGCAGATTCCATAGTATGACGGGACCACCGACCCCGTGGACCACTTGGAGACTTTCAGGACCACAATGCTCCTCCACGGGGCGTCGGATGGATTCCTTTGCCGGGCATTCCCCACCACGTTGACCGGAGCAGCGCGGGACTGGTACTCGCGGCATAAGCCCAGGTCAGTGGACAATTTTGATGATTTTGGGGATAACCTGGCCCGCCATTTCATGAGCAGCAGGAGACCTAGGAAGACGACCGCTTCGCTGATGGCCCTCAGGCAGGGAGATGATGAGGCCTTGAAAGTGTTCGTTGGTCGCTTTAACAGGGAAGCTCTTCAGGTTCCCAACCTGGATCCCTCCGCGGCCACGAACGCCCTTCTGACCAGCGTCCGATCAACTGACTTCAGGTGAGCAGTGGCCCGGCGCAACCTGCAGTCCCTCGCAGACCTGATGGCCGGGGCGGAGGAGTACATCTCGGTGGAGGAAACTCTCGCCGCCCTGGACTTTGCTAACAAGAGAAGGCCCGAGGAGAAGAACCCTACCAAGCAGCGTAGGGATGATAAGTCTCAGAAGAAGGAGAGAAGCCCTTCTCGAAAGGGGAGAAGCCCTTCTCGAAAGGAGAGAAGCCCCCAAGCGAGAGAACATTACACGCGGCTGACCGCATCCAGAGCACAGATCCTGGCAGCCATTCGGGAAGAGGACTTCATCCGGTGGCCGGAGAGGCAGACCTCGTCCACAAAAAGAAACATGTCCCAGTACTGCAGGTTCCACAAGGACCACGGCCACGACACCAACGCATGCCTTCATCTGAAGGAGGAGATCGAGCAGTTGATCAGCCGAGGGTACCTCGGAAGGTACTTGAAGAATGATGACAACAAAAGAGAACGCAAGGAGAAGCCGAAGCCCAGAGGCAGAAGCCCTCGCGGCGCTCAACCTCTAGGCGACCGCATTCAAGCTCCGGCCCCGGCCAGCCCCCCTCCTCAGGTACCTCAACCTCAACCTCATGGTGTTATTGGTACCATTTCAGGAGGGCCGACCGCAGGAGGAACCTCTTCATCAGCCCGCAGGACTTATGCCCGGCAGGTAAACGCCGTCCATACCTGTAGCAAGAAGGCCAGGCTAGAGAACGAGATATCCTTTTCGGATGCAGATCTCGACGGCCTGATCCTCCCTCATGATGATGCCCTGGTCATCACCATGCTGGTGGCGAACTGGGAAATGAAGAAGATCTTGGTCGACAACGGGAGTTCCGCAGACATCCTCTATTATCACGTCTTCGAGCGGATGCTGATCGGAACCGACCGTCTGAAGCCGGCCAACTCTGATCTGTTCGGGTTCTCCGGAGAAGTTGTCAAAGTCGAAGGGCAGATCGAGCTTCCAGTTCTTATCGGGGAGCCGCCCTGCCAGTCCGTCGCCATGGTGAACTTCTTGGTGGTAAGGGCCAAGTCGGCCTACAATGCTATCTTGGGCCGCCCTGGCCAGAATCTTCTCCGAGCCGTTCCCTCCGCCTATCATCAGAAGATGAAGTTCAGTACACCAGGGGGTGTAGGGGAAGTCAGAGGGGACCAGCCCCAGTCAACGCAGTGCTATGCAGCGGCACTGAAAGGGAAGAATGCGTCCGAGTCTCTGCCGATCGAGCTGTTTGATCTAAGGGACGAAGCCCAGATCACAGTAAACGAGCCGGCTGAGGACGTTATATCTATCCCGTTGTATAGCGGCGACGACCAGAGGGTTGTTCAGATCGGCTCTGCCCTGCCAGAAGCCGCGCAGCAGGATCTCGCTCAGTTCCTCAGAGCCAATGCAGATGTCTTTGCCTGGGCTCCTTCAGACATGCCCGGCATCGACCCTGCAATCAGCACCCATGAGCTCGGGGTTGATCAGACCTGTAAGCCCGTGAAGCAGAAGAGGAGGCACTTTGCACCGGAAAGGCGAAGGGCCATCAGAGAAGAGGTGGAAAGGCTTCTGAAGGCCGACTTCATCCGCGAGATCCAGTATCCGGACTGGCTCGCGAATGTTGTGATGGTGAAGAAGTCTAATGGGAAGTTGAGGACGTGCATAGATTTTACAGACCTGAATAAGGCCTGCCCGAAGGACAGCTACCCGCTCCCAAAGATTGATCAGCTCATCGACGCTACTGTAGGTCACGAGCTGCTAAGCTTCATGGACGCCTTCTCAGGGTATAATCAGATCAGAATGCATGAGTCCGACATTCCGAAGACATCCTTTGTAACCGATCAGGGGACTTATTGCTATCGAGTTATGCCTTTTGGACTGAAGAACGCAGGAGCCACCTACCAGCGGCTCGTCAACAGGTTGTTCAAAGAGCAGATCGGCCGCAATATGGAAGTGTATGTGGACGATATGCTGGTCAAGAGCAGAGCTGCCTGCAATCATGTTGCCGACCTCGAAGAAGCGTTTCAAGTCTTGAGGGAGCACAGCATGAAGCTCAATCCGACCAAGTGTACGTTTGGCGTCGGAGCAGGCAAGTTTCTGGGCTTCATGGTAAGCCAGAGAGGGATAGAGGCAAATCCTGAGAAAATCAAGGCGGTGATGGAGCTGACTCCGCCCAGAACTATCAGAGAAGTACAGCGCCTGACCGGATTAGTAGCTGCCCTGGGGCGGTTCATCTCTAAGTCCGCAGAAAGATGTCTTCCCTTCTTCAACGCAGTCAAGGGTATAAAAACCATGCCCTGGACTCCGGAGTGCCAAGCGGCATTTGAAGAGCTGAAGCAGTACTTGTCCTCTCCACCGTTGCTGTCGAAGCCAGAACCAGGAGAAGGGCTGATTCTGTATCTCTCAGCGGGACCTTTGGCAGTTGCAGCAGTACTGATCAGAGAGGAGTACCACCAGCAAAAGCCGATCTACTATGTCAGTAAGGTCCTCCATGATGCAGAGACAAGATATCAGCGAGTCGAGAAGCTCGTATATGCCCTCGTTATGGCGGCCAGAAAATTAAAGCCGTATTTCCAGGCGCATACGATCAAAGTCCTGACAGGACAGCCCCTGAGGCAGATCCTCCACCGTCCAGACACTTCAGGCCGACTTGTGAAGTGGGCCGTGGAGCTCAGCAAGTTTGACATCAAATATCTGCCCAGGCCAGCAATCAAAGCTCAGGTTCTTGCAGACTTCATAGCTGAATGTACCATGCCAGATTCAGACCCCGGGTCAGAAGCAGCGCTTCCTTTAGAAGCAGAACCGGTTATATCCGAGCAGCAGATCGAAGCCGAAGCGGTTCCGCTTCCCGGGCTCGAGGGTGCAGCTCCTCCGACCAGTCCGCTTCCGTGTTCTGTAGAGCCGCTCTGGGAGGTATATGTTGACGGGTCTTCAAATAAAAGTGGTAGCGGTGCCGGGCTAGTTCTCACAGGACCAGATGATTTCGTCCTGAATTATGCCCTGAGGTTTGGATTCCGTGCGTCAAACAATGAGGCAGAGTACGAAGCGCTCATCGCCGGAATGAACCTCGCCACTCAGGCCCACGCTCAGAAACTGAAGGCGTACTGCGATTCGCAGCTAGTCATATGTCAGATCCAAGGAGTATACGAGGCCCGTGAAGAGCGAATGATAAAATATCTGCAGAGGGTCCGTGTCCTGGCCGGCAAGTTCGGAAGTTTTGAGGTCATCAGAGTCCCCCAGACTGAAAATACAAAGGCTGATGTGCTCTCTAAGCTAGCGGCATCAGGCTACACCGCTCTCAAAGAAATCCGTATGGAGTTCCTAAAGACCTCCAGTATTGATGACCAGCCCATCGTAGTAATGCAGATCGACGACGAGCCGTGCTGGATGGATGAGATCATCAGATATCTGCGCAGCGGAGAACTCCCCGGGGAGAAGAAAGAGGCCCGTAAAGTCGTACAGCGGGCAGCAAGGTTTTCATTTGACGGCGAGACTCTGTACAAGAGATCTTACACCTTCCCGTACTTGAAGTGTCTCCGGCCAACCGATGCCCTGTACGCCCTGCGAGAGACCCACGAAGGGATTTGCGGAGAACATCTTGGGGGCAAGGCCCTGGCAATCAAAGTCCTTCTAAGAGGCCTGTACTGGCCTACATTGAGACAAGATGCACTGAGCCTTGTGAAGAAGTGCGAGAAGTGTCAGAAATTTTCTCCCGCCGTTCACCAGCCTGCCGTGCCAATGGCTCCGATCATCAGCCCTCTCCCTTTTGCTATCTGGGGAATGGACATCTTAGGTCCTTTTCCGCCGACTACTTTACGAAGTGGGTAGAAGCTGAACCCCTGGCCAAGATCACCGAGCAGAACGTCCAGAACTTTTTCTGGAAATCAGTGGTGTGCAGATTCGGGATACCCCGGGTCCTCATAACGGACAATGGCAAACAGTTCGACTCAAGGAACTTCAGAAAGTTTTGTGCGGATCTGAAGATTGAGCAAAGGTTCACTTCCGTGGCACAGCCTCAGACGAATGGGCAGACCGAAGTGACGAACAGGACTCTGCTGCAGGGGATAAAGAAGAGACTGGATGATAAGGCCGGACGCTGGGCTGACGAGCTGTACCATGTGCTCTGGGCGTATCAGACTACCCCACGCACCGCAACGGGTGAGTCGCCTTTCAATCTCTCCTTCGGAACAGAGGCTGTGATCCCGGTTGACATCGGCATTCCTTCCCCAAGAATTGTTCACTTCAATGAACAGCTTAATGGGGACGGGCTCCGTGTCAACCTCGACTTGCTTGAAGAAGTCCGTGAGGAGTCACAGATCAAGGCCGAAGCGTATAAACAAAAGGTGTCTAGATACCATGACACGAAGATCCGACCAAGGGAGTTCCGCACAGGCGACCTAGTTTTGAGGAAAGTGGCCGTCTCCCAGCCAAGAAGGGTGGGCAAACTCTCCCCGACTTGGGAAGGGCCGTACCGAGTCAAAGAGATCATCCGTCCAGGAAGCTACCGCCTAGATCCACTTGACGAGCAGCTGCTGCCGCACGCCTGGAATTCCAGAAATCTTCGAATATACTATCAATAGTCTTTTCCTTTGCCTTTGAAGGCCTGTAAAGAATCTCTGTAATTAAATTTCAAAGAGAAATAAAGTGGAGTTGTCTCTGAACTGTGTCCCCCACTTTTGAGTCACTAGTATATGCTAGACGCCAAAAAAGACTCTAAGTGTTTGCAGACTTAGCTCTCATTCTAAGTGTTTGCAGACTTAGAGAACAGCAGTGGAGCACTCCGGCGCGTCCAATTTGGTGTGGAGATCAGTTTCGACCACATGGACCCGCCCTAGTGGAAACTTCCTCAAAGACCTGCCCGGCCTGGCCGTCCATAGCCGAAGCCGGACAGGATATGGCGCAATCGCTAAACGCCAAAACACCTGCCCGGCCTGGCCGTCCATAGCCGAAGCCGGACAGGATATGGCGCAATCGCTACACGCCAAAAAAGACTCTAAGTGTTTGCAGACTTAGCTCTCATTCTAAGTGTTTGCAGACTTAGAGAACAGCAGTGGAGCACTCCAGCGCGTCCAATTTGGTGTGGAGATCAGTTCCGACCACATGGACCCGCCCTAGTGGAAACTTCCTCAAAGACCTGCGCGGCCTGGCCGTCCATAGCCGAAGCCGGACAGGATATGGCGCAATCGCTAAACGCCAAAACACCTGCGTGGCTTGGCCGTCCATAGCCGAAGCCGGACAGGATATGGCGCAATCGCTAGACGCCAAAAAGACTAAGTGTTTGCAGACGGCAGTGATGCACTCCGGCGCGTCCAATTTGGTGTGGAGATCAGTTCTGACCACATGGACCCGCCCTAGTGGACACCACCTTAAATACTCTAAGTGTTTGCAAACTCGAAGACAGAAGTGGTTCACTCTGACCAATGACATCCGGTTAACCACTCCGGCTCGGCAGAAAGATAAGGAAGAAGCACAGACGTCATAAATACAAAAAACAAGACAGCCGTACAGACAGTTAGACAAAATTGAATTTGTATTCGTATAAAAAAAAGTGCTCTTTTCGCCGAGCTGGCTTACAAAGATTGAGCCTCGCGGGCCATTACAAAAATTTACAAAATTTAAGGATAGGAGATCTGCCCGGCCACTCAGTCCTCCCCGTCGGCCGCCTCGTCGGTGACCGCCTCTGCAGTAAGGGCTGCAGCCTGGCCGGCCTCGGCGGTTGGAGGGGTGACCTCGGAAGCCAGAGCGACTTCCTGTTCTACCTCGTTGGGTTGGGAGGAGTCCAGTTCACCTTCTTCCTCCTCGTCCTCTTCATCCTCTGGAGGTGCGTACGGGACGTCCAGTCCGTCCAGAGAGATGTCGGGGTAAGCCTTCTTAACCTGCTCCGAGCAGGGAAGGAACCCCGCCTTATAGGCTTGGAGGCCCAGGTTGAAGAACTGTGTGTCCTTCCTCTCTTCGGCCTCCCGCACTGCCACTTTCACGGCCGCCTCGATAGCCGCCCTTTCTCTCTGATCGGCTCTCTCCCTCGCAGTTAGGAGATCTTGCTCGGCTTGGTTCTTGACCCTCTGCACCTCGTCCTTTAGGCTGTTGCATTCGGCCTCTTTGACCTGGACGATTTCACTAAGCCCGTCCTTGTCCCTTTGGAACTCGCCCTTCTCGGACTGTATCTGTGTGAGCGTCTCAGAGAAGAGATAACTCTTCTTTGCCATATCTCTAGAGTATACTTGGAGCTGATAGAGGGCGGAGGCGATCGCCTCTGCACAGGTCTCCGGCGCCTCTTTCTCGACTTCCCGTCGGTCATGTGGGAGGACGCCCTGGTACATCAGTTCTGTGGCCACCCGGCTATCACCCAGGCCGGTGTCCGTTCTCTGCACCGCCCAGTTTGGGCGGAAAACATTGTCACCTCTCGCCGCCGTGGCGGCAGGGATGCCCAGGACTGGCCCGCTGTGCCGGGGCTCTGCCGCCCGTGCAGACCCCGAACTCTGTCCGGTGAGACTTGGCCGGCTCGGCTTAACTGCAAGCTTGTGTGTCGCCCGGCTGCTTTTGAGAGGGTTAGCCAGTGCGACCATCGCCGGAGTTGACTCCGACACCTTCCTTTTCTTGCCCTTAGGTTGGGGCTGCTCATGCGTTGGGGACGCTTGGGAGCTCTGCCTGATTCTGTCCATCATGGACATCTGCTTCACCATTTCTGAACGTGAAAACAGAACAGAGTTAGAACTGTATAAAAAAAAAGAAGAAAAGAAAAGAATAGTTCAAAAAATAAGAGCTGGCCTAAAAACGTTTATGTACGTGCCGGCGTCGCACGGCTGATACCGAGCTCCACCAGGACGGCCTCCTCGGAGAATTCCGAGCAGTTTATTTGACCGTGCTTCAGCTCTTCTTTGATCAAAACGAAGGTCATGTAGTCGTAGCCTTTAAGGACTGGCTTTCGACTAAGGCTCTTGGTGTCCGGCGTTCTCCACTCCAACGAGAACGGCCAGTGGGAGCCCTGCTCGGTGTCCCTAGCATAGAAAAACCTGTTCTTCCATGTGTGAATGGAAGTAGGTATGCCAGTGATCATTTTCACCTCGGGCCGTTGGCTGATGTAGATCCAACCGCCGTTCTTGTGCCTCTTCAGATACGCACACATCCTGAAGACGGGCAGGGTGGGGTTCCTACGGACCCGAACTCCCAAAAGGTGCAGGAAGCCGACCAGCGTCCTCCAAGAGTTCGGCACGACCTGTGTGACCGCCAGCTCGTAATAATTCAGCACCTCGACAAAAAACGGATGCAAGGGAAGTCTGAGCCCGGCCCGTAAGGCTTCTTCGTATAGGCAGAGATCTGCACTATCGTTGCTGGCCCGGTCCCCTTCAACGGCCGCCCTCAAAAGGTACCGGTCAGGGATACAGTATTTCTCCCTGACGGCCTGAAGTTTGCCCAGCCCTAGATGATTTACCTCGTACAGCGCCCCGACGTTGTACTGTGGGTTGGCCTTCATCTGTGCCTCTGCTATCACCTCTACGGGTGCGCGCGGCAAGCGAGGAACTTCAACGTGTTCTTCGTCGTCGCTGGTTTCTACCCGGTGCGGTCCGTCCCCACGGACCGGGATTGTGTCTAAGTCCACAATCTCTTCCTCTCCGCTCTCCTCGTCTACTACGATTATTACCTCATCGTCCTCAACACCAGCCTCCGCAGGAGAGGCCGACCTCGTCCTCTCCGACGCCCCGGACCCAGTACTACTACTAGTCGAACCGGACTCCTTTGAGCCGGAGTCCGACTCGGAACTGGTGCTAGACATTAAAAGGGAATAAAAGAAAAGCTAAAAGAAATTACCGAACTGAGGTGCTGACTGAAGATCTCCGGGCTCACTGATCCGAGGCGGGCAGAAATTCGACTAGCCGAGCAGTAGAGAAGGAGAGGAGAATGTAAAAAGTGAAAAATGAGGAGTAAAAACTCCGGTATATATAGGCTTGGAAGAGCGGGAAAAATCCCGCCCTTTTCCCACCAGCCAGAGTGCGCCACGTCACCTACCGCATTAAATGCGCCGCTCCGCATTAAATGCAAGGTACAAGTTCCAAAGCGCTAAGTGATGACGCCTAGAAGACAACATATCTGTCCGGACTGGCCGTCCAACGCCTTAACCGAAGCCGGACAGGATATGGCGCAATCGCTACGCGACAAAAGACCTACCCGGCCTAGCCGCCCAGTGTAGACACCCCATTTTGACCGTGCCCTAAACCCTTCCAGTTTTGCAAAAATCCCCATCAAATCAATGAGTTAGGGTCCCAAACTTAACCCTAGGCTAGCTTTGGGTCCCAGCTAGGTCCCCGCAAAATTTCGTCGAAATCCGATCGCGTTTGCCTAGCAAACGAGCTAAGACGGTGCTGTAGTGTAAATGCGCAGAAGGGGGGTGATTTATCCTGGGTGGGGCCGAACCTGGACCGAATGGGACAAAGGTTACGGGCGCGCCTTATCATTTTTGTGCGCCCATCAAATGGGGGTGCGGGGATATCAACAGGTTATTTTAACCTATATAAAAAAAAAATCAAAAACGAAAGGGAGAGAGCTCATTGGTAAAAGACAAAAAAAAGATAGAGAGAGAGAGCTTCTCCTCCGGCAACGGTGCCGGAGCTCCGATCGGATCGGCCACCACCTCATCTTTGCCTCCATCCTATTTCTGCAACCCAACTCCTCCGACCACATCCCACCGGAGCCGCCCATATTTTCCCTCATCACCACCTCCGATCGAGCTTTCACCCAATCACAACCACCAACAGCCACCACCTCCATTGATTCCGGCAAGCTTGCCGGAATCCGATCACCACCGTCGAACCATCTCCACCTTCTCCTTCATTTTCCCCTTTTCTCCTCTGCAAAACCCAAACCACCACTATTCGGCCATTTCCAGCCCTACCACCATCTCCTCCACCCCACTTCCAACTTCTTCTTCTTCATTTTATTTTATTTTATTTTTTTATTTTATTTTTAAAAAAAGAAAAAAAAAGAAAGAAGGAGAGATCTGCAGAGAGAAAAGAGAGAGAGAGAGAAGGATCTTCTTCTCCGACAGAAATTTCGTCGGAGTCCGATCATCACCACCTCCGACCGGCTGTGCCGGAATCCGGCCCCAACTCCGGCCACCCTTACGCTCAGGTATTTTCATTTTTTATGTTTATTTATTTATTTATTTTTAATTTTTTTTGTCGTTTCATCATTGCATGTTTGACTGTTCGTTGATTATTAATATTAAATTATCGAGAATAGTAACAGCTGTTTGAATAGTAATAGGATTAAATTTTTATTTTCGTGAATAGTAAAGGTTGCGTGAACAGTACCAGGTCGATTAATATTATTAAATCATTATTTTCGTAGATTAATATTATTAAATTATTAATTTTGTCGGTGATTAATTATTGTTTTTTGACCGTAATGATTATTTTATTTAAATTATTATTTTTGTCGGTTATTAATATTATTAAATTATTAATTTTTTTTGACCGCGATGATTACTATTAATTAAGTATTATTATTTTTCTTTCGGTGGAATATTTAATTGTTATTTCGTTTCCAATTACCGATGTGGGACCCGTTTGTGTGGGGCCCGCTGATGTGGGACCCGCTGTGTGGAGCCCGCCGATGTGGGGCCCGCTGATGTGGGGCCCGCTGATGTGGGGCCCGCCGATGTGGGACCCGTTTGTGTGGGGCCCGCCGATGTATGAATAGTACTTGGTAGGTCCTACTGTGAATAGTACTTTTGAATAGTACTTTTGAATAGTACTTTTGAATAGTACTTTTGAATAGTACTTTTGAATAGTACTTTTGAATAGTAGCTTTGAATAGTAGCTTTGAATAGTAGCTTTGAATAGTAGCTTTGAATAGTAGTCGTGAATAGTAGTTGTGAATAGTAATTATAACAGTCTTCAGCACAGGAGTCAGTCCTTCAGTCAGTCCAGGAGTTTTTCCTATCATCATAGGGGTTAGGATTCTGTCCATCCTCTCATCAAGTCTTGATCTTTACCCGCTCCTGCAAGGTATAGGATGCTGTCCAACCCTTGCCGAGTTATTTTCCTGTTCGTTCCCCCGCAAAGCATAGGATGCTATCCAACCTTTGCGGGATTCCAGAAGTCTCCCTACCCTTATGATGATAGGATTTTATTCTCTGGTGTCAAAAAACAACAAAAACATTTCAAAAATACTTGAAAACAACAAAAACATTCCAAAAACACTTGAAAATTCAAAAACATCTCAAAAACAATTCAAAATCCAAAAACATTTTAAAAATCAAAATCTCAAAAAATCTTGAGTTATGTGCAGAGTAGTTAGGAATTCTGTTCCGAACTACGGATGGCTTGATCCCTAGCTGAGGGGTACGTAGGCAGCTCAGGCGTGCAGCTGGCATCCTGAGTTCAGTCACAATTTCCACAATTCCTTGACTTTCACAAATTTCAAAAACTTCCATAAGCTTCAAGACCTTTCAAGTCTTCTCAAAATACAAAAATCCTTCAAAATAACCTTGCAAACAATTTTCAAAAGATCTTCCCATAGAGTTAGGAGGCTGTCCTAGGCGTTTGGGGTGTCATAGAGTGAGGAGTCTGTCCTGACTGTGTTGCTTTGTGTGTCTGGTCGTGTGAGTGTCCCTAGAGTTAGGAGGCCTCGAGTCGTGGTCGGTTAGACACTTAGTCGAGCCGATGACTAGACTAGAATACGCTTAGATAGCCCATGGTTTTCCTTAGGACACGCAGCCTAGTCACACTTAGGGTGTAGGTCCACCTGCATTAGTTAGGGCATATAGGGAGTCCTAAAAATTACCATTCACTTGAACTTAAGTAATGGCGCAAGAAGCTTTAAAAACTAGTCAGGTCTAGTTGATCGAGTCTAGGATAGCGGTCCTAGAAGGTTAGGCATTGTAGTTTAGCATAGGTCGCCGAACTACGTTGGCTCTGATTCTTCCCGAGGCCGGGATACGTAGTGCAGCTAAGATGGATGGCCATCTTGGTCCGAGTCAATTATCGCATTAGAGTCTAGGGTTTGTCATATTGTATGTTTTGCTGTGTCTTCTTACTTTCATGTACAGATCCTATACCTTTAGCTGTAACATGCATGTGCTTGTCCACCAGAACTTAGACACCAATTAGGCATGGCACTCATAACCTAGCTATTCTTAGGCGACATATCTTTCATTTCTTTTGTGTGTGCTTCTTATTCATCTCCGAGACATGCATGATTAGCTAGACGTTATCTCGGAGATATTCGTTCCCATTTCGCATGATTTTCGCCCAAAACTCTTCAAAATTAATAATAAATGGCATAAGAGACCAGGTGCTAGCACTTGGGCGAATTGGGGGCGCCTAATCCCTTCCCCATTCGTCATCAGGCACGAACCCTATTTTATATCTCTGGTTATCTGTTGCGACAGAGCACAGCATGGGATCCAGGGCCCACTTCCTTGGATGGCGACTCTTTCTTTGCTCAAGGTGCGTCTTGAATCCGGGCTAGTCCCCGAATCGAGAGGTATCTCACTTCACATCGCCGCTCATGCTGTGAGGGGCACTCTTTCGAGAGTTCCTTGGTGGGGCTCTCCTTTACGTGGATGATCCCGAGACTCGCGTGGGGGCACGTCCCCGCGCCCCCGTCTCGGATCGCGGGTCCACAGATTGGCGACTCTGCTGGGGATTCTTTGAAACATTGCCTAACTCTGTAAAAATGCCATTTTTAATTAATTTTGAGGAAATTTGGGTCAAAACCAAGTTAAATGGGAACTTTATCGTTAGAAATCCAGGGGCACCAAGTAGGTGCGTAACTAAAACAAGGGATTCACACACTGCACATCATACATTGTCATATTCTTTATTTCTTTCATTATTTTCATTATTGGCCTCAGGGAATAGATATGACGCGTACCAGTTGGGAACCGTTGTATCTATTTCCGAGCTATGCGCCGGAGCTGCAGCCGTAGACACTGGGTGTGCTGGTGTTCTACAGCAGCCGATGAGCAATGAACATACTTTGTATAATGCTGGGTGTGCTGGCATTATACATCAAGGGTATGGTCATAAGCATAGTACCCTGCAGAGATGCCTGGGCCCTACTTTTATTTCATTATATTATGTATGTATATATTAGTTGCTCCCTTTAGAACCAAAATTAGGGAACCCTTGCTAGGACACTATATATATGTACTCATATAGGACGAACATGTGCGACCAGCATATGTGAGCCTAGGATAGAAGTCAGCCTACCCATGTAGTGTAGAAGGGTAAGTCACACCGTGGTTACCCGCGCGTTTTCTAGTACACTCACAAGCACTTTTGAGTCAAGATTATCTGGGCTCCGCTAGATCAGGTTAGGGCTGGTGCCCCTGGTTAGGATATGTATGTATATATGTACGTGTATGTGTTATATTTATTCTCAGATTAGGTTTCTGTATCTGTCGCAGTCGTGCATTCCTTCAGACCTGATCGATGACCCTTACTCTTGCTCGGTTGTCAGCTAGATCGTGATTTACCCTGTGATCTCTTATCATACGGTCACCCCGGTGTGTTGGGTTCATGTGTTTGAGTTGTTCTGATCCATTACATCAGGTAAAGTCTATTCCTTCTTTCAGTTTGGGTCTGGCCGACGGTTTTGTTCACCGCCTTTCATGGTCATGGTCCAGTCCTTGATTCCTTATTTTCCTGATCGGTCTTTGTGCTAACCTGTTAGACCAGGGTCTGTCTATCAATAGAATTTTCTGGTCTAACTATCAGCTACATAGTTTCATTCCTCAGTCTTCAAAATGGTTAATCATTTTCCCTGGTCTTTGTCCTGATCATGGTCTATGTTTTGTCTCCTGAGTGTACGGTGGTCTTGTTCCTTTGTACATGTATTATTCGCTGAGTCGATGTACAGTTTTGCCATCTTCTTGTGCATACCCTATGTGTCGAGTCGGTCGTTCAGATCAGGCCACCTTTTTACAATAGGTGTTCCAGGTCTGATCCATCCTATTGCACTCCTTCGATGCAGTCGATAGTATTTCTTTTACCTTTGTTGAGACTATATCTGTCGTTTTGTCTTCAGATTGTACAAATCTCTTTGGTATGTCCCGTTTTGTCGATTGGTTAGATCAGAACCCTCTTTTCCAGTGAGGGATTCCTGGTTCAATCAATCATATGTACATTCTTTCAGAGTCACCTGGTTAGTGGTCTATACTCGTCACTCTCATTGCCAGGGTCTATTCATGTGTCATAGATCCGTGTTGTGTGTGGATATTACTCATTGGGTTAGATTTTCGCTACTTGCATGCTCTGTCTTAGATATGGTTGATGGCTTGTCCGCTGTCTCTATGACCATGATCTATCATTATCGATCCTCTTGATCATACAGTTGTCAATGTCCATCATCAGATTTGAGATCCAGTCTATGACCTACTTCTGTCATTTTGTGGCCGTGGTCTACCTTTCTGATCTATTCGAAAGTCTATGATTATTGATGAACAAAATCATTGTCACCAGTTGTATCCTTCCCATATGATCGGTCAAAATTATCCCTATTATTTCGTTATTCAGGGTTATCTTCCCTCTCTTCTGATCTTATCCTATCTGTGATTAGGTTAAATCATGTCGAACAAAGTGATGAGGGTTTGGATAAGTGAGTCAATTCGAGCTCTCCCGCGCGAGCGTGCACAGTGGAGTACGGCCGACAGGTTCATCAGCACGTTTAATAATTTGAGCGCATCCGGTGTGAATTGGCAATTTCTTCAAGCAGCTGCAAGACTCTGGGATCCTATTCTTCATGTTTTTCAATTTGGTCCCTTTGAAATCTGTCCTATATTCGAGGATTGGTGCGCCCTGTTAGAACTCCCACCCGAGGGACTCTGGATCCAACCTTCGAGTATAGCGTCTCCTCGTTCCATTTTCTGTAAGCTTTTCGAGAACCAAACTGTTGATGCTATGCCCTATTTCAAAGACACGTACGTGCAATTCGATGACCTCATTGAGCGTTTTTCTAAAAACGTTGACCCTATCGATTCCCGTTTCCAAAATTGTCGACGCAGTGCCTTAATCTTTGGTGTCCTTGCACGTCACGTTGTCCGTGAAGACTCCAGTATTGCCCCTGTGACCTTATTGAGTGTAGTCGATCAAATTCATGAAGGAAGGAATCCTGTCCCCCTCATGCTAGCAGAAACCTTCTCTGGGCTGGATCTTATTGCTAGGCAAGAGGTGAAAGATAATTTCCATGGGTGCGTCAAGTTACTTTATTTATGGCTCTGTGAAAAACTCACCATCCTTCGGCCACAGAGTTCCCTTCAGTACACCCTCAAGGATCATCTTTCGTGGCAACCAATGGCCAATAAACCTCAATCCATTGATGAGTGGCGTAATTGGTTGCAACACGTGGAGGAGGATCAATTTCACTGGGTGAGTCATTCATGCTTACATGTTATCACTAGCACCTACCCACACCCATTTGTGTATCTTATGGGTTTGGAAAAGTCAACCTTTTATGCGCCCACTCGTCTGCTTCACCAGATCACGGGAAATCCATGTCCTCCCGGATTTGTAACCCCTCCTCCTTGCGAAAAGCTTACTCCCGGTCTCATAAAGTCTATAGTAGCTGCTTGGGGAAACAAGGTTACCACTAAGAGACTTGCTCTATCATCTAAAGTTCATCGGAAGGAGTTACTAGAAAAGCCTGCGGGAAAGAGAGCTCGGATCATGGAACATTGAAGACCATTTTCATGCAATTGTCATTTTAATTTCAAGTTTCATTATGCTCATTTGGTTCATCTACTTGTTTATCAATCGTAACTACAGTCGGATTTGTGAATCGTAACTACAGTCGGATTTGTGATTAATGAAAATGTGTTCTTTTCAATTTCTCTTGTCTGGAATTTGTGTGAAGTGTTCCATCTCAATTGTCAAATGTGCAATCTAACTTATTAACTTCCACTCAGGAGTCTTAGCGGAACATCATTGCTCCCAAGAAAGTCAATTCAAAACCGGCCTGGTCCCGTCCGTCTTCAGATTCCAGGCTGAATAGACTTTCTTTTTCCCCAGAATCCTTTACTTCTCCTGCGCCGCTTCTCCTTGGTTGTCCAGAAATTCTTTCACCCATTTCACTTGCATCTGAATCAATGGAAGGTACCGGAAACAACAATCCAGATACGAATGAGATGATGAAGGCTATTCTTCTTCAGCTGAGTGCCATGAAGGATGATATAGCCCTCCTGAAAAATGATCGTCTTTCTACCTCTAAAGACCCGGCCAATCAGCAGCCTTCAGTTATACCTTCTGTTCCTCTTGTTTCTCCCAGGCCAGCTGTATTGCCTGAAATCGAAGACTTTGATGAGGGCCAGTACGCAGCAGAGAACTGTCTTCCTAACCTGGGAAATCCTGATAAAGCACAGGAATTGGCTGACCAAATTGAGAAGCTGACTCGGGATATGGAAACCATGAAGTGCCAAGGTCCCAAAAATTTGGATATGTCTGAGTTCATGATAGCTCCAGGGGTCGTACTTCCGCCCAAGTTCAAAATGCCAGACTTTGACAAATACGACGGAATGGGGTGCCCTCGTAGCCATCTCAAGTCAGTCATTCCTTTGTTGCAGCAACACGGTTTATCCCCAGAACAGATTGCTTTAGTGTTCCCTAGAACTTTGACTGGGACAGCGAAGAAGTGGTTTTTGCATCTGAAACCAGAAGAAAGCAGGACCCTTGAAGGTGTAGCCAACAAATTCGTCCAGCAATTCTCCATGGAAGAGGGGATTGATGTGACAAAAAGGGACCTGAAATCGCTGAAGCAGGGACCCAATGAGACCTTTACTTCCTTCATTCGGCGATGGAGGAGAAAGGCAGCACAAATGACCCACAAGTTACCGGATGACGATCTTATCAAGATTGCCGTCAAGAACCTTTCCCCCTTTTACTTTCCCCATATGTCAATCCAGTACTTCAATGACTTCGATCACCTGATTAAGACCGGGACTAGGATCGAAGACATATTGGCTAAGGGCGGCCTGAGAACTAGGGCCTCCACTTCAGATGTCAGAGAGGGAAAAAGGCCTATGGCGTCTCCGAAGGAAGTTAACAACGTGAATACTGCTCGTCCAGTTAGGAGAGAAGGTCCCGGAGGAGTTCGTCCGGAAAGAAATGAGCCCAGACAGTTCACTCCTTTACCTTATTCCCTGTCTGTAGCTCTCAAAAAGCTGTTGAGAGACAAGAAGATCACTCTACTAGAACCCCGGGAAGTTCCCAATCCTCTCCCGAAATACTGGAGAAAAGATCAGTACTGCGAATATCACCAGAGTGTTGGGCATTTGACTGACAGATGTTTGGCACTAAGGCATAGGATCCAGGATAAGATCGAGGCAAAAGAAATTGTGGTGGAAGCTCTTCCCAATGTCACCAGGAATCCATTGCCGACGCATACTATGCCTCCTCCAAATGTCTATGCCATTCTTACTGAAGAGGTTGTCCTGGACCATTCTCGTATATGCGCAGTCATCTCTGATGAGCCATATATCTTGAGATGGGAATCCGATGATGAAGAATTAAAGCGCGAAGAGCCTTATGTCTTATCCTCTGCGCACGAAGTTGGGGAATCCTCTGGATGTCCTTATGTCCTCAGATTCGAGGGGGAGGAGGAGAAAAGCGAAGTCCCATATGTCCTTAAGCTTGAAGATGAGGACTTGCTGCTGTTGAACGATCAGTGTGATGAGGTTCGCCATGTTACCCGCGGTGGACGTTTCTTTAAGCCTCCTGAGTTGAGAGCAGAGAATCCCGCTGAGATTGCCAGAGCTGTTGAGAATCAGAATCAGAGGTTGAGTCCTGAGGAAGATGAGGACATTCTGTTGAAGCAGCTTAGAAAGACCCAAGCTAATATTTCTATCTGGGGTCTGTTGATGTCATCACCTAAGCATCGGCAGGTTATACTTCGTGAATTGAATACAGCGCAGGTGTCTGTGAATATAACCCCTGATGAGCTGGTTGGGCTCGTATCTATGGCCAGATCAGCTATGACCGTGTCCTTCTCGGATGAAGATTTGACCCCGGAGGGTAAGAATCACACAAAATCTCTCAGAATCACCGTCGTGTGCAATAAGAAGAAGGTACCAGAGGTTTTGGTTGACAACGGGTCAGCTCTGAATGTATGTCCTTTGAGCACCGCTACCGCCTTGGGGTTTGGGCCGAATGATTATGTTCCGTCGGAGCAGGGGATATTGGCTTATGATGGGACCAGAAGGGACGTCATCGGAACCTTGGTCACCGAAATTGAGATCGGAGGTGAAATGTTTGACATAGAATTCCAAGTTCTAGATATCAAGACCTCATTCTTTCTCCTTCTCGGCCGACCTTGGCTTCACAAAGTCGGAGTGGTTCCTTCCACTGTCCATCAGAAGCTCAAGTTCATCAAGGATAACAGAATTGTCACAGTTCGAGGGGATCCAGAACCAGAGGTTGGACAGATATCCCAAGAGCAGATCGGTTCAAGCACCATAGATGTCAGTCTGACTGGGTTTTCGCTTGAAGTCTCGACCATTACTATGGAAGAGGCTATGAGCGAAGAAATTCTGTTTATGTCCAGTGCAAATGCGCAGGTAGCCCGAATAATGCGCAAATATGGGTATATTCCTGGAACTGGTCTGGGGAGAAGTCTGCAAGGTTTAACTGAGTGGCCGGAGCTGAAGGTCGCAAACAATTTGTTTGGGTTAGGATATGAACCCACCAAGAAAGAGATCAGGGAAAGAAAGCAGTACATGCTGAAGTGGGCAGAGCTGCGTCGTCGGGGCCTAGAGCTGCCTATGGGACCGTTCAGTCTGTTGATGAATGGTAAGTACAGGAAAGAAGGAGCCGATCGCCCGTTCTATGGTTTTCCCGAGCCGTGGTTTGATGAGTCTGGGAAAGAGTTACCAGGTTTTGAAATCTTCTCCGCTGACGAATTGCCAGACGAGTACTTCCATGGACAGATTGTAGCCGTCGAAAAGCAGGAATCTGATTGGGCTAAGAACTTAGAGTCGCAGCTTCTGGACTCCCTCTTCGAGGTTGAGGCACCGGTCATTGCTATGATCGGAAAAGATGCACGCTTCCTGAATCCGAAGGGCCGAATTACCCCAGCTGAGGTACCCCTTGATAACTGGACTTCTCAGGTCATTCCTCAATTAGTTCTTCAGTGTGGTCATGTTCCTCCAAAAGAGTCTCAAGTTTCTGAGTATGTGTCTGTTTCCGAGTCAAATATAAAGTCTGCTATTTCTAACAATTCTTTGGATGCAGGTACCTTAGAAAGCTTAGACATTCACTTAGAGTCGCAGCTTCTGGACTCCCTCTTCGAGGTTGAGGCACCGGTCATTGCTATGATCGGAAAAGATGCACGCTTCCTGAATCCGAAGGGCCGAATTACCCCAGCTGAGGTACCCCTTGATAACTGGACTTCTCAGGTCATTCCTCAATTAGTTCTTCAGTGTGGTCATGTTCCTCCAAAAGAGTCTCAAGTTTCTGAGTATGTGTCTGTTTCCGAGTCAAATATAAAGTCTGCTATTTCTAACAATTCTTTGGATGCAGGTACCTTAGAAAGCTTAGACATTCCTGGTGTGGGTGGCGAGTCCTCCGGTATAGATGTTGTCTATGAAGATGAGTCTGTTATGGAATATACTACAAAGTCCATACATGGTCCAGTTGAGTCAAGTGTCAGCATTTCAGTTGACGATGCAAACTTTCTTTTTGAGCATACTGTAAAGCCTGCTGTGGGCCAGTTGATCAATGATGTAAACTTTGATTCTATGAATGAAATAAAGGACTCGTTTCAGTATCTTCCTGTCTCTGTTTCTGCTTCTCAAATTGATAAAACTAATAACAATGATCAAGACTCCCCCTCTTACGAGGATGTTGACGAAACTCCCCCTGAGATCAAACACATGATTACTCAGGAGGAGCAGCGTCGGGCTAAACCACTTGAAGAAGAAATTGAAATCGTCAACATAGGTGATGAAACCTTAATTCGGGAAATACGGATTGGCAAAACGTTATCCCCGGAGGAGCGTGAAGAATTAATCACTTTGCTTAAAGAATACGAAGAAGTTTTTGCTTGGTCCTATGATGACATGCCAGGATTAAGCGAAGACATAGTCCAGCATCGTCTTCCCTTAATCCCAGGCGCCAAGCCGAAAAAGCAAAAACTTCGAAAATTAAAACCAGAATGGGAGTTGAAAGTCCATGATGAAGTCAAGAAGCTGTTAGATGCGGGCTTCATTCAAGTGGTTGAATATCCAGAATGGCTGGCTAACATAGTACCGGTGCCCAAGAAGGACGGAAAAGTCAGAATGTGCGTGGATTTCAGAGATTTGAACAAGGCGAGTCCCAAGGATGACTTTCCTTTGCCGAGCATCGATCTCCTGGTGGATAATACAGCTGGTCATGCTTTGTTATCCTTTATGGATGGGTTTTCCGGATATAATCAGATCAAGATGGCCCCTGAGGACATGATAAAAACTGCGTTCACCACTCCATGGGGAACATATTGCTACAAAGTGATGCCGTTTGGGCTGAAGAATGCAGGGGCAACCTATCAGAGGGCGGCTACCACCTTATTGCATGACATGATTCACAAAGAGGTCGAGGTTTACGTCGATGACATGATCGTTAAATCCAAGACTCGACCAGAGCACGCCGTAGTCCTGAGGAAGTTTTTCGAAAGGATCCGGAAGTATAAGCTTCGCTTGAACCCGAGCAAGTGTGTATTTGGGGTCACTTCAGGGAAGTTATTGGGATTCATGGTCAGCGAAAGAGGGATCGAGGTAGATCCTCAAAAGATCAAAGCAATCCAAGAGATGGAGCCGCCGAGGACCGAGAGGCAGATCCGTAGTTTCCTGGGAAAGGTTCAGTACCTAAGGAGGTTCATAAATCAGTTGACAATGACGTGTGAACCCATCTTCAAGCTGCTAAAGAAAAATTCTCCGAAGAAGTGGAATGATGAGTGTCAGGAAGCATTTGAGAAAGTCAAGCAGTGTCTAACTTTGCCTCCTGTCTTGTCGCCAGTTATTCCGGGCCAGCCACTGTTGCTGTACCTATCTGTCACCGACACAGCTATGGGTTGCATGTTAGCCCAGCAAGACCCTGAGTCGAAGAAAGAAAAGCCTATCTACTACATCAGCAAGAAGATGCTGGAGTACGAAATCAAATATTCTATCTTGGAAAAGACTTGTCTGGCACTGGTTTGGGCAACTCAGAGGCTTAGGCATTACCTGCTATCAAACAAGGTTCTCTTACTCTCACGGATGGATCCGTTGAAGTACTTGTTCGAGAAGCCCGCCCTCACCGGGAGAACATCCAGATGGTTGCTGCTATTGTCCGAATTTGATATTGCCTATGTAACCCAGAAATCAGTTAAAGGGCGTGTGATAGCTGAGCAGTTGGCTGATGCGCCTGTAGATGAGAATGCAGTTCTGACGGCAGATTTTCCTGATGAAGAGATCATGGCTGTAGAAGAGGAGGTCCAAAGCACCAGATGGTTGATGTATTTTGATGGTGCTGTGAACAACCGAGGTCAAGGAGTTGGGGCAGTGTTGATATCTCCGAAGAAAGAGTACATCCCCGTGTCCATCAAATTGCAGTTCAAGTGTACCAACAATGAGGCCGAGTATGAGGCTTGCATTGCTGGTCTCGAAGCAGCCTTGGCTCTGCATATTCAAGAGATAGATGTTTTCGGGGACTCGATCTTGATCATTTGTCAGATCAATGGTCAATGGAAAACAAAGGAGGATAGATTGATCCCGTATCACACGCACCTGGATTCCCTGGTCAGGAGGTTCAAGAATGTTACATTTACTCATCTGTCGAGGACGAGAAATCATTTCGCGGACGCTTTGGCTACACTAGCCTCAATGTTGGATATCTCTGCATCAATGGAAGTTCAGCCTCTGGCAGTGCGGTTACAATGGGCTCCAGCGCATGTGAACGCTATAGAGATAGCAGCCCGATGTCCAGATGGAAAGCCCTGGTACATTGATATAAAGAATCTCATTTTAGGCCAAGGGCACCCCCCTGAAGCGTCAGGAAAAGAGCGGAGATCTCTCCAGAAGTTGGCGGCTAACTTCATTATCTGTGGCAATGAGCTCTTCAGGAGGTCGTTTGATGGAATCCAACTTCTTTGTGTAGATGAAGATCGAGCAGCTAATCTCATAGAGCAGACGCATGAAGGAGTCTGTGGGCCTCACATGAACGGGAAGATGCTGTCGAGAAAGATCCTGAGACTTGGGTACTACTGGCCAACCATGGAAGCTGACTGCTTTGCTTTTGTGAAAAAGTGTCATAAATGTCAGGTTTATGCGAATCTCATTCATGTGCCGCCTTCTGAGTTACATTCTCTGACTTCGCCGTGGCCGTTTTCAGTCTGGGGAATCGATATTATTGGAAAGGTGTTTCCAAAATCTTCAAGTGGGCATGAGTACATCCTGGTAGCCATCGATTACTTCACTAAGTGGATCGAAGCCGCATCCTTCGCATCGCTGACTTCAGCCTCAGTTGCCAAATTCATTCGAACAAACATCATCTGCAGATATGGGGTACCGCATGAGCTGATCTCAGACAATGGATCGCACTTCAAGAAAGAAGTGGTACACCTCTGTGAGGAGTTCAAGATCAAGCATCACAAGTCCTCACCATACAGGCCTCAGACAAATGGAGCCGTCGAAGCCGCAAACAAGAACATCAAAGCCATCATCAGCAAGATGACAGAGACGTATAAGGACTGGTCAAATAAGTTACCATATGCTTTGTGGGCTTATAGAACGTCGATCAGGGCCTCTACGGGAGCTACGCCATATTCATTAGTGTATGGGATGGAAGCGGTCCTACCAGTTGAGCTGAGAATTCCTTCGTTAAGGGTAATGATGGAAGCTGATTTGCCAGAATCAGAGTGGGCAAGGGCCCGGTATCAGGAGTTGCAGATGATTGATGAGAAGAGGCTCAGAGCCCTGTATCACGTCCAGGGATATCAGCGTCGAATTGAGAAAGCCTTTAACAAGAAGGTGAAGATCAGAGATCTCCAGAAGGGTGACCTCGTTTTGAAGTCCTACAGGGCACCGGTCCATGATCCCCGAGGAAAGTTCAGGCCAAACTGGTCAGGTCCTTATATTGTCGATGAAGTCCTGCCTGGAAAAGCCGTCAGACTCCTTGATCAAAATGGTGAAAAACTAACAGAACCCACAAACCTTGATCAACTTAAAAAGTATTATGCTTGAGACACCGGGAGGCCGTCCTTGGTCGATCTGAGCTTCAAAGCCAAAAATCCCATTCAAAAAAAAAGAAGAAGGGAAAGTCAAAGACCGTTTGCAAACCCTTTGAGCCAATAATCAAAATTTCTTTGTCACACTCAAACCAGGGGCATCTTTTATGACTTGCGTCATAAAAGATGCAAAGCCTGAACTACGCCATGACCTGATCCCTTTCCACAGGGTACGTAGGCAACCTGACAAACTCGGGTTCGGTCAAATCTTTCAAAGCTTTCGAAAAAAGAAAAGAAAAGAAAGAGACTTAAATCAAAGCAATCTCTACCCGAAGTCCCCAAGGGGCGAACTACGCGGACCTGATCCTCACTCTTTGGAGGTACGTAGGCTATCTGGAAGGGTCCAGATTCGGTCCAGTCAATGCAAACATCCTAATCCAATTCTTTCAAACCCTAACCCACCTAGAAGTCCTCCTGGTGTGATAAGGCAAAGGTTTGTGGCAAAACAGAAAAAGAAAAGAAAAGAATAATGAAGTCTTAGACCCGCTAGACTGAAAACCCGAAAGGGCGGTCTAGGCAAAAGTTAGGGTCATTCGCCCGCTAAGTTGAAAACCCGAAAGGGCGGCTTAGGCAAAAATCAGGGTGCAGAGCCTGCTGGATGGAAAACCTGCAAGGGCAGGCAGTCCAGGCAAAAATTAAGGCAAGCGGTCCGCCAGATTGAAAACCCAAAAGGCAGTCTGGTCATGGCAGTGACTTCTCGCGAAGGACTAAATTTCAGAAGCTAGCAAGACGTCATACCTGTATCGGCATCACTTCAAGGTCTGAAAAGTGCCGGCAAGGCTTCCTTTGATATTCCTCTAAGCTAGGGGTTAAAACCGAGCAATCCAAAAGGTATAATAACCATGACTAAATACCAGAAAGAGGCGAAATCACCTTAAAACACGGTATTCAAAGAGTTCCAAGAGTGGTAAACTGTACCATCTTAAAACAATTATCAAATTGAGAAGCAGATTCAGTCTTTCTTCAAAGTCAGTCTTGTAACTCGGTCGTGTAATCACCAAAAGTCCTTTGTCAAGCAGTCGTCAAGGTCATTCTTTGTCAAGTCAAAGTCATGTACTCAGTCGAGTCAGGTGTGTCCCAAAATGACCTGTTTGGTCCAGTATCCTTTCGAAAAGCTGAGGTAGCAGGTACCAGAAACTGAAGTCGCATCTCCAAAAGGCGAAATGACCTATACATGGTCTAGAAGCGCGGCAAGCTCTCAGGCCCATTTGAAATTCCTGCAGCAGACGGGAGGTTGAAGATGTGTCAAGCGGAATCAGTCTGCTTGGAAGTTGAAAGTCATTGCAACCTGAAGTTCTGATAGCTGGCAGAAAATTGACAGTATTTCAGGCAGAACCAGTCTCTTGTGCATTTTGAAAGCCTTTGAGGCCCGGAGCCCTTGCAATTGGCATAAAAGTGGTAGACCTTTCGGCAAGAGTCGGTCTCTTGTACCTTCAAAATCTTTGTAACCCAAGTTTCATAAAAGAAAGCTTGGATCTGTTTGAGTTGTGTTAAGACTCCTGAACTGGAAGCGAAATTTTACTAGGGGCATCTTTTATGTCCTGACGAAAGTCAGACCATAAAAGATACCTAGCATGCATTGATGTTTGAGATATCAGTTTTAACGAATCAGGATTTGAGAAAACTTGAACGCATTTTTCAAATCAAATTTTCAATTTAGGTTTGATCATGATGCTGTCTAATCATTCCGTTTTTTACGATCTGTCAAGATGCTGTCTTCTCAGATCCCAATTTAGGTTTGATCATGATAACTGTCTAATCATTCCGCCATGTTGATCTGTCAAGATGCTATCTTCCCAGATCCCAATTTAGGTTTGATCATGATAACTGTCTAATCATTCCGCCATGTTGATCTGTCAAGATGCTGTCTTCCCAGATCCCAATTTAGGTTTGATCATGATAACTGTCTAATCATTCCGCCATGTTGATCTGTCAAGATGCTGTCTTCCCAGATCCCAATTTAGGTTTGATCATGATAACTGTCTAATCATTCTGCCGTGTTGATCTGTCAAGATGCTCTCTTCCCAGATCCCAATTTAGGTTTGATCATGATAACTGTCTAATCATTCCGCCCTGTTCATCTGTCAAGATGCTGTCTTCCCAGATCCCAATTTAGGTTTGATCATGATAACTGTCTAATCATTCTGCCATGTTGATCTGTCAAGATGCTGTCTTCCCAGATCCCAATTTAGGTTTGATCATGATAACTGTCTAATCATTCTGCCGTGTTGATCTGTCAAGATGCTCTCTTCCCAGATCCCAATTTAGGTTTGATCATGATAACTGTCTAATCATTCCGCTTCGTTCATCTGTCAAGATGCTGTCTTCTCAGATCCCAATTCAGGTTTGATCATGATAACTGTCTAATCATTCCGCAACGTTCGTCTGTCAAGATGCTGTCTTCTCAAAATCTCAATCCAGGTTTGATCATGATGCTGTCTAATCATTCCGCTGTGTTCATCTGTTAAGATGCTGTCTTCTCAGATCCCAATTCAGGAATGATCAAGATGCTGTCTAATCATTTCGCTTGTCCCAGATCCAAATTTAGGTTTGATCATGATATTGTCTAATCATTCCGCTTTACAATCTCCAAATCCCTGAATGGCTTAAATAGATGATGTCTAATCATTCCATTCTGCATTGTGTGAGAGTCTGTCTCATTACCACTTGAGAGTCCATCTCAGTTTTCTTTTCGAGATTCTGTCTCGTCAATTCATCTTATCATTCCTTCTCGATGAGAATGTGTCTCGTCGATCCATCTCGCCACCCTTTTGCATCCCTTCTGTTCGAAATCTTGGGCCAGTCAAAATGTGTTGTCTGTTCAGCTTTGACATTCGCGCGACAAGCGCGCTCTGCCAAAGAGGGGCATCTGTAGACACCCCATTTTGACCGTGCCCTAAACCCTTCCAGTTTTGCAAAAATCCCCATCAAATCAATGAGTTAGGGTCCCAAACTTAACCCTAGGCTAGCTTTGGGTCCCAGCTAGGTCCCCGCAAAATTTCGTCGAAATCCGATCGCGTTTGCCTAGCAAACGAGCTAAGACGGTGCTGTAGTGTAAATGCGCAGAAGGGGGGTGATTTATCCTGGGTGGGGCCGAACCTGGACCGAATGGGACAAAGGTTACGGGCGCGCCTTATCATTTTTGTGCGCCCATCAAATGGGGGTGCGGGGATATCAACAGGTTATTTTAACCTATATAAAAAAAAAATCAAAAACGAAAGGGAGAGAGCTCATTGGTAAAAGACAAAAAAAAGATAGAGAGAGAGAGCTTCTCCTCCGGCAACGGTGCCGGAGCTCCGATCGGATCGGCCACCACCTCATCTTTGCCTCCATCCTATTTCTGCAACCCAACTCCTCCGACCACATCCCACCGGAGCCGCCCATATTTTCCCTCATCACCACCTCCGATCGAGCTTTCACCCAATCACAACCACCAACAGCCACCACCTCCATTGATTCCGGCAAGCTTGCCGGAATCCGATCACCACCGTCGAACCATCTCCACCTTCTCCTTCATTTTCCCCTTTTCTCCTCTGCAAAACCCAAACCACCACTATTCGGCCATTTCCAGCCCTACCACCATCTCCTCCACCCCACTTCCAACTTCTTCTTCTTCATTTTATTTTATTTTATTTTTTTATTTTATTTTTAAAAAAAGAAAAAAAAAGAAAGAAGGAGAGATCTGCAGAGAGAAAAGAGAGAGAGAGAGAAGGATCTTCTTCTCCGACAGAAATTTCGTCGGAGTCCGATCATCACCACCTCCGACCGGCTGTGCCGGAATCCGGCCCCAACTCCGGCCACCCTTACGCTCAGGTATTTTCATTTTTTATGTTTATTTATTTATTTATTTTTAATTTTTTTTGTCGTTTCATCATTGCATGTTTGACTGTTCGTTGATTATTAATATTAAATTATCGAGAATAGTAACAGCTGTTTGAATAGTAATAGGATTAAATTTTTATTTTCGTGAATAGTAAAGGTTGCGTGAACAGTACCAGGTCGATTAATATTATTAAATCATTATTTTCGTCGATTAATATTATTAAATTATTAATTTTGTCGGTGATTAATTATTGTTTTTTGACCGTAATGATTATTTTATTTAAATTATTATTTTTGTCGGTTATTAATATTATTAAATTATTAATTTTTTTTGACCGCGATGATTACTATTAATTAAGTATTATTATTTTTCTTTCGGTGGAATATTTAATTGTTATTTCGTTTCCAATTACCGATGTGGGACCCGTTTGTGTGGGGCCCGCTGTGTGGAGCCCGCCGATGTGGGGCCCGCTGATGTGGGGCCCGCTGATGTGGGGCCCGCCGATGTGGGACCCGTTTGTGTGGGGCCCGCCGATGTATGAATAGTACTTGGTAGGTCCTACTGTGAATAGTACTTTTGAATAGTACTTTTGAATAGTACTTTTGAATAGTACTTTTGAATAGTACTTTTGAATAGTACTTTTGAATAGTAGCTTTGAATAGTAGCTTTGAATAGTAGCTTTGAATAGTAGCTTTGAATAGTAGCTTTGAATAGTAGTCGTGAATAGTAGTTGTGAATAGTAATTATAACAGTCTTCAGCACAGGAGTCAGTCCTTCAGTCAGTCCAGGAGTTTTTCCTATCATCATAGGGGTTAGGATTCTGTCCATCCTCTCATCAAGTCTTGATCTTTACCCGCTCCTGCAAGGTATAGGATGCTGTCCAACCCTTGCCGAGTTATTTTCCTGTTCGTTCCCCCGCAAAGCATAGGATGCTATCCAACCTTTGCGGGATTCCAGAAGTCTCCCTACCCTTATGATGATAGGATTTTATTCTCTGGTGTCAAAAAACAACAAAAACATTTCAAAAATACTTGAAAACAACAAAAACATTCCAAAAACACTTGAAAATTCAAAAACATCTCAAAAACAATTCAAAATCCAAAAACATTTTAAAAATCAAAATCTCAAAAAATCTTGAGTTATGTGCAGAGTAGTTAGGAATTCTGTTCCGAACTACGGATGGCTTGATCCCTAGCTGAGGGGTACGTAGGCAGCTCAGGCGTGCAGCTGGCATCCTGAGTTCAGTCACAATTTCCACAATTCCTTGACTTTCACAAATTTCAAAAACTTCCATAAGCTTCAAGACCTTTCAAGTCTTCTCAAAATACAAAAATCCTTCAAAATAACCTTGCAAACAATTTTCAAAAGATCTTCCCATAGAGTTAGGAGGCTGTCCTAGGCGTTTGGGGTGTCATAGAGTGAGGAGTCTGTCCTGACTGTGTTGCTTTGTGTGTCTGGTCGTGTGAGTGTCCCTAGAGTTAGGAGGCCTCGAGTCGTGGTCGGTTAGACACTTAGTCGAGCCGATGACTAGACTAGAATACGCTTAGATAGCCCATGGTTTTCCTTAGGACACGCAGCCTAGTCACACTTAGGGTGTAGGTCCACCTGCATTAGTTAGGGCATATAGGGAGTCCTAAAAATTACCATTCACTTGAACTTAAGTAATGGCGCAAGAAGCTTTAAAAACTAGTCAGGTCTAGTTGATCGAGTCTAGGATAGCGGTCCTAGAAGGTTAGGCATTGTAGTTTAGCATAGGTCGCCGAACTACGTTGGCTCTGATTCTTCCCGAGGCCGGGATACGTAGTGCAGCTAAGATGGATGGCCATCTTGGTCCGAGTCAATTATCGCATTAGAGTCTAGGGTTTGTCATATTGTATGTTTTGCTGTGTCTTCTTACTTTCATGTACAGATCCTATACCTTTAGCTGTAACATGCATGTGCTTGTCCACCAGAACTTAGACACCAATTAGGCATGGCACTCATAACCTAGCTATTCTTAGGCGACATATCTTTCATTTCTTTTGTGTGTGCTTCTTATTCATCTCCGAGACATGCATGATTAGCTAGACGTTATCTCGGAGATATTCGTTCCCATTTCGCATGATTTTCGCCCAAAACTCTTCAAAATTAATAATAAATGGCATAAGAGACCAGGTGCTAGCACTTGGGCGAATTGGGGGCGCCTAATCCCTTCCCCATTCGTCATCAGGCACGAACCCTATTTTATATCTCTGGTTATCTGTTGCGACAGAGCACAGCATGGGATCCAGGGCCCACTTCCTTGGATGGCGACTCTTTCTTTGCTCAAGGTGCGTCTTGAATCCGGGCTAGTCCCCGAATCGAGAGGTATCTCACTTCACATCGCCGCTCATGCTGTGAGGGGCACTCTTTCGAGAGTTCCTTGGTGGGGCTCTCCTTTACGTGGATGATCCCGAGACTCGCGTGGGGGCACGTCCCCGCGCCCCCGTCTCGGATCGCGGGTCCACACCCAGAAGGCTTAGCCGGACAGGATATGACGCGTTCGCTAGAAGACAACATATCTGTCCGGCCTGGCCGTCCAACGCCTTAACCGAAGCCGGACAGGATATGGCGCAATCGCTACGCGACAAACACCTGCCCGGCCTAGCCGCCCAGAAGGCTTAGCCGGACAGGATATGACGCGTTCGCTAGAAGACAACATATCTGTCCGGCCTGGTCGTCCAACGCCTTAACCGAAGCCGGACAGGATATGGCGCAATCGCTACGCGACAAACACCTGCCCGGACTAGCCGCCAAGAAGGCTTAGCCAGACAGGATATGACGCGTTCGCTAGAAGACAACATATCTGTCCGGCCTGGCCGTCCAACGCCTTAACCGAAGTCGGACAGGATATGGCGCAATCGCTACGCGACAAACACCTGTCCGGCCTAGCCGCCCAGAAGGCTTAGCCGGACAGGATATGACGTGTTCGCTAGGCAACAGAGGACCTGTCCGGCCTAGCCGCCCAGTCCAGGAGATCTGCCCGGCCACGATGCCCAGGGAGTTTAGCCGGCCAGACTTCTGGTTCAAATTTCGACCAGACTGGATTGCACAGGGGCTCCTGCCCGGCCGTGCTCCTTCAGGCCAAGCCTCAAGGCCGGACCAGGCCGCCCAGAGGCCCCTGACCACTGCAGTTTTTCTGGCCCATACCTGAGGCCGTCCTCAGCTGCCCAGAGGCCTCAAGGCCGGCCAGATGCTGTTTTAACCCTCTTTTTGCTTCCTCTAGCCACTGTCACGACTCGGAGAACCAGGGGGCAACTGATGGGGTCCGGACTCAGCACTGATGGGTCCGAACTCGGCACTGATAAGGTCCGAACTCAGCAACCAATTGGCTGCTGGCACATGGCCCTCACAAGGACCGTTGCAAAGCCAACACCTGTCCCTGCTAGGTGTGACACCTGGACCAATCAGGGACTTCCACCTACCCTTCTTAGGTATGAGACCTGGTCCATACAGAGGCCACCACCTGTCCTGGACAGGTGGCTCAGAACTACCACCTGTCCTAGACAGGTGGCTCAGAATCACTATAAATAGCCTTCACTTGTGCTAAGGTGAGGGATCTGAAATCAAAACCCTAAGTTTTTTGCTCTGACATTGCTCTGCACTCCTGCTCATACTGACTTGAGTGTCGAAGCGCCCGTCCGGAGCACCACTCCGGGTTGGTCCTCTGACCCTTTCTCTTCTTGTCTGTGCCCTTGTGCAGCGCAGGACTCCCCTAGCCTTTCAGGTGTGACTTGCCAGATCAGCCCTTCAGGCCCAGATCAGCCCTTCCGGCCCTACCATAACCTGTTACCAATTTTAGACCTAACACCGTGATTTGACCAGAGACAGATTGTCCCTGATGATCATTATGCCTCTCTCCCTGATGATCATTATGCCTCTCTGTGTTTTCTTTTTGTTATCTACTTTGTGGAAATGAAAGGAATGAGAGATGAGAGAACCTGGCTCCTGAAGAAAGTGAACCTCGTGCGGCATACCCAACTTCCTTTCCGATCATTTCGGGAATGATCCAAAATATGTGAGTAATCCGATCTTCATCAATATGTTGGGATGAAGGGTGCGTGCCGGTGGAGCCAAGGTAGACGAGCTATAAAGGCGGATGGAGGCCGAGGTGTGGCCTAGGTCGAAGACAGTTTTCTGGAAGCAGGACACCTGGAAAAAGAAACGGCAAGGAGCTATGCTTCACTTGCCGGGGATGAAAGGGTTAGACCTGGCAAACGGGTGGGTCGGGCCGGGTCAACCCGCGGGTGATGCGGGTGCGGGTCCACGGGTCGGGTGAGAAAATGACCCGCATTTTGGCGGGTCAAAATTTACGTGACCCGCGCGGCCCGCGGGTGGGCCGGGTCAACCCGCGGGTCACCCGCAAATATGCCGCAAAGGGATTGTAATAATTATTTTGATTTGACCGCCTCTATTTTTCCCGTAATCGTCGTAACCTCATATGTGATTTGATTTGGTATTTTTTTCGTAATTTTAAAATTTTATAACCCTTTCTAGGTAATTTTTCATTCAAAACTTTATAATTTAGCTAATTTACTTTTTGTGGTGTAATGATTACTTTTTTACATTTTCTAGGAACATTTTAGCAACATTTGGATGCGCGCATCTTTGCATACACAAAGGCGAGAAATTGCCAAAGGAGAAGCTTGATAGCAAATTCTAATAAAATAAAAACCACATTTAAATATTATCAACACTACTGGGCACTCTCACTTTATGTATGGCCCACACCATAGGATGATCCAAACCGTCCATTAGTTGGGCCATAGCTAAATAGGTTATGCTCCAAAAATCATTTCCATAGGATGATCCTATCCCTCCAATCTGAATGTTAGAGGGTTGATCCTAACCCTCTATAGATCGGAGGGTTAGAATCAACCGATGGAAATAATTTTGGGGCATAACCTATTTAGGGTATGGCCCATCTAATGGACGGTTTGGAACTTTGGATAATCCTACGGTGCAGGACATACCGTACTTTTTATAAAGTGAGGAGTTACTCATAAAAAACAAACAGCAGTGATGATAACATTCTCAAAAAGATTAAAAAATACTGTAAAAATGCGGGTGCCCGCGGGTTGACCCACCCGACCTGTGTTTTTGCGGGTTGGTTTTTGACGGGTCACGGAAACTTAGACCCGTGCCCGCAAATTTGCGGGTGGGCCGGGTCGACCCGGGGCACGGGTCACTTTTGCCAGGTCTAGAAAGGGTGGCTGGCGAGATGTTTCGAGCAAATTTTTAGTTGATGACGAGTCTGAAACAGCTTCAAACTTGACTTCGTTGCATCAAAGAAACAAGACAAAACAAAGGGGTTTTATAAAAAATAAGGCTGCAAATTTTTAGCCTTCACCCACTTTTTTCAAGGCAACGAGTCTTGTCAATTTTAAAGTAATTTCCTTTGATCTCTTTCCTAGACAAAGAAAAGACAAGCTTCTCTTGTTTATCTTTTCCGAATGTAAGAGGAGAAGAGGAGACTCTAGAACCTTCCTTCCCGATGCGGAATAAATAACAAAACCACCGGTCATAATATCTGTCGGCGACAGAGTAATAGGACTTTGGGTTCCATTCCTGCTACCACTGCCTATGCCACCGGTGCTGTGGCCATTAACGGGAACGAGGCCGAGCGAATACGTCGGAGTTCCGTCCAGTTTAATTAGGCCATAGTTGAGTCCGACCAAAGTAGATGATGCTTGGAACGAGAGAACCAGACATATTAAGATGAATAACGAGTATATACGAGGAGTAGCAACTGTCGAAAGCCATAGCTTCGCTCTAAAACAATAAGTCAATCACTCTCAACTCCCCCAGCACATTATTCGTCGCTATGCTTAGATTTATTTCTTCGGGTCCCACGGATGGCGCCAATTCGATGATGCCAAAATTTGGATCTAGGAGCCAGGCAAGCGCTATCGGCAAAACCAGCAGCTTAAGTCGGTAGAGCTCCTATTCATGGGTGCCTGCGCTCATAGAAAACAACATTAGAAGGGCCCCAGAGTGGGGACTCGGGGGCACCCTCCGACGCTCAAGTCAGGAATCGGTATCACAAACATCTAAGCAAGACTAATAGAGATAAACATACTTACGGGGGGAAGAAGAGTGTCCTTAACCATTGAGCAAGGGGGTGCCTTTTATAGGCTTAGAGTTCTTACACCATGTTTTGGTGTATAAGCCATGTGTCCTTGTGCATGCCATGTTTTTAGCATGTTTGCCACTTGTTGGTGTGCTTGCCATGCATTAGCATGTATGCCATGTGTCTAAAGTAAAAGAGGAATTTATTTTTCCACCAACACTTTTCTTCATCCTCTTCTTGATCATAATTAGATTCCTTTGGTATAAGGGTGACACGTGGCGGGCTCTAACGGTCCTACCGTATTTTCTCCCTATTAGATGGTATCATCAAAGATTGGCCATAGGCGTAGGCCATTCCCTTCTCAGTAGATCTTGAGCCTTGATTGTAAGGAAGTCTTGACTGTAGGATTTGGGTACTGTGTGGAAGATTAGGTAATTTGAATCAATCCGAACCCAGTCCGATTATATGGTAAAAGCTCAACCCAAATTCCAAAAAATTGGCCCGAGTTGCACCCCTGTAACTAATCCAACAAAAAAAAAAACAAGCAAAACAAAATAATGGAGAAGTCAAAGACAAGTGGCACTTCTATAGTTAAGTAGACTAATTAGCTTAATAAACAATTTAAAAATGACCAAGCGAAGTAGATTATTTCTAGTGATCGAAGTTTGCCGCTAAATAAAACTTCTTGATAAGAATGGAAGAAATGAGCACATTACATGTTTCCAATGTTGGGCTCGTGTTCTATTTCTTTATATTTATAACGTTTTCTTTAGATGTTTCTTAACTTATCTTTATTTACTAATTTGTTTATTTAATATTTAATAGGGTGTGGGTCTGTGTGACATTAGCCTCTTTCGAGAAATAGCATAGGTGGAAGGTTCCATGATGGCATGTTTCTCAACTCACATGTTCCCTACTTTGGTATGACTTTTTGGGCTCGTCTTGTACCATGTGGACGTGATTGGATCCATTGATCTGACTGGGGACCACAAATCTTGCCCATTGCCATTGACCCCACCTTTATCGGATGATGCTAGGCCCTCGATCAATCAAGCCTGTACAAAGAATAGCTGAGCCATTGAGTTTTCATAGCCCGTCTTACTAGTGCGACATCCGTTTGGTGTGGGAAGAGGACCATGTGAGGATCAATCAAGCCTTGTTAGGGATTCTACAAAGAATAGCTGAACCATTGAGTTTTCATAGCCTGTCTTACTAGTGCGACATCCGTTTGGCGTGGGAAGAGGACCATGTCAGTCCCCACCATGATGATTTATAAAATCAACAGTCCCGATTATACATGTCCTTCTGTGGGACCCAAAAATTGATTAGGATGGGCAAATATCCACCTATTTAATTACTGAGGCTCTGTTTGTTTTGGATTTTGAGGACCGATTGTAAGTCCAAAACTGATTATTGGATTCAAAAGTAAACATGAATTTGAGTTCATTAATCAGTTTCGGACTCACAATCGATTCTCAAAATCCAAAACAAACAGGGCGTAAAAAAATTCAAACCCGCAACTCATTCCTTGCCCTCTCAAAATCCAAAATAAACAAGGCATAAAACTTCTTTGATTGGCTGTTAATACTTGAGGATTTGAATTATATCAAAACAATATGAAAAGTGTGAATTAAAGGAGTTGTAATATGTTATGTATAGTTTTTCCTTGGAAAAATATGGACAAGGAAGAAGTACAAACGTGGGCCACGTGTTCAATGAACCAAACTGTTTATCAACTAGGCCTTTTCATATGGTTGAGCCATGCTAATAGTCTACCCTATCAAAGTATCCTTATCCTTTGATGTATACTCAAATAAAACCCATCAAAATTATTAATTTACAAGAAGTCATCCTCTTGTATTCTGATTCCTAAAGAAACCATCCACTTGTTGGGTCTCACTTTTCTGTCTAAAAAATCAAGAGTGATGATATTTTCACCCCCATGCAGTACTTGCACACCCGCCTTATTTGTACTAACACGCAATAAAATAAAAGGGTTTTTTGCAAAAGAAGCCTTCTACTTTGCTTAAAAGGGTTTTTTTTTGCAAAAGAAGTCTAATACTTTGCTTTATTTGGATAAAGAGTCTTCTGATTTAACAATTTTCAAATAGAGTCATCACATTTGAAGAAACTTTTTAAATCAAATCATGCCATAAATTTGTAACCAAAATGCACTTCGTAGATTTGTTTTAGACTCCTAAAATGTGCGTCTGTGAAAAGATGAATATTACGGGTACCAATTTTGTTACCCGCGAAAAAAAATACCCGCACCCAGCTCGTACCTGTGAACAGCGGGTGGGTCTGGGTCGGGCGCTGGTGCCCGCGGGTTACCTGTCATTCGGTTTTCAAGTTTTTATTAGCCCTAAAGGCCTAAACACTAAACAGTAAAAAATCGATTCATTTTTTCTTCAAGATCCACGAGGATTGTCGAAGCACCATCAATTAGATGGAATTTGATTTTTGTTTCATGTTTGGTAGCTATTGGTTATTTAGTATTGTCTAATGTTAAAGTAGTTATTAAATATCGTAGCAATATTATTACTACAGGCACTCTTGTAAAAGACTATTGTCGTTAGGCTTCGGTTTGTAGACATAAATGTGCCACATGGACGTGATCGGATCCGTTGATCAGGGGAAATTCCATCAAGAGTACCTTACCGGATGACTCGTTTTGGGTACCAACAAAACAAGTCATACATGTTTTTTATTGCGGACCACCGGTGTCTGTTTCTCTTGTTTTTTCTTTTTATCTTACTAGTAAAATATGCACGTGCACCGCACGTGCTACTAAGGTATTTTACAATTTGTTTATTTCAATATTTATTAATGAATTAGTATAACTTTTTTAAAATATTGTTCAAATATTGTTCAATATTACTACGTAATTACTGTTAATTTCAGAAGAAATTTTATATTAGAATAATCAAAGAAATGGCAACATGATCAATTAGTAGAAAAAACAAGGAAAAAATTTCTTTAAAAGAACAAATAAACTTCTCTGATTTATTGGAGGAAGAAATAAATGTTCTGGGGTGGCATGGATCAAATGTTTGCCTGAAACTGAGTTTTTCCATAGGCTCCCTTCAATTCACCATTCTTCTTGAAAGAAAGGGGATATTTTTTTACAAGGAGGAGAGAGTGTTTGAGAGGCAGAGAGATAAGACTGTAAACGTATCATATACATATCACAAACCTAAGCAAATCTGCATCAAGTTTTGAATTTATAAAAAATCAAATCATAATTATAGTTCCAGCAGAACCTAATTCTATCATTTCAGCAACCTATCAACATGCAATTCTCCAATTGCCAGGTTCCACCACCGAACAAGATCTCGCTATCTAGCGGTTTCTAAGAACTAAAGAACAAAAAGCATGATAAAAATCTCCAAACCCTATTTCAAAACATCAGCAGAACACGCACAACTCTTCCCTAAGCTTTTGATCCATCGGAGAGACTGGGCTCTTAGTAACAATTTTACCTACTAAGATTGATAAAAATAAAATGTAAATCAATTTAGAATAGATATTATACAGTCTATACGGATTTTCTTTTGAAAACCATAGGCACCTGATCAGGATTTCCGACTGAGAAATAAAAAAATATACAGAAATAAGAATTCCCACAAATAACATGGCAAATGGCAGGGACATTGCAGCAGTGAAATGACGAAAGTACCCTAGACAAATCCGACTTAGTGAAATGACAGGGACATTGCAGCATTGAAGGCAAGGGCTTTGATGTTGGTGCGATCAACTTGAAACTCAGATTCCTTGGACTTCATGAGGGATAACATGACATCCATGAAATCCTCATGATTCCTGCGGTCTCCAACCTGCATGTGCTCATCTATAATTTTCTCTAAGAAATTATCCAAGACCTTGCTAACCGCCTTCATGCGGCGACTCAGCCCTTGAAGATCAAATACCCCAAAATAGGGGATGTAATCCGCTATGTTGAAAGCTGCTGTCAATTCGAGGGTCTCTTGAACCACTTCTATAAACCCTCTTGATGGGGTATAAAAATAGCAACCTATAACAGGCCGACACCTGTCTAGGGGTATTATGGTAATTACCTCAGAGTAGGTAAACTCAAGCCTATAACAGGCCGACACCTGTCCTGGGGTAGGTAAGCCAACCACCCTCTATAAAAGGGCTTTCAAAGCTCAAACCAAGGGTAATAACTTCTTCTCAACCACTCTTAAAACTAGCTCTGCACTCCTGCTCATACTGACTTGAGTGTCGAAGGGCCTGTCCGGAGTAACACTCCGGGTTGGTCTTCTGACCTCGTTTACTCCTTGTGCAGGACTCAACTCCTTATCTCCTTCACTTCTGCTCCTCGGGTCCTTCAGCTCAGCTCTTACGTCACTGCCGTATCTGTTACCGATTTTAGGCCTAACAGATTGGCGCCATCCGTGGGACCACGAATTAAAAGCTGTTCAAATCCCCTTATAAAAATGGCAGGACGAAGGAATGCTCGGGTACCAACCGCAAGAACTACTCGAGCCGTGCTGCCCCGCAGGACCCGGAGTGAGCGAATCGCCTCACAGGTGGTAGCTACCTCTGCTACAGCCGAACAGAGCCCGACTCGTTCGGACCACCTCAATCCCACACCCACTCCGGATCAAGTTCAAGCTCTTTTTCAACAGATGACGGCTCTTGTTGGTCAGTACCAGCAGCTGATCCAAGCGCCTCCCCAACACCCTCCAGAAGCTCCACGACCTTCTCCGGATACAACCAAATCAGAATGTATGAGTCGGACATACCAAAGACTTCCTTTGTAACGGATCAGGGGACGTACTGTTACCGTGTCATGCCCTTCGGCCTAAAATATGCCGGGGCCACGTATCAGAGGCTCATGAACAAACTCTTTCAGAATCAGATCAGCCGTAACATGGAAGTCTATGTCGACGACATGCTGGTCAAAAGCCGAAGTGCACAGGATCATGTGTCCGATCTGAGAGAGACATTTCAAGTCCTAAAAAAGCATAATATGAAACTCAACCCTACCAAGTGTACTTTCGGCGTCAGCTCGGGAAAGTTCTTGAGGTTTATGATAAGCCAAAGAGGGATAGAGGCCAATCCAGAGAAGATCAAGGCCGTGGTGGAGTTCACTGCACCAAAAACCATCAGAGAAGTGCAACGGCTAACATGAATGGTGGCCGCACTGGGGCGCTTCATCTCAAAATCTCCAGAGAGGTGCCTGCCCTTCTTCAATGCCGTCAAAGGACTCAAGACCGCACCCTGGACAGAGGAGTGCCAGGTCGGATTCAAAGAGCTGAAGCAGTACTTGTCCTCTCCACCACTATTGACAAAGCCGGAACCAGGTGAGGAGCTGCTCCTGTATCTCTCCGTGAACCCCATGGCTCTAGCAGCCGTCCTGGTTCGTGAAGAGCGCAGCCAACAAAAACCGGTCTACTATGTCAGCAAAGTCCTCCATGATGCCGAGATTAGGTACCAGCGGGTCGAGAAATTGGCCTACGCCCTGGTGATGGCAGCCAGGAAGTTGAGGCCGTATTTTCAAGCCCACACAATAAGGGTCCTCACCGACCAGCCGTTCAGAAAAGTTTCTCTAAAGCCGGCCCTGGACAAGGTATACGAACCCGGTCAGTGTCCTCCACGAGTTCGGCGCAGCCTGAGCCGGAGCCAACCCGTAATATTGAAGGACCGCGATAAAGAACGGGTGCAGAGAGAACCTGAGCCCGGCCCTCAACGACTCATCGTATATGCAGACGTCGGAGCTTTCGTTGCAAGCCCTATCTCCCTCTATCACCTCCCTCAGCCCAAACCTTGGGGGAACACACTACCTATCCCTAATGTCCCTCATCATGGACTCCTCAAGGTAATTCTCCTCGTAAAGAGCCCGCACGTTGTATTTTGGATTGGCGTCCATCCGGGCCCTAGCTACGACCTCAATGGCCCGGCCAGGGAGAAATGTTGTGGACGCCTCGGCGGCATCACTACCAACACTCCCCTCTGCCCGGAGATAACTATCCGTTGGGAGCGGAGTTGTGTTCAAATCCAAAATCACCTCGTCATCACTATCTACGATCTCTACTCTAACATCGGGACTTGCCATTGTTGGTCCGGAAGTCCTGGTCGAATTATTTTGGGCCCTCCCTGACGAACTAGACCCTGAGGTACTGGAAGAGGACTCCCCTGAACCGGACTCCGAACCGAACTCAGAGCTAGAAGAGCATCGCTTCTTAACGTAAGTATGTAGAAGAGCATAAACCGAGCATTGATTGAATTTAATTTTTGGTAATTTGGTTCAAAAATAAATAATAGGTTTTTCTCAGGCAATTTTTTCCACTTATTGTTACTATGAAAGCTTCACCTATTCCTTTTTCGTGATGTTGCATTTCTTTCCGACTTTATGTCATTCTTAAACCTTTGTTCCTTCTAAATTAAAATAGGGGCGGAGCTCCTTTAAACAATTTTTCGATTGGATGAAATCATAGCTGGTGGTGCTTAGGGTTTTGCTTTCCTCATTTTGGTTCTTCATTAGAGACTAGGATGTTGAGTTGGTGATACAAAATCACCGGTTCTATCTTCGAGTGGGTCCACTTGGCCCTTTTAAGTTGGAGGTGTTTTCTATCTCTCTATATATGGTTTAATTTGTATTTGAAATAGAGGGTTTGAACAAGAAGGGAAAATGTAAAGAGGAAAGGAGAACAGGCTAGGGCAAGGCAAGAGGGGTTTTCTCTTCGGGGACCTAGGAGGGCTTTTGTGGTGATGCAAAAGCAAGGTTCATCTTCTTGAGAAGAAAGCTAAGGCAAGACAAGAGGGTTTTTCTCTTGGGAGCTCTAGGAGGGCTTTTGTGGTAAAAAAAGCTAGGTTCTTTTTATACTCAAGGTTGAAGAGAAGATTTAGGGCATAAAAAGGAGTTTTCTCTTGAGCTTTTGGAAGGTTTTTTTGTGGTGAAGTAAAAAAAGGGTTTTTCCTCCTCTTGTTTATCAATGTGTATTATTCTTCCGTTATTCTTCTTCCCCATAGAGTTTTCTTCTTTGCAAGAGAAGTATTGTCTTGGAGGTATTCATGGCATTCAAGCACTTCAAGGCCAAGGTTGAAAAACAAACCGGATGGTATATTAAAGTGATACGGACGGATAATGGCATGGAACACAAGAAGAATGAATTCATCAAGTTTTGCAAAGATGAAGAGATTGTTATGCATAACACTGTTGCTTATACACCTCAACAAAATGGTGTAGCAGAACGCATGAACCGGGCATTGGTAGAGCGTGCTCTGTATATGTTGAACAATTCGGACTTAGGCAAAGAGCTATGGGCGGAAGCAGTAAATATGGTTTGCTATCTCATAAATCGATCTCCTTCGATGGCATTGGGTGAGAAAACACCTTAAAGAGTAATGGTTCGAAACTCCTTGTGATTATTTTGATTTAAAGATATTTGAATGTGATGCATAAGCTCTAATTCCTAGTTTTCAAAGGAGTAAATTAGATCCAAAGTAAAAAAAAATGTATATTTGTTGGTTATGGCAAAGGTGTTCAAGGGTACTGTTTTTGGGACCTAGTTTCCCGTAAGATTATTCTTAACAAGGATGTTCACTTTGATAAATTGCGTGTGCTTGCCAAGACTTTGAAAAAGGATGAGGAAAGGATTTGAAATAAGGTGGAGCATTTCCAAATTAAACCAAGACATTCTATTTCGTAAAATGACATTCCCATTGAATGACTAGTGTGAATGATGGGAAAGTTAGAAATGATGAAAATATTGAAGAAGCACCACCATCATTGGTGGAACGCCCAAAAAGAGCTTGAGTAGATCACAGCACAATGATCGCACCACCATCATCGGTTCACCCACTTCAAATGAGAGAAGTGACCAAATGAGTGACACTAAGAAATACATTTTCAACTTCCTAGAGTAAATCCATACATCAAAACTAGGCTTTTAGTAAGTTCATCATCGATGCATTTCCTTTTGATCAACTCAAGCCATTGAGCATTTTAAAATGAAACAGAAATACACAACAAAGCGTAAGGGCCTGTTCTCCATGGGGATGACTATCCAGGGTTTATTTTATACTTGGATAGGCTTGATGAGCTGGATATAATATTTTAACCAGGATAGCCAATGCCTTAACAGCTTATTTTAATGATTTATCTCCCCTTGGAGAGCAGCCCCACCCCAAAATTCTACCCATGAAGGCGAAATGTTGGAATAGCCAATAGATGGTTAGCTCTTGGCACCACGAGGCTAAATTTCTCGGTCATGTCCAAATCAGAGGGAGACATTCCATTTGGAAGCTCCCAATCAAAGCAATGCACTAATTGCGCCAACACCAATTGAACCACCCTGAGTCCCAATTGCATCCCAGGGCAACTTCTACGTCCAGACCCAAAAGGAATAAGCTGAAAATCTCGGCCTCTGAGATCTATATTTGTGCCGATGAACCTCTCAGGCAAGAATTCTTCGGCATTCGGCCATGAATTGGGGTCCCGTCCGATTGCCCAACCATTTATAATGACACGAGATTTTCTTGGTATGTAAAAACCATTAACCGTGCAGTCCTCCATGGCCTCGTGAGGAGCGAGCAATGGGCCCACAGGGTGGAGCCTCATGCTTTCCTTAATCACCATGTTCATGTACTCTAAGTTAACCAAGTCTGACTCCGCCACCATTCGTTCCATGCCAACCTCGCGCTCTAACTCTTCTTGGACTTTCTTCATCACTCTTGGATTCCGAAGGAGCTCAGAGAGGGCCCAATCGACCACGCACGCCGATGTTTCCATTGCACCAACTAGCATATCCTACACAGAAATGGTAGTTTTAATGATTTATACACACATATATGCTTTGAAATAGCTCTTCAAATTTTGACTAATTAAGCATAAGTTTAATGCACACTTAAAAATTAATCTTGTATAATCTTTTTTTTTTTGAATGATATTCTTGTATAATCATATGTGGCCGGGTGTATTCTGATTTGGAGATAATTTTATATGCAAATATTAACATCAATAGCTCATTTGTTAATAAAATTAACTTAAAAGAATTTTATAAGAAAAGATGTGACCATATTTAAACAAAATAAGGACTGGTTTGTCTACCCGTAAAGTGCGCATGTAATCTTCTCTTATTTAATTAATGATAATTTTTTTAAGAAATAAAAAATAAAATAAGCGCTCATTTTTTTCCGTTATCGAAAGAGGCACGTGTGATTGCTAACTATATAAGTACTAGCATTGTTGGCCCATGGGTGCAAAATAATGCACCCCACCCTATCAAAACATGAGGTGTAAAATCGTGGGTTGCACCTATGCATGGATTTGAGTGGAGTAGGCAGAAGTACCAGGGTGGAAAATAGAAACGGGAAACGCATGAAAAAAAAATACAGTGGAAACGAGAAAAGAGAAACAATAGAAAATCGTACGATAAACGTCTTAGGAAATTATGTGTTTTTTCCACAATGATTTTTGTAAGTTCCACACGTGTTTCCTACGCGTTTCATATGCATTTTCTACGACTGTTGCATATGTTTATCACGCGTTTACACATTATTTACATAAGTTTTGCATATGTTTCCCATGTGTTTTAGAAATATTTCTCCAATTATGTATCATATTTTGGAAGCGTTTCCGAAACGTGTTTCCCTCACTCAAGGAGTCACCCACCCATGGGTAGTTCTAACCCTATGGGTTAGAACTCACCCTATCACGAGGTGAGTTCTACCCGCCCATGGGTAGAACTCACCCTATCAAAACATAATGTGAAATGGTGGGTGTCACCCTATGCCTGGATTTGGGTGGAAATGGTGGGCCCGCTCATGGTTGTAAAATGGTGAGCTTTCCAGATAAAAGTTATTCATAGAAAGAAAATGAACGACAAATAAAAGAAACACATTCACTATATAGGAAAACACTTCTAAAACGGGATCCTTTCCCGAAAATAAACACGGGATTAGTATGGCCGAACGATTTGGCAATCTTAATGCGTAGGCGCGACACATGAGCAAAAGACAATGAAGTGATCTTGTCTTCCACAAAATGCAAAATAGCTGTGGAATTGACCAAATTGTCGGTGAATTCCACTTTTGTCTTCATTTTCCAAACGAAATCCCATTTTGAAAGTGTTTTCCCATATATTATAGATAGATATATTTCCTTACCAATAGGATGGCTTTGATGTTGGTGCGATCAACTTGAAACTCAGATTCCTTGGACTCCATGAGGGATAACATGACATCCATGAAATCCTTATGATTCCTGCGGTCTCCAACCTGCATATGTTCATCTATGATTTTCTCTAAGAAATTATCCAAGACCTTGCTAACGGCTTTCATGCGGCGACTCAGCCCTTGAAGATCAAATGCCCCAAAATAGGGGATGTAATCTGCTATGTTGAAAGCTGCCGTCAATTCGAGGGTCTCTTGAACCACTTCTATAAACCCTCTCTCATCCAAATCCTCACTCTTGTACTTCTTGCCAAACACCATCATACAAGTCATGTCCACGCCGAGAGATGCCACCTTTGCACTAAGGTCTATGGCCACACGAGAATTTGATATATCCTTGAGGGATTGGACGAGGAGGTCTAACTCTTCTCGCCTCGTGGACTCGAAGGATTCGATCTTAAGGTTGCTAAGCAACTCTAGGGTGCACAATTTACGAGCGTTACGCCAATAAGGGCCATACTCGGTGAAAGTAATACCCTTGCGGTTGTAGGCAATGTGCTTGGCAGCCTCGGAGAATGGCCTATTGGCGAACACAAGGTCATGTGTCTTGAGGAACTCTTGGGCCGCCTCAGGGGACGAGACGATAACAGTCGGGACTAGGCCGAGCCTCATGAACATGATGGGGCCATAGTCTTTGGCTAACCTATGGAGATCGCAGTGAGGGAGCTTGCCCAACCTGTGAAGGTTCCCCAAAATTGGTAGGCCTAGAGGACCAGGAGGTAACTTTTTTCCTTTTCCTCTCCTTGCAAGTAGGAGATAAGCAAAGGAACAAATTCCTCCCACTAACACCAAGAGAAGGGTAGTCCAAGAAGACATGGTAGGCACGGTTCTGGCAAAGCTAACACGCCTTTCGTCCATTATTTCTCTCTCTGAACCTGCAACTCTATTCTTGCATATATATACAGCACTTAAAAAGAGAGGAGCGGAGAGGGGTCAATTTCTTGCTTGCCATCTGATGGAAAGCGGGAGATTTTTTTTATGGAAAGCAAGGAGATTTTTTTTTTGTTTTTTTCTGACAGGTAAGATGGGTTAAAAACCAAAGCCTTAACCAATTTGAGCTAGAGGCTCAACCCGAAAGGTAAATGACATTATAGTAATTTCATAAGTGGTGGCACATTGATCTCACTAGAAAAAATAGAGAGACGACACACACACATTTGTCATGGATTGTGCTGCCCATGCCCTTTCATAAGTAGTGTCCAGTGGAAACAATGGCATGCAATTCACCTCAAATGCTCTTTTCTAATAACATTATTCATGGAAGGTTAATTTGTTTCCATCACAAAGAAATTCCAAGACACATTTGGCTATAGTTATCATCATCTCTATCTAGTCTTTTATGGCACTTTTAGTCACCATGGAAGTTAAAATAAGCACTCTTAACCATGTGACAAATGCAGATGTAGATTTTTCTCAGTGAGTACAAAATTCAACCAAACTGCATCAAGCCCATCTTCAATCACTGTCACATTTGGGTTCCGCATGTACCACATGTAATCGAGTAGACCACCAGAAGAAGATCGTTGTCCTTTTGAAAGATCTGAACGGTCGTAACTGATAGGGCTTGGTTTAGATCTCTTCGAGCCCCAGCCCGATAATCACGCCAATTATTCATGTTTTTACACGAAAACAATAAAAACATTGAGTTGAAGCTGTAAGCAAAAGGTTTTTTTTAAAACCACTCTCTTGAAACAAGGCCAAAAAATGCCATCACTTTTCTAATGATTTACAACCCTTCTCCTTAGAGCTTTAGAAAAGCACATCCTTTTTTGTCTATTTACTACCCATGCCCTTTACTTTTTAAGTACAAAACCAACCCAAAAGTCACTGAAATTTAGAAAAGCTTGCCCATAAAAATAAAAAAAAAATTACAAGCTTGCCACTCAGCCCTATATACGAAAATCAGGGCGGGTCAGGGCCGAGATAATACGATCTAGGGTTGGGCTAGGGTTTTGAAAAACTCGACCCAACCCGACCCTGTTGCAGCCCTACATACAGCCCTCTAAACCACGAAAAATCAAGCCAAAAGCCTCACACAAAGCTCTCAAGCTCTCAAGCCTTCTCCATTTTCTTCAAGCTTTCAACATTTTTTCTCTCTTCTCCAACTTTCATTCTCCATATTCTTCTTACTGCATTTTCATCATTTTTTACACTGGGCAGCAGCATTACACTGTCTAAAAGGCCTTCAAACATCCTCAAACGATTCACCCCGCATCTGTCAAAAGACGCCAAGCGAGCGCCTCCACCTTCGCCTTTCCTTGCAACTCCACCGGTTCGTCTGCAACTCTGGAATTCTGCAAAGAAGGGAATGACTAAACTCTTTTGTATGTTTAGACTTCATCTTATCAATTAATTTTTTTTAGAATTGCTATAAGCAACTGTTTTGAATTCTCTCTTCTCTACTTACCACTCTGCATCTTATCCAGTCTCTTGTAGCTGATAGACATACGATACCCACTTATTAAGTGCTCAGTTGCATGCCCTCACACAACCTTGCTACTTGTAGATTTTAAGTTTACAGGAAAAGACCCAAGGCACTAGGGCTGCAACTCGGGTCGGGCGGGTCGGGTTTTGGAGAACCCAACCCTACCCGAGAAATATCTCGGGTCGGGTCGGGTCGGGTTTTTTTTTCGGAAAACCCACGATTCCCAAACCCGGCCCTACCCATGATAAATTTCGGGTCGGTTCGGGTCGGGTCGGGTTTTTTCACGTTGACGCAAATTTTTAAGGAAAATTCTTGTTTGGCAAGGCAACTCAACTCATAGAAGCAGAAATTACACTCACATTACACTTGAATCAAACAATGATGTAATTATACTCACATCACACTTGAATCAAACAATGCTGTAATCAAACAATGTTGTAATTACAATCAAACAATGCTGAATCAAACACTTGAATCAACTCAACTCATAGAGGCAGAAATTACACTCACATACAGTAACAGTGGGTGCGTGGGTTTTCACTTTTAACTTTGGGATAATTACATTTACACCCCCTCTAGTTTCTGACACATCCACTTCCACCCCTATAGTTTAAAACGTGACAAATACACCCCTGTAGTTTCAATTTGTTTAAGGTTTGCCCCCTCAGCTGAAGGTTCGTCCATAGATTGAAGGGTTAGGATGATCCGACGGAGCTTATTTTTTGGGCACACCATATCTATGTCAGGACCCATCAAATGAACGCTTTGGATCATCCAAATAATGTGGGCCCCTACCCGAATCCAAACACTACCAAAAAATCATCCAAATAATGTGGGCCCACATTGTTTGGATGATCCAAAGCGTTCATTTGATGGGTCCTGACATAAATAGGGTGTGCCCAAAAAATCAGCTCCATCGGATCATCCTAACCCTTCAATCTATGGATGAACCTTCAGCTGAAGGGGCCTACCTTAAACAAATTGAAACTACAAGGGTGTATTTGTCACGTTTTAAGCTATAGGGGTGGAAGTGGATGTGTCAGAAACTAGAGGGGGTGTAAATGTAATTATCCCTTTAACTTTTAACTAACAATAGAAAAAATGTACATACTATAACTTATGTAACTCGGGTCGGGTCGGGTCGGGTCGGGCCCCTTCAAACCCGGCTCGACCCGAGATTCATGCGGGTTTTTGAATGCTGAACCCGGCTCGACCCGAAACCCATGAAACCTGAACCCGACCCAGGCTATTTTCGGGTCGGGTCGATGCGGGTCGGGTAAAACCCGGCTCGAGTTGCAGCCCTACAAGTCACCACAACAGGCAGTCTTTTAGACCGATTATTACATTGCGGAGTCACCACAAAGCTTGCCGCAACAATCAACGAGCATCTGTCAAAGTCGCAAAAATCACTGTACGGATAATTAAACAAAGCAATTTCATTTGACACTTATCGAGACGGTCGAAGACCAACTAGGTTGTCAGGCCTAGCTCTCCACAAAAGGTCGGTACCCTGAACCTTAGAGTCTACACTAAGTAATCCAAACGTAAAATCAGATTTCTCAACCGCTGGATCCCGATCCAATCTCAAAGACCCCCATCTAATCATTTTAAACTCTAAACTCTCTTGTTAAAAAACCCAAAGTTTGAAGCCCCTCTAAGTTCAAACTCAAACATTTGAAAATTCGAATTTTATAGTTTTCATAACCTACTTTGCTAAGAAAATCGAGACAAGGGAAAGCTAAGAGAGAGAAAAAGGGCGACAAAAAGCAATCCTTCCAGGCATTTAACCGACCTTATTAATCAAACGAACGAGACAAGGAAGGAGAGTGTCAAATGCCTTAGACTTGCACGTACGCCAAGAGACTCATTTAGTATATGCACTAATTGTCTAAGTAAAATACATACCGAATTGGTTAGGGACAACTACTGATTACCCAGTTTGAAAAAAAAGGTTCTTACCTACCAGGTTGCCACTGAGTTTGTATACAAGAAAAATTACTCTTCTACTTTTCTGCATGCACTGGAAATGTAACTCGTAGTGCCTTTGCAAATCACAATTTGTGATTTAATTTTTCTCTATAAATAATATTTTGTTATTTAAGGTCTCTCTCTCTCTCTCTCTCTCTCATGCACGCGCGCACACACTCGTTTAGTTTTATTTACAAATATTTAAAAATGTTAGAGAAATTTTTAAAAAAATTCCAAAAATTCCTTGAAGCCATATAACACATTTACCATCCAATTTTATAAGAAAACAAAAATGTTTGAATTTTTTTTCCATTTTTATTATTTTTCATTAAGTAATTTGGCTTTAAATTATCCACGTCGAGTTTTTCATAGTCTACTCGAGTTTTTATTTTTCAAATTTAAAAATATTTTGAAAACTATCAAAAAATAATAATAATATCCAAAAAATAAAAAAAAATCTTTGAAAATATTTCCATAGGTTGATCCTAACCCTCCGATCTGTAGAACCCTCTAACATCAACCTATGGAAATGATTTTTGGGCACAACCTATTTCGGCTGTGACCCATCTAATGGACGGTTTGGATCATCCTATGGTGCAGGCCATACCATAGTTTTAATTCACTACTCTATGAGGTAACTACTGTTGGATATGTTCTAATGTAAGCCCTTATATAATGGACCAAGTGTAGTGGGCCCATATGGGCTAGAGCCCATTACCCTCTTAAACCCTTTAATATTTATATCCATAAATAGGGGCGGGGGGCAGCTGTCTTGGCATTCCAAATTAGATGCTTTGAGAGCAATGCTTAAAGCAACTCAAGCTTATCCAACAATCCACCGACTCTCACATCTTCCCCATCACCTTAACAATCTTGAAGCAACTACTCTCACAAGAACCAGTAAGTTACGTTGATTTCTTTGTAGCTGAAACCCATCATTTGAATTGAAACTAGGGTCGATTGGGATGACTCTAATTTTAACGTGAGTTTTTTTTTAGTGGTTTTGACCAACCCTAAAACCAGTTACGGGAATTTCTTGCCGTAGCAACAAAGGAAGAAGGGTGCGAATTTCAAGATTGATATTCGGTTCTTGTGGACGGTCCCTCATCCGATTCTTACTCATTTGTGTTGAATTCACACTCAGAGAGGTGTGACTCTCTCAGCAATACAAAGGGGTTTGTTGGGTTGAAGGTTTTGGAGGAGGATTTTGTCTTGTGACTGAATTCTTGTGGTTGAAATCATGTTGGCTCAATTTGTTTGGTTTCATCCCTTATCCCATCTAGTTGGTCGTGGGTTTCTTCCCACACACGAACCAATTTGGCCGTGGGATGGTTCCTCCAAAATTCGTTATTTGGGCGTAATTTCTAACCCAATTGGGTGAAGCTGGGTGGAACTTTGGATTGGGATTTATAAAATTTCATCCGTGGCTTTGGATCAAAATTTTTTGTTGAAACCCTTTCGGGCAGAAAGGTATAGTCAAAACTCTCTTGAATTCGGTTCTTGGAGTTAGTGTTTGGCTTCGATTCTTTGGTCATGATTCACCCCCTGTAAATCCTAATTATAATTGGGTTTGGGTAATCGCCTTGGCTGGTTTGTCCTCGCCTCAGGTATTACCTTGGTGGTTATCTCTTGCTATTGAGTTTCATCTTGGATATCTCGGATTCGGGTTTCGGATTTGGTCCGCGATTCTATTCTTGACTTTGGCTTTCGCGATTCGCAAATAAGGTGCACTCTTTCCAATTTCTGTTTTAATTTAAAAATAAAATAAAATGGAAAAGACTGCAATTCCCTTTGAGATAGTCAAACTTCAATTGTTTGGAGGTTCGAAATTTTATTCTTGGAAGCGAAAGATTTAATTTGGTCTGAAATACTTGAATGTTTTCTACGCCATCTTGAGTACCTTTGTTGATACGATTGAAAGTGTTGAGGAATCTCATTGGAGTAGAGATGAGGATTTCTGCAGAGACTACTTGTTAAACTGTCCTTCAGACCGTCTTGCAGAAACCTATAGCAAGTTTGACATTGCTAAAGAGATTTGGGATAATTTAGATGCTCAATTCAGAAAGGAGGAGGAATTGTCCAAGACTCATTTAGTGGACAAATTCATGGATTTCAAATTCCAAGAGAACATGGAAATCACTCCTCAGGTAACTGATTTATAGAATTTGAGATCTAAATTAGCCAATGAGAAAATAGTAGTGTGTGATCCGTTTCTTGTTGGTGCAATCATATATAAGTTACCATCTGCGTGGCACTCTTTCAAAATAGAGATGTATAGAAAGAAAGTGCAAGTGGGACTGGAAAATCTCAAACGATTCATTCGAATCGAAGATGAGAACAGAGCTAGGAATAACTTGGAAATGGTTGGACAGCAACGTCAGCTGCTAACACGGTGATAAATCCCAAGCAATTTCCTAAGAAATCCAACTCACCTAAGGGTGATATCCCCAAGTTGGAACCCAAAAAGACTGTCTTTAAAAAAAAGAAGGGTAAGTGCTACAACTGTGGGAGATATGGTCACTTTGCCACAGATTGTAGGCTCCCTAAGAAACTTAAATCTGACACATTACAGAAGAAAGCTACTATGACGGTAGATAAGGCTGAGCCTAAAAGTTTTGTTGCTATGTTAGACAAAAGGAAGGCCAGTACTTCTTCTGAGTGGTGGTTAGCTACAGGTGTCACTTGTCATGCTTGCAACTCAAAGAAACGTTTCACTGGTGTTACCGAAATAAAGGAGACTGGTACAGTGACTAGTGGAGCAGACATGGAGGTCACTCACACTGGTACTGAGAACTCGCCCCTTTCTTCAGGTGAACGACTTACTTTATAAGATGTTTAAAGTAGTATCTACTATTTTGGTTTCCATTAGTCTGCTTGACAATGGTGATATATGCACTTTATGTATGTGAGTAGAGTAACTTTTGATTGTTAACTCATACTATTTTGGTTGTGCATATTTGTTAAATGGTATATATTAGTTTGAGTTTAGTAATTGAGACTGTTAGTCAGGTTAGTTTACTGTTAATGATCTTAAGTTGTTAAACAGCCGATTAAGACATGTGAACTATTAGAAAATGGTCTAATTATTAACACTCATAATACCATTAACAATGTCAATTATGTTTGACAATGAAGTTTAGGAGTGATAAAATATGAGGAGGATACACATTGACAGGGTTCAAGGAATTTTGTGCCTCTTAGGGTTTAATCCTTGAAACCACTGCTCCTCACTCGCCTCAATCATGTGGCATAGCTGAGTGTAAGAACAGGACATTAACGTAACTGTTAAACTCCATGTTATTGTCAGCTAGGATGCCTGGTTACATTTGGGGAGAAAATTGCTTTAATTGCAAGTCACATCCTAAATAGAGTGCCAAACTCAATTGCTCCTCCATTCTTTATGAGTTATGGCTTATGTCATAGAGTACCCAAGGGTTATAGTGAGGACTATGTGACCTACCATATGGAGCATGATCCATCATCCTTTTAGAAAGTGATGAGATCTAGGGACTCTTTGATATTGGCAGAAGTCATTCTTGATGAAATGAGCTCTCTGTTGGTTATCTAACCTGGCAGCTAGTCGATTTGCCAAATGGGGCTAATACTTTGAGTTGTAAGTAGATATTTGTATGTGATTATACAAAATTTGTGTGAATGTTATGATTTAACAATCCTGGTATGGTCTTAATTAAGCACCTAAATCGTGACATAGAAATTTGACTAAGTATTAAAGAGCTGTGAGTTTTCTGATCAATTACTCAGATAAATGCCTTTACTATCTTTATGGTGTCAAATGAGGTCATAATTATTTGCTTAAATGTAGATGTTGATTCTTATTTCAAAACTCTCTTTGTTGTGAGTTACATGAAACTAACCTTCGGTAAAGAATTCAACATGATAAGACCTGGGTATTGTTAACACCATTCTTGGTATGAAAGTAACTTTTTAAAAGGCAAGAAATCACCCTTGACCTAGCCCATTATACTGAAAACTACTTTCCATTTGAGGATGCAGTGAGTGCAATCTGATTGCGACACCATGTAATTATACCAAGAAGCTGATCTCTAAGGAAGAGACAGTGTGTGGATCAGTTAGATTATTCTAAATTGATTGGTAGTCTCATGTATGTTATATGTTGCACTAGACCAGATATAGCCTTTATAGTTGGCATACTGAATCATTAGACTAGCAATCCTCGCCATGAGCATAGAGATGCCCTTATAAAATTGGTGAGATGTTAAGAGCACTCACAAGAATGCTCAAAACTATGGTGGCTATCCACTTATTGTGGAAGTTTATTCTGATGCATCATGGGGTTCAGATCAGAGGGCAGCAAATTTATTGCTGTTGTGTGGAAGTCGAATTGGAACTTTATGCTCTAGCTTCAGTTCGAAATGAAATCTAAGGGATAAAGAATTCGATTATGGTTATGGACATTCCATTGAACCAGTTAAAGATTAGTTCTTTAGTGGATTAAGGATTAGTTCCTTATGTGTGTTCTGTGATAATCAAGCTACAACTATGGTTGTGAAGAACTCACTCTTTAATGGTAAGAGGAGATATCTTGGGCTGAAAAATGCCATGCTGAATTATCTCAAGAACACGGGATTATCACTTTGATTGATACGAAATCGAAGGATAATAGGCCGAAGCTCTCACAAAAGGGATTGTACATAGATCGAATATTCAAAACTATAAGCAAATGGATTAAAGTCTGTATAGACAGAGAAAAATGAAGTTAAAGTCTGTGTAAGACAAGAATTAATTTATAAGTTAAAGTCTATGTGAACAAGACTTAACTTGGTTAAAGTCTGTGTAGACAGGACTTAATCTATAGGTTAAAATCTATGTAGACTCGACCTGACTTACTTTATCCATGTTATGGACTTAATCTACATTATCCATGTTACGTTTGAATTTTTGAATCTCCCTTATGGCCCAAAGATAGGCACTTGATATGTTCTCCTAGGTGTTACAGAAGTTGTGTATCATTCCATACATAGATGATATACCCTCATTTGAGAAAGTTTGTACATTCCATACATAGATGATACAACTTACCTCAAGTCTGGTTATCCTTTTGGGAAGGGTTGGACATTCCATACATAGATGATCCAATTTAACCCAATCAGAGATAAGATGGCTGTTTCATTCTAAGAAAACATGAAATTGTTCTTTGCAAAAGAAACTATTTTGGTCTTGTTTTTTAGTGAAACTTGACAATAATGATGAAATAGTTCTTTAATAATGCAAAAGAAGCCATGGTGTTGTTGGTCTTGTTCTTTATTGAATTTGTTAATTATTGAAACTTGACCATAATGCCTATGGTGGGAGTGATACTGATACCTTTTTCAGCCATTTTGAAAGAGTACTAAGTTCTTATGATAGAACTAGTTACTTTCGTGAATTATTGGGTTGTACTAAGTTCTTTAAGTAGAACTAGATACTTTCATGTGTGTAATTTATGTTTTACACACTTGGTTGGATTCATTTTTCATAAAATTCATATGTGATAATTCACAGGGATTGGCGAAAAAAGAGGAGCTTGTCTTGTTTTTTGACTTTAATAAGGATGACTTACTAGATGGGTAAATCTTCTAAAGTCATGAAGACTATAATGCTTCATTTCAGTATGTGTATAAAGTTCACTTGTGTGTGAAACTTATTTTGGGATCTCGATGAGAATCATACCCCATGAATGAATTCATCTAAGATCAGTAGGGGTTCACTTGTATGTGAAACTACCTTTATTGGTTGAGTTTAGATTGTTGTATATCTAAAACTCTTGGTTTCTCATAAAAGGATTCGTGTTTTCAGTTGGATTACAGATCTTTTATGATATACACCATATGGTGATGTGGATGTCAATTTTTGTTTTGAACATCACACTATCTATCTGTTGGATTGTGCTATATGTAGAACATAGGAGGAGATTGTTGGATATGTTCTAATATAAGCCCATATATAATGGACCAGGTGTAGTGGGCCCATATGGGCTGGAGCTCATTACCCTCTTAAACCCTTTAATATTTATATCCATAAATAGGGGCTGGGGACAGCTGTCTTGGCATTCCAAATTAGATGCTTTTAGAGCAATGCTTCAAGCAACTCAAGCTTATCCAAAAATCCACCGACTCTCATGTCTTCCCCATCGCCTTAACAACTACAAGCAAATTGACCATTTGGGGTTGCTATCGAGCTCTTCCTAAACCTACAGACATATATGCAATCGAATACAAGCATTTCAAGTACGTGCACCTACAAACCTCATGTCTCCGACTAACATCTACTATAGGGAAAATAATATATTCACCCCCTTTTCTTCCCCCGACTAACCCCTCATTGTAGAAATAAATACACTAGAGACGGGTGGCCCAGGGATGGAAAGGTGGGCACTTCACTAGCTAGCCAGTGAAGCTAATATTTCAGACACCACAATATACAACTCAAAAAGCCATAGAGGACGGCCTCCAAACAACAACAACCACCTCGTTTACGCTCATCCACGTTCGTGGATGGCCCCACTTCTATTTCTTTCTCTCTAAAGAGCCAAACTTACCAGGGTACCAAATACGTATTTTGTGTATCAACAATCTGTAATGGACACACTTTAAAAATTCTTTCACACAATCTCCCTACTATTACACTGAGCGTGCATGTTACACTGAGCCAAACTTACTAGTGTGAAACAACCAGTTACACCACCAGAAGGCGTTATTTATTCTTTTATACTTTAACACTCCCCCTCATGTGTGGGCCCTCTTTCTTTGGGTTGGCTGACACGTGGCACATGTGACCCCACTTTTGGGTTGGCCATCATATGTGGATTTTTGCTATCCGGGAGGTTTGAACTCAGGACCTTTGGCTTTGATACCATGTGACTACCTGCAATTACTCCGGAAGCTTAAGCTCTTGGAGAAGGCGTTATTTATTCTTTTATATTTGAACACATAGTAGGTTCTACATTGATGGATGAGAAGCGTCCATTAGATGGGACCTGTTTTGGATTCCTGTGGCACAAAAATATGCACGTCATTAGATCTTTCCACTTATGGGCCTACTTTGGCTATGTTTGGTTGCACAACGAATGCCAATTCCTTGTTTGGTTACCGAATTTGCAATGAAACTCCACTTGTCTCCCCAATATGCTTGGGACATCTTGATTACTTTTCATCCCATGTGGTGCCCATGTGACAATATTGTCGCCCATGCTGATCTTCCAACCAAATTGGTAAAATTTTGGTAAAACAATAGTGGAAAAGGTCTTGTCTTATTCTCTTCTCTTTCTTTCTCTTCCCCATCTCTCTCTTAACTCTCTATATTGGTAATGGCACCCCTACTTTTTCCACTATTCTCTGAGATGTAATTCTAGACATCTTCTATGCTTGTTTGCTCCCTTTTGACTTCTTATTCTATTACTCTCCGAGCCACCCTTGCGCAACCAAACATAAAGCATCTAACAATGTGAAATCTATTTCCGTTGACTTTATCCCTTATGGATGGGCTTAGAAATGGAGATTTGGAAGTATATGGATTTGAAATCCGGATTTCCCTAATCTGTAATGGGATTTTGTTTGGAAAATAAAGACGAAAGTGAAATTGACCGACGATTTCGTCATTTCCAGTGTGCTTTTTTGCATTTCGTGGGGGATTGGACCTCACTTCTTTGCCGTCTCGCAGCAACATAGGATTTCTTCTTTTATTTCTCCAAACAAAAATCCCATTTTGCTAGCAGCCCTCATTTGTAAATTTTCTGTTTTGATAGCAATGTACGGATTTGAATTTCAAATATATTGTTTAGCTGCTCTTTGGAATTGGATTTGGATTTGAAATCCGACAAATCCAACAAACTTCAATCGTTGTTTTAATAATGGAACTTCACTCTTTGTTTTATTAATGACAGTCCTCTCTGCTTAATTATGTAGATTTTATTTACTTTTTCAATTTTAATTTATTAATATTAACTTATTAATATATTTTTAAAATTAGTTGTCAAGAATATTTTGGGAATTGTTAATTTGGTAGCAATTTGAGGCATAAACCACTTGCATCTAATAATAGAGAACATAATCCCAACAAAAGAATAAGGGAGATGATATTTTCACCGTCTCTGCAGTGCGCATTCCCCCCCCCCCCCTTAGACTCAATCTTTTTGACGTCAAATCATGTTAAAAGTGGGGCGAATGCATACTTGGGGGGTTTGAAATAGGGTGATGATATTTTCACCCTTGCGGTACTTGCACACCCCCTTATAACGTGATTTGACATAAAGTTGCCCACTTTTCACCTCAAATCAAGTTATAAGGGGGTCTGCACGAATGCAGGGGGGTGAAAATATCATCTCCCTTGAAATATCATCGCCCAAGAATAAACAAATTCCCGTGGGGCTTAGAGCGAATCCACGTTTTGGAGAGAAACTCCAAGTTTCACGTGGATGAACACTCCATTCAAAAGCATATCACCCAAAATCATGGTTTCCTCTACTTGTTACAATATATATAGAATAATAGGACTCTATTCTAACCAAAAAGCAAGAACAAATCCTATATAATTAGAAAAAACACAAACCATTATAGAAAAAAACGAAGAAAAATACTAATTATTAGCGACGGAAAATTAATTGACTTTTCTATGTGTCGCTATTTCCTAACATTTATGCGACGGAAGTATAATAACCTTCATTAGTTATATCTCTTTAGTGACGGTTACACCTCCATCGTTAGTTATATATGATTTAATCAATATTTTATTAAATTCTATAGCGAAGGGAAAAAAGATAGTCGTTTTTTCCTAACATTTGGAGATGAATTTATGATAACCGTCGCCATATGTGATATTAGCAATGGGTAAACAAATCACTCACTATTGTATTTAAGAAAGAAACTAAAATAAATAAAAAATAAACTATCCAAAATGTGTAGTTTTCTTTGAAACTTTAACTACTTATATAAATAAAGTTTCGAATAATCTAATAACTAACATTCTAATGAGCTCCCCGTTGTAGATACCCCATTTTGACCGGACCCTTTTTTTTTCCCCCAAAATCGAATAAGCTCCTGAAATCAAATAAAATCCCAATCCCAAAAAGTGTCCGTGGTCTACCTGAAACCCCAAAATCGAATAAAATTCCTGAATTCTGAATCCCAAAATTCCTGACGAGCTGAGTCTAGCACCACTAAAAGACAAAATGGAACTTATATGTAATTTTAAATTAAATTATCACTATTCTTTAATAAAAAGGATTTGCGTCCATCGCAGAAGGAATGTGATGGTAACAGCATGGGAGAGCAACCACAAAGGCTCACTTTTTTCGGAGGATTTTGTCTTCATTCATGAGGTGGCTGCTCTCACAAGCAACAGACCATCCGTGAAATGCCTTCTGCGATGGACGCTAGCAAATCCCTAAATAAAAAGAACTAAGAAAAATTCAAGAAGCACATCCTTTGTGACAGAGTAGGTCCAAGTAGTATGAAAACACTCCATTAGGGTCCTCTTGGTATTTTAATTCTACATGTATAATATACAAACACAAATTTTCCCAAACCAAAAGCTAATACAGTCCCAATTCTTAATCTACATCATCATTAAACACACCACCAATACAAATCAGAAAAAATGGACCAACTCTTCTTATGAAATATCATCGCGAAGGCGATAAGTTGGAACAGCTACTAGATGGGTAGCTCTAGGGACTGCGAGGCCGAACTCCTCAGTCATGTCCAAGTCAGTGGAAGATATGTCATTCTGAAGCTCCCAATTAAAGCAGTGAACCAATTGTGCTAATACCAGCCGAACCACTGTAAGCCCCAATTGTATTCCAGGACAACCTCTACGTCCAGAACCAAAGGGAATCAGCTGAAAAATCTCGGCCCTTGAGGTCTATACTACTACCCATGAACCTCTCAGGGAAGAATTCTTCACCATTAGGCCATGCATCGGGGTCTCGTCCGATTGCCCAGTAATTTATAATGACACGAGATTTTTTAGGTATATAGAAGCCATTAACTATACAGTCCTCCATGGCCTCATGAGGGACGAGCAATGGGGCCACTGGATGGAGTCTCCAACTTTCCTTCGCCACCATGTCCAAGTACTCCAACTTTTGTAGGTCTGATTCCTCCACTTTGTGCTCCATGCCAATCATAGCCTCTAATTCTTCTTGGACCTTCTTCATTACTCGTGGATGCCTGAGGAGCTCAGAGATTGCCCATTCGATTGCAGTTGCCGACGTATCCATTGATCCCGCAAGCATGTCCTATGAAAAATTGTACTTCTTATGGTTACTAAGCATATACGTACTTAATCAATGGAGCTCATGGGTTTTTTAAACATGTTATAAATACTAGAATCAGATGTGTTGAAGTATAAATTATTAATTAACACCAACTCTAAAAGCTTAAGCTTTTGGTCTTTTGGAGTAATTGAGCTCGATCCTATTGTGTAAATATTGTTTGGTTCTAAATCTTCCACCCTCCTCGGTTTTGCTTTTCAGCAGCACTAACCGTGCCCGACCCACTCCGTGGGGCCTGCCCCTTGGGGATGCTGAAAACGCTTCTACACAGGGAGAATGAGAGTTCAAATATATAGCCCAAGAACTTTCTCTCCCTTTCCGATGTGGGATCTTACAATCCACCCCCCTTAGGACCCAGTGTCCTTGCTGGGACATCGTACTACGGGAGGTACGACTCTGATACCATTTTGTCACGCCGTGACTACACTGTGCAAATATTGTCTGATTTTAGGTCTTCTACCCTTCTCAGTTTTGTTTTCCATCAGTACTCCGCAGGGTCTGCCCCTTGGAGATGCTGAAAACGCGTCTACATAGGGAGAAGGAGAGTTCACAAATATAGCCCAAGAACTTTCTCTCCTTTTTGGTGTGTTATCTTACAATCTACTCCCGCTTAGGGCCCAACGTCCTCGCTGGTACTGCGGGAGGTACAACTTTGATACCATTTTGTCACGCCCTGACTCCACTATGTAAATAGTGTCCTATTTTGAGTCTTCTACCCTTCCCGGTTTTGTTTTCCAACAGCACTCCACGGGCCCGCCCCTTGGAGATGCTAAAAACTCGTCTACATAGGGAGAGGGAGAGTTCATATATACATTCCGTGAACTTTCTCTCACTTTCCAATGTGGGATCTTATAGTTAATTAGTTCCTTCATATGGTATTAGAGCTATTGCCTCACGGTAGGTTCTAGGTTCAAAACCCAATTGACTCCTTGATATTAAACATCCACGTGTATGATGAACCCAAAAAAAGAGGGTCCACACGTAACGGGGAGTGTTGAAGTATAAATGATTACATATATACCTGGCAAAAGCGACCCGTGCCGGCGGGTCAACCCGACCGACCTGCAAATTTGCGGGCACGGGTCTAAGTTTTAGTGACCTGTCAAAACTAACCCGCAGGTGACCCAACCCGCAAAAACACGGGTCGGGTCGGGTCAACCCACGGGCACCCGCAAGTCACTTGGCTTTTTTAAGAGTGGTGATTTTGTTATGCTAATCTAGTTAGATGGCTTTTTTTCTAATGCAAAGGATGGTGATTTTGTCATGCTAATCTATTTTTTAAGGGTTTGATGCCTGAATAGGTTATGGCTGGCACCATAGAATACAAATAGGTTGTGGCTAGCACCATAGGTTGATCCCAACCCTCCGATTTGAATGTTAGAGGGTTGATCACTTGATCCTAACCCTCTATAGATCGGAGGGTTAGGATCAACCTATTGAAATGATTTTTGGGGCACAACCTATTTAGGCTGTGGGCCATCTAATGGACGGTTTGGATCATCCCACGGTGCCGGCCATACCCCCCTCATCAAAATCCAGTGATAAAATTTTCCAAAATAAACAACTGTTTGAATTTGCGGGTGACCGCGGATTGACCCGGCCCACACACGGGCCGCGCGGGTCACCTAAATTCTGACCCGCAAAAATGCGGGTCATCTCCTGACCCGACCCGTGTGACCCGCACCCGCATCATCCGCCGGTTGACCCGGCCCGACCCACCCATTTGCCAGGTCTAATTACATAACACAAACTCTAAAAGATTATACTTTTGGAGTAATTGGTTGTTTCACAAGAAGCTATTAGGTACTTGTGTGATTTCTATATTCCTTTACCGACATGATTGCCTTAACGTCTGTTCGATAAAGTTGGAACTCAGAATCCTTGGAATTCATGAGGGATAACATGACATCAACGCAGTCCTGCTGCTTGCCTTGCCTAGCATTCATGTGTTCATCAATGATCTTCTCGAAAAATTTGTCAACTACCTTGTTTATAGCCTTCATTTTGCGACGTAGCCCTTGAATGTCTACTACTCCAATGTAAGGGATATATTCTGCTAGATTAAAACTAGCTGCCAATCTCATTTCCTCTTGTATCACACCTTTGAATCCCCTTTCATCCAAATCCTCATCCATGTAGTTCTTCCCAAATACCATCCTACATGTCATGTCTGCTGAGAGAGATGCCACCTTCGCACTTAGATCAACGCTAGCACCCATCTTGGCGGTGTTCTTAATCGATTGGACAAGAAGACCCAACTCTTCTTTCCTCATGGACTTGAAGGAATCGATCTTAAGGTTGCTAAGCAATTGTAAGGTGCACAATTTGCGAACGTTACGCCAATATGGGTCGTACTTTGAGAAAGATATTCCAGCACCGTCATAAGACATGTGTTTAGCGGCCTCGGTGAACGGCCTACTGGCGAACACATGGTCATGCGTCTGGAGAAACTCTTGGGCCGCCTATGGAGATGAGACTACCACAGTTGGAACTAGGCCTAGGCGCATGTACATGATCGGGCCATATTTCTTGGCTAACCGATGGAGGTCGTGATGAGGGAGCTCCCCCAACATGTGAAGCCTGCCCAAAATTGGAAGCCCTTGAGGGCCAGGAGGTAATCTATTCTTGCCTTTTCCTCGAATTGCACATAGGATATAGGCAAGGGACCAGAACCCTGCTAGTACAAGAAAGAGAAAAGCAGCCCAAGAAGATATGGAAGGCATGGCCGTGGAAAATCAAGCACCCCTTTTTCCTTGCTCACTTGAAAGCTGAAGCTACGTAACAACACACTTTTAACGTGGGGAGGTGATGACAAGAAAATTCTGATGTGGGTTTGGTGCAACGAGTTAATGCAAGAAGAATATTGGAATTACGAGAAATAATTTAATGAAGGGCCTTATGAACATGTAAAGGTGGTACGATAAAGGTACCACCCTTGATATTTGATCCAACAGCAGGATCAAATATCAAGGATGGGATGATGACCCTTCATCATATAATTTCTTATTGGAATTACAGTGGGTTTTGGTTTTGTGATAGGTGATAATCCGTACATGGTGGTGTTGATTTCATCAGCAAAACTACGAGTGGCTATAATAATCTTATCACTATCATTAAATGAATGACTGAAAGTCCAAAATAGGATCAAATATCAAGGATGGGATGATGACCCTTCATCATATAATTTCTTATTGGAATTACAGTGGGTCTTGGTTTTGTGATAGGTGATAATCCGTACATGGTGGTGTTGATTTCATCCACAAAACTACGAGTGGCTATAATAATCTTATCACTATCATTAAATGAATGACTGAAAGTCCAAAATAGGATCAAATATCAAGGATGGGATGATGACCCTTCATCATATAATTTCTTATTGGAATTACAGTGGGTTTTGGTTTTGTGATAGGTGATAATCCGTACATGGTGGTGTTGATTTCATCCACAAAACTACGAGCGGCTATAATAATCTTATCACTATCATTAAATGAATGACTGAAAGTCCAAAATAGGATCAAATATCAAGGATGGGATGATGACCCTTCATCATATAATTTCTTATTGGAATTACAGTGGGTTTTGGTTTTGTGATAGGTGATAATCCGTACATGGTGGTGTTGATTTCATCCACAAAACTACGAGTGGCTATAATAATCTTATCACTATCATTAAATGAATGACTGAAAGTCCAAAATATCTCATACGCCGGTGAGCTTAGGACACCTCTCTTTACTTTTTAGAGAGAGCGAAAGAGGCGTGAGAAATCTGGCTGGGTTGAACGGTTATTACAGATATTAAAATAAAGGAATGATATTTGCTACTTTTGCTTTCTTGGGCCACCCCTTGTAGTGTAAAAGGGTTGTCATAAATACATTAGAGGGAAGGTTGCTTGAAAAATTCAGCTCCTCTTTCAGAGAGTTTTCTTTTTTCTTTTTTTTGGTTTGCTTTTATTTTGTTGTTTGTCTGTTTTGGTGTTCTTTTGGAGCGTGTCTGTGCTTCCTTCGTTGTTTGTTCTCCTTTCCAAGTTCTGGAAGGGTTGCTTTTCGTTTCTCATATATATCTTATCCTTCTTTTAATATATCTGGTCGGGGTCCTGCCTAACCCCAGCTTACCCATCAAGAAAAAATAACATTAGAGGGTGCAAATATATCACTTCCTTAAAAATAGTGGTGACCATGGTCTTCAGACGGAATGGTTGGCTCAGGGGTTTGAAATGGAATGGTTGCCTCAGGGGCTTCAGATGTTGCCTCAGGGGTTTGAAATGGAAGGGTTGCCTCAGAGGTCTTCAGACGGAATGGTTGCCTCAGGGGTTTGAAATGGAAGGGTTGCCTCAGGGGTCTTCAGACGGAATGGTTGCCTCAGGGGTCTTGAAATGGAAGGGTTGCCTCAGGGGTCTTCAGATGGAATGGTTGCCTCAGGAGTCTTGAAATGGAAGGGTTGCCTCAGGGGTCTTGGTTCTTTCTACGCTCGGGGCGAACACTATTCAAGGAAAATTTAGATTTTACGGTCAGGACGAAAAACTCTCAGGAGAAATTGGGTTCCACGCTTAGAGCGAATGCTTTCAGGAAGAATTTTGGTTTTACGCTTAGAGCGAAATGCTTTCAAAGAGAATTCGGATATTTTGCTCAGTGCTGATGTTTTCTGGGATAATTCGGTTTCTTCACTCGGGGTGGATACTCTCAGGGAGAAAATTGTTTCTTCACTCGGGGTGGATACTCTCAGGGAGAATATGGTTTCTTCACTCGGGGTGGATACTCTCAGGGAGAAAATTGTTTCTTCACTCAGGGTGGATACTCTCAGGGAGAAAATTTGCTTTCTTCACTCGGGGTGGATACTCTCAGGGAGAAAATTGTTTCTTCACTCGGGGTGGATACTCTCAGGGAGAAAATTTGTTTCTTCACTCGGGGTGGATTACAAACTTCATTTGTGAGTAGAAAGTCCGCTGGGGATAATAAGGCAAACTCTCAATGGAATGATAAGAAAAATTCTCATTGGAATGGTGAGACAAATTCTCAAAGGATTGCAAACCCTCAAAGGATTGCTGAGACAGACTCTTAAAGGAATTTGATTGAGGAGTTGAATCCAAAGACTGTGTTCAAGCTCCTCCTTTCTTCAACTCTTCACCACAGATAATGAAGTTGGCAGCGAACCTCTGAAGAGTTTTCCTCTCTTTGCTGGAGGCCTCAGGTGGATGCCCCTTGCCTGAAATGAAATTTCTAATGTCTGTATACCACGGCTTTCCGTCCGGACATCTTGCTGATATCTCTATCGCATTCACATGAGCGGGAGCCCATTGCAACCTCACAGCTAAAGGCTGAACCTCCATTGTCGCGGAAATATCTAACATTGACGCCAAAGTGGCTAAAGCATCAGCAAAATGATTCGTTGTTCTCGACAGATGAGTAAAGGTGACATTCCTAAACTTTCCGACCAGAGATGCAAGATAAGTGTGATATGAGATCAACCTTGCCTCTTTTGTTTTCCAATCTCCATTTATTTGACAAATGATCAGGATTGAATCTCTGAATACATCGATGTCTTGAATTCGCAAAGCCAAAGCTGCCTCAAGTCCTGCGATGCATGCTTTATATTCTGCCATATTGTTGGTGCATTCAAATTGCAACTTGATGGATATCGAGATGTACTCCTTCTTTGGAGATACCAAAACTTCCCCTATTCCTTGACCATGATTATTGACAGCTCCGTCAAAGTACATAAGCCCTTGGAACTCGGAGTCTCCTCTTCAATGTCCATAATCTCTTCATCAGGAAAGTCTGCTTTTAGAAAAGCATTCTCCTCAACAGGAGCATCAGCTAGCTGCTCAGCGATTATCCGTCCCTTAATTGATTTCTGAGTGACATAAGTGATGTCAAACTCAGACAACAATAGCAACCATCTGGCTGTTCTTCCAGTAAGAGCGGGTTTCTAGAACAAATACTTCAACGGATCCATCCGTGAGAGCAGAAATATTTTATTCGATAACAGGTAATGTCTAAGCCTTTGAGTCGCCCAAACCAATGCTAAACACGTCTTTTCCAAAACGGTGTATTTGATTTCATACTCTAGAATTTTCTTGCTAATGTAGTAAATGGGCTTTTCTTTCTTAGACCCTGCATCTTGCTGAGCAAGCATACAACCCATGGTTGTATCTGTGATGGACAAATACATTAACAATGGTTGACCAGGAATGACTGGGGATAGGACAGGAAGCAAGGACAAGCACTGCTTGACTTTTTCAAATGCTTCCTGACATTCTTCATTCCATTTCTTAGAAGAATTCTTTTTCAATAACTTGAAGATGGGTCCACACGTCATAGTTAAATGAGATATGAATCTCCTCAAGTATTACACTTTGCCAAGGAATCCACGAATCTGCTTTTCTGTCTTTGGTGGTTGCATTTCTTGGATAGCCTTGATCTTCTGAGGATCCACTTCAATTCCTCTCTCGCTGACCATAAATCCGAGCAACTTTCCTGATGTGACTCCAAATACACATTTATTTGGGTTTAAGCGAAGTTGAAACTTTCGGATTCGCTCAAAGAATTTTCTCAAAGCGATTGTATGCTCTGACCGAGTCTTGCCCTTAACAATCATGTCATCTACATAGACCTCGACTTCCTTATGAATCATGTCATGAAGAAGAGTAGTCGCAGCCCTCTGATAGGTGGCACCAGCATTTTTGAGACCAAACGGCATCACTCTGTAGCAATATGTCCCCCACTGAGTAATAAATGCCGTCTTCATCTTATCCTCAGGCGCCATTTTGATTTGGTTGTACCCTGAGAATCCATCCATAAAGGATAAGAGTGCATGTCCAGCGGTATTGTCAACCAGGAGATCAATGTTCGGAAGCGGAAAATCATCTTTCGGACTTGCCTTGTTCAGATCTCTGAAATCGACACACATCCTGACTTTTCCGTCTTTCTTGGGCACCGGTACAATATTTGCAAGCCATTCGGGGTATTCAACTACTTCGATGAATTTCACTTCCAGTAGTTTCTTAACCTCATCATGAACTTTCAACTCCCATTCTGTTTTAAGTTTCCGGAGTTTGTGCTTCTTCGGCTTGATGCCAGGGATTAGAGGTAATTTGTGTTGGACAATGTCCTCACTCAATCCTGGCATGTCATCGTAAGACCAAGCAAAAAACTCCTTAAACTCTTTTAGCAAGGTGATTAATTCTTCGCGCTCCTCAAGAGATAAAATTTTGCCAATTCGTATTTCCCGAATTAAGGTTTCATCACCTATATTTACGGTTTCAATTTTCTCTTCAAGTGGTTTAGCTCGGCGACTCTCCTCTTGTTGAATCATATGTTTGATTTCAAGGGGAGTTTCGTCGGCTACCTCATTAGAGGGGGAGTCTTGATTATCATTATTAGTTACTTGATCAGGTTTAGAAGCAGAATCAGTAGAAGAGACAAGTACAGGAATATAAGCAAAAGAGTCTTTTATTTCTTTAGAATGAATGATTACATCAGATGACTCGCCCACATCAGGCGTTACAGACTCTAAAACAGGATGAAAAAATAAGTCGACATCAGTATCGACACAACCAGAAACATGTACAGACAAAGAATCAATGAAGATGTCATCAGATTCGGACTTGACGCCACCAAGAATAGACTCGTCACCCACTCCAGGAGTAGAACCAACCTCTACAGTACCTGCATCAAAAGAAAAGTTAGAAATGACAGACTCTGGGACGGACTCAAAAACTGACACAAATTTTGAAAGGATTGACTCTTTTGAAGGGACTGGACTATACTGAAAGAATACTTGGGGTATAAGCTGTGAGGTCCAGTTATCCAGAGGTCCCTCAGCTGGGGTAATGGAGCTTTTTGGGTTTATGAAGGGTGTGTCTCCTCCAATCATCGCAATGACTGGTGCCTCAACTTGGAACAAGGATTCTAGGAGCTCTGATTCAAATGTCTCAACCCAATCTGAGTCTTGCTTCTCTGATTCAGCTGCCTCTGCAATCTGCTCAAAGAAAAAGTTCTTCGGCAGTTCATCTGCGAAGAAGATTTCAAGACCTGGCAGCTTTTTCCCAGCCTCATCATACCAAGGCTCAGAAAAACCGTAAAACGGACAATCAGCCCCTTCCTTTCTGAACCTGCCATTCATGACCATGCTAAACGGTCCCATTGGAAACTCTAAACCCCGGCGGCGACATGTAGCCCATTTCAACATGTAAGCCTTCATCTCTTGGACTTCCTTTCGGGTAGGCTGATACCCTAACCCGAATAATCCATTCATCGCCTTCATTATTGGCCATTCGGTCAGGCCTTGCAGATTTCTTCCCAGGCGGCTCCCGGGACATGACCAAACCGTCGCATCATTTTTGCGACATGAACATTGGTGCTAGTCAAAAACATAATTTCCTCCCTCATGGCCTCCTTCATAGTTATAGTAGAGACCTCTAGTGAGAATCCTGTCAAGCTGACATCCTTGGCACTTTCATCAACTGATTCGGCAGTTATCTGCCCAAATTTCAGGCTCTGGATCTCCTCGTATTGTAATCACCCTGTTATTCCGGACGAATTTCAATTTCTGGTGTAGCGTCGAAGGAATAACTCCGACCTTATGCAACCAAGGTCGGCCCAGGAGAAGAAAGAAAGAGGTTTTGATATCAAGTACTTGGAATTCAACTTCAAAAGTCTCTCCTCCAATCTCAATCTCAGTGGCCAATATCCCGATCACATCCCTTCTAGTGCCGTCATATGCCAATATACCCTGCTCAGATGGTATGAAATCTCCCGGTCCAAACCCTAGAGTAGTGGCAGTATTTAATGGGCAAACGTTCAAAGCCGACCCATTATCTATCAAGACTTCCGGCACTCTCTTTTTGTTGCAAATTATGGTGATTCGGAGAGGGCGAACATGATCTCTTCCTTCTGGAGGGAGGTCCTCGTCAGTAAAAGAGAAATCCTGGGAAGCTCTTGTCGCAGCCACTAAACTGACCAGTTCGTCAGGAGTAATCTCAACTGATACTTGGGACAAATTCAATTCACGGAGTACTACCTGTCTGTGCTTTTGCGATGCCAGCAATAAACCCCATATGGACACATTGGCTTGCGTCTTCTTCAACTGTTTCAACAAATTGTCCTCTTCTTCTTCAACACTCTGCTTCTGCTTTTGGCTTTCAACCGCTCTTGCAACCTCAGCGGGATTCTCGACTCTGAGCTCGGCCGGTTTAAAGACACGTCCACCACGTGTAACATGGCGGAGCTCATCACATGGGTCATCCAAAAGTGATAGGTCTTCATCCTCTAGCCTTAAAACATATGGGACTTCTTCTTTACTCTCTTCCTCTTCATATTTAAGGACATATGAACATTCTGCAGATTCTGCAAATTCCCCATCTCTAGCAGACAGTACGTAAGGCTTCTCGGTTTCTGCATCTTCATCTCCCTCTTCCCATCTCAGAACATATGGCTCCTCAGAGATTACTGCGCAGATACAGGAATAGTCTAGAACTACTTCTTCCGTAAGGATTGCATAAACATTTGGTGGGGGAGTTGCATGTGTTGGCAAAGGATTGCGAGTGACATTAGGAGCTTCAACAGAAATTTTCTTTGCCTCAATCATGTCTTGGATCTTATGTTTCAAGGCCATACATCTATCAGTCAGATGTCCGACACTCTGATGATACTCGCAATAGTAATCCTTCCTCCAATACCTCGGAAGAGGATTCGGAGCCTCCCTGGGTTCTAGCAACTCAATTTTCTTATCTCTCAACAGCTTTTTCAATGCTACCGAAAGAGAATACGGCAAAGGATCGAATCATCTTGGCTCCTTCCTCTCTGGGCGACCTTCGCTAAAATTTACCCTCCGTGCTGGCGGAGCGGTATTCACATTGTGAACTTCCTTAGGTGCCACCATTGGTCTTTTTCCTTCTCTTGAATCGGAAGGAACCCTCGATCTCAGGCCCTTGGACAAGGCATCTTCTATTTGAGTTCATGTCTTAATGAGATGATTGAAATCAAGAAAGTACTGGATGGCCATGTGATGATAGTATTGCGGTGACAGGTTCTTCACCACGATTTTGATTTGTTCCTCATCTGGCAGACGATGAGTCATCTGCGCGGCTTTCCTTCTCCATCTGCGGATGAAGGAAGTGAAGGTTTCATTATGGCCCTGCTTCAATGCTTTGAGATCTCTTTTGGTTACGTCGATCCCCTCCTCCATGGAGAACTGCTCGACGAACCTATTGGCGATGTCTTCTAGGGTTCGGATCTCTTCAGATTTCAGGCTCAGAAACCACTTCTTAGCCACTCCGACCAAAGATCGAGGAAACAAGAGAGCAACCTGCTCTGGAGATAGACCATGCTGCTGCAGGAGCGGAAGAACAGACATCAAATGACTTCTAGGACACCCTGTCTCATCATATTTGTCCATGTCTGGCACTTTGAATCTCGGAGGCAGTGTGACTCCTGGATAAATCATAAAGCGGGCCTTGATGTACCGTTTTATCATAGGAGCCCTAACATCTTCTGGGCTTTCGAATAAGGCTAGAGAGCACTCAGCAGCCCACTTTGCAGTGGCCATGGGATGATCGTTCCCTTTTATTGTGCTTGAGCATGTGTGCTGAGAGATAAATATTTTTACCTTAACATAATATGTATAAGTGGTCCCTGTGATACGCCATGGGCATGTACGATCCTTGCATCTAACGCCGTACTTTGTGGGATTTGTCTCTTGTGGGACAAACACAAACCGATGCCGGATTGCGTACTCTGTGACTTTCTTATGAAAGAGTTTAAGATTTGGGAAGATTGCCCCAACGGTGAAATCCTCAGGTCCCACGATCACATTTACTTCATCACCCCCTACAACCATTTCATCCGCTTCCATCAGCTGCCTTATATTGGTATTTCCCAAAGCATCGCCTAGATAATTAGTAGGTTCATCCTCCTCCTCATCACCCATCTCATCATCGTCACCGAAGTCCTCTTCATCATAACTGAAGTCCTCTTCATCATAACCGAAGTCCTCTTCATCGTCGTTATTACTGCTATCGTTCGGTCGAACCAAATCAATAGCATGGATATCACCTCCAAAATCCCTACACAAGTCCCAATCGTTTCTACCTGGTTGGGTTTTCTCAAACTCGGTCTCAGTCGCGTCGGTCTCATTCAAAGTGGGATCTTCAAAATCCTTATTCAAGTCCACTTCATACCTGCAAATCGGTAGCCAATTAAAGTTAAAGTAATTGATTTACAAATGAAAGGAATGAATATTAATCTCACCGAACAATTGTTCAATACTATAATTTACCGGTGTATGGTATGAATACCGCCAAGCGTTCTTTTCTCTTTTCGAGCAACGGCCGTTAGAATCGGTGATGCAGGAACCACGGGGACAGTACTAATATTCGGCCTCAAAGCCTCTGCAAATGAGGAAGGAATTGTAGGCTCCGGAGAATTGTTTCCTCATAATATGAACTCTTTAGTTACATATAGGCTCACAGTGTTAATGACCGTACTATCAAAGAGCATCATTACTAGATCAAGGTCATCGTCATCTCGAATATCATATAAGATGATATGAGATGAGTCGAAAACATATCGACACTTTATAGATAGAGAAACCTCACTTCGATTGGTCCCAATTTTGCTATGAATTAGATTGTCAAAATCTCTATATTTTGCTCTCTGACCAACAATAAGAGGCAACATCTTCCCGCCGACGTATTCAAATGATACCACATCCTTTAGAATGCCGTCGATGTGTAAGACAAAAGAAGCCCTTCGTTCCTCTCTCCTGTAAAGACAAAATTAAACATTGATTAGAAGTTGTTTAAAGCAACTTAAATGTGCTAAAAATGGAAAGAGAGGAGAATGGAAAGGGAACTACATACCTTTCCATGGAAGGGAGGTTAGTATTGGTGCAATGCAATAGAATGGTACTTTGGAGTGAACTAATCGAATCGTGGTTTATGCCCCTACAAAGGAAGCAATGGAATGGTGGTTTAAACCAGTGATTTTTTAACAATTATGGGCTTTCTCAACTGATTTCTCAAAGTTATGTGTTTGAAACAACTGATTTCTCATAAAATTTTGGTTTAAACCATTATTTTTTTGTTTTTTCCAAACTTTTGGGATTTAAACCAATAATGTCTCACAAATTATATGTTTAAACCATTGATTTCTCAAAAATTAGAGGTTATCTCAACTGATTTTAGAAATATTATGTTTTTAAACATATAATTTCTGACAAATTATTGGTTTAAACAATTGACCTTTCAAAGTTTAAGGGTTCTCTCAATTAATTTCCCAAATACTGAGGGTTTGAACGAATAATTTCTTAACAATTATTGGTTTAAACCATTGCTTTTCAACAGTATATGGGTTTAAACCAATAATTTCTGAGAAACTATTGGTTTAAACCACTGATACTTGAAACATTACAACTTATTTTAAATATATTAGGGGTTTTAAACAATGATTTCTCACAAATATTGGTTTAAAACATTAATCTGTGACCAATTATTGATTTAAACTATTGATATTTGAAACATTAGGGGTTTTCTCAACTGAGTTCGAAAATATTAGGGGTTTAAACCAATGATATCTCACACATTATTGGTTTAAGCAATTGATTGTTCAAACTTTAGGAGCGTAAACCAATAATCTGTGACAAATTATTGATTTAAACCATTGATATTTGAAAAATTAGGGGTTTTCTCAACTGAGTTCTAAAATATTAGGGGTTTAAACAAATGACATCTCACACATTATTTGTTTAAACAATTGATTGTTCAAACTTTAGGGGTGTAAACCAATAATCTGTGAGAAATTATTGATTTAAACCATTGATATTTGAAAAATTAGGGATTTTCTCAACTGAGTTCTAAAATATTAGGGGTTTAAACCAATGATATCTAACACATTATTGGTTTAAACAATTGATTGTTCAAACTTTAGGGGTGTAAACCAATAATCTGTGAGAAATTATTGATTTAAACAATTGATATTTGAAAAATTAGAGATTTTCTCAACTGAGTTCTAAAATATTAGGGGTTTAAAGCATTGCTTTTCAACAGTTTATGGGTTTAAACCAATAATTTCTGAGAAACTATTGGTTTAAACCACTGATCCTTGAAACATTACAACTTATTTTAAATATATTAGGGGTTTTAAACAATGATTTCTCACAAATATTGGTTTAAACTATTAATCTGTGACCAATTATTGATTTAAACCATTGATATTTGAAACATTAGGGGTTTTCTCAACTGAGTTCGAAAATATTAGGCGTTTAAACCAATGATATATGTCACATTATTGGTTTAAGTAATTGATTCTTCAAACTTTAGGGGCGTAAACCAATAATCTGTGACAAATTATTGATTTAAACGATTGATATTTGAAAAATTAGGGGTTTTCTCAACTGAGTTCTAAAATATTAGGGGTTTAAACAAAAGACATCTCACACATTATTTGTTTAAACAATTGATTATTCAAACTTTAGGGGTGTAAACCAATAATCTGTGACAAATTATTGATTTAAACCATTGATATTTGAAAAATTAGGAATTTTCTAAACTGAGTTCTAAAATATTAGGGGTTTAAACCAATGATATCTAACACATTATTGGTTTAAACAATTGATTGTTCAAACTTTAGAGGTGTAAACTAATAATCTGTGAGAAATTATTGATTTAAACAATTAATATTTGAAAATTTAGAGATTTTATCAACTGAGTTCTAAACTATTAGGGGTTTAAACCAATGACATCTGACACATTATTGGTTTAAACAATTAATTTTTCAAACTTTAGGGGTCTAAACAAATAATTTGAGAGAAATTATTGATTTAAACCATTGATATTTGAAAAATTAGTGGTTTTCTCAACTGAGTTCTAAAATTTTAGGGGTTTAAACCAATGATATCTCACACATTATTGGTTTAAACAATTGATTGTTCAAACTTTAGGGTTGTAAACCAATAATCTGTGAGAAATTATTGATTTAAACCATTGATATTTTAACTATTAAGGGTTTTCTCAACTGAGTTCTAAAATATTAGGGGTTTAAACCAATGATATCTCACACATTATTGGTTTAAACAATTGATTGTGTGGTGTAAACCAATAATCTGTGAGAAATTATTGATTTAAACCATTGATATTTGAAAAATTAGAGATTTTCTCAACTGAGTTATAAAATATTAGAGGTTTAAACCAATGACATTTTACACATTATTGGTTTAAACAATTAAATTTTCAAACTTTAGGGGTCTAAACAAATAATCTGTGAAAAAATTTTGATTTAAACCATTGATATTTGAAAAATTAGTGGTTTTCTCAACTGAGTTCTAAAATTTTAGGGGTTTAAACGAATGATATCTCACACATTATTGGTTTAAACAATTGATTATTCAAACTTTAGGGGTGTAAACCAATAATCTGTGACAAATTATTGATTTAAACCATTGATATTTGAAATATTAAGGGTTTTCTCAACTGAGTTCTAAAATATTAGGGGTTTAAACCAATGATATCTAACACATTATTGGTTTAAACAATTGATTGTTCAAATTTTAGGGGTGTAAACCAATAATCTGTGAGAAATTATTGATTTAAACCATTGATATTTGAAAAATTAGGGGTTTTCTCAACTGAGTTGTACAATATTAGGGGTTTAAACCAATGATATCTCACACATTATTGGTTTAAACAATTGATTGTGTGGTGTAAACCAATAATCTGTGAGAAATTATTGATTTAAACCATTGATATTTGAAAAATTAGAGGTTTTCTCAACTGAGTTCTAGAATATTATGGGTTTAAACCAATGACATCTTACACATTATTAGTTTAAGCAATTGATTTTTCAAACTTTAGGGGTCTAAACAAATAATCTGTAAGAAATTATTGATTTAAACCATTGATATTTGAAAAATTAGTGGTTTTTCTTAATTGAGTTCTTAAATTTTAGGTGTTTTACCCAATGATATCTCACACATTATTGGTTTAAACAATTGATTGTTCAAACTTTAGGGTTGTAAACCAATGTGAGAAATTAATGATTTAAACAATTGATATTTGAAAAATTAGGGGTTTTCCCAACTTAGTTCTAAAATATTAGTGGTTTAAACAATTGACATCTCACACATTATTGGTTTAAACAATTGATGTTTCAAACTTTAGGGGTCTAAACAAATAATCTGTGAGAAATTATTGATTTAAACCATTGATATTTTAAAATTTTGGAGTTTTCACAACTGAGTTCTAAAATATTAGGGGTTTAAACCAATGATATCTCACACATTATTGGTTTAAACAATTGATTGTTCAAACTTTAGGGATGTAAACCAATAATCTGTGAGCAATTATTGATTTAAACCATTGATATTTGAAACATTAGGGGTTTTCTCAACTGGGTTCTAAAATATTATGGGTTTAAACCAATGACATCTCACACATTACTGGTTTAAACCATTGATTTTTCAAACTTTAGTGGTTTAAATCATTGATCTTTAACAAATTATTGCTTCAAACTATTTATTTCTCAAACTGTAGGGTTTTAAACTAATAATGTGTTAGAAATTATAGGTTTTAAACCATTGATTTTTTAAAAATCAGAGGTTTTCTTAAGTGGTTTCAGAAATATTAGGGGTTTAAACCAATCATTTCTCCCAATTTAGGGGTTTCAACCAATAATGTCTGTGAACTTATAAGTTTAAACTATTCATTTGTGAAAATGTAGGTCTTTATCAACAGATTTACAAAATACGTGGGGTTTAAACCAATAATTTGTTATCAATTGTTGGTCTAAACCATTAATTGTTTAACAATTAGGGGTTTTCTCAACAGATTTTAGGTTTTAAAGCAGATATTTCACCCAAAGTATTATTTTAAACCATTAATAGTTCAAAACTTAGTAGTTTAAATCAATAACTTCTCACAAACTGTAGGTTTAAACCATGCAGATTATGGGTTCAAAAATAAATTTCTGAGAAACTTTTTGGTTTAAACCATGCAGATTATGGGTTTAAAAATAAATTTCTGAGAAACTATTGGTTTAAATCATTGATCTTTGAAAAATTACAACTGATTTTCAATATATTAAGGGTTTTAAAAAACAATTTCTCACAAATATTGATTTAAACCATTTTTTCCAAAACTTACCAGCGAGAGGGTAGAGAGATTGCCGGAGAAGACCGCCGGAGAGAGAGAGAGAGAGGGAGAGAGAGAGAGAGAGAGAGAGAGAGAGAGAGAGAGGTGGGTGTATACTGTAAAGTGGTTTGGGGTTCTCGAATTTCAAAATACAACAGTTGAAAGTAATCATAGCCTGTTATTTGATTTGATAGGGGGAGAGAGAGAGAGAGAGGGAGAGGGAGAGAGAAAAACGTACTGCAAGGGTATTCTCGTCAAAATAACTCTACATTAGTCATTTACAACTCTCCCCCCTTGACAGGTCATTGTCATATCAAAGCCCTTTTTCTGGGTCATTTTCTCAAAAAAGTTCTTACCTACCAGGCTGCCACTGAGTTTGTATACAAGAAAAATGACTCTTCAACTTTTCTGCATGCACTGGAAATATAACTCGTACTGCCTTTGCAAATCGCAATTCGTGGTCTCTCTCTCTCTCTCTCTCTCTCTCTCTCTCTCTCTCTCTCTCTCATGCGCGCGTACACACTCGTTGAGTTTTATTTACAAATATTTAAAAATGTTAGAGAAATTTTAAAAAAAATCCCAAAAATCCCTTGAAGCCATATAACACATTTACCATCCAATTTTATAAGAAAACAAAAATGTTTGAATTTTTTTCCCATTTTTATTATTTTTCATTAAGTAATTTGGCTTTAAATTATCCACGTCAAGTTTTTCATAGTCTACTCGAGTTTTTATTTTACAAATTTAAAAATATTTTGAAAACTATCAAAAAATTATAATAAAATCCAATATACAACTCAAAACGCCATAGAGGACGGCCTCCAAACAACAACAACCACCTCGTTTACGGTCGTCCACGTTCGTGGATGGCCCCACTTCTATTTCTCTCTCTAAAGAGCCAAACTTACCAGGGTATCAAATACGTATTTTGTGTATCAACAATCTGTAATGGACACACTTTAAAAATTCTTTTACAAAATCTCCCTACTATTACACTGGGCGTGCATGTTACACTGAGCCAAACTTATTAGTGTGAAACAACCAGTTACACCAAAAGCTTAAGCTGTTGGAGAAGGCGTTATTTATTCTTTTATACTTTAACACTCCCCCTCACGTGTGGGCCCTCTTTCTTTGGGTTGGCCGACATGTGGCCCCACTTTTGGTTGGCCATCACATGTAGATACTTTAAAACTCGACGTGGATAATTTAAAGCCAAATTACTTAATGAAAAATAATAAAAATGGGAAAAAAATTCAAACATTTTTATTTTCTTATAAAATTGGATGGTAAATGTGTTATATGGCTTCAAGGAATTTTTGGGATTTTTGGAATTTTTTTTTAAATTTCTCTAACATTTTTAAATATTTGTAAATAAAACTCAACGAGTGTGTACGTGCGCATGAGAGAGAGAGAGAGAGAGAGAGAGAGAGACCACGAATTGCGATTTGCAAAGGCAGTACGAGTTATATTTCCAGTGCATGCAGAAAAGTAGAAGAGTCATTTTTCTTGTATACAAACTCAGTGGCAGCCTGGTAGGTAAGAACTTTTTTTTTAACTAGATAATCAGTAGTTGTCCCTAACCAATTCGGCATGTATTTTACTGAGACAATTAGTGCATATACTAAATGAGTCTCTTGGCGTACTTGCAAGTCTAAGGCATTTGACACTCTCCTTCCTTGTCTCCTTCACACACCGAGGCAGTTGGCACTTCGGCATAAAGTCACGGGTATGCTCCCTGTTGACGAGTGTTCGAATCCCGCCCCCGACTTACCTGATACACGTGGTGTGTGTGTCGTTGCGTGTATCCGTATGGACTAGTCCTACTCCCGAAGGGGGTGGGGACATCCTACGTCATCAAAAAAAAAGGACGGTTAAATGCCTGGAAGGATTGCTTTTTGTCGCCCTTTTTCTCTCTCTTAGCTTTCCCTTGTCACTATTCTCTTAGCAAAGTAGATTCTGAAAACTATAAAATTCCTGAATTCTGAATCCCAGAATTCCTGAACAGCTGAGTCCTGCACCACTAAAAGACAAAATGGAACTTATATGTAATTTTAAATTAAATTATCACTATTCTTTAATAAAAGGGATTTGCGTCCATCGCAGAAGGCATCTGATGGTAACAACATGTGAGAGCAACCACCAAGGCTCACTTTTCAGAGGATTTTGTCTTCATTAATGAGGTGGCTGCTCTCACATGCAACAGACCATCCGTGAAATGCCTTCTGCGATGGACGTTAGCAAATCCCTAAATAAAAAGAACTAATAAAAATTCAAGAAGCACATCCTTTGTGACAGAGTAGGTCCAATTAGTATGAAAACACTCTATTAGGGTCCTCTTGGTATTTTAATTCTACATGTATAATATACAAACACAAATTTTCCCAAACCAAAAGCTAATGCACTCCCAATTCTTAATCTACATCATCATCAAACACACCACCAATACAAATCAGAAAAAATGGACCAACTCTTCTTATGAAATATCACCGCGAAGGCGATAAGTTGGAACAGCTACTAGATGGGTAGCTCTAGGGACTGCGAGGCCGAACTCCTCAGTCATGTCCAAGTCAGTGGAAGATATGTCATTCGGAAGCTCCCAATTAAAGCAGTGAACCAATTGTGCTAATACCAGCCGAACCACTGTAAGCCCCAATTGTATTCCAGGACAACCTCTACGTCCAGAACCAAAGGGAATCAGCTGAAAATCTCGGCCCTTGAGGTCTATACTACTACCCATGAACCTCTCAGGGAAGAATTCTTCAGCATTAGGCCATGCATCAGGGTCTCGTCCGATTGCCCAGTAATTTATAATGACACAAGATTTTTTAGGTATATCGAAGCCATTAACTATACAGTCCTCCATGGCCTCATGAGGGACGAGCAATGGGGCCACTAGATGGAGTCTCAAACTTTCCTTCACCACCATGTCCAAGTACTCCAACTTTTGTAGGTCTGATTCCTCCACTTTGTGCTCCATGCCAATCATAGCCTCTAATTCTTCTTGGACCTTCTTCATTACTCGTGGATGCCTGAGGAGCTCAGAGATTGCCCATTCGATTGCAGTTGCCGACGTATCCATTGATCCCGCAAGCATGTCCTATGAAAAATTGTACTTCTTATGGTTACTAAGCATATACGTACTTAATCAATGGAGCTCATGGGTTTTTTAAACATGTTATGAAGACTAGAATCAGATGTGTTGAAATATAAATTGTTAATTAACACCAATTCTAAAAGCTTAACCTTTTGGTCTTTTGGAGTAATTGAGCTCGATCCTATCGTGTAAATATTGTTTGGTTCTAAATCTTCCACCCTCCTCGGTTTTGCTTTCCAGCAGCACTAACCGTGCCCGACCCACTCCGTGGGGCCTGCCCCTTGGTGATGCTGAAAACGCTTCTACACAAGGAGAATGAGAGTTCAAATATATAGCCCATGAACTTTCTCTCCCTTTCCGATGTGGGATCTTACAATCCACCCCCCTTAGGACCCAGTGTCCTTGCTGGGACATCGTACTACGGGAGGTACGACTCTGATACCATTCTATCACGCCGTGACTACACTGTGCAAATATTGTCTGATTTTAGGTCTTCTACCCTTCTCAGTTTTGTTTTCCATCAGTACTCCGCTGGGTCTACCCCTTGGAGATGCTGAAAACGCGTCTACATAGGGAGAATGAGAGTTCACAAATATAGCCCAAGAACTTTCTCTCCCTTGTTGATGTGTTATCTTACAATCCACTCCCGCTTAGGGCCCAACGTCCTCACTGGTACTGCGGGAGGTACAACTTTGATACCATTTTGTCACGCCCTGACTCCACTATGTAAATAGTGTCCTGTTTTGAGTCTTCTACCCTTCCCGGTTTTGTTTTCCAGCAGCACTCCGCGGGCCCTCCCCACTCCGCAGGGCCCGCCTCTTGGAGATGCTAAAAACTCGTCTACATAGGGAGAGGGAGAGTTCATATATACAGTCCGGGAACTTTCTCTCACTTTCCAATGTGGGATCTTATAGTTAATTAGTTCCTTCATATGGTATTAGAGCTATTGCCTCACGGTAGGTTCTGGGTTCAAAACCCAATTGACTCCTTGATATTAAACATCCACGTGTATAATGAACCCAAAAAAAGAGGGTTTACACGTAACGGGGAGTGTTGAAGTATAAATGATTACATAACACAAACTCTAAAAGATTATACTTTTGGAGTAATTGGTTGTTTCACAAGAAGCTATTACGTACTTGTGTGATTTCTATATTTCCTTACCGACATGATTGCCTTAACGTCTGTTCGATAAAGTTGGAACTCAGAATCCTTGGAATTCATGAGGGATAACATGACATCAACGAAGTCCAGCTGCTTGCCTTGCCGAGCATCCATGTGTTCATCAATGATCTTCTCAAAAAATTTGTCAACTACCTTGTTTATAGCCTTCATTTTGCGACGTAGCCCTTGAATGTCTACTACTCCAATGTAAGGGATATAGTCTGCTAGATTAAAAGTAGCTGGCAATCTCATTCCCTCTTGTATCACACCTTTGAATCCTCTTTCATCCAAATCCTCATCCATGTACTTCTTCCCAAATACCATCCTACATGTCATGTCTGCTGAGAGAGATGCCACCTTCGCACTTAGATCAACGCTAGCACCTATCTTGGCGGTGTCCTTAACGATTGGACAAGAAGACCCAACTCTTCTTTCCTCATGGACTTGAAGGAATCGATCTTAAGGTTGCTAAGCAATTGTAAGGTGCACAATTTGCGAGCGTTACACCAATAAGGGCCGTACTTTGAGAAAGACATTCCAGCACAGTCATAAGACATGTGTTTAGCGGCCTCGGTGAACGGCCTACTGGCGAACACATGGTCATGCGTCTTGAGAAACTCTTGGGCCGCCTGTGGAGATGAGACTACCACAGTTGGAACTAGGCCTAGGCGCATGTACATGATCGGGCCATATTTCTTGGCTAACCGATGGAGGTCGTGATGAGGGAGTTTACCCAACATGTGAAGGCTGCCCAAAATTGGAAGCCCTTGAGGGCCAGGAGGTAATCTATTCTTGCCTTTTCCTCGAATTGCACATAGGATATAGGCAAGGGACCAGAACCCTGCTAGTACAAGAAAGAGAAAAGCAGCCCAAGAAGATATGGAAGGCATGGCCGTGGAAAATCAAACACCCCTTTTTCCTTGCTCACTTGAAAGCTGAAGCTACGTAACAACACACTTTTAAGGTGGGGAGGTGATGACAAGAAAATTCTGATGTGGGTTTGGTGCAACGAGTTAATGCAAGAAGAATATTGGAATTACGAGAAATAATTTAATGAAGGGCCTTATGAACATGTAAAGGTGGTACGATAAAGGTCCCACCCTTGATATTTGATCCAACAGCAGGATCAAATATCAAGGATGGGATGATGACCCTTTATCATATAATTTCTTATTGGAATTACAGTGGGTTTTGGTTTTGTAATAGGTGATAATCCGTACATGGTGGTGTTGATTTCATCCACAAAACTACGAGTGGCTATAATAATCTGATCACTATCATTAAATGAATGACTGAAAGTCCAAAATATCTCATATGCCGGTGAGCTTAGGACACCTCTCTTGACTTTTTAGAGAGAGCGAAAGAGGCGTGAGAAATCTGGCTGGGTTGAACGGTTCTTACAGATATTAAAATAAAGGAATGATATTCGGCACTTTTGCTTTCTTGGGCCACCCCTTGTAGTGTAAAAGGGTTTTCATAAATACATTAGAGGGCAAGTTGCTTGAAAGATTCAGTTCCTCTTTCATAGAATTATCTTTTTTTTTTTTTTTTTTTTGGTTTGCTTTTATTTTGTTGTTTGTCTGTTTTGGTGTTCATTTGGAGCGTGTCTGTGCTTCCTTCGTTGTTTGTTCTCATTTTCAAGTTCTGGAAGGGTTGCTTTTCGTTTCTCATATATATCTAATTCCTTCTTTTAATATATCTGGTCGGGGTCCTGCCTAACCCCAGCTTACCCATCAAAAAAAAAAAAAAAACATTAGAGGGCGCAAATATATCACTTCCTTAAAAATAGTGGTGACCATGGTTTTGAAATTTCGATGGAAATCCGAAATTTCGGACCGAAATTTTGAAATTTTGAGTTTCACTCTGAACCGACACCGAAACGTGATACCCGAAACCGTATTTTATTTCGCCCGAAATTTTGGAATTTCGGTCGAAATTTCTTTTTTTTCCGAAATTTCATCCAAAATTCTAAAATTTCACCCAAATAGCTGTTTTTTTTTTATTTTTAATTTATTTAATATTTTACAGAAATTACCAAAATTTCAGAAATTTCAGCCGAAATTTGGTATCAAATAAAATATTGTTTTTAACATTTCACCGGATTTCGGTGGGATCTGAAACCGAAATTTAAAACCATGGTGGTGACTTACACTGAATTTCACTTTCCATGAACAGATATATTGTCTCGTGGCTGGTCTGTATAGTGGTATTATTGGTTTGTTTCATTAATTTGCTTCATGATAAGATGGTTGATTTGGCTCATCATTAGCCTCATCAGTATGCGTAAGCCTTCTAAAATGGAATATCTTACTGCTTCTATATAACCCGCCTTCTTTTTTACTAGGGTCTGTCTGGATGTGGACCAAAAAAATCGCCTTCTTTCCATAGCTCCAAGTCATCTTAAAGGTGATGATGCCAAAATCTGGATCTGGGCGTCAGGCGAGCGCTATCGGCAAAACCAGCAGCTTAGGTCAGTAGAGCTCCTATTCATGGGTGCATGCGCTCATAGAAAACAACATTAGAAGGGCCCCGGAGTGGAGACTCGGGGGCACCCTCCGATGCTCAAGTCAAGTATCAGTATCACCGATATCTAAGCAAGACTAATAGAGATAAACATGCTTATGGGGGGGAAGAAGAGTGTCCTTTACCATTGAGCAAGGGGGTGCCTTTTATAGGCTTAGAGTTCTTACACCATGTTTTGGTGTATAAGCCATGTGTCCTTGTGCATGCCATGTTTTTAGCATGTTTGCCACTTGTCGGTGTGCTTGCCATGCATTAGCATGTATGCCATGTGTCTAAAGTAAAAGAGGAATTTATTTATTTTTCCCCCAACACTTGTTTTCATACTCTTCTTGATCACAATTAGATTCCTTTGGTATAAGGGTGACACGTGGTGGGCTTTAACGGTCCTACCGTATTTTCTCCCTATCATAATACCCCCTACTCCTAAATGGACCAAGGGAGTAAGTTCATTTGTCCGATCACAGAATATAGTGAAGAGGGTATTGATGGGAATCTGGGAAGGAGAAGGGGGGTGTTGCTACATTCGGCGGTTCTTTCTCGATAGGCCTTTTCTCCATCTAAGTGGAATAGCCGTAGGGTGACCGGACCCTTGTCCTGAGGTCCGAGCATTTTTTGCTCAACCAGGCTCTTTTTCCATCTAAGTGGAATGGTGGTAGTGCGGCTGGACCCTTGTCCTGAGGTCCGAGCCTTTTTTGCTCAACGAGGCTCTTTTTCCATCTAAATGGAATGGGGGTAGTGCGGCTGGACCCTTGTCCTGAGGTCTGAGCCTTTTTTACTCAACCAGGCTCTTTTTCCATCTAAGTGGAATGGTAGTAAGGTGGTTGGACCCTTGTACTGGGGTCCGAGCCCGTTTTTGCTCAACCAGGCTCTTTTTCCATCTAAGTGGAATGGTAGTAGGGTGGCTGGACCCTTGTACTGGGGTCCGAGCCCTTTTTTGGTCAACCAGGCTGTTTTTCCATCTAAGTGGAATGGTAGTAGTACGGCTGGACCCTTGTCCTGAGGTCTGAGCCTTTTTTACTCAACCAGGCTCTTTTTCTATCTAAGTGGAATGGTAGTAGGGTGGCTGAACCCTTTTACTGGGGTCCGAGCCCTTTTTTGCTCAAGCAGGCTCTTTTTCCATCTAAGTGGAATTGTAGTAGGGTGGCTGGACCCTTGTACTGGGGTCCGAGCCCTTTTTTGCTCAACCAGGCTCTTTTTTCATCTAAGTGGAATGGTAGTAGGGTGGCTGGACTCTTGTACTGGGGTCCAAGCCCTTTTTTACTCAACCAGGCACTTTTTCCATCTAAGTGGAATGGTAGTAGTGCGGCTGGACCCTTGTCCTGAGGTCTGAGCCTTTTTTCCTCAATTAGGCTTTTTTCCATCTAAGTGGAATGGTAGTAGGGTGGCTGGACCCTTGTACTGGGGTCCAAGCCCTTTTTTGCTCAACCAGGCTCTTCTTCCAACTAAGTGGAATGGTGGTAGTGCGACTGGACCCTTGTCCTGAGGTCCGAGCCATTGTTGCTCAATCAGGCTCTTTTTCCATCTAAGTGGAATGGTGGTAGTGCGGCTGGACGCTTGTCCTGAGGTCCGAGCCTCTTTTTGCTCAACCAGACTCTTTTTCCATCTAAGTGGAATGGTGGTGGTAGTGTTGGGCCCTTGTGCTGAGTTCCGAGCCTTTCCCACTATACTTGGTATTTTCCATCAGGTGGAATTGTGGTGGCCCTGCCAGACCCTTGTGCTGGATTTCGAAACTTTCTTACTGTACTTGGTATTTTTCATCTGGTGGAATTGGGGTGGTAATGCCGGGCCCTTGTGCTGGGTTTGTAATAACTCTTTGAACTCTCTTTCTTTTTCCGCCTCTCTTTTTTGTTGTTGTGAGGACCTGGAAAGGAAGGCTCGCTTGCTTCCTGCATATTTTATGTGACACTGTATACGGTAGTTGAGCCCTTTGCAGGTTTCTTCTTGATGGAATGTTGTTGATTTCTAATTTCGTCGGCAAGAATACCTCTATTGCGCCCTTGCTGGGTGTCACTTCAGGGTATCTTGTTTGTGGAAGGGTCATCTTCCTCTCGAGTGATCAGCTCGGAGTTGATTGGCCCTGCCTGCCCCTTTTAAAATGGACAGGTCTTTTTTTTATGGGGAGCGTTTTAGGGTATTTTCGGAGGGATCAACCCAGATGTTACCTCAGTCCCACTCCCTGTTTTCTTTCAGTCCCGCATACATCACGGGCCGGAAAGTGGAGATGCACATAGTTTAGGCAGGAACGCAATTTCATTGATCGCAAAGGGAAATACATAGCTTTGTGCTGAAAATAACAAAAAGAGACAAACAAAACATACATGATAACTTAAAAGAAAACACACCTCTTACCCTTCCTTTTTACTGATAAAACTTTTGGAGGCTGTCCATGTTCCAGCTTGGAGGGACTGGGGTTCCGTTGATGTCGTGCCTCGGTATCTCCAACCATATAAGGTGGGATTCGGGTTCAGTTGATGTCGTGCCTCAGTATCTCCGACCGCATAAGGTGGGATCCGGGTTCCATTGATGGCGTGCCTCAGTATCTCCAACCATATAAGGTGAGATCCGGGTTCCGTTGATGTCGTGCCTCAGTATCTCCAATCATATGAGGTGGGATCCGGGTTCCGTTGATGTCGTGCCCTGGTATCTCTGACCGTATAAGGTGGGATCCGGGCTCCGTTGATGTTGTGTCCTGGTATCTCCGATCGTATAAGGTGGGATCCAGGCTCCGTTGATGTCGTGCCCTGGTATCTCCGATCGTATAAGGTGGGATCCGGGCTCCGTTGATGTCGTGACCTGGTATCTCCTACCGTATAAGGTGGGATCCGGGTTCTGTTGATGTCGTGCCTCGGTATCTCCGACCACATAAGGTGGGATCCGGGTTCTGTTGATGTTGTGCCTCGGTATCTCCGACCGCATAAGGTGGGATCCGAGTTTCGTTGATGTCGTGCCTCGGAGGGGTCTTTTTGGCGACGCTTAGTGTAGACACCCCATTTTGTTTTGTTTTAATCAACAAATAAATTAGTGTGTTAAATCCATGTGAGAACCCCCTCTATCATTGATTTATATGTTTTAGGTCATTAATATCTTGATCTGACTTTACGGATCATCAATCGGGACAAAATAAGCTAGGGTCACTTCATAGCCCGGACCCTGATTCCATTCCGAGACCCGATTTCCGTAAATCGTTAGATCAATGGCAGATCATGACCTGGGTCTAACCATCCAAAACCACCTAACCTCTCCTCTCATCCTAACCATTCAAACCTCACCTAACCTCACCTAACCTCTCCTCCCATCATAACCATCCAAACCTCACCTAACCTCACCTAACCTCACCTAACATCACCTAACCTCACCTAACCTTACCTAACCTCACCTAACCTCACCTAACCTCCTATCCCATTCTCCTATAAATACCCTCTCATCTCACCAAAGAAAAGAAGGAAAAAAAAGAAAAGAGGAGAGAACCCCTCTCTTAGAAAATTCAAGCCCTCTCTCTAGACCAAATCCCTCTTCTCCATAAGTTTGCATGGAATATCGTCTACAAAAAGGTATGTCTTTTGGAATTTTATTTTCTTTTCTATATTTGTAGGATTGAGTGTTGTTTTGCGTATATTTTGGTTGATGTCATGTTTAATTTTGTACTAGTTTGGCCTTGGTCATGTTCTCACTTATGCTAAATATGATTAATGTGTTAGGGTCATTAGAACCTATTTGCAATGGGATGTTGAAATCATTGGCTTGTTAGGGAATTTAGATTTCTTTTGGGAAAACAATTCATTAAAAATTTTGAACATTTACAAGAAAGAAAACTTGAATTTTACATGAATTATCAAAACCCATTTAATTTGGCTTACAAAACCTCCATCTTTCAATTGATAACAACAGCCCCCACTCCAATTTGATAACAACAGCCCCCACTCAATCTCAAGAACCCAATATCCATACCCCACCTTGCCAAGTAGATAAAAACAACCCCTTTTTCAAACATCCCATTTGAATCTAATCTCAGGCCCATTCAAGCCATTTTTCATATTCACCGTCTTTTAATCACTAAAAAAATAAGAACTATCAAAAGAAAACATGGGGGTGCCAATATCATTCCCGTCATAGTGCTAGCTGTTAGACTTTAAACAGATTTTTCGACCTCTAAACAACAGAATCGTGGGAAATGGTTAACTACAAAGTCGTAGATATTTTCGTGCCGTTTCCAACGAGTATTCGTGCTAGATCAGACAGCGAGCGGTTAAAAAGTTAAGTCCAAAATGGTTGCGGCACACCTTTAGGCATTTCCAGTTTAATGTTGCTGTCCTTTTGTTTGCAACACAAATTCGAACCTCTAAATCACAGATTTACAAACAATGGAGAACTACAAAGTTGTAGCCCTATAAAAGATCTTTCCAACGCATGTTTGTACGTTGAATTTGGCCAAGCGGTTAAAGAGTTACAACAGTTTTAGTGGGCTGCATTTGTCAGATCTTTTAATGGTCAATGGTTTGTCGAATTTGTGCAATTGTCAAAACTTGGTTGTGTTAACGTCATTTTCCAAACCAAAATCGAAAGACATTAATCTAAAGTACATCCAACCTAAAATTAACAAAACTAAAATTCACCCATTTAAAATCCACTGATAAAAATCCGTTAAAAGCCATTAACCAAAAGACCACTAAAAATTTCAAATGAAACTAAAACCTTCTAAATAAACAACTTTAAAAGCTACCAAACACACTAAATACCTTCAGATAATAAAAGCTTCAAGAAAACTCTAAAAGTTTCCACAAACCCAAAAGAATTCGAGATTCCCAAGAGCCGGTGGATTCAAAATTCCTTTAGGAACCCTTAGAGCCCAATTTAGGAACACTGGTGTCGTGTCGTGTCGTGTCCTAAGTTTTAGGGAGTCTTAGGTTTTAGGGAGTCCTAGAGTCAGGAGTCCAGCCTCATCACGGACGTTTGCTATGTATAGCAACCGTGCCATAGGTTTAGTTACACTAGTCACCCGATCTTTTCCATAGGACAAGCCTAGTAAACTAGGATGTAGGCTAACCTGCATTAGTCTAAGGGACAACTTGCATTTAGATAAGAATCATATAGCATCTTCGATGAAATCCTAAGATAATAAAATCCTCAACTTGAATTAAATAACTTCTCTTAAAACTGTTGAAACAGTCAATCCCGTCTAGGTCGGTGTCTTAGTTGAGTTAGGCATATGTAACTTAGCTTAGGTGCACCGAACTACGTCGACTCTGATCCCAGTGAGGCTTGGGTACGTAGGCAGCTTGGATGTCTGATGGCATACCACCCGCGAGTCGGCACCACAAACAAATTGTGGTGTTTTGTATATTAATATTCTTGTAAATGCTTAATCAAATCACTTAGGACTTTCCATTGAAATTAGAATTCTAGGATGCATGTCACTTAGTTCGCACATAAACATAGAGTTGAATGAGCCATTTAAAATAAATTCAAAAGAGTTAGCTTTTGGAATCGAAGACCGATTATCGGGCAGGAATGGTGCATGTGGTGGATAAATCCCCATACCTTCCATTCTCGTAACCAGGTAGCGAGTCTAGATTTCTGGTCAATTATGGGTCCTAGATCCCACATCTAGGTGGCGACTCTGTCATTTTCTTTCGTGTGGAATTCGGGTTGCCTTAGTGATCCCAAGTTCACATGAAAGATGAATTCAAATCAATCATAAAATGCACACGCCAATCGCGTGGTTACGAGAGACCAAGAGAGAGCGCGCGGCGGCTCGCGCCCACACCCCTCTCGCGGGATCGGGTACCACAGTCTGGCGACTCTGCTGGGGATCACCTAACTTCATTAAAATTTCAAAAGATAATTCATTTGAATTTAATTTTAAATGGCTCATAAAAACTCTATACTTGTTAGATTAGTTTGTCTTGTTTTATTTTCTCATCACATTTTACTCAAACTTAATTTAACAAAACCTGAAGGCATCATAGATTGCGCAAACATATTGCACACACTTACATCACTTGCATCTAAACTCTTGCATCTCACGTGCACACACGTCCTATTTTAGGAACCCGGAGTGTTATCTAGCATGGTTGACTGGGATTTCATCACCTGGTGCCTCTGTGCTAGAGAAGCATTCCACCCTTAGCCTGGTACCTTTATGGTACGTAAACGGATCTCTTGTTCACGTACTGATACGCCGGACACTGGTACAGTATATCGAGCAGGGATTCGCGCTAAGGGAACTCTTGGCCTTACCCCTAGATTAACCCACACATGCATGTAGTATACGAACACATGTGCATCACGTGTGTGAGCCTAGTTTAGGATATCCTACCCATTGGTGTCTAGATTAGGCCGTGGTCCATCTTCCAATGGTCACGATCGGTCCTTATATACACGAACAAAGTCATGAGTCGAGATTCTCTCTCCACTCCGATAGATTAGGATTAAGGTTGATGCCTTCAGGTAACACTGATAAAATGTGAAAAAAAAAAAAAAAAAAATTTCCCTTTGGGTTAGGATATAAATCCCATAATTTTCAAAGATCTCATAGGATTAGTCATTCATGATCTATCCGTTGAAAGCAATCTTATGCTATCTCATCTAATCTTTTGATCGTGCGTCTTTCGTTCTTCTGTCATACGATTCGATCGTATCTTCATGCCATCCCCTAACTGGCAGATGCAGAATCTCACAATCTTTCGATTATGCGTTCTCATGATCTGATCATGCCTGGTCCAGATAATCCAATCTTGCTTGTACCCCTGGTCTGTTCCTCCTCTAGGGGCTACCTTTTTCAAGATTATTTTGCTAAGTCCTTCAGAGTTCACTCTCAGAATCATTGAGCTAGGGGCATTTCCCTATGCGAATCAGTCATCATTGTCCAAAATTGAAAGTATCAGCCATGATGATGTTCAGAACGAACCAGCCTTCGCCGAGCCTTCAACGCCAAACAGTTGCAGCAGTTAAAGTTTTAGTCACTTACTATTTTATGTTGAGTCAGTCATCATGGTCAGTATAATTGTTGAGTCCGGTCTTACAGTTAAAGGTCAATGCCTAGTCCAGGCAAGTTATCTTCTGTTTCTCTTTCTTATTTAGAGTTGTGAATCGTGAGCATGTTCAGGATAGGTCGTCTGATGTAATAGCTTTTCTTTAAATAAAATTTCAGTCAGTTCCAAAAAGTTCACTTGTGTCTGTTCTTAAGTGTGCTTCTGATCTTAAAATAAGACTCCCTCCTCAAATGAGGACAAAATTGACGAAACTCCACTTGAGTCACAGCAATTACTTGAACGAGAGGAGGAGCGCCAATCCCAACCTTTCAAAGATGAAATTGAAATGATAAACACTGGCACTGAAACTTTGATTCAGTGAATGCCGATTGAAAATACATTACCCTCTAAAGAGTGTGAAGAATTGATAAAATTATTTCAAGAATAAGAAGATTGTCTAGAAAAGCTACAACCGATACCAGGGGCAAGACATAGATGGAAAGCTCAAAGAAAATGAAGAAAGTGAGAAGATATATGCTATACAAGGGGCATAGAGTGGAAACAACTTTCATATTTCCAATCAATGACCTTGGTTCTCAAATTCATAAAGCCAACAAATTCAAGATGAAAAGTTCAAGAGCAAACAATGAAAAGTGATCATCAGATATCGAGAGTACGAATCCATAGATGGAGGATGTCAAAGAACAAGTTTCGCTCTATGAAAGTCAAAAGCACGTATTAGAATCTTGAAAGAAGAAGATCCATTATCTCTTACCTGGAAATGCCGTCAAACTCCGCGAAAAAAAAAAAAAACAAAAGAGAAAAAAAAAATAATCAGTACCAGAGGGACTCTAGTAACCTAGATCGATTCCCAATCTGAACATCGAAAGGCCTCCTTTGGCCGATTAAATCCCAAAATCAAAACCCAATGTCAAAAGAATACCGATTTGCAAACCCTTCGAGCCTAAATCAAATTTTCTTGAAAACCCATCAAACTTGGGGCATTCCCCCGAACTACGCGAGACCTGATCCCTATACTGGGGTACGTAGGCAACTCGGTTGAACCGAGTTCGGTCGATTCAAAAAGGAAAAGAAATTCAATCCTTTCAAAAAAAAAAAAGAGAGGGACAAGTTCCAAAAGAAGAGAAGTTAATTGTTCCAGAAAGAAAAGAAAAAAGGAAAAAAAAAATCAAACAATTTATCTTCAAACTAGGGGCATTCGCCCTGAACTACACACGACCTGATTCCTACCTTGGGATATGTAGGCGACCTGTTCACAGGTTCGGTCGAAATCTTTGTTGAGCCTTAAGCCATTCTTTGAAAAGCCCTATCCTACCTATAAAAGTCCTTCTGGTGTTCAGAACTAATGAGCTAGGTCCTGAGATACAATAAAAAAAATGAAATGATGATGAATAAGAAAAATAACGGAGTTTGAAGATCTGCTAGACTGAAAACCTGAAAGGGCGGTCTAGGCAAAATTTAAGATCATTCCCCTGCTAAGTTGAAAACCCGAAAGGGCGGCTTAGGCAAAAGCTAAGGGGATAGCCTGCTGGATCGAAAACCTAGAAAGGTGGTTCAGGCAAAAGTTAAGGCTAGCGCGGTCCGCCAAGTTAAAAACCCTGAAGAGGTGACTTGGTCACGGTAAGAGAATCAGTATAAGAAGGCAACAGCCGGTATCAAGACTGAAGATCAACTGAAGTTCAAGCAAATTCAAGTGATATCCTCAAAACTGGGGGCATTGAAGCTAAGCAATCTTAGGGGTCGTAATTAAATTCTTGAGGCATTACTGTTTCGAGGAAGAAGTCCGGTGTTTACCAATTGAAAAACTATTCCTTGAAAGGATAGACTTACCAAACAAAACATTAACTAAGTCAGAAGCATCACTATGTTTGTCAGTATAGTCAGTCAATCTTTATTATTCTAAGTTCACTCCTTCAGGGCTGCTCAATCCTTTGAGTAGTGCCTTTCATCTAAGTTTTCTCTTTAGAAAGAGTCAATTGTCGTTCCTATGTCCAAATGATGTAACTGTCTTGGTGAAGGAGGCCAGGCCTAGGCAGCTCCCTGCAATTATACCTGAAAGAGCTCGAGAATTTAGTCAAACAACTTCATTTCAAAGAAGATCAGCTCAGAAAAATTCAGAAGTAGAAACATCAGAAAGCCCAGCTTCCGTAAAAAGATCATACCCCAGGAAGGCACCTTAAGCTTGGAAGAACCTCAGATGCAATGGTGGTTGAGCCAATTTCTCAGAAAGATGAACCATTCAAATTCATAATTCCCTTCCGGTTAGTTATCCTGGTCAAGAAATGTTTATCTAAACACCTGTCAAGAAGCAGATCCCGCTTTTCCATGTTAATATCCAAGAGAGTCGTTGTTCTAAATTACCAATCTCAAATGTCTTGTTCAAGGTTTCAGTTATCAAAATCCCCAGAAGACAAGACCAGCAGTCTCTTTGAGAAAAATCTTGTTGAAGTTTCATAAAAATGTTCCTAATCCATTCTTGCTAGTAATGGTTCTTCGTTCCAAAGGTTTGCCGTTTCATCATTCGTCAAAGTCCTAGTTTCCAACATCTTTGTCGGGCACGATCCATAATATCCCCGATTTCATTGAGTTCAAAAAAATAAAAAATTCATCAAATCCAATCTTACGTCAAATTCAAGTTCATGGAAAATCTCTAAATTCTTCGAGCCCGTTTGTGAACGGTACCTCTTTTCTCGAGCCCATTTGCAAATGGCCTCGTCTTCTCCTTGAGCCCGTTTGTGAACGGTGCCTCATCTCTCGAGTCCATTTGTGAATGGTTTCGTCTTCTCCTTGAGCCCATTTGTGAACGGTGCCTCATTTTTTGAGTTCATTTATGAATGGTCTCATGTCCTCCTTGAGCCCGTTTGTGGACGGTGCCTCATTTCTCAAAAAATCAAAAATTCATCAAATCCAATCCCCAATTCAAAAAATCCAATCCTACGTCAAATTCAAATTCATAAAAATCTCTAAATTTTTCATTGTTGAATTCATCAATCAAAGCTATCTTGTGTCGTCGAGCCCGTTTGTGAACGGTGCCTCATTTCTCGAGCCCATTTGTGAATGGTCTCGTCTTCTCCTTGAGCCCGTTTGCGGACGGTACCTCATTTCCCAAAAATAAAAATTCATCAAATCCAATCCCCGATTCAAACAAATCCAATCTTACGTCAAATTCAAGTTCATGAAAAATCTCATGTCCTCTTTGAGCCCTTCTGTGAAAGGTGCCTCATTTCTCGAGGCCGTTTGTGAATGATCTCGTCTTCTCCTTGAGCCCGTTTGCGGACGGTACCTCATTTCCCAAAAATAAAAAATTCATCAAAACCAATCCCCGATTCAAACAAATCCAATCTTACGTCAAATTCAAGTTCATGAAAAATCTCATGCCCTCTTTGAGCCCGTTTGTGAACGGTGCCTCTTTTCTCGAGGCCATTTGGGGATGGTCTCGTCTTCTCCTTGAACCCGTTTGTGAACAGGTTTCTCATTCTCTGAGTCCATTTGTGAATGGTCTCATGTCCTCTTTGAGCCCGTTTGTGAACGGTGCCTCTTTTCTCGAGGCCATTTGTGAATGGTCTCATCTTCTCCTTGAGCCCGTTTGCGGACGGTACCTCATTTTCCAAAAATAAAAAAATTTATCAAATCCAAATCCTTAATTAAAAAATAAAAATAAAAATCCATTCCTACGTCAAATTCAAGTTCATAAAAAAATCCCTAAATTCTTCGAGCCCGTTTGTGAACGGTGCCTCATTTCTCGAGTCCATTTGTGAATGGTCTCGTCTTCTCTTCGAACCCGTTTGTGAACAGGTGTCTCATTCTCTGAGTCCATTTGTGAATGGTCTCATCTTCTCCTTGAGCCCGTTTGTGAACGGTGCCTCATTTTCTGAGTCCATTTGTGAATGGTCTCGTGTCCTCTTTGAGCCCGTTTGTGAACGGTGCCTCATTTCTCGAGTCCATTTGTGAATGGTCTTGTCTTCTCCTTGAGCCCGTTTGTGAACGGTGCCTCATTTCTCGAATCCATTTGTGAATGGTCTTGTCTTCTCCTTGAGCCCGTTTGTGAACGGTGCCTCATTTCTCGAATCCATTTGTGAATGGTCTCGTCTTCTCCTTGAGCCCGTTTGTGAACGGTGCCTCATTTCTCGAGTCCATTTGTGAATGGTCTCGTCTTCTCCTTGAGCCTGTTTGTGAATGGTGCCTCATTTCTCGAGTCCATTTGTGAATGGTCTTGTCTTATCCTTGAGCCCGTTTGTGAATGGTGCCTCTTTTCTCGAATCCATTTGTGAATGGTATCGTCCTCCTTGAGCCCGTTTGTGAACGGTGCCTCATTTCTCGAGTCCATTTGTGAATGGTCTTGTCTTCTCCTTGAGCCCGTTTGTGAACGGTGCCTCTTTTCTCGAATCCATTTGTGAATGGTATCGTCCTCCTTGAGCCCGTTTGTGAACGGTGCCTCATTTCTCGAGCCCATTTGTGAATGGTCTTGTCTTCTCCTTGAGCCCGTTTGTGAACGGTGCCTCTTTTCTCGAGTCCATTTGTGAATGGTTTTCTATCCTCCTTGAGGCCGTTTGTGAACGGTGCCTCATTATCCAAGTCCATTTGGGAATGCTTCTTATCCTCGTTGAACCCGCTTGTGAGCGGCGTCTCATCTCCTTCTAAAAACTGTTTGAGAGCGATCTTTGTCCTTTCCCTTCAGAATCCATTCGAAAATGATATCTCATTCTCTAATTGCCCGTTTGTGAACGGCGCCGCATCGAGTTTTTATTATTATTCAAGTTCTAGGGTTTCATCTAAGGTTTTGCATTATGTTAAGGTGCGTTGTGTCTAGAGAGTCCTTTGTCGATTAAAACTACGCAAAATGGTTCTGTCATTTTTAACTTTGGTATTCAATGACTACGTCATCTCTACCAAAGAGGGGCATCTGTAGACACCCCATTTTGTTTTGTTTTAATCAACAAATAAATTAGTGTGTTAAATCCATGTGAGAACCCCCTCTATCATTGATTTATATGTTTTAGGTCATTAATATCTTGATCTGACTTTACGGATCATCAATCGGGACAAAATAAGCTAGGGTCACTTCATAGCCCGGACCCTGATTCCATTCCGAGACCCGATTTCCGTAAATCGTTAGATCAATGGCAGATCATGACCTGGGTCTAACCATCCAAAACCACCTAACCTCTCCTCTCATCCTAACCATTCAAACCTCACCTAACCTCACCTAACCTCTCCTCCCATCATAACCATCCAAACCTCACCTAACCTCACCTAACCTCACCTAACATCACCTAACCTCACCTAACCTTACCTAACCTCACCTAACCTCACCTAACCTCCTATCCCATTCTCCTATAAATACCCTCTCATCTCACCAAAGAAAAGAAGGAAAAAAAAGAAAAGAGGAGAGAACCCCTCTCTTAGAAAATTCAAGTCCTCTCTCTAGACCAAATCCCTCTTCTCCATAAGTTTGCATGGAATATCGTCTACAAAAAGGTATGTCTTTTGGAATTTTATTTTCTTTTCTATATTTGTAGGATTGAGTGTTGTTTTGCGTATATTTTGGTTGATGTCATGTTTAATTTTGTACTAGTTTGGCCTTGGTCATGTTCTCACTTATGCTAAATATGATTAATGTGTTAGGGTCATTAGAACCTATTTGCAATGGGATGTTGAAATCATTGGCTTGTTAGGGAATTTAGATTTCTTTTGGGAAAACAATTCATTAAAAATTTTGAACATTTACAAGAAAGAAAACTTGAATTTTACATGAATTATCAAAACCCATTTAATTTGGCTTACAAAACCTCTATCTTTCAATTGATAACAACAGCCCCCACTCCAATTTGATAACAACAGCCCCCACTCAATCTCAAGAACCCAATATCCATACCCCACCTTGCCAAGTAGATAAAAACAACCCCTTTTTCAAACATCCCATTTGAATCTAATCTCAGGCCCATTCAAGCCATTTTTCATATTCACCGTCTTTTAATCACTAAAAAAATAAGAACTATCAAAAGAAAACATGGGGGTGCCAATATCATTCCCGTCATAGTGCTAGCTGTTAGACTTTAAACAGATTTTTCGACCTCTAAACAACAGAATCGTGGGAAATGGTTAACTACAAAGTCGTAGATATTTTCGTGCCGTTTCCAACGAGTATTCGTGCTAGATCAGACAGCGAGCGGTTAAAAAGTTAAGTCCAAAATGGTTGCGGCACACCTTTAGGCATTTCCAGTTTAATGTTGCTGTCCTTTTGTTTGCAACACAAATTCGAACCTCTAAATCACAGATTTACAAACAATGGAGAACTACAAAGTTGTAGCCCTATAAAAGATCTTTCCAACGCATGTTTGTACGTTGAATTTGGCCAAGCGGTTAAAGAGTTACAACAGTTTTAGTGGGCTGCATTTGTCAGATCTTTTAATGGTCAATGGTTTGTCGAATTTGTGCAATTGTCAAAACTTGGTTGTGTTAACGTCATTTTCCAAACCAAAATCGAAAGACATTAATCTAAAGTACATCCAACCTAAAATTAACAAAACTAAAATTCACCCATTTAAAATCCACTGATAAAAATCCGTTAAAAGCCATTAACCAAAAGACCACTAAAAATTTCAAATGAAACTAAAACCTTCTAAATAAACAACTTTAAAAGCTACCAAACACACTAAATACCTTCAGATAATAAAAGCTTCAAGAAAACTCTAAAAGTTTCCACAAACCCAAAAGAATTCGAGATTCCCAAGAGCCGGTGGATTCAAAATTCCTTTAGGAACCCTTAGAGCCCAATTTAGGAACACTGGTGTCGTGTCGTGTCGTGTCCTAAGTTTTAGGGAGTCTTAGGTTTTAGGGAGTCCTAGAGTCAGGAGTCCAGCCTCATCACGGACGTTTGCTATGTATAGCAACCGTGCCATAGGTTTAGTTACACTAGTCACCCGATCTTTTCCATAGGACAAGCCTAGTAAACTAGGATGTAGGCTAACCTGCATTAGTCTAAGGGACAACTTGCATTTAGATAAGAATCATATAGCATCTTCGATGAAATCCTAAGATAATAAAATCCTCAACTTGAATTAAATAACTTCTCCTAAAACTGTTGAAACAGTCAATCCCGTCTAGGTCGGTGTCTTAGTTGAGTTAGGCATATGTAACTTAGCTTAGGTGCACCGAACTACGTCGACTCTGATCCCAGTGAGGCTTGGGTACGTAGGCAGCTTGGATGTCTGATGGCATACCACCCGCGAGTCGGCACCACAAACAAATTGTGGTGTTTTGTATATTAATATTCTTGTAAATGCTTAATCAAATCACTTAGGACTTTCCATTGAAATTAGAATTCTAGGATGCATGTCACTTAGTTCGCACATAAATATAGAGTTGAATGAGCCATTTAAAATAAATTCAAAAGAGTTAGCTTTTGGAATCGAAGACCGATTATCGGGCAGGAATGGTGCATGTGGTGGATAAATCCCCATACCTTCCATTCTCGTAACCAGGTAGCGAGTCTAGATTTCTGGTCAATTATGGGTCCTAGATCCCACATCTAGGTGGCGACTCTGTCATTTTCTTTCGTGTGGAATTCGGGTTGCCTTAGTGATCCCAAGTTCACATGAAAGATGAATTCAAATCAATCATAAAATGCACACGCCAATCGCGTGGTTACGAGAGACCAAGAGAGAGCGCGCGGCGGCTCGCGCCCACACCCCTCTCGCGGGATCGGGTACCACACTTAGCTTCAGAGAGGGCTTTTGATCTTGGCTTAGGACTTTATAGCCCATCCTTGCCGGAACTTTTAAGCTTGGCCTAGAGGAAGAACCTCAACACAAATATCATTTCAAAAGCAAACATAGAATTTCAACAAGATAAAACTGCAACCAAGATATTTTGAGGAGAACACAGCTCTACTCATGGTTTAGAAACCTCAATAGTGATCATTTACTTGGCGACTTGAAATACTCTGTTGTTTACCATGACTTTAACCGCCGATGGTTAGTATGTAACATTTCCATATAAGCGCCCATTAAATAAATGTCCTGGATTTTTCAAGTCATTCAAATAACTCGTAAGAATTTGAGTATTAATTATTATTTTGAGTGGTGAGTCTTGGAACTTGTTCCAAGGTTTTAAAGCTTTCAGGGGATGCATCATTTTCTTATGGAGCTAACCGTGAACATATCATGGCTGGAATTTTGGGAAACCCGGCTGATGAGAGTCCTTCAAAATCTTGATTTAAAGGAGCCTTTCAGCATAGCCTCGGAAGGGCTTTTTAGCTCGGACCGTGGCAGAGCCTCGATTCAGAAGAGAGGCCGAGTCTAAAAAGATGGAGGTGAAATGGGTAATCTTGGCCCCCACCATTATTCCCTTGTGTTTATTCTTTACTTTTAAATATTGTTACCTGTCTTCCCCATACCAATGCAGCTGATAGCTGACAAAGTAAGTCCCTAACGATCTGGAAGAAGGGTTTTGGCTTGGAGTAGGGCCCAAGCTATGGAATTCTGGAGTCCGTCCGGCGACTTTGCTGATGACGAAGATAGCCAAATGGAGGCCCGGAAGATTTAATAGGGCATTGGTGCCGATCTTGCTAGAAAACCAAGGTCTCTCAACCGGAGACTGGTGCCGCTATTGCTAAAGCAGAGGACCCCGACCCTCATGGTGATGGGGATGAATGAATCCTACGAGATCATGCCTTGCTGATGCTCACAGGTACGGGGAGGATTCAGTCTTAGGACCGAGCTTGAGGGTCGGGCCTAATTATTGCGGCGATGGTCGGACTTTGAGGTGACACTACACTCGACCGGAGTTGGAAGAGCTTCTCTGGTTAGGCTCGGCGGAGCTTTCTAGTTGGCTGGGGAGGGCTTCTTTGCTTGGCAGAGCTTGTGTACGCCTCTGGTTGGATGTCTGACCTCAAACGATAATGAGATCAATCAAATGACTCGAGGATAACGGCTCCAGATACCACGGACGTGGCCCACTTATGCAGCAACTTCCTCTGATGTAGGATTGGAAAAGACCCGGTAGAAGAAGCGGCTCTTTGTCAAACTTTATTTTTCAAGGACCCAATAGATCCTCCACTCCACGTATCTTAGTCTCCTTTCATATGCAACAACATGTTCCTTTCTCTCTGGTGACAAGTCTTTATAAAGAATCCTTATTTTTTATGTGGGTGTCTCTACTGGAATCACAGGGTGCTGCTATCAAAAATAGAAGTTATGATATGCCCTGATCTTTGAGCACTTCCCAAGGCAGAATAAACACCCTTCTTGCCTTCAAGACTGTATTGGTTGGGGCCCATCATCTCCAGCCGCTTGTTCCCAACGCCATAAGACTCCTCGCAAGGTAAGCAAGTTTAATTTTATAAACTTAAGAAAATTTGACAGAGGGGGGACAAATAAAAGAAATAATATCAGAGGGGTCAAGTGTATGCTGGAAATGACAGAAGGGGGTCGAAATTTAGTTTTCAAAATTTTCAATGACGAGAATGCCCCTCTGGCAGAAACAGGTGATATGACTTTTAAAAATAAAAAAGCATTTCAGTTTTTGACTTTTTTCCCTCTGTTTCTCTTCCCTCTTCTCTCCTCCCGTCTGCGTTTTTTTTTTTCCGTCCTCTCCTCCGGCGATCTCTACGGCAATCTCTCCGGCAATCTGTCCGGCGATCTCGACGAAGGTGAAGCACGTATCAAACCTCGCATTTGAAGGAAACCCTACCTGGTACGTCGTTTCGTTCCCTTCCTTTATTCAATCTCTTATTTTTTGAAATTTTAAAAGGAAAATCAGGTTGAGAGAGATGCAAAAGGGGGGGAGGAATCGTTTTTCAACCGTTTTCTATGGCATTTGAGTTCATATAGATGTCAGTTACTGCATTTCCTCCTACAGAGTAAAAGTAGTTGTAAATGCTTGTAAATGCTGTTTGTTGTTGCTAGGGTTTTCTGTTTTAATTTGTGAAATGGAGAAACGTTCTGCTGTTTTTTTATTCTAGGGTTTTCTTTTGTACATTAATTTGTGAAATGGAGAGATGGGATTTCATTTCATATATGCGTATCCACCTACAGAGTAAAATAGAGTTGCATGCTATGGTATTTGTTGATGCTAGGGTTTTATTTTTTTACGTTAATTTCTAGAATGGAGAAATACGATTTCATTTCATGTACATATCACTTACCGCATTTCCACCTACAGAGTAAAATAAATGCAAATGCTCGTCTGCTATTTGTTTATGCTAGGCTTTTATTTTTTCAATTTCTGGAGTGGAGAAATGGGATTTCAAAAGCACCTTCTTCAAAAACCCCTATATTGCCCTTCAAAACCGTCTTTAGGTACTAATAACCCAACCTCGGTAGCTGAAAACCCATGAGAAGCCCCCCTTAGGTACTAGTAACCCCATTTATGTAGCTGAAAACCCCTGAGTTTGAATTTGAGGACCATCTTCTGGATTCGATGGACCCTCCATGGATTCTTCTGCTACCCCATGCACAGGTCCCCTATATTGCCCATGAGAAGCCCCCCTTAGGTACTAGTAACCCCATTTTTGTAGCTGAAAACCCATGACTTTGATCTTAAGGACCATCTTCTGGATTTATGCTAGGGTTTTATTTTTTTACGTTAATTTGTGGAATGGAGAAATGCGATTTCATTTCATGTACATATCACTTACCGCATTTCCACCTACAGAGTAAAATAAATGCAAATGCTCGACTACTATTTGTTTATGCTCGGCTTTTATTTTTTCAATTTCTGGAGTGGAGAAATGGGATTTCAAAAACACCTTCTTCAAAAACCCTTATATTGCCCTTCAAAACCCTCTTTAGGTACTAGTAACCCCACCTCGGTAGCTGAAAACCCATGAGAAGCCCCCCTTGGGTACTAGTAACCCCATTTATGTAGCTGAAAACCCCTGAGTTTGAATTTGAGGATCATCTTCTGGATTCGATGGACCCTCCATGGATTCTTCTGCTACCCCATGCACAGGTCCCCTATATTGCCCATGAGAATCCCCCCTTAGGTACTAGTAACCCCATTTTTGTAGCTGAAAACCCATGACTTTGATCTTAAGGACCATCTTCTGAAAATTTCGAACGGGGTCAAAATTTGACATAAGGGGGACAAATAAAAGGCATAATATCAGAGGGGTCAAGTGTTTGTTGAAAATGACCGAAGGGGCTCAAAATTTGGTTTTGAAAATTTCGGATGACGAGAATGCCCCTCTGGCAGAAACCGAGTGAAATGACGTAGAGAAATAAAAAAAGCTTTTAAGTTTTCTGTCTTCCCTCTTCTCTCCTCTCGTCGGCGATCTCGACCATCTGTTTTTCGTCCTCTCCTCCGGCGATCTTTACGGCAATCACTCCGGCGATCTCGACGGCGATCTCGACCAAGGGGAAGCACGTATCAAACCTCGCATTTGAAGGAAACCCTACCTGGTACGTCGTTTTCTTCCCTTACTTTATTCAATCTCATTTTTATTTACTTTTTAAAAGGAAAATGAGGTTGAGAGAGATGCAAAAGGGGGGGGGAATCATGCAATATGTTTTTAATTTTTTTCAGTTCATATACATGTCAGTTACTGCATTTCCTCCTACAGAGTAAAATAGTTGTAAATGCTTGTAAATGTTGTTTATTGCTGCTAGGGTTTTATGTTTGACATTAATTTGTGAAATGGAGAAACGTTCTGCTGTTTATTTATTCTAGGGTTTTATTATGTACATTAATTTGTGAAATGGAGAGATGGGATTTCATTTCACATATGCGTATCCACCTACAGAGTAAAATAGAGTTGCATGCTACGGTATTTGTTGATGCTAGGGTTTAATTTTTGAAGTTAATTTGTGGAATGGAGAAATGCGATTTCGTTTCATGTACATATGTTAATGCTAGGCTTTTAATTTTACAATTTGTCGAGTGGAGAAATGGGATTTCAAAAACACCTTCTTGAAAACCATGTAGAGCTCCCCTATATTGGCCTTGAAAACCCTCTTTTGGTACTAGTAACCCCACCTAGGTAGCTGGAAACCCTTTTCTGTGAACTTGGGGACCATGTTGGGCAGTTGATGGCCCCTCCATGGCGACTTCTTCTAGGATTTGATGGACCCTCCAAGGGTACTTCTCCTACCCCATTTGAGGGCCCATAATCCCTTCTCTAATACCATGCATAGCTCCCCTCTATTGCCTTGAGAAGCCCCCCTTAGGTACTAATAACCCCTTTTTTGTAGCTGAAAACCCATGACTTTCAATTTCAGGACTTTCTTCTGGATTTTATGGACCCTCCAAGGGTACTTCTTCTACCCCATTTGAGTGCCCATAATCCCTTCTCTAATACCATGCATAGCTCCCCTCGGTTGCCCTTGAGAAGCCCCACTTAGGTACTAGTAACCCCTTTTTTGTAGCTGAAAACCCATGACTTTGAACTTCAGGACCATCTTCTGGATTTGATGGACCCTCCAAGGGTAGTTCTTCTACCCCATTTGAGGGCCCATAATCCCTTCTCTAATACCATCCATAGGTCCCCTCTGTTGCCCTTGAGAAGCCCCCCTTACGTACTAATAACCCCTTTTTTGTAGCTGAAAACCCATGCCTTTGAACTTCAGGACCTTCTTCTGGATTTGATGGACCCTCCAAGGGTACTTCTCCTACCCCATTTGAGGGCCCATAATCCCTTCTCTAATACCATCCATAGCTCCCCTCTATTGCCCATGAGAAGCCCCCCTTACGTACTAATAACCCCTTTTTTCTAGCTGAAAACCCATGCCTTTGAACTTCAGGATCTTCTTCTGCATTTGATGGACCCTCCAAGGGTACTTCTCTTACCCCATTTGAGGGCCCATAATCCCTTTTCTAATACTATGCATAGCTCCCCTCTGTTGCCCTTGAGAAGCCTCCCTTAGGTACTAATAACCCCTTGTTTGTAGCTGAAAACCCATGCCTTTGAACTTCAGGACCTTCTTCTGGATTTGATGGACCCTCCAAGGGTACTTCTCCTACCCCATTTGAGGGCCCATAATCCCTTCTCTAATACCATGCATAGCTCCCCTTTGTTGCCCTTGAGAAGCCTCCCTTAGGTACTAATAACCCCTTTTTTGTAGCTGAAAACCCATGCCTTTGAACTTGAGGACCTTCTTCTGGATTTGATGGACCCTCCGAGGGTACTTCTCCTACCCCATTTGAGGGCCCATAATCCCTTCTCTAATACCATGCATAGCTCCCCTCTGTTGCCCTTGAGAAGCCTCCCTTAGGTACTAATAATCCCTTTTTGTAGCGACCCTGTTCCCTGGCCAGTCCCAAATGTTTTTCTGCATAATGCGTGCACTTTGTTTCCCATTGAAGGCCCATCGCTTGACGTTTCTGTATGTATTCGGAGCTCTTAAAACGAGTCAGCTCCACCGCAGCTGCAATCGGCAATTTTCTGGCATCCTTTAGCACTGCATTGTAACACTCCGATCTATTGGTGGTCAACACATCATATCTTTCCCCCTTGAAGTAGAAACTAGCCCAATTTTCCTTCGGAATAGCGGCTATCCAGTTGTGTGCATTTTCATTCCTCGCCTTAATTTTTTCCATTGTGTCTATGAAAACACTCTCTCTCAAAGCCCTAGCAGCTCTCCAGAACAAGTTCTTAAGTAAAGGGTCTTTGAAGTCGGTGTACAGATTGGCGGCGAGGTGACGCATGCAGTAGCTATGGTTTGCAATAGGCATTACTTTAGGCACTGCTTGCATCAACCCCTTTTGTCGATCGGAGCACAGGGTCAATGCGCCTATCCCCTCAGGCAATACGTGCCGCTTCACCAAATAGAGGAACCAGCACCAGCTATCTTCGTTCTCAGTCTCGACAACACCAAAAGCTAACAGAACTAATCCGTTGTTCCCGTCTACCCCAACTGCGATCAGTAAGATTCCAAGATACTTTCCACGTAGATGCGTCCCATCGACCAAAACTATCGATCTGAGTGTTCGTTGGAAAGAACGTATGCTGGGACCAAATGCCCAGAATAAGCGAGCAAATTTATCATCTCCCCCTGGACGTAGATCTCTCGCTCGAAAAACACGCATGTAGGTGCCCGGGTTTGTTCTCATCATCTCAACTATCAGTGCAGGGAGCAAGCGGTACGAGTCCTCCACATTTCCACACTTTATTTCAAGGATGATGTTCATCGCAAGGTGTGCTCTACGGTAGGTCATGGTTATACTCCAGTGCGACTTGATGTACTGTCTTATGATCCTTGTCCCCACATCTTCTGGACGGTCAAATAGGGGTAAGCATGTCTCGGCAACCCATGGGGATGTAGCTAGATGATTATCATTCCCCTTTAAGTGAGATGTACACGTATGGTCGCTCACAAACTTCTTCACCAACACATAAGTCATACGGCTAATGCCTGATATACGCCACTTGCAACCTGGTTCCTTGCATACAACGGCATACTTCTTGGGAGTTGACCGTGACTTCTTGAACATGAATCGCTGCCGAATTGCATACTCCTTAACGGCCTTCTTGAACTGCTTCATATTTGGATACATAGCCCCAACAGTTAACTCATCGAACTGAAGATTATCTGCATCTACCTCATCAGCCCCAACATACATGTCGTCTACTTCCAGTGGCCGACTTGTGCCAGCAGGTAGAAATGGCCAACCATTGGCGGTAGGGGGGCCACTTCTATTGGCCTAAGATTTTCACCAGAATCTTCGTTCTGATTTTCATTTCCATTATAATTTTCAGGATCATGAGCGGCCTCATCACCCTCCTCATCCTGAACCTCAGCCTCAGCCTCAGCCTCGTCATCATCCTCATCATCATCCTCTGCAGGATCATCATCATTGTCATCTGCAGTTCTAAATTCTTCGAAATCACAACCGAAGACATGAAAATCATCCTCCAAAACGTTAATATGCTCCAACGGCACATCTGCATCATTCCCGGGGACAATGATATCTTCGGAGGTAGGGTTCTCATACATATCGTCCGAGAAGTTTTCATTTAGGTCAACTCGTACCCTATACAATTCAACAATATAAAATTACGATAGTAGATTGAGTACTTCAATATAAATAAAATTGTACAAGACATACCTTGAACTAAATTGTGCCGAGTCACCTCCTTTGCTTGTATTACCCAATTCTGTTTCATATTCTCTTTCTAAGTCTACTTCAAAACGAGAGTCGGGAGTGACAGTTACTCGTTCCGATGGATATCTTAGGTGTGGAATCGGTGGAACGGAAGTAGGAGGTATGCATGCATTATGAGAGGGATTTTGAGAGGGAATCGATGGTACAGAAGTCAAACGTATGGGCAGGTTATGAGAGGGATTTCGAGGTGAAAAGGAAGTAGAAGGTATGACATTGTTTGTGGGCAGAATTGAAGAATAAGATGAATTTAGGCCATTGTCAATTTTTGTTATGTATAGCATCACAGAGTTGAAATTATCTTTCTCAACCACCTTAACCAACGATTGGAAGATTTCATCGCTATCGACGTCGATTAGAGTGCTTATATATGGATCAACAACATATCGACATTTGATGGATACTGACACCCGTCCTCCAATACTCCCAATTTGACTGTGGATTAGAGCCTCCAATTCTTTAAGATTCATTCGGGGACTTACCAATAACAATTTCTTACTCCCACCAACATATTCCCAATTAACTTCATCCTTCAGTATGCCATCATAGTGTAACAGTAGAGAAAGCATTGTGCGTGCCAGTTTACGAAGACCTGCAAAGGGCAGACAAGATATGATAAGAACCAGTACGTAAAGGGGGCTTCTCAAGGCGAATAAGTAGAGGCCGGCATAAGCAAAAGCTTCGGAGGCACACGTTGAAAGAAGAAAATATGACCTTCCTGATTGAAAACTTGTCTGCAAAAGGAGTATATGATATGGTTAAGACTTAAACATGAGAAGAAGATGATAACATATTTTTTCTCAGTACATTTAATACCAGACTGAAGCATGGAAATAATTTAACATAAGTGAACATTGCATTTCAAGTATACAGGTCACAGTACGAAATCTAGTTTAAAGACGAAATCTACGAGAAATTAGTTTAACATGTTACATCCGGCAAGGATATAATATTTTCTTAATTAAATTACAGCAGAAGGGATTATGGGCCCTCAAATGGGGTAGAAAAAGTACCCTCGGAGGGTCCATCAAATCCAGAAGAAGGTCCTGAAGTTGAAAGGCATGGGTTTTCAGCTACAAAAAAGGGGTTATTAGTACGTAAGGGGGGCTTCTCAAGGGCAACAGAGGGGAGCTATGGATGGTATTAAAGAAGGGATTATGGGCCCTCAAATGGGGTAGAATAAGTACCCTCGGAGGGTCCATCAAATCCAGAAGAAGGTCCTGAAGTTCAAAGGCATGGGTTTTCAGCTACAAAAAAGGGGTTATTAGTACCAAAGGGAGGCTTCTCAAGGGCAATAGAGGGGAGCTATGCATGGTATTAGAGAAGGGATTATGGGCCCTCAAATGGGGTAGAAGAAGTACCCTCGGAGGGTCCATCAAATCCAGAAGAAGGTCCTCAAGTTCAAAGGCATGGGTTTTCAGCTACAAAAAGGGGTTATTAGTACCTAAGGGAGGCTTCTGAAGAGCAACAGAGGGGAGCTATGCATGGTATTAGAGAAGGGATTATGGACCCTCAAATGGGGTAGGAGAAGTACCCTCGGAGGGTCCATCAAATCCATAAGAAGGTCCTCAAGTTCAAAGGCATGGGTTTTTAGCTATAAAAAGGGATTATTAGTACCTAAGGGAGGCTTCTCAAGGGCAACAGAGGGGAGTTATGTATGGTATTAGAGAAGGGATTATGGGCCCTCAAATGGGGTAGGAGAAGTACCCTCGGAGGGTCCATCAAATCCAGAAGAAGGTCCTCAAGTTCAAAGGCATGGGTTTTCAGCTACAAAAAGGGGTTATTAGTACCTAAGGGAGGCTTCTCAAGGGCAACAGAGGGGAGCTATGCATGGTATTAGAGAAGGGATTATGGGCCCTCAAATAAGGTAGAAGAAGTACGCTCGGAGGGTCCACCAAATCCAGAAGAAGGTCCTGAAGTTGAAAGGCATGGGTTTTCAGCTACAAAAAAGGGGTTATTAGTACCTAAGGGAGGCTTCTCAAGGGCAATAGAGGGGAGCTATTCATGGTATTAGAGAAGGGATTATGGGCCCTCACATGGGGTAGAAGAAGTACCCTCGGAGGGTCCATCAAATCCAGAAGAAGGTCCTCAAGTTCAAAGGCATGGGTTTTCAGCTACAAAAAGGGGTTATTAGTACCTAAGGGAGGCTTCTGAAGGGCAACAGAGGGGAGCTATGCATGGTATTAGAGAAGGGATTATGGGCCCTCAAATGGGGTAGGAGAAGTACCCTAGGAGGGTCCATCAAATCCAGAAGAAGGTCCTCAAGTTCAAAGGCATGGGTTTTTAGCTACAAAAAGGGGTTATTAGTACCTAAGGGAGGCTTCTCAAGGGCAACATAGGGGAGCTATGCATGGTATTAGAGAAGGGATTATGGGCCCTCAAATGGGGTAGGAGAAGTACCCTCGGAGGGTCCATCAAATCCAGAAGAAGGTCCTCAAGTTCAAAGGCATGGGTTTTCAGCTACAAAAAGGGGTTATTAGTACCTAAGGGAGGCTTCTCAAGGGAAACAGAGGGGAGCTATGCATGGTATTAGAGAAGGGATTATGGGCCCTCAAATGGGGTAGGAGAAGTACCCTCGGAGGGTCCATCAAATCCAGAAGAAGGTCATGAAGTTCAAAGGCATGGGTTTTCAGCTACAAAAAAGGGGGTTATTAGTACCTAAGGGAGGCTTCTCAAGGGCAACAGAGGGGAGCTATGCATGGTATTAGAGAAGGGATTATGCGCCCTCAAATGGGGTAGGAGAAGTACCCTTGGAGGGTCCATCAAATCCAGAAGAAGGTCCTGAAGTTCAAAGGCATGGGTTTTCAGCTACAAACAAGGGGTTACTAGTACCAAAGGGAGGCTTCTCAAGGGCAATAGAGGGGAGCTATGCATAGTATTAGAAAAGGGATTATGGGCCCTCAAATGGGGTAGGAGAAGTACCCTTGGAGGGTCCATCAAATGCAGAAGAAGATCCTGAAGTTCAAAGGCATGGGTTTTCAGCTAGAAAAAAGAGGTTATTAGTACATAAGGGGGGCTTCTCAAGGGCAACAGAGGGGACCTATGGTTGGTATTAGAGAAGGGATTATGGGCCCTCAAATGGGGTAGAAAAAATACCCTTGGAGGGTCCATCAAATCCAGAAGATGGTCCTGAAGTTCAAAGTCATGGATTTTCAGCTACAAAAAAGGGGTTACTAGTACCTAAGGGGGGCTTCTCAAGGCCAATAGAGGGGACCTATGGATGGTATTAGAGAAGGGATTATGGGCCCTCAAATGGGGCAGGAGAAGTACCCTCGGAGGGTGCAGTAAATCCAAAGATGGTGCTCAAGTTCAAAGGCATGGGTTTTCACCTACAAAGAAGGGGTTATTAGTACCTAAGGGGGGCTTCTCAAGGGCAACAGAGGGGAGCTATGCATGGTATTAGAGATGGAATTATGGGCCCTCAAAAATTCAATCCCTACACTCTTCAAACTCATGTCTGTCTTCTTTTCGCAAGCACTTTCACATTTAACACCAAAGCTAAATGGGATAGCATGAGTTTTGAATTACTAATAATAGCAAAATCTTATGGAGCACAACCACCCTTTGCGCATTATCATATCACACTGCCACATTTCTCTTAAATAAAATCTTTGCAAATTATTTCTTTCAGATAGTAAAGAAAATAATATGAAAGATAACAAGGGGGTGAAGGCAACGGAGAAAGATATGTGATTGTATAAGAATGCCATCTGGAAACATGTACCCCAACTGTAAGAACGGTGTGTTTGCCACAATGGTTTATTTTTTCTCTAAATATACACTCAACTCCTATTATTAAAGCATCAATTTCTTTAATGTTAATCTTTATTTGTTAGTTTCAAGAATTTGTTGCTCAAAATAAATGGATGTTAAGAAAGCTTTTATTCATGGAAAGTTCAAAAGCTTAAATGTAGTTCAAAAGCTTTTAGTATGAGAGGTGAGACTACAAACTACATCTACATCTCTACTATGACAGGTGAGAATACAAATTTGTCAACTGACTACAAACTACATCTCTACTTCGTACTCACACCGAAGACAAATCATGAAAAATAAACTGAGACCAGGTAGGGTTTACTGTTTTCCAGGTTTCATACGTGCTTCACCTTCGTCGAGATCGCCGGAGAGATTGCCTACGGCTCTGTTTGGTTGTCAAAAATCAGGCATCTCATTAGAATTTCGTGGGAATTTTAGATGCCGGCACGTTGTTTGGTTGTGTTTTTCAAACCCGATGGTCAAAACACCCACAACAATGTCGGGATACGGTCGGCTTACGTGGCTCTCCAATGAGAACCGAATGGCAAACCCCCAAAACCGAGTTTCTATATTAGAATTTCAACAGGAATGGCCTTCTCAAACGACGGATGAGGCTCCACGCACTGCTTCGTCGCATATCTTCCGCTAAATTCTTGTAACCAAATGGCATTTGGGAATTTAGTTCCAACAAAATCCTAGTAAGAATCCCTACAACCAAATGTTACTTCAAAACCCCACCCCCATAAGGTCCTTTCATTGCCATTCTGCACAAATCCCCTTTCACTTCCCATTCCCCTTCCCGCCGAGATTCACGAACCAAACAGACCCGTAGAGATCGCCGGAGAAGATGACGGAAAAAAAAAAAACACAGACCGGAGGAGAGAAGAGGGAAGAGAAAGAGAGGGAAACTGAAATGCTTTTTTATTCTTGAAAGTCATATCACCTATTTCTGTCACAAGGGCATTCTCGTCATTGAAAATTTTGAAAACCAAATTTTGACCCCCTTCTGTCATTTTCAGCATACACTTGACCCCTCTGATATTATTTCTTTTATTTGTCCCCCCTCTGTCAAATTTCCTAAACTTAATTTGGAATTAGAAATCCAGCTTCCAGACTTGTGGAGTAACGGCAAGCTGATCGTGTGTGCCACTATCAGGTTGAATGGTTACCAGAATATCATTATAAAATCTCCTCTTATAATACCATGGTTTTAAGTTAACGGGGCAGAGCAGTTTCGGGGCGGTTTTCAGTAAAGGTTATAAAACAGGCTTTAACTTTGGCATGAGTGCGATTACCAAAAAACTCCCAATGTATCTTTAGATGTGTTTGGATTTCTGGGATTTTTGTCTCGTCTTAGTGATGGATGCACATATCAAAGACCATTGAGGTGATTCATATGAATACCCATCACCACCTTATCTTCTTACCTCACGGCAAAAATGGCATGGATACTGGAAAAGATGCCATGATTTGACCAGAGACAGATTGTCCCTGATGATCATTATGCCTCTCTGTGTTTTCTTTTTGTTATCTACTTTGTGGAAATGAAAGGAATGAGAGATGAGAGAACCTGGCTCCTGAAGAAAGTGAACCGTGTGCGGCATACCCAACCTCCTTTCCGATCATTTCGGGAACGATCCAAAATATGTGAGTAATCCGATCTTCATTAATATGTTGGGGTGAAGGGTGCGTGCCGGTGGAGCCAAGGTAGATGAGCTATGAAGGCGGATGGAGGCCGAGGTGTGGCCTAGGTCGAAGACGGTTTTCTGGAAGCAGGACACCTGGAAAAAGAAACGGCAAGGGGCTATGCTTCACTTGCCGGGGATGAAAGGGTGGCCGGCGAGATGTTTCGAGCAAATTTTTAGTTGATGACGGGTCTGAAACAGCTCCAAACTTGACCTCGTTGCATCAAAGAAACAAGACAAAACAAAGGGGCTTTATAAAAAATAAGGCTCTGCAAATTTTTAGCCTTCACCCACTTTTTTCAAGGCAACGAGTCTTTGTCAATTTTAAAGTAATTTTCTTTGATCTCTTTCCCAGACAAAGAAAAGACAAGCTTCTCTTGTTTATCTTTTCCGAATGTAAGAGGAGAAGAGGAGACTCTAGAACCTTCCTTCCCGATGCGGAGTAAATAACAAAACCACCGGTCATAATATCCGTCGGCGACGGAGTAACAGGACTGTGGGTTGCATTCCTGCTACCACTGCCTAAGCCACCGGTGCTGCGGCCATTAACGGGAACGAGGCCGAGCGAATACGCCGGAGTTCCGTCCAGTTTAATTAGGCCATAGTTGAGTCCAACCAAAGTAGATGATGCTTGGAACGAGAGAACCAGACAGATTAAGATGAATAACGAGTATATACGAGAAGTAGCAACTCTCGAAAGCCATAGCTTCGCTCTAAAACAATAAGTCAATCACTCTCAACTCCCCCCAGTACATCATTCGTCGTTATGCTTTGATTTATTTCTTCGGGTCCCACGGATGGCGCCAATCTGATGATGCCAAAATCTGGATCTGGGCGTCAGGCGAGCGCTATCGGCAAAACCAGCAGCTTAGGTCGGTAGAGCTCCTATTCATGGGTGCCTGCGCTCATAGAAAACAACATTAGAAGGTCCCCGGATTGGGGACTCGGGGGCACCCTCCGACGCTCAAGTCAGGTATCGGGATCACAGATATCTAAGCAAGACTAATGGAGATAAACATGCTTATGGGGAGAAGAAGAGTGTCATTTACCATTGAGCAAGGGGGTGCCTTTTATAGGCTTAGAGTTCTTACACCATGTTTTGGTGTATAAGCCATGTGTCCTTGTGCATGCCATGTTTTTAGCATGTTTGCCACTTGTTGGTGTGCTTGCCATGCATTAGCATGTATGCCATGTGTCTAAAGCAAAAGGGGAATTTATTTATTTTTCCTTCATACTCTTCTTGATCATAATTAGATTCCTTTGGTATAAGGGTCACACGTGGCGGGCTTTAACGGTCCTACCGTATTTTCTCCCTATCAGATGGTATCATCAAAGATTGGCCATAGGCGTGGGTCATTCCCTTCTCAGTAGATCTTGAGCCTTGATTGTAAGGAAGTCTTGACTATAGGATTGGGGTACGGTGTGGAAGATTAGGTAATTTGGTTAGATTTGCAACTAAACTAGATATAGCAGGTGACGTTTCTATCTATTATCTCTTCGTTTGGTTATGTTGTTCTCTTTCTATCATTATCCATTTGAGTGTGTATGCATCAACACTTTTTTTTTAATGGAAAAGAACTGAATTAAAAAATAAAGATACACGGGGAGAACCTCTGCTATCGGGATGATCAAAGAAAACAAGGAAACACCAAACACCATACAAGATACAACATCCACTCAAGGAGGGAGAAACTCAAATGCTTCTAACTCCGCCCTAGAAGCCCCTTCCCCCTTCCCTAGCTAAACGGTCGCCCTGTATATCAACACTTATTAGGGCTAATTGATTTGTAAAATACTTAATTTTATCATAGTTTCGGAGCGGCAGATACGAACTACCTACTGATCGCAACATCCTTAGCACGTCCTTCAGCGGACTGCAGATCTAGCCGTCTGCCGGGCATTCCACTCATCATCTTCATCTGTACCCATTGCTCCTTTCCAACATCACTCTTCTTTCTTAGATTTTCTTACCCTTCTCTTTGATTGCAGTTTCTGTCCTAGTTTTCTTTCATTCTGTTTTTCTTTAAGATCTAGGATCGCGTCGGGTTCACCCTCCAATAATGTCCGTCGGATTCATTCATCTGCCAACAAGAAATCTCGCCTTCTTTGGTCATGACGCACCATGCCGTCAAAGCTCACTTCCTGCCGCTTGAAGCCTCTCTATCTCCACTCCGTAGTTGTTCCATCTTCTTCTGGACAACGCTACCATTGTCGTTGTTCAATCATCACGTTCACAAATGCCGAAATCATGCCTCAGCCTTGCTTCATGCCTCAGCCTTGCTTCATGCCATTCATCGGGTGGGACCCTCAGACAGAGCTGCATGAATGCCATTCTTGTTGGCGTTTTTAACTGTGGCCCACACTGGGACCCACACATGTGGTGGACGCACGTACCCCTTCTAGAACTTATCCACTTTGAGTTGAATTTGAAAAGGAGTTTAGAGATAAATTATTAAAGAAAATTAAAGAATAACTAGTGTGGTGGGATTGGAATTCCTAGTTCCAGTTAAATTCCCAAACTCTATAAATATCTGGGTAACCTTGATAGGACACAGAGACACTATAGCTAGATTCAGCTTCCATCTAAAAGGGTTTCTGAGAAGAAAAGTGTGCATGCGATTGATTCGGGCCCCAACAAAAACTTACTAGTGATGATGCAGCAAAGGCCTCCTAGAATTTAGCCGGATATCTTATTCGAAATTCTAAAGCTAGATTCTTGATGGGTTCAAGTGCACAATTAGGGAAGATGTCAAATTAGATTGCTGAGATAAAGTTCTTCTCAAAAGACTTAGGCTTGCCAAGGAACATTTTCCTGCATTTCCTTATTTTCATCGAGAGTCATCCTCAGTTATCGGTACAAATATATCCACGGAGCCGGTAAATAAATATACAGGCAATTATGACTGCCACTATGCCCACTACAGCATACTTATTAGTTGGGGTAATAAACTGCTGGTTAACCTTCACGGATGGGTCACTTTTCTCTTCGTAAATGCTTTAGCTGCACCACATTAATTGGTAGATTGTTTTACCACCCATAGTCCGCCTGTATAACTTCTCTTACTTTTAAGGGATCTGCTAGCGTCCAACGCAGAAGGCATTTCGTGGATGCTCTGTTGCATGATTGCATCTGATAGCAGACACACAGACTCACTTGTCATAATAGAGTTTTATAACTAATTAAGGGTACATCTTGGTACAAAATGATTTCGAATCAATCCGAACCCAGCCCGATTATATGGTAAAAGCTCAACCCAAATTCCAAAAAATTGGCCCGAGTTGCACCCCTGTAACTAATCCAACAAAAAAAAAAACAATCAAAACAAAATAATGGAGAACTCAAAGACAAGTGGCACTTCTACAGTTAAGTAGACTAATTAGCTTAATAAACAATTTAAAAATGACCAAGCGAAGTAGATTATTTCTAGTGATCGAAGTTTGCCGCTAAATAAAACTTCTTTGCCCTGTTTTGATAAGAATGGAAGAAATGAGCACATTACATGTTTCCAATGTTGAGCTCGTGTTCTATTTCTTTATATTTATAACGTTTTCTTTAGATGTTTCTTAACTTATCTTTATTTACTAATTTGTTTATTTAATATTTAATAGGGTGTGGGTCTGTGTGACATTAGCCTCTTTCGAGAAATAGCATAGGTGGAAGGTTCCATGATGGCATGTTTCTCAACTCACATGTTCCCTACTTTGGTATGACTTTTTGGGCTCGTCTTGTACCATGTGGACGTGACTGGATCCATTGATCTGACTGGGGACCACAAATCTTGCCCATTGCCATTGACCCCACCTTTATCGGATGATGCTAGGCCCTCGATCAATCAAGCCTCTACAAAGAATAGCTGAACCATTGAGTTTTCATAGCCCGTCTTACTAGTGCGACATCCGTTTGGTGTGGGTTTGGTGTGGGAAGAGGACCATGTAAGTCCCCGCCATGATTATTTATAAAATCAACAGTCCCGATAATACATCTCCTTCTGTGGGACTAAAAATTGATCAGGACGGGCAAATGTCCGCCTATTTAATTAGTGAGGCTCTGTTTGTTTTGGATTTTGAGGACCGATTGTGAGTCTAAAACTGATTATTGGATTCAAAAGTAAACATGAATTTGAGTTCAATAATCAGTTTCAGACTCACAATCGATTCTCAAAATCCAAAACAAGCAGGGCGTAAAAAATCCAAACCCGCAACTCATTCCTTGCTCTCTCCGAATCCAAAATAAACAAGGCATAAAACTTCTTTGATTGGCTGTTAATACTTGAGGATTTGAATTATATCGAGACAATATGAAAAGTGTGAATTAAAGGAGCTGTTATATGTTATGTATAGTTTTTTCTTGGAAAAATATGGACAAGGAAGAAGTACAAACGTGGGCCACGTGTTCAATGAACCAAACTGTTTATCAACTAGGCCTTTTCATATGGTTGAGCCATGCTAATAGTCTACCCTATCAAAGTATACTAATCCTTTGATGTATACTCAAATAAAACCCATCAAAATTAATTAATTTACAAGAAGTCATCCTCTTGTATTCTTAGTCCTAAAGAAACCATTCACTTGTTGGGTCTCATTTTTCTGTCTAAAAAATCAAGAGTGATGATATTTTCACCCCCCGTGCAGTACTTGCACACCCGCCTTATAACTTGATTTGACATAAAGTTGCCCACTTTTCATGTCAAATCATGTTATAAGGGAGGTGTGCAGGTAATGCAGGGGGTGAAGACATCATCTCCAAAATCAATAGCATTCATTCCAATGAAATTCCACATGAAAAATTCCAAGATTTTTTATTTATTTCGTATCAATCTAACAAAAAAGTACAGAATAGATAACACTATGAAACTTTGCACAATGGTTTTGGTTGAAAAGTTAGTACTCATAGATGGAGTGAGGAAGCTGAGTAAACAAATCCGGAAAATTCAGGTGGGACCTCCACATGGGCCCACTTCCTGGTGCCAGTCTCCAGCACATAAGCACGGTGGCCAAGATCGCATCCAGAACCAATCACAAAAATCCGATCCGAAGAAGATCCACCGTTGATGAGTGCCACACAAGGAGATGAACATATACACTCCGGCATGGACCCCACAACCTTCCAACTCTTGTCCCTTCCATCATACTCTCTCACCACGCTAGCATCAACAAAGGACACGGCCGGGAAGGGCATATCAGTCATTTTAGCAGGACATTCTTGGAATTTTGAAAAGCTGTAGTCCTTTTTCGGGATTTTCGATTTCAATTTCTCCTCCAAGAAACAAGAGCCTCTGTGGCTGGAATTGGGGAAGGGCCATACTTGGTCGACCTTGGCCCACTCGCCTTGCCCCGGGTCGTAGCACTCTGCTGCCGAGTCAAATCGGCCTTGACCCTCTGTTCCGTACCCGCTCACGACCCAGAACAACCCGTCCCCACACGAGATTCCCTGGCACTCGTCTCGCTCATCCACCATGGGTGGAATCGCCCGCCACGTGTCTGACTCAGTGTCATAAAACTCGGCCGAGTTGAGAGCATTTTTCTGGTTGTCATGCCCACCTGCCACGTAGACGCATGACCCCACCGCCACGCAAGCAAAAAAGGAACGGGCGATCGACATCGGTGCGCCACGTCGCCACCCTCCACTGCGGATGAAATCGTAGACGTACACGTCAGCAACCGAGTCTAAGGTGGCTGGGTCCCACCCGCCAACGAGGATAAGTTTTCCGGCCACGGTGACACAGTGGCAGAACATGGGGACTCCAGCGGGGAGGAGTGGGGTCCCTGGCATCCTCTGCCACATGTCATTAGTGGCATTGTACATAATTAGTCCGTACACGGGTGGGGTCTTAATAAATCGGACGGTCTTGGAATCTTCATCGGACGGTTCTGGATTTACGCTGATGGATTGTACAAGAAATACGAAATCCTCACCTTTGTTGGATATTTTTCGTTGGTTGTAGAAGGAAGGGTGAGAGAAGAGATGATTCCATCTGTGGCAGACTGATTTGAGGTTGGAATGGAAACGGAATGGGATTCTGACTAGGCAATCGAGGGCAATTTCGTCGGGTAATCCCGGAATGAGGTTTTGGAGGTGGTGTTGCTTCTCTTCCCGCACTTTCATTTCTCCTCTGTTCTTTCTTAAAATACAAAATGAAGGAAAAGGAGGGACTTAAATAGAGGGATTTGGTCTATTTTGTGGTTTTGAGTTTGGTTTTGTTTTGTTTTAGTTTCGAAGGAAGTGTGGAGGGATTTGGTCTATTTTGGTGTTGAGTCACGCTGTGGAAGAGGAGTTTATGTAGGTGTTTTTCCGAATGGAATGGGGTTCATATCACGTGTAGTGTATGTTGGCAAATTCATAGTATGGAACACGCAATAAAATAAAAGGGTTTTTTTTGCAAAAGAAGCCTTCTACTTTGCTTTATTTGGATAAAGAGTCTTCTAATTTAAAAATTTTCAAATAGAGTCATCACATTTGAAGAAACTTTTTAAATCAAATCATGCCATAAATCTGTGACCAAAATGCACTTCGTAGATTCATTTTAGACTCCTAAAATGTGCGTCTGTGGTGGGTCTAGGTCGGGCGCTGGTGCCTACGGGTTACCCGTCATTCGGTTTTCAACTTTTTATTTGCCCTAAAGGCCTGAACACTAAACAGTAAAAAATCGATTCATTTTTTCTTCAAGATCCACGAAGATTGTCGAAGCACCATCAATTAGATGGAATTTGATTTTTGTTTCATGTTTGATAGCTATTGGTTATTTAGTATTGTCTAATGTTAAAGTAGTTATTAAATATCGTAGCAATATTATTACTATAGGCACTCTTGTAAAAGACTATTGTCATTAGGCTTCGGTTTGTAGACATAAATGTGCCTCATGGACGTGATCGGATTCCGTTGATCAGGGGAAATTCCATCAAGAGTACCTTACCGGATGACTCGTTTTGGGTACCAACAAAACAAGTCATACATGTTTTTATATCACGGACCACCGGTGTCGTTTTCTCTTGTTTTTTCTTTTTATCTTATTAATGATTCATTGCCCTTTTAAAAAGGAAGGAGGGGGGGAGGGGGGGGACACCTTTTGTAAAAACCCCTAAAATAATAATGATTATTGAATGGATACAATATACAATCCGACCATGTGGATGCAATGCATTCAGATTGTACTCTTTTGGTTTTTTTATCCCCGGAAGCTAGGGTGAAAAGAAAAGATAGAGTTCATGAGTCAACTCTTCTAGAAGAAATGAGGTAGGGAGGTTACCCAAAATCAGTTCGCGCCTTGGTGTGTTGTGCAAAATTTAAATAAGTTTTCCTTGGATGATATCATATTATCATACATGTTTTTTTTTTCCTGTTAGCAATCTCACCCTTTCATGCCAAATGGACAGCTGAATCTCTTGAAACTAGGCTGTCAGGCCTAGCTCTCCACAAAAGGTCGGTACCCTGAACCTTAGAGTCTACACTACGTAATCCAAACGTAAAATCAGATTTCTCAGCCGCTGGATCCCGATCCAATCTCAAAGACCCCCATCTAATCATTTTAAACTCTAAACTCTCTTGTTAACAAACCCAAAGTTTGAAGCCCCTCTAAGTTCAAACTCAAACATTTGAAAATTCGAATTTTTATAGTTTTCAGAACCTACTTTGCTAAGAGAATAGAGACAAGGGAAAGCTAAGAGAGAGAAAAAGGGCGACAAAAAGCAATCCTTCCACGCATTTAACCAACCTTATTAATCAAACGAAGGAGACAGGGAAGGAGAGTGTCAAATGCCTTAGACTTGCAAGTACGCCAAGATTAGTATATGCACTAATTGTCTCAGTAAAATACATGCCGAATTGGTTAGGGACAACTACTGATTACCCAGTTAAAAAAAAAGTTCTTACCTACCAGGCTGCCACTAAGTTTGTATACAAGAAAAATGACTCTTCTACTTTTCTGCATGCACTGGAAATATAACTCGTACTGCCTTTGCAAATCACAATTCGTGGTCTCTCTCTCTCTCTCTCTCTCTCTCTCTCTCTCTCTCTCTCTCTCTCTCTCTCTCTCTCTCTCTCTCTCTCTCTCTCTCATGCGCGCGTCAACACTAGTTGAGTTTTATTTACACAGTTAAAAATGTTAGAGAAATTTTTAAAAAAAATTCCAAAAATCCCAAAAATTCCTTGAAGCCATATAACACATTTACCATCCAATTTTATAAGAAAACAAAAATGTTTGAATTTTTTCCCCGTTTTTATTATTTTTCATTAAGTAATTTGGCTTTAAATTATCGTACTTGCAAGTCTAAGGCATTTGACACTCTACTTCCTTGTCTCCTTCGTTTGATTAATAAGGTCGGTTAAATGCCTGGAAGGATTGCTTTTTGTCACCCTTTTTCTCTCTCTTACCTTTCCCTTGTCTCTATTCTCTTAGCAAAGTAGGTTCTGAAAACTATAAAATTCCTGAATTTTGAATCCCAGAATTCCTGAAGAGCTGAGTCCTGCACCACTAAAAGACAAAATGGAACTTATATGTAATTTTAAATTAAATTATCACTATTCTTTAATAAAAGGGATTTGCGTCCATCGCAGAAGGCATCTGATGGTAACAGCATGTGAGAGCAACCACCAAGGCTCACTTTTCAGAGGATTTTGTCTTCATTAATGAGGTGGCTGCTCTCACATGCAACAGACCATCCGTGAAATGCCTTCTGCGATGGACGCTAGCAAATCCCTAAATAAAAAGAACTAAGAAAAATTCAAAAAGCACATCCTTTGTGACAGAGTAGGTCCAAGTAGTATGAAAACACTCTATTAGGGTCCTCTTGGTATTTTAATTCTACATGTATAATATACAAACACAAATTTTCCCAAACCAAAAGCTAATGCAGTCCCAATTCTTAATCTACATCATCATCAAACACACCACCAATACAAATCAGAAAAAATGGACCAACTCTTCTTATGAAATATCATCGCGAAGGCGATAAGTTGGAACAACTACTAGATGGGTAGCTCTAGGGACTGCGAGGCCGAACTCCTCAGTCATGTCCAAGTCAGTTGAAGATATGTCATTCTGAAGCTCCCAATTAAAGCAGTGAACCAATTGTGCTAATACCAGCCGAACCACTGTAAGCCCCAATTGTATTCCAGGACAACCTCTACGTCCAGAACCAAAGGGAATCAGCTGAAAATCTCGGCCCTTGAGGTCTATACTACTACCCATGAACCTCTCAGGGAAGAATTCTTCAGCATTAGGCCATGCATCAGGGTCTCGTCCGATTGCCCACGAATTTATAATGACACGAGATTTTTTAGGTATATAGAAGCCATTAACTATACAGTCCTCCATGGCCTCATGAGGGACGAGCAATGGGGCCACTGGATGGAGTCTCAAACTTTCCTTCACCACCATGTCCAAGTACTCCAACTTTTGTAGGTCTGATTCCTCCACTTTGTGCTCCATGCCAATCATAGCCTCTAATTCTTCTTGGACCTTCTTCATTACTCGTGGATGCCTGAGGAGCTCAGAGATTGCCCATTCGATTGCAGTTGCCGATGTATCCATTGATCCCGCAAGCATTTCCTATGAAAAATTGTACTTCTTATGGTTACTAAGCATATACGTACTTAATCAATGGAGCTCATGGGTTTTTTAAACATGTTATAAAGACTAGAATCAGATGTGTTGAAGTATAAATTATTAATTAACACCAACTCTAAAAGCTTAAGCTTTTGGTCTTTTGGAGTATTTGAGCCCGATCCTATTGTGTAAATATTGTTTGGTTCTAAATCTTCTACCCTCCCCGGTTTTGCTTTCCAGCAGCACTAACCGTGCCCGACCCACTCCATGGGGCCTGCCCCTTGGGGATGCTGAAAATGCTTCTACACGGGGAGAATGAGAGTTCAAATATATAGCCCAAGAACTTTCTCTCCCTTTCCGATGTGGGATCTTACAATCCACCCCCCTTAGACCCAGTGTCCTTGCTGGGACATCGTACTACGAGAGGTACGACTCTGATACCATTCTGTCACGCCGTGACTACACTGTGCAAATATTGACTAATTTTAGGTCTTCTACCCTTCTCAGTTTTGTTTTCCATCAGTACTCCGCTGGGTCTGACCGTTGGAGATGCTGACAACGCGTTTACATAGGGAGAAGGAGAGTTCACAAATATAGCCCAAGAACTTTCTCTCCCTTTTTGATGTGTTATCTTACAATCCACTCCCGCTTAGGGCCCAACGTCCTCGCTGGTACTGCCGGAGGTACAACTTTGATACCATTCTGTCACGCCCTGACTCCATTATGTAAATAGTGTCCTGTTTTGAGTCTTCTACCCTTCCCGGTTTTGTTTTCCAGCAGCACTCCGCAGGGCCCGCCCCTTGGCGATGCTAAAAACTCGTCTACATAGGGAGAGGGAGAGTTCATATATACAGTCTGAACTTTCTCTCACTTTCCAATGTGCGATCTTATAGTTAATTAGTTCCTTCATATGGTATTAGAGCTATTGCCTCACGGTAGGTTCTGGGTTCAAAACCCAATTGACTCCTTGATATTAAACATCCACGTGTATGATGAACCCAAAAAAAGAGGGTCCACACGTAACGGGGAGTGTTGAAGTATAAATGATTACATAACACAAACTCTAAAAGATTATACTTTTGGAGTAATTGGTTGTTTCACAAGAAGCTATTAAGTACTTGTGTGATTTCTATATTTCCTTACCGACATGATTGCCTTAACGTCTGTTCGATAAAGTTGGAACTCAGAATCCTTGGAATTCATGAGGGATAACATGACATCAACGAAGTCCTGCTGCTTGCCTTGCCTAGCATCCATGTGTTCATCAATGATCTTCTCGAAAAATTTGTCAACTACCTTGTTTATAGCCTTCATTTTGCGACGTAGCCCTTGAATGTCTACTACTCCAATGTAAGGGATATAGTCTGCTAGATTAAAAGTAGCTGCCAATCTCATTCCCTCTTGTATCACACCTTTGAATCCCCTTTCATCCAAATCCTCATCCATGTACTTCTTCCCAAATACCATCCTACATGTCATGTCTGCTGAGAGAGATGCCACCTTCGCACTTAGATCAACACTAGCACCCATCTTGGCGGTGTCCTTAATCGATTGGACAAGAAGACCCAACTCTTCTTTCCTCATGGACTTGAAGGAATCAATCTTAAGGTTGCTAAGCAATTGTAAGGTGCACAATTTGCGAACGTTACGCCAATAAGGGCCGTACTTTGAGAAAGACATTCCAGCACAGTCATAAGACATGTGTTTAGCGGCCTCGGTGAACGGCCTACTGGCGAACACATGGTCATGCGTCTTGAGAAACTCTTGGGCCGCCTGTGGAGATGAGACTACCACTGTTGGAACTAGGCCTAGGCGCATGTACATGATCGGGCCATATTTCTTGGCTAACCGATGGAGGTCGTGATGAGGGAGCTTACCCAACATGTGAAGGCTGCCCAAAATTGGAAGCCCTTGAGGGCCAGGAGGTAATCTATTCTTGCCTTTTCCTCGAATTGCACATAGGATATAGGCAAGGGACCAGAACCCTGCTAGTACAAGAAAGAGAAAAGCAGCCCAAGAAGATATGGAAGGCATGGCCGTGGAAAATCAAACACCCCTTTTTCCTTGCTCACTTGAAAGCTGAAGCTACGTAACAACACACTTTTAAGGTGGGGAGGTGATGACAAGAAAATTCTGATGTGGGTTTGGTGCAACGAGTTAATGCAAGAAGAATATTGGAATTACGAGAAATAATTTAATGAAGGGCCTTATGAACAAGTAAAGGTGGTACGATAAAGGTACCACCCTTGATATTTGATCCAACAGCAGGATCAAATATCAAGGATGGGATGATGACCCTTCATCATATAATTTCTTATTGGAATTACAGTGGGTTTTGGTTTTGTAATAGGTGATAATCCGTACATGGTGGTGTTGATTTCATCCACAAAACTACGAGTGGCTATAATAATCTTATCACTATCATTAAATGAATGACTGAAAGTCCAAATTATCTCATATGCCGGTGAGCTTAGGACACCTCTCTTGACTTTTTAGAGAGAGCGAAAGAGGCGTGAGAAATCTGGCTGGGTTGAATGGTTATTACAGATATTAAAATAAAGGAATGATATTCGCTCCTTTTGCTTTCTTGGGCCACCCCTTGTAGTGGGGGGGGGGGGGCACCTTTTGTAAAAACCCCTAAAAATAATATTGATTATTGAATGGATACTTTGTTCAATCCGACCATGCGGATGCAATGCATTCAGATTGTACTCTTTTAGTTTTTTTATCCCCGGAAGCTAGGGTGAAAAGAAAAGATAGAGTTCATGAGTCAACTTTTCTAGAAAATAAGTTTCCTTGGATGATATCATACTATCATACATGTTTTTTTTTCCTGTTAGCAATCTCACCCTTTCATGCCAAATGGACAGCTGAATCTCTTGAAATTATAAACTTTTCTGATTCTTTGAACAAGGGGAGTGATAAATCGACCCCGATATATCTTAAATCAACCCCCATCCTTAGAGAGAAATATAGAGATAGAAATAAGGGGTTCCATTTAAGATAGGGAAATGATATCATGACTACCGTATTTTGATGATCGCACTCCTCAATTTATTAAAATGTACAGTATGAACCGCACCATCGGATATTCCAAACCGTCCATTAGATGAGCCACAGCCTAAATAAGTTGTGCCCCAAAAATCATTTCCTTAGGTTGATCCTAACCCCCCTACTCTGAAACCACTTTGAAAAAATCGGGAGTTATGCGTCAATGTCTCATTTATTATTTGTATAACTCCTAAAAAATTTAAAAGAAGACGGTGGTGGCATCCTAATCTGGCAAATACATGCCGTTAATCACCATTTCATGCCTTTGGTTGAAACATAACTAGAAAAAAATAAGTATATATGTATGTATATGTGTGGCCATATATATATATATATATATATATATATATATAGAGAGAGAGAGAGAGAGAGAGAGAGAGAGAGAGAACGGACGGTTCCTACACATATGTGTAGATAAGTTATCTACACACTAGCTTAAAATACAGTGGGGGCCACATTATTTGGGTGATCCAAACCATTCATTTTTAAGGCCCTCACATAGATAGGGTGTCCACAAAAAATCAGATCCATAGGATCATCCTAACCATTCGAACTGTGGGGGCAAAAAATGGACTAATTTGTGAAGGTTTAAAGACATCCATTTTACCTCCACAAATCGTAGGGTTGGGATGATCCTATGGATCTGATTTTTTGTAGACACCCTATCTATGTGAGGGCCTTTAAAATGGATGGCTTGGATCACCCAAACAATGTGGGCCCCCACTGTATTTTAAGCTAGTGTGTAGAGAACTCTCTACACATATGTGTAGGAACCGTTTTCTCATATATATATATATATATAAATATATATATATATGTTAGATGTATACATAGGAAATACAAAAAAGCATGTTTTTTTGTCTAAATTTGTTCAACAGTTCCCAAACATTTTCATGATTTTTGTTTTTCTCGGGTCGATCTTCAGGAATTTGGGTTGAAATTTTACCATATAAAGGGGTCGGGGTTGAGTTGATTCTAATTTCATTTTTAGAGAGAGCTCGACCAGATCCGACCCAGGTTGCACCCCTAATTCACCGGTCCTTTGATTTTGGAAAATCACCAAAAAATGATTTTTTGCACTCATGGTACATTGTCATTGTTGGTCTCTCCCATCTGTCTTACTCTCGGTTACCATATCATTTTCCTTTAACTTAAAAATCTAGGTTTTGGCCTATAAAATTCAGGCTTTAGCTGGTAAAATCTAAGATTTTTACAATCCGGGATTATTAAATCCTTATATCCAAACAGGGAATACGTGTCCAAGGAGAAGACTCCTATTAAACCTTCGCTTCTTAACATATAAGTATGTAGAAGAGCATAAACCGAGCATTGATTGAATTTAATTTTTGGTAATTTGGTACAAAAATAAATAATAGGTTTTTCTCAGGCAATTTTTTCCACTTACTGTTACTATGAAAGCTTCACCTATTCCTTTTTCGTGATGATGCATTTCTTTCCGGTATTATGTAATTCTTAAACCATTGTTCCTTCTAAATTAAAATAGGGGCGGAGCTCCTTTAAACAATTTTTCGATTGGACGAAATCATAGCTGGTGGTGCTTAGGGTTTTGCTTTCCCCATTTTGGTTCTTCATTAGAGACTAGGATGTTGAGTTGGTGATACAAAATCACCGGTTCTATCTTGGAGTGGGTCCACTTGGCCCTTTTAAGTTGGAGGTGTTTTCTGTCTCTATATATATGGTTTAATTTGTATATGAAATAGAGGGTTTGAACAAGAAGGGAAAATGTAGAGAGGAGAGGAGAACAGGCTAGGGCAAGGCAAGAGGGGTTTTCTCTTCGGGGACCTAGGAGGGCTTTTGTGGTGATGCAAAAGCAAGGTTCATCTTCTTGAGAAGAACGCTAAGGCAGGACAAGAGGGGTTTTCTCTTGGGAGCTCTAGGGAGGCTTTTGTGGTAAAAAAAGCAAGGTTCTTTTTATACTCAAGGTTGAAGAGAAGATTTAGGGCATAAAAAGGAGTTTTCTCTTGGACTCTTGGAAGGCTTTCTTGTGGTGAACTAAAACAAGGGTTTTTCCTCCTCTTGTTTATCAAGGTGTATTATTCTTCCGTTATTCTTCTTCCCCATAGAGTTTTCTTCTTTGCAAGAGAAATTTTGTCTTGGAGGTATTCATGGCATTCAAGCACTTCAAGGCCAAGGTTGAAAAACAAACCGGATGGTATATTAAAGTGATACGGACGGATAATGGCATGGAACACAAGAATAATGAATTCATCGAGTTTTGCAAAGATGAAGGGATTGTTATGCATAACACCGTTGCTTATACACCTCAACAAAATGGTGTAGTGGAACACATGCACCGGACATTGGTAGAGCGTGCTCTGTATATGTTGAGCAATTCGGACTTAGGCAAAGAGCTATGGGCGGAAGCAATAAATACGGTTTGCTATATCATAAATCAATCTCCTTCAATGGCATTGGGTGAGGAAACACCCTAATAGTTATGGTTCGAAACTCCTTGTGATTATTTTGATTTAAAGATATTTGAATGTGATGCATATGCTCTATTTCCTAGTTTTCAAAGGAGTAAAATAGATCCAAAGTAAAAAAAAATGTATATTTGTTGGTTATGGCAAAGGTGTTCAAGGGTACTGTTTTGGGACCTAGTTTCCCGTAAGATTATTCTTAACAAGGATGTTCACTTTGATAAATTGCGTGTGCTTGCCAAGACTTTGAAAAAGGATGAGGAAAGGATTTTAAATAAGGTGGAGCATTTCGAAATTAAACCAAGACATTCTATTTCGTAAAATGACATTCCCATTGAATGACTAGTGTGAATGATGGGAAAGTTAGAAATGATGAGAATATTGAAGAAGCACCACCATCATTGGTGGAGTGCCCAAGAAGACAAATTAGCTCGACGGCATGTCTTAGAGATTGAGTAGATCGCAGCACGATTGAAGCTTTAATAATCGAAGACGGGGAACCTAACTCATTTGAAGAGGCCATTCAAGGTGTTGAGTCATCAAGTTGGAAGCATGCCATGGGTGAAGAAATGCAAGCACTTCACAAGAACCAAACATGGGTAGGGGTACAACTCAGGTCGGGTTGGGTCGGGTTGAAGCCAACCCGACCCAACCCGAGGAGCTCAACCTCCAAACCTAACCCAACCCAATCCGACTCTCAACCCGGCATGGCTAACCCAACCCAACCCAAATCGGTTTTTCCCTAACCCGAACCCAACCCAACCCGAATTCCCAAGTTGGGATGGGTTGGGTCGGGTTTAGACATTTCAGATGAGATATTTAGTAAGGGAAATGGCATTTAAGTTCAAAACTAAAGGAAAAAAACACTAATAGAACACATGCACAGATTAAATAACTGCAGATGAAGCAAGGAAAACATGACAATCACAATCACAAGGATATGCACCCTCTCTATCTCCATCTCATATGTAGCTGCTTAGCCTTTCAAATTAGTGGAATGAAAACCTATGTAACTATAAAACACCAAAAAATAAGAGAACCTGGCAAATCAAGAGCAGCACCTCTCAACTCAACAACTCAACAAAGCCTTTGTCCCAAACTAGTTGGGGTCTGCAACTAGTTGGAACACCTGTTCAGCAAGAACATGAGCATAAACACACACACACAAAAAAAAAAAAAGATTTGGCTGAGTGGAGATAGATTCAACCAAATCAATAGAATAGGAACAAAAACCCTAACTTTCATATAAAATCTGTAAAACCAGTTACAAACCCTAATAAAAGACAAAAACCCTAACTTTCATATAAAATCTATAAAACACTAAAACCGGTTACAAACCCTAATAAAAGAATGATAGAGAAAGAGAGAGGAACGAGGCATACCTCATCAAATGCCTCTTTAATGAAAAAAATCAGAGAGAGCGAGAGAGAACGTTGTACTCTTGTAGGTTAGGGTTTCTATTGTGGCGGAAGAACAGAAGAACCTAAGAAGAATGGGAGATGGTCCGAAGGATTGGAGCCTTTGAAGGCTGCTACTGCTGTGGCTTCTCTCAAAGAGAAATAGAGAATAAGGATTTCTAGGTTAGGGTTTGCCTTTACTTTTTGTTTTTGATAAGTATATAAAGTATATATTATTATATTTTCAAGGATAGAAAGTAGAAAAAACAAAACGTCAAAAACTAAAAAAAGCCAAAAACGTGTTAATCTTTGCCGGGTTACGGGTGGTTAGGTTGCCTGATGCCCAACCCAACCCAACCCAACCCGAATTTTGGTCGGGTTGCCAAATCCTAACCCGGACCCGAACCCAACCAGAATTTTGTCAACCCAACCCGCCCAAAAATCGAGTTCAACCCAACCCAAGTTGCACCCCTAAACATGGGATTTGGTGGAGTTACCGAAGGACTGAAAAGCGGTTGGACGCAAATGGCTTTACAAAATCAAGAAAGAGATTGATGGAAAAATTAAAAGGTATCGAGCAAGGTTAGTTTCTAAGGGATTTGCACAAAAAGAAGGTTTTCACTTTCTAGAGGTTTTTGCACTGGTTGTCAAGTTGGTAACCATTCGGTTTGTACTTGTACTTGTTGTCATGCATGATTTCGAACTTGAGCAAATGAATGTCAAGATGGCATTTTTGCATGGGGATCTTGAGGAAGAAGTGTACACGAAGCAACCTCAAGGGTTTATTGAACAAGGCAAAGAGTGGCTTGTATGTAAATTTAAGAAGTCCTTATATCGGCTTAAGCAAGCATCAAGGCAATGATATAAAAAGTTTGACACTTTGATGATGACTCTTGGGTACCGGAAAAGCAACTATGATCATTGTCTCTACTTGAAGTTTTTATAAAGATGGCACTTTTTTTATGTTAGTCTTGTATATGGATGACATGTTTTTGGTGGGTAAGGATAAAGCTAAGATGAAGGAGCTCAAGGCACAATTGAGCAATTCATTTGAGATGAAAGATCTCGGACCGGCAACTCAAATCCTTGTAATGGAGATTAAAAGGGATAAGAATGGAACTTTATTGCTTTCACAAAAGATGTTTGTGGAAAGGGTACTTGAAAGGTTTGGGATGAGTAAGGCTAAGCCAGCAAAGACACCACCAGCGGCTCACTTCAAGTTTTGTTTTGATTCATGTCCAAGATAGGGAGAGGAAATGAAGAAAATGGATCGAATCCCATATGCTAGCCTTGTTGGGAGCATGCATTGGGCGGACATTGCTTATGCTATTGGAGTATTAAGCCTGTTTATGGAGAATTCCGGTAAAGCGCATTGGGAGGTTGCCAAATGGGTGCTTCGCTATCTAAGAGGCACTAGTGATTATGCCATTATATATGGAAATGATTTGAGGTCGTTGCATAGTTTTGTTGATGCAAGTTATGCCAATAATTTGGACCAAGGTAGATCTACTACTGGTTATATATTCCGGTTTGGGAATAGTCCTATTAGTTGGATGTCAAAGTTGTAACCAACGGTTGCATTGTCTACTACCGAAGTCGAGTACATGGATTTGATGGAACCTTACAAAGAAGCGGTGTGGCTTCAAGGTTTATTGGATGAAATCAGTATGATCACTCAACCCATGGAGCTATTGTGTGACAATACGGGTGCCATTTGCTTGGCCATGAATCCAGTATTCCATAAGAGAACAAAGCATATTGCGGTTTGATATCACTATGTCCATTAAATTATTGAAAAAGGCAAGGTACTTGTGTTAAAAGTAGGAACAAAGGATAACCTAGAGGAAATATTCACAAAACTATCTTAGGAGAGAATTTGGAGTGGAGCCTGGCTTCTCTCAATATTATCCCAAAGTGAGTTTGGTGATTTTGGCAATGACAAGTGGTGATTTTCTATCAAGGCGGAGATTGTTGGATTAGTGATATAAAATACCTGGGACTTACTTCTTTAAGGGGCATTCTTGAAATGTGATTTATAAGCCCACTAAAGAGGGTTTTATCTTTAGCTATTGGATTAATTCTAAAGAAGGGATTAGAGCTTTTCTCTATAAGAAAGAGGGTTCTTCTCTCCAACGGTGTTTCTTCTGTTTCTCTTGCAAGAGGTTGAATCCAAGGTTATTGGGTGTCTTTGTGGTGTTTCTCGGGTTGTGAAGACATTGTGAAGAGAGTATTGAGTTTTAACTTGCATTGTAAGAAGAGAATGTTGGTGGAGTTTTCACCATTGTTGGAGAGGTAACGGTTTTCACCGTTGTTTGTAATTTCCCATTATTGGTAGTGAATTTTACTTGTCGGGTTGCCCGTGGAGTTGGCCAAGTGCTGGACCACGTAAATCGCTTGTGTCTCTTGTTTTCATGTTTTTTTTTTTTTTTCATATTATTTCACCACATACTTGAATTGTTGCATACACTCGCTTGGACTAATTCATGGGTTGCCGAAGCCTATTTGTCATTGTTTGCTTTAAGTAGTCTTCGATAACTGGATTTCTAGCGGCGGGTTCTTGCCCCAACATAAGAGACCTCCCCAACTTTTGTAACTTTTCATCATTATATGATATTTGGCCACACTCCCTTCCGGGTTAATAAGAAAAGCTAATTTAGAAGATTTCTAAGAAGTGATAGAAACCCTTTTTAGGTTTACTGTTACAAGACGTTAACATTCCTCAATCTAGCGTTAAAAAAAAAAGATTTCAGGGTTTAGCATTAAAAAAAAGAGACTTTAGAGTCAAAAACAATATTGCTCAATCTAGCGTCCAATGGGGATAGAACACCTTATCGTAATGCAAGTTGCCGACTCCTTAACAGAGACGTTTTTTTAGTCTCCTCCTTACAGACTCTACCCCAATGAGGAGGAAAGATACTACCCCTCTATTGTCTTAACACAGACATACTAAATACATAAATCCAAAGTGAATGGAAACTACATAGATGCATGCATGCATGGATATTCATTAATGATTCATACAAGCATACATACATATGATACGAAGTGCTGCATGTGTATCCATGTGCCTTCAGTTTGAAAGTAACAGCAATATTATATCCTAGAGATAATAATATTATTTATCTATGCCCCTTTACTTCATTATCTCTACCACGCGTAACAGACTTTCCAACGGAAGTGACCCTTCTCCTACGTATGCATGCCTCCTTAGTCCTCATCCTCTCATGTCCAGATGCACTAACCATCAGCCGTGGTAGACTTTATTTAATGCCCTTGTTGCTATCATTCATGACTTTTCTTTTTACAATAGGACAAATTGACATGTGTGCCATGCATAATTTTGAGGGTGTATATATCATGAATGATAATCATATTAATCCTTACGTGAATAAACAGTTCATTGTATTATTATGATGAAACAAATGGTCAAACACAAAAGGACCATGTTTGGCAACCATGAAATAGTTTATCCATGGGTGAGAGAGGGGAAGGGACTAGTGAGGGTGGGACTTGTTTTAAGCCTTTTCTGACTCTTCTCACTCGGTCTCTATCAGTCTCTCCTTCTCCCCTCATTCACCATTAAGCTTTGAAAAAGTTTCAGTAACCTGAATAGCAAGCTTATATTACAACCCTCTTTTTGGTTGATTGTCCCAGTTCTTGTTTTAGGGGCTGTTTGGATCTTAGTTTTTCAATGTTGAGCTAACTCAATTTCCATGGATTTTGTTGAGAATAGAAAATTTTCATGATTTTCTAGGAAGATTTCGTGTTGTGTTGAGCTATTGCTAAAAATGAATTGGGAATTAATCCAAACCTGACCCTATTTTATGATAAAAGCTCAACCCGAATTCCCAAGAATCGACCCGAGTTGCACTCTAATTTCATTCCCATAATTTTTTCCCAAGATCAAAACAGCCCCACTTAAAATTTTTCCATAGGCTAGTGCATCTCACAACTCATCGCCATTGAAGCAAGGCCTGTGCAGAACCTGCTAGAGTATTAAACGAGTGAGATGAGATGTAGTTAGATCATAAATATTAGATGAGAGATCATAAGTTTCCTTTTCTATTCTACCTACCTGTCATCTCACTCTCATCTAATACTTAAGATCTAACAGTCTGATCTCATCAGATCTGGTCTACCCTAATAATAGAACCTACTGAGTTGAAAATACTGGCATTAAGGAAGCTTGATTTGGAACTTACACCCCTGTATTTCAAACTTTTGTATAGGCTCAATCTCATTGGCAAACAATGCATTACCATTATGACGACACTGCAGCAAAATCCAGTTCAAATATATTGGCCTCCTTGGATGCCACCAAAATTAGACCTCATTTGCAAATAAGGTTATTTTAATTTAATTTAATTTGCAAATGGGATAGTAAGGCCTCATTGGAAGCCATTAACTATGTAATTTCTAAACAATCATAACTATTATTTGCAACAAGAATCAAGCCATAAGCAACACATGTCCTGATTCAAAGCAGTTGTTATTAGATCAATACACACCTTCTGGACTAGAAAAGTTGAACTTCAGCGCCTTAGGTTCTCATCATTTAGGATTTACATTGACCATAAACTGCATAAGTAAAGCACTAAAACAACCATTTGAAAGATATTGTAGGCTGTTCTGTAAACACTATATTTCTAATTGATATGGAAGCACACATTATGCCTAAACTCAACTTTTGGGAGCCTTCACTGCCTCATACACAGCTGAAAAATCATGGTCCCCCAGCCCCAAGCTTCTAGCCTTCTTAAATGCCTATGTAAAAACATGGGTTTCAATCACTAAGACGTGTGTGTGTGTGTGTGTGTGTGTGTGTGTGTGTGTGTGAGAGAGAGAGAGAGAGAGACTAAACTCACCTCATTGGCGGCCGCAGCAACGGGCATTGACACTGCATTTTCATCTCCAAGAGCAAGAGCCAACCTCATGTCCTTCTGCTGATGCTTAAGAGGGAAAGCTGGGGGGAAACTACTCTGGATCATTGCGGGCCCTTTTTGCTTGAACATTGGATTTGCAATGCCGCCCAGTTCCTACCACAGAGATCCATGCATATAGTAACTATCACATGCTGAAAATGTTAGGACCGTCCGATAGAACTTTGTTGGAAATTTATGGTGCAGTGTCCTACCACTATATCGAGAAGCGTCTGCTGGCTCAATCCACTTCTGTCGGCCAAAACAAGTCCTTCAGAGAATGCATTCATCATACTGCATAAGACCAACAATTACTCTTTAGTAAACAAAATTTGAGTGACCAAGATTCAAGAAGCACTCTAAAGATTGTGTAGTGAGAGGGTTGAGAATTCTAATTCTCACTTCTTTCTCAAAAATAATTGCAGATGTTTTGTTTCTTCTCTTATTTTGAACAATAACCAGAAGCCATAAATTACGCCTTCGAGTGTCATGTGAAACGGTACAAACACTAACCTGCGGTTAAAGCTAAGAGATGATCCTATAGAAAGACACTAAGGGCAAGTCTAAAATTTGCCGAATGCAGAGTTGAACAGGTGTGTGTACTTTTAAGCATTCACTGATGGAAGAAAGAAAGACAACTAACATGAACAAACCAAAAGAAAAGTGGGTAAAAGCTCTAAAAAGAAATAAATAAAGTTATAGAGGGAGGAACATTTAAGAGAATGATGTGCGAAGATGAGGGCAAAGTGGGGACAACCAGTTCTAACCTATAAACAAAGTTATAAAGAGGGAGGAACAGACAGGAGGATGAAGTGGGAACATCGAAGGAAGAGTTCACAAAGCAGTTAATTAAGGAGTTAAACTCCGAAGGAATATGACAATCTGAAGAAGATGAAGCCTCCCTTAAAGCTGTGATTTAACTGGACTTAGTTTTATTTAATTTTACAATAAAATATGGTCAAATATTCATGCAACTGTGTGATGGGTCAACTCAATGTGATGCAAATGGAAAATATTTAGTGAGATGAAGTTTTTATTTTTATTTCTTAGGCTGCACTTGGCATCATACGGCATGTCAGGCACACCGAAGGATTGAGCCAGGTCAAGCCAGTGTTATCTCTGTGCACATCATAGCTATGCAATGGTATTCTTAGCCTGCACCATCCACCATTGCGTGAACTCAATAAGATAGGGTTGTATTCTCATTTCACCTTAAGTGATTAAATCTTTTTTTTTTTTTTTTCGTTTTTGGTCTCTGTTTCCTAGTCACACTTCTAGTGTTCCAAGAAATACATGTCACGTTATTCTCCAATTCCATTGTGGCCGTATCTAGAGAAATTAAGATTTCACGTTCACCTTCCGCAAAACTCAAGGTACCTTTTACGTTTTATCCGTATTTTACCTGCCCATAATCATGTTAACAACAAGTTTCATTTTTGCTCCATTCCCAACCTGCCCCAAAAAGAAAGACTTCTTGCCAAGGACATTAAAGGCAGGAGTTATTTCCTCATACAATGCCTGCATTTACAATCAAGAAGGAAAATGTGATAAACAATAAGAGGCAAATTTATATTTTTAAAGCCCATAACATGCATTGAAAACATTAGCAGCAGCAAATGTTAAAGTAACAAGTCTATACCATTGCCGTGTTATAGAATAAAAAAATTAAAGATTTCTAAATTTTCTATGCTGAGATTCTGGCATGGAAGGATTCAGAACTAGGAAAATCCAGGAGTCCACCCTTGCATGATGATAGGGGCAGTGTGATTACAGAATTTCAAGGTTTCCATTGAGTGAGGTAACATGTAAGAGGGTATTTCTATTTGAAACTTAGGCGGATAAGATCAATAAAGAATGTAAAGGACATATGCAAATAACTCAAGAGGGTTAGCACTTCATTAATTAGATGCAAGCGGATATATGGTTGTTAACTTTCATTTATCATTAAAAAAACAGATATATGGTTGCATAATCTAGCATATGTGCCGGTTCTGAATTAAGCATTCAATCCCACATGTTAAATCACTATAATCATGAACTTCTCGCTTAATAGTGCTGAACTGCTGATTGTTAGGAAATTAAGTTGTTGAAGCATGCAAGGGTTTTACAAATGGCCACGTGACAGACCATTTCCAAATATAATTTCTATTTACTTGTAAGAGTTATAGTCTATTGCTAGTGTTGATTAGTGCATTAACACCCTGTTTGGATTGCAGGAATTTTCTCGGAAGGCTTCGAAAAGAAAAACTTTTCCAAAATTCCAGGCTTTTCCATTGTTTGATTACATATGTAAACAAGTGCCTCGAGCCACCGCAGTTCATTTTTCATCTACAAGGGCCTTTGATTTATAATAGTATCCCTGAAATTTACCATTTTTCTATAAATTGTGGGAACAAAAAATTTTGCCTAGGAAATTTTTTCTCAAGAAACATTTTTTTCTGAAATCCAAATAGGGCCCAATGGAAACAGAATAACTTTGTGTATTTAAAACCACGGTAAAACTAATTCCAACTTTACGTACACAAATTAACTCACCTTCTCGCCAGCAGCGAGAATGACCAGCTGTCCATCTTCAGCAGGCTTTTTGCTACCTGAGACTGGAGCTTCAAGGAAATACCCACCCTTTTTTGTAATTGCCTGCACAAGTTAGGACATTACAAGTCTGAGCACTAAATTACCAAACCGATTTTACTCTTATTGAAGTCAACTCATTCGAAATGTAAATTGCAAGGATAATAACAAATATGAAATATCCGAACAGTAAAAGACTATTAAACAATCCACACCTGGCAAATCAAATGATTAATTAAACAAATGAATATGATTCGCAGAGGAAGCCACATAATATACAACACATGATGTACATGTTGATTTTAAATGTAAAATATTTTATTTTTTACATCAGCTGATCAATACCAGTTGAGACAGCAGAACTTGTCAAATACAGGATTCTAAATTCTATATGGCTCCGTTACACTAAAAGCAATGATAGAAACATCGGAATTATTGTAAAATATGCAAAACAGAAAATGGGTCATAGCTAACCAGTAGATAATAAATAGTAAAACATGTTATTCCCCCAAAAGTTTAGCAAGCAGGCATTATTAGCTTCAGAAGAATCCCATTTTTTGTGAATAAATTAGGCACTGGAAAACCATAACAATGACTTAAAGTTTCTGAGCTGTATATAGACAGGCGGTTCCCCTGCAGCGCAGCGGTTAGGAGCATTCAAATCTGAGCTTTTAAGCTATGATTTTATTCTTTTGGAAGTCAACTCATTTGAAATGTAAATTACAAGGATACTAACAAATATTGAAACAATCATAAACTATTAAACAATCCACGCTTAACAAATCTGATGATTAAACAAATGAAGGGGATTTGCAGAAGGAACCACATAATCCATAACATATGATATACAAGTTAATTTTAAAGATTAGCTTTATTCAGTTTCATAAAATAATAAACTTAGCTTTGTTTAATATCTGAATCATTGGAACTCTTCCATACCATGTTCTAAATTCTTTGGCTCCATTACACAAACCAATGATATAAGCTTCTGAATTCTTATGATAGATATAAACAGAAAATGAGTCATAGCGAACCATTAGATAATAAATATTAAAACAAAGAATGATAATTCAACCAAATGTTTATCAAACAGACATAGCTTCAGAAGAACCCTGTTTATGATGACTGGAAACCATAACAATGATATACAGTTTTAAGTGCTGCATACAGACATGCAGTTGACTTAAACTTTTTTAATCGATAATTTTCTTGATAAATGTGATTTTCCGGATCACTGTGTTTCCATGTATCTTCTCCCCTTCGCTATCACTTGGCACATTTGGAAAAAAAGAAATGATCGTATTTTTGAAGAAAAAACAAAGTTGATGGGAAGGATTATCACAAAAATTAAGGTCGATATCGTTGTGTGGGCAAGGCAACGTAATTTATTATCCTCCTATAGTAAAAGATAAATCTGGCGCCAGGAAAAAAGTTATTTTCGAAAAGGGAATGGAGATCAAGTATGCTCCTAGATGGCTCCCCCCTCCACCAGGTAAGGTAAAGATCAACTTTGATGGAAGTTCAAATGGAAAAACGAGAAAGGAGGCGGTAGGTGGGATCTTCCGGGATGATAAAGGAAACACGATTCAGTAAAAAAACAAGGTCATCCAAATATACTATCGAAGTAATAGTACTCGATGCCTTCTTGATGAAAATTAAATGGTCACATGCAGTTCTTGATGTCTTCTTGATGCAAATTGAATTGTTATATGCACTTCATCGGAAACCACACTAAGAAAAAGAAGTGTTAAGTCGATGAAACCATGCTCATACCGACTGTTTCAAAACATAAATGAACTTTTGGAATCTGCACACCTTTCCTTGTCCCCTTGAGGATAAAAAACCAGAGGTAAAGTCACACACACACACGCACGCGCGAGCACGCACACACCTCTAACTGATGCAAAGGGCGCGCACGCACGCGCGCGCGCACACACACACACACACACACATATCTCTAACTGATGCAGAGGCCAAGAACATGTGGCAGTAACAGACAGAAGAACCCTTACCGTGTTTAGCTTCATGACAGGAAAGAATGTCTACTGCTAATAAGTGTCACTCAACTGCGTCAAGCATTTTTCCACTAGGCATGTCTTGTATCTATCAATGGTACCATCTCGTTCGTACTTCATAGCATAGACCCACTTGCATCCCTACTATATGATGTCCCTTAGGTAAGTCAACTATATCCGAACTTCCCTATTTCTTAAATGGTGTCATTTCTTCAACCACAACCTCATTCCTATTACGATGAGTGAGGGTATCTGCAAGCCTGGTAGGAATAAAAACATCGGAAATAGAAGCAAGATCTGCTTGAAAGAAGGAGACAATGAACTATAAGAAATATAGTGATTAATGGGATACTGAGTACAAGCTTCCATTTCTATAGGGACTGGTAAGTGAGAGGAATCTGATGGAGGAATAGAAGAAATATATGGTGAATCAGATGATCGAAGTTGCTCTTTGGATTGGTCAATTTGCTAGATCGAGTGTAAACCTACAAAGACTTGTCAGCGAGAACTTGCGGAACCTGATGTCATTCTGCGATTTTTCAACAATAACAGAGAGAGGTATGGTATTCTCCGAAGTAGTAGGTGCAACGGGGTCACCCAAAGAATTAAAAATATAGAATGTTTCCAAAGAAAGTGACGTCTTTGGATACAAATTGCTTTGAGCGATAGGATTGAAATATCTGTATGCTTTATGAGTTATCGAGTATCCTAGTAAGACACATTTAACAGATCAGGGATCTATCTTGTTTCTCGTGGGACCCAAAAACATGAATGAAGCAAATACAATTGAAGATCTTTGGTGTAAGAGAATAACAGACTATCAGGTTTGAGCAGTTTAAGAGGATAATTTCCCTAGGTCAAGAGTAAACATCCAATTAATCGTATAGGAAGCAGTCAAAAGTGATTTATTCCAATAGATTTTGGAACCTCTATCACGATGAGAAGGGTTTGAATATCTTCCAGGAGATGATGATTTTTTTTTTGTAGCCACACCATTTTTTTTGTAATGTCTAGGAACAGGAAAGTTCAGTTTATATACCATTTCCGAGCAGGTACTTCTTCAAACCATAGTATGGATATTCACATCATTAATCGGATCGAAAAATGAATTTTATCATCAAACTGAGCCTATACTATTTCACGAAATAACTTGACTATACATATGACTTCATCATGATGTTTCATCAAATGTATCCCAATAACACGAGAATAGTCATGAATAAAATATAAATTAAAGAACCGAGAAGCAAACATTAAAGCAGCAGGACCCCACACATGTGAATGAACTAAGGAAAATAGTGTAGAACTTTTATCGTTACTAAGAGGATAAAAAAAAAAGGGCGGCCCAGTGCACGAGGCTCCCGCCATTGCGGGGTCTGGGGAGGGCTAGATGTGCGTAGCCTTACCCCTGCTTTGCAGAGAGGCTGCTTCCGTGATTCGAACCTGTGACCACCAGGTCACAATGGAGCAACTTTACCATTGTGCCAAGGCTCGCCCTCATCGTTACTAAGAGGATAATTAGTTTTAAAAAGCTTAGAAAATTGACATTTCTCATAACCTAACTTTGACTCACTATTTAAAGCAAATTTATTAGGAAATAAAAAATTAGAAGAATTTAACGAAATATGTCATAGGTGACAATGCAACAAATACACCTAAATAGTATGATCAACAGAATGATGGATTTGGGACAGATATTCTTCGTATCTATCAAATATAGCCTGTAATCCTCACACCCACCACAAATCGCCTTCTTCGTTTTTAGGTCCTACAAGATGCAATAAGAAGGATAAAAAGGAATGTGACAATTCAATTGTTCTGTGAGATTACTAATCAATGTCAAATGAGAAGGAAAAGTTTGAACATGAACAATAGAGAACAATGACATTGAAGGGGGTAGTTAATAGATCCCTTTCCCAAAGGACTCAAAAGGATAACTCAGCAAGAATAATCCCACAGAAAAGGGAAGTTAACTATCACAGTTACCCACATATGGTTCATAGATCCTGAATCAATGATCTAGGATGTAGAAGAATGTGACTAGGATGGAAGCATGATTAGCAGAGGCATGTGCAGATGTACTTGACGACTCGTTAGTGGGAAAGGTGCTAAAGATGAGACCCTCATTCATCTTTCCAGAGGACTTGAACATGTTGGAGTTCTAGATATGGATTTCAACTAGTGAGGAACTCAAAGATCCTATGATGTTTCGTTTCCTTATGTCTTTGATAGTGGGGCTATGGGCTGATAGTCATGAAGTTCCTCCCACTTTTGCCTGAGGCCTAAGCGCTCTTCTATAGATGAAAAAACCTTGTTGCATATTTGAAATATCCCTACACAACTGGTAGATCTAAGCTAGATCCACTCACTCAGATTAGGTTCTGGCTACAAAATACCATATTTCTTCCGGTCTTCAAGAAAAGAAGACTTCTAATATTGGGCTCCATCGAATGTAGAAGGTTTCCACTTTCCCAATCTTTATAGGATGGATCTTCCTCATTTGGTTCTATAGCTTCTATGAGTAAATAAACCAGCCTCTTCCAACTACCAATAAGAATTCTAGCAGATTGTGCATGTTGGACTCAAAATTTTAAAACAAGGGCAAATTCGTAAATCCCTTATTAAAATAAGAAGAGAGAAAAAAGGGGTAGTTATACGTCATGTTATTCCTAAAAGTAAAAGGGATAAATGTATAAGTTAAAATACTTTAATTCAAAAGAGGAAAAGAGAGCCCAAAACTAAGGGAAAAGAAATCCCTAAATTTAAGGGGAAAAGATAACTCTCGCGGAAAGAGAAATAAGTCACCCATATTTCAAAAAGGGAGGTTACGAAACTCCCCACAAAAGGGGAAGTGATAGTGGAATCTCGGATAAGGGATGAGATGGCACCCACAACGGCTCCAAAAAGAGAAAGTGAGGATCGTGAAATTAAAGATAAGGGATGAGTTGGCAATAACCAACTAGTCTAAGTAATCTCTATAAATAGAAGAAATATCCCTTTAGGATGGGATCCAATCCTAGCCAGAAAAAGCTAAGCAAAGAGGATCGGATCTGGACGAGAGGAGAAAAAGCTACGTGAAGAAAAGAAGGAGAAATAAAGGTGAGAAGAGATTACTAGCTAACAGTGCTTTCCTTCTTTTCTTTTTCTTCTTTGCAGGCTTCTCCCAAAAAGTTCCAGAAAAAAGATAAGAAGACCTTTCTCCTTCGGGAGAAAGAAGAAAATCCCTTTAGAATCTCTTCCAAAGACTTTCTGAAGGTCCCTTTAGGATCTCTTCTCAGAGACTCCCTAAAGGAAGAAGACCTTTCTCTTCCGAGAGAAAGATGATAAAGATAGCAGTTTCCCCCAAAAGATAAAACACAGTGGTTTCCCAAAAGAAAGAAGAAAATCCCTTTAGAATCTCTTCCAGAGACTTTCTAAAGGTCCCTTTAGGATCTCTTCTCAGAGACTCCCTAAGGCTCTGTTCACTTGTTTTCCAGAGAAAGGAAAAGAAAATGTTTCCCGAGAATCTGACGTGGCATTAGGAAAAGAAATCCAGGGAATCTGTGCAGGAAAAGGTTTCCCTGGACTGTTTCTGGACTGTTCACTTGTGCAGGAAAAGGTTTCCAGGGAAACTGTTTGCCCTTCTTTTTGCACTAGTTTCCCAGGGAAACGAAATCCGTGTGTTTTTGGTCGAAAATGAAATCCCTAAAGAAGGGGGGGGGGGGGGGGGGAATGGGCTTTTCCATGTCATTTTTTTGACTTATTGCAGAAATTCCACATATGTAATTCTATTTTCCCTGGAAAGCAAGTGAACACCAGAATTCTGTCGTGTCAAGGTCTTGTCAAGAAAAAAAGAGGTTTTCCAGGATTTGTTTTCTAGGGAACGCAAGTGAACAGAGCCTAAAGGGAGAAGACCTTTCTCTTCTGGGAGAAAGATGATAAAGACGGTGGTTTCCCCCAAAAGATAAAAAAAATGTGGTTTCCCCAAAAGAAAGAAGACCTTTCTCCTTCAGGAGAAACAAGAAAATCCTTTTAGAATCCCTTCCAGAGACTTTCTAAAGGTCTATTTACGATCTCTTCTCAGAGACTCCCTAAAAGGAGAAGACCTTTCTCTTCCGGAAGAAAGATGATAAAGACGGCGGTTTCACCCAAAAGATAAATATGGTGGTTCCCCCAGAAGAAAGAAGACCTTTCTCCTTCGGGAGAAAGAAGAAATCCCTTTAGAATCTCTTTTCAAAAACTCTCTAAAGGTCCCATTAGGATCTCTTCTTAGAGACTCCCTAAAGGGAGAAGACCTTTCTCTTTAGGAAGAAAGACGATAAAGACAGCGGTTCCCCCTGAAGAAAGAAGACCTTTCTCCTTTGGGAGAAAGAAGAAAATCCTTTTAGAATCTCTTTCCAGAGCCTCTCTAAAGGTCCCTTTAGGATCTCTTCTTAGAGACTCACTAAAGGGAGAAGACCTTTCTCTTCTAGGAGAAAGATGATAAAGACAGTGGTTCCCCCAAAAGAAAGAAAACCTTTCTTTCTCCTTCGGGAGAAAGAAGAAAATCCCTTTAGAATCCCTTTCCAGAGACTCTGTAAAGGTCCCTTTAGGATCTCTTCCCAGAGACTCCCTAAAGAGAGAAGACCTTTCTTCTACATGAGAAGGATGATAAAGATGACGGCTCCCCAAAGGAAAGATGAAGAAAGTTTGGGGAATTTAAGAAAGTTACCAGGACAAAGAAATTCCACCAGAAAGAATCTGTTAACAAAAAATCAGATCTTTCTAGCGGATAATCAACAAAAGTTGTATTTAGATAGGGAACCTCTTGATGGATAATCAGAGGTGTTTTTTTCTTCAAGAAATGTAATTAAAGGCCAATAGAGCTGAAAGTGTACGATCCCTACCAAAATTAATAAAACCTCTTTTCACAAGAGAGAAATTTGATCCCAATTTATTTTATGTGTGTGATTCTCTTTTTCATGCATGTGAAATTTCTTGCGAACAGTGCACACTCCAAATAATTTCTTTAATTGAGTTTAACCTTAGCTATCATCGATTTTGGGTAATTAACTTTAGAAACACTGTTTGATCCTTCTTCCATAGCAACAAAAGGATATCTCATCCAAAGATAAGGTAGTAGCATGGGACAAAGTGAAAACACACCTCAGATTTTCTCCATGCAATATATGTTATTCATTGCCCATCATCATCTTCGACTCTTGGAAGAAGAAAACCCTAGAAATATGATCTGAGGGTTCTTATATAGACCTAGATAAGAACCCGCTTTGATACCATGTTATAAATATGAGGAATACAGCTAGAGAGGAGAGAAATAGGGATGAAAGATGAGAAGAAAACAAAAAAGATGCACAGATGGACAAGAGAAGGTGACTAAAACAAAGGGAAAGAGAACTGTTCACGTGGGCTCACTCCCAACCCCACGAAATTATTTATAATAAGTCATGACTAATTACAAAAAAGGCATTAGTGATGGGCCCTATCTATGGTACACATTAAGTCACTTTGAGTAACGTAATCATGACTTTGACATTTTGTATAGTGGGCCCTATCCTATACTTCAGAAGCCAAAACTGAAAGCTGACTCTAGTTCTGCATTGCCATTAGCCCTATCACCCCAGAACGATGGATGAGTTTTGTACCAATACAAACAACCAAGTCATCATGCACCAAAAGTAACATGCAATTTATACCTCACTGATCCGTGATGAAGTATCCGCATCCACTGTTGACATGTCAATATAGCCTTTTCCATTGCATATTTGCTCAAGCACACCATCTTTGTCAAAAACCACCTGAACATTACCAAAAGGATATGTTACAATTAGAGTGAAAAAATGACGAATGAATAATAAAAATCAATGCTTGATTTGCTAACCGAGAGAGCAGCAGAAGGATCCGACAACATTCCTATGGTATACTTGCACTTCTTGATTACTTCTGCAGGGGTTTCTCCGACAGAAGCACCGTGCTCCAAAAGCTCTTCGCACTGCAACCATAAGAGTTGTTGTTTAATCAAAGCTTATTACCACATAAAGCAGAACTCTGAACAAAGAAATAGCATTGTATGATAGTGGTGATAACGCAATCATATGTCTTATAAAAAAGTTTAACTTTGCATCCATGATGGCTTTTTCCTTTTGAATCAGCCAATATATTTACTAATGAAGCAGAACCATACAAAGAGAAAACAAGATGAGCATAAAGATCCCAATCATAACAGTATTACAGTCCACACCATAATTTGCAAGGTTGTATGCTTCTACGTTGGTTTCATCTTGGATGTTTGATACTCTTCCCACCTGGCAGAGGGAAACTTTTTTTTTTTTAATTGAATCCTAGCAGAGGGAAAATACTGATGGATATGCTAGAATTTTGTCTGCAGATACCAAGGTAGAGGAACTCCTTTTATTAGTCAGCCGACGATGTTCAAGGAGTCCTCTTTGATCAATATAGTCAACTCTGGAAGCCTATAGATACATGTTACATCATCCACAAGGCGAGCAGCTCGACCCTGTTTATCATCACGGTCCCTCTTAAGCATGAGAAAGATGTGGCATTTATTGCTGGTAACTCCATCAGTTTGCCCAGGCCTAAAAGCAATTTTTTGGCCACAAAGGGTTTAGAGCTACCATCAAAGTTCAGTTTTAGAAAGCACTCAAAACGAGGTTTGCCCCCCTGAATGGGAGCCCGGTTGGCTATTTTAGAAGTGTTACGTTGAGGCAAGAAGATCATCTTTGGCATTTTCTTTTCAATATTACGGGAGAAGCATTGAGCAAGATGTTTCGTAGTGCAAGTAAAATGGGTCTTAATGAAGATTTCTCTACATGGATTCTTCTAAATGGGTGAAGAATCCATGTTAAAAACGTCTTGTGGATTCCTTGAACCCTCTACCAATCTTGAACCCTACACCTCATGTCAACAACACACATCTTGGATTCCAATACTTCAAGATTCTCTAAGACACTTCTAGATCTCTTTTATCTTTTTTTTCTTCTTAATACGACGACTACAATTACCACATGTTTTGAGTTTTACCTATCCTAATAGTAAGTTTCATAAATTACCATTCCAAAAAAAATAGTAAGCTTCTTAAATGGAAATAAAATATTATATGTACTTAACCTATTAAAATTTTCAAATTATTACTTATGTGGAAAGTGTTCCTGAGCTATAGCTCAAAAACACATGTGGCCTGGCCCCACATTTTGGGGGATCCATGCTTTTTTCTTTTTGAATTTTGAAGAAATTTCATTGGTGTTAGAATAAGCCCAGTAGGGGCATTATAGTCATTGTATCTATTTCTATCTCTTAATATATAAATACTATAGTGAGGGGGAGCTAGCCCTAACTCACTTTTCTCTTTCTCTCTATTCTCTCTCACAACATGGTATCAGAGCCCTAGAGTTTCTGATCCCTAGGGAAACCCCGTAGCCTCCATCTTCTCCGCCTCTCCGAAAACCCTAACTCTTATCATCTCCCCCACCTAACCCTAACCATAACCCTAATCCTAACCCTAACCCTTCAAAACCCACCCTTCACCACCACCCATCTTTGAAGAAACCCAAAACCTAGAACTTCTAAAACAAAACCTTGAAGACAAGACGAGACGAGATGAACTGAGTTTCATGTGTTAAATTTGTCTCCTGAAGACGAGACGAGACGAGACGAACTGAGTTTCATGTGTCAAATTTGTCTCCTGAAGACGAGACGAGACGAACACAACCCAATTTTCTCCTTTAGTTTTATGTGTTAAATTTGTCTTCTTTGTTTTCATCTCCCGCATCTTCCTAGCTTCTCTATGGGCTCATCTCTGCACCTCTTCTTCACTCGTGCGATCGTCCTATGAGTCCCTCTGTTGATTAGTTGGTTTTATCCTTCGTCGTCTCCACTTCTACTAGTCGTAGACGTTGGTGTTGGTCTCCCTATTGTCGACATTTGTTGTCCTGATGGATCTTCTCGTTATTGTTGCTCCCTCTATTGGCATGACTACTAAGGTCCGTGCTTCAACAACACCCTCGGCCCCTTCTTCGTCTTCGTCTTCTACCTTGGCACCTGTAAACAACTCTTACCCACAATTGACTACTGCCAAACTTGATGGGCCCAACTACTACCAAACTGGAGCACATCATCTCACTCATTTTTGTAACATATATTCTGACTGGATGCGATTACGCCGTGGTGATTTGTCGCTCGAGGTTCACTATGGCCAGTTTGTATCTCTACGTGAGCAGCTTGATGTGTTCTTGCCTCTTACATCGGATGTCACTGTTCTTCATTGACAACGGGAATAGATATGTGTAGTTCACTACCTTGATACCCTAGGCCCTGAGTTTACTCATCTGCGTCATCAGATCCTTGGGTCAGGCACTGTCCCTTCACTATTTGAGGCCTATAATCGTGCACAACAGTGTCTTGGTGAGTCTCCGTCGCGCTTCCATGCTGATAGCTCTGCACTCGCCGCTTATACGACTGGTAGTCGGCCTATTCGGGGCGGTGGCCCCTTTCCACGAGGCCATGGACGTGGCCGTGGTGGTGGCCGCGTTGGCCAAGGCCGCCCCTACTGTACACATTGTCAGCGTGATGGCCACCAGATTGAGACTTGCTACACTCTCCATCCTGATTTTCGATTGTCTCGCTTAACTCATCTCTCGACGGCCAGCTCCTCCGAGGCGCCTCTTCCACCATCTAGTACTGTCGTTGCACCTGCCGATGATGCCTTTACCTTCACCAGGACAGATTATGAGGAATTACAGTGCCTTCGTCAGAGTACTCGTGCTCCCACTGCAGTTTTTACTCAGCCAGGTAGTTCACCCACGACTTTACTCTATAGCTCTGGGTCCTGGATTATTGACTCGGGAGCCTCCAATCACATAACTGGTAACTCATCTCAGCTCTCATCCTTTCGCTCTTTTTCCTCTGACTATCAGACCATTACTCTAGTTGATGGGTCTACTACGCCCATCACTGGTATTGGTACTGTGTGTCCTTCCCCTAGTATCTCATTATCTTCTGTATTCTGTGTTCCTAAATCTCTTTTCAGTCTACTTTCTGTTAGTCAATTAACAAAAAACCTTCAGTGCTCAATCTCATTCTACCCTTCGTATTATTTGTTTCAGGATCTTTCGATTGGGAAGACGATTGGTTCGAGTCGTGAGGTAGATGGCCTTTATCGTCTTGATTGCAGACCTACTTCGACTGTTTTGCATAGCTCTGTGGACGTCTTTCAATGGCATTGTCGTCTTGGACATCCTTCCCTTCAGAGGATCCAGCAAACGTCATTAGTTCCTGCTTCTGTGTCTTCATTCCAGTGCGAATCCTGTAAACTCGGGAAGCACCACAAGGTGTCTTTTCCTTCCCGAGTCGTTAGTCAAGTTGATAGTCCTTTTCAGTTAGTTCATTCCGATGTCTGGGGACCTTCTAAGATCGTGTCAAAAACTGGATTCAAGTATTTCATAGTATTTATTGATGATTATTCTCGTATGACTTTGGTGTATTTGCTCAAGGACCGTTCTCAGGTTTTTTCAGCTTTTTAATCTTTTCATGCTGAAATAAAAACTCAATTTCATTGCAATATTAAATGTCTTCGTACTTATAATGCTCGAGAGTTCTTCTCGACCACTCATGGGTTTCAGGATTATCTTTCCTCTCATGGGATTCTTCATCAATCCTCTTGTGCCTACACTTCGCAGCAGAATGGTGTAGCCGAGAGAAAACTGCGCTATTTACTCGAGGTCACTCGTACCAAAATGTTTCAGATGCGAGTTCCTAAGTCATTTTGGGGCGATGCGGTTTTAACTTCATGCTTTCTTGCGAATCGCCTTCCATCATCTGTCCTTCGTGGCTCCTCCCCCTTCCAGGTCTTGTATCCTAAACAAGACCCTTTTTCCCTCACACCTCGTGTTTTTTGGTGTGTCTGCTTTGTTCATCTCTTGGGTCCAGGTCGCGACAAACTTGATCCACGGTCAGAACGGTGTGTTTTCCTGGGTTACTCTAGAACTCAGAAAGGCTACCATTGTTATAGTCCTCGTCTTCATCGGTGGTTTGTATCCGCCAACGTTACCTTCTTTGAGTCTGAATCCTTCTTCCACTCTCCATCTTTGCCTAGTTCGGCCCCTCTGGAACCCGAAGTGCCTATATCTCTTCCTATATTTCCTGAGTCAGTTCCTCTACCGACCTCTTTACCATCTGTACCTCCAAGTCAGCCTATTGTTGTTCAAGATGGCGATTCAATCCCTATAGCAAATCCACCACTAGTAACAAAGCATTATCATAGGCGGCAACGCAAAGATGGGCCTCCAACAACTCCACGCAAACCATCATCTTCACAGGCAGAGATCCCGGTTCCATCTACACAGGTTTCTTATATCCCTTCTCCTGTCGTTCTCAGTAACTCACCTATTGCCTCTCGTACTCGTTCTCATTCTACTGCTCACCCTATTTCTAATTTTATCTCTTATGATCGTCTCACTCCTACTTTTAAAAGTTTTGCTTCCTCTTTGTCTTTTGTTGTGTTACCATAGTCGTTACAGGAGGCTCTTGATCACCCAGGTTGGCGTGCTGCCATAGACCTTGAAATAGGTGCTCTACACTCGAACCATACATGGGATCTGGTTCCCCTTCCCTCTGGTGCTAAACCAGTTGGCTGTCGATGGGTATTCTCTATCAAATACTTGTCATATGGTACTGTTGAGAGACAGAAAACCTGTCTTGTGGTTAAAGGATATACTCAGACGTTTGGAGTTGATTACCATGAAACTTTCTCTCCAGTGGCAAAGATTCCTTCTGTTCGCGTTATTCTGTCACTTGCAGTTAATCATGGTTGGCATCTTTATCAATTAGATGTGAAAAATGCCTTCTTACATGGCGACCTTCATGAAGAGGTTTAGATGGAGCAACCTCCAGGGTATGTTGCTCAGGGGAAGATGTCCTCTGCTGTATGTCGCCTTAGGAAATCTTTGTATGGCTTGAAACAGTCTCCACGAGCATGGTTTGGCAGATTCAGTGAGGCTGTTATGCAGTTTGGTTTGAGACAGTGCGTTGTAGATCATTCGGTTTTTAGTTATCAGTCCTCAGAAGGGTGCGTTCTATTGATCGTGTATGTTGACGATATCATCATCATAGGTAGTAATTAAGGTGGAATATTCCTGCAAAGAGAATTTGCTACAAAAGACTTGGGACGCCTTAGATATTTTCTTGGGATAGAGGTTGCATACTCCTCTCGTGGTTTGTCCCTATCACAGAGAAAGTATGTTTTGGATTTGTTGGAGGAGACACGGAATCTTGGCGTAAAACCTATGTCTGCACCTATGGATCCCAATACAAAACTAGTTCCAGAAGTAGGAGATTTGTTGGAGGACCCTGGCAGGTATAGAAGACTGGTGGGCAAGCTCATATATCTCACTGTTACTCACCCTGATATATCTTATGCAGTGGGGATAGTCAGCCAGTATATGAGCTCCCCACGTACCTCACACTGGAGTGCAGTGATTCAGATTCTTAAATACCTGAAAGGTGCACCAGGAAAGGGCCCATTATTCAAAAGACGCGGTCATATGAGAATTGAGGGGTTCTCTGATGCTGATTGGGCTGGATCTCCTACAGACAGGAGATCAACTACTGGGTATTGTACCTTTATAGGAGGTAACCTGATGTCATGGAAAAGCAAGAAGCAGGAAGTCATTGCAAAGTCGAGTGCTGAAGCAGAATACAGAGCGATGGCGCACACAAGCACAGAACTTATATGGTTGAGATCACTTTTGTCTGAGATCGGCATTGTATCTTCTCCACCGTCACAGTTGTACTGTGACAACAAGGCTGCCATCTATATTGCAACAAATCCAGTCTTCCATGAACGAACAAAGCACATCAAAGTCGATTGTCATTTCATCCGTCAGAGGATTCAGAAAGGGGAGATATGTACTGTGTTTACTCGTTCCGCAGAACAGTTAGCTGATATGTTTACAAAGCCATTGAATAAAGCAAAGTTGAATGATATCTGTAACAAGCTAGGAATGTATAATTTATACATTCCAGCTTGAGGGGGAGTGTTAGAATAAGCCCAGTAGGGGCATTATAGTCATTGTATCTATTTCTATCTCTTAATATATAAATACTATAGTGAGGGGGAGCTAGCCCTAACTCACTTTTCTCTTTTCTCTATTCTCTCTCACAATTGGGAAGGACCATGGCGCCGTGACTGAGGTGGTAAAACTACACCAACGCAAAACAAGAAGAAGAAGAAATAAGAAGAGAAAGGGCAAAATAATATGAAAACATCAAAAAAATCGAGGCAATTGATTAAATAACTGTAAAGACTCATGTAGAACCCCAAACCAGCAAAGATGATCCGCCTCATTGTTAACCAATCGATAAACATGCTGATGTCTCGCATTTCAACCATGTTCAAGATTTCTTTAATGGCATCATCAAATCTCCAAGGGTATGGGATACCGTCTCTAATCCACTGTATCATGTTATGCAAATCCCCTTCTACGATGAGTGAATCAAGAGAATCCCAGTCCACAAATCAGATCCCTCTTGACAGATCCTGAATCTCCACCTCATTGAAGTCACACATTCCAATCAATCTAGAATAGGCCAAAATATTCTCGACTTCAGAACTGTGAATGACACCACCAATTCTGACCAGTCCTAGATACCCTAAGAAGGGGGAGCCCATCTGTGAGAAAGATGTTCAGTCCAAATCCAACTCGATCCAATCTCCCACGAAAGGCAAATGGTAGAATCAAGCATCCCTCTAAACAAGAACTAATGCCCATTGCACAACCGAGTAAAGACATATTTTTGCATGGATCGAACACCTTTTGGCACCCCTTTAAAAATCCTTCTATTTCTTTCCCTCCACAAAGGCCAGAGCAAAGCAAAAAGAAATAGAGTCTAAAGAGTGCAACCCCTAGCAGGGAAAGGCACAACGACCAAAGTGTCAAATAGGTCAGTAATGTGACCAAAGAGAACCCAACTAACACCAAACAATCTAAGCAATAAAGTTTATATATTTTAACAAAAACGTGATGAATATATAAATGATCGACAGTTTCCTCCTACCTAAGACACATGGCACAATTGTTGATAATAATTGTCCCTCGATTACTAAGATGATCAATCGTAAGAATCTTATCCAAACATGCACTACCGCAGAAAGCAATATCCCTTTGCAGAGCGGACACCCTACAATCCCTCCTAGCAGGAGACATGTCAAAATTTGGGGCAAGATAACAATTGAAAGATCGCACTGAAATGTTTGTCTTCCTAATCCATGCCTTCTAATACAGGTGGAATTCAATCCAGCCATGAAAAAAGAAACCATATCAATTTCCCAATCGAAGGAAGAAGAATCTATGAAAAAGAAAATCCCAATCAACTTTCCCACTATGGCAATTGAAAGAGGACGCCACACTAGTATCCTCATCCGCAACAATACAAAATAGCAAAAGAAAATCCATAAAAAGGACTTCTGTCTGCATTAAGATTTTGTTAAAGGATGGTCCTTGGCAAGATTAACACACTTGATATAATGAAAAAGAAGGGCCTCCTTATTAGCTAATATTAGTACAATGTGTAAACAAAAAGAGTGATTCATCACCCTGGTGACTAATGTGCGTTAGCACATGTGGGGAGAGCTGGCTGAGAGGAAATTCAATTTTCAGTTTGCAGTGTGAGGGTATTTTAGTAATTTCTTAGCATAGTGATATTAATATATAAGCCACTGATATTAATAAATAAGCCACATATTAGGGTTACACAGAGTGAAGTGTTTGGCACAGTTCTTGGCCGGGAGGAAAGAAAAAGAGAGTTTTGTAACCCTAATCGAAATAGTGAAACTCTATTCTTCCATGGCTCTTTCAACTCTCCACAATCAGTTATGAAATCTGTGTTTCATTCATGCTATTTGAAACTCTTGATCCGTAACTTTTACATCTGAATTGTTAATTTTTTCCTGGGTACATCTAAATCCTATATGTGATCGTGTTAAAATCAGTCAATTCAGTTTGTTAATCATTTATTTACTTTGTTAGATCTAAACCAATTTATTATATAGCTCATTGTATACAACCAGATCGATCATAGGTTCAAGACCTACAAAATTTTCTTGACTTTCTTTCCCTTTCAATATTGGTCCTACATTAGAGTGTAAATGGACCATATTTGTGCATGGGGCCCCCTGCTGTAATTTTTTGTATTCTGTTTTATTTTAATTTCTTTTCTACAATAAATGTCAACAAGAGGTCCGCATGTTTCAGAGGGATTTTCCGGTAGAAAGCTTGTACTTCTTCCCTTCCAAAGGATCCAGATCACCATGGGCACAAAATCACACACCTGCTATTTGAGATAAAAATACATGCACATAACGATGGCAAAAGTCGATAGCAGATATTACAAAATGTGGATGTTCATTGAAATTCTAAAACATTTCTAACATAAATATCTTTTTTTTTTTGTAGGGATCATGCACAAGATGCTTCTCTGTCACTTCAATATTCATCACCCTACAAGATTTGCTCAAAAAGATCAACTCAACAGATTTCCCAAGCATTCTCCTTTCCAGATTGCATTTATTGCTCAAATTCCATTTCCTTAGCTATTTTCTCAAATGTAGTCTATTAGCTGCAGCGGCTCCATTATTACCCCTGATGAGCCCTCTCCTTATTTTAATTATCCTTTCATTATATACAACCTCCCTTATTTTCCTAGACATTCTGATTGTAAAATGGAGGTATACACAGGTTTGTCTGTTTCAAGGTCCACTACCCTAATCGCTTTCTTGTCTATCATTATTTTCCATACCTTTATCTGCACTCACTGTTTTCATCATGAGAACCAGTTGATCAGATGTCAGTCAGGATTTGTCATCCTGAATACTCTTATATTTCTTGTGCATCTTTCTTAAGATTTGCTAACGACAATTATTGTTTCCTGGTTTGGCATTATCGATAATTCGATACTTTTCACTGGTCCGAGTACCATCAGTGCTTCACTTTAAACATTCTCTCCTTCAACATTAGTGAGATTATTTTCTTGTTCTTAATTATACGTCTCTCCCAGAGTTTCTAATGTGACCAAAAAAATACGTAGGACGAACTAACCTAGTTATTAATTTACGATGCTACTAGCCATTATGTTTTTTTTTTTTGGAATGGTAGCAGCTTTCATTAATAAGAAAGGGGAGACTGAGAAGGTCCATCCAAACAAAAACAAAGAACAGAAAATAAAAGAAATGAAAAGGCGAAAATACAACCAGACAACGCCTCCTATGGGGGCAAAAAATCAAACAGTTGTAAATCCTGCCAGTTAACTCTTCCCTAGCTAGTCTATCTTCCATTTGCTGATCTTCTGACATGTACAAAGGTAGTAGAGGAGCCTTCCACTCTATCTCTGATCTCATCAAACAGATGAGCAAACCTCCACGGAGGGACCAGAGAACCTTTGAGCCATCTTATCAAGTTGAGGGAGTCGCCCTCCACTATCAAACTGTCTAAGCTATTTTTCTTCATAGAGAATCCCTTGATGCGCAGCCTTAACCTCCACCTCACTAGCATCCGCTACCCCAAGCATCCGCTACCCCAATCAGTCCTGAAAAAGCCCAAGAGACTTACCCCATTGAATCTCTCAGAACACCCCCAATACTAGCCATTATGTTCTGCCCAATACTATTGGAAACAGCCCACCAACTTTCTGAATTTGGCTTCAAGCTGTACCCTTTGAGGCCCAAGTGAAGAATTACCAGAGATGAACCTAGTCTGTCTATTTGAAGTTTAGATACAATTCTAGCTGGATCCTTCATCATTGAGAGTACAAATGAAGCGCACATTGGATATCGGTGATGCTGTGGTTGATCGATTACTTAATCAGTAGAAAAATGCGGTCGTGGTTGGTCAGCTCTATTTAAATAAAGATGTCCAGTGTAATGTTTCTTTCAAGTGTTAATACCATGTGGCAGAGATATTTGTGTTGAACAATGATGCACAAACTTACCAAATCAAATAGGAAGTGGCCCAGATGCATACAAAGAATAGACCAGTCCCCGAGTCTCTTTGAAAATAACCTAATGAAACTACTCATGCATACTTGTATAATCACACTAGAGAAAGATCTTTCCAAACTCTGGATGACCTAAAACCAGGATATAAGTTCACCAAGTTACAAATCCTTGCAATGATAAGAACTCCCAACAAAGCCTTATGCCACTTCTTTGAAAGCCATCAGTAGGTAGTGAATGTAATTAGGTTTATGACCCCAAAACTGCACAAATGTGCTATTGCTGATGCCAATGTTGCTTGAGGTAGTTTTACAAACCTTACAACTCAAAGGAGTGACAGGAAATGAAACAGCACAAGCTGGCCTGTTCCCTTTTAATGCAAAAAAGAGATGAACACATTCTATCGACACTCTTCCAAAATTTATGTGAGCTTCTTTGGTAGCTAATCCTGTAAGGAATCCTTGAAAAGATAATACTCTCAGCTGAATCCACCATTTTGCCTTCCATTTTGTGCATATAGAAGACCGATCAATAGATGTTTGCTGCCCGTGGAGAATGATACATGTATTAGCTCAACATCTATCTATGAAACCATATTTAGGATCACACAGAAATTGAGGAAAGCTTCCATATACTTTCCACCTAAGCTAATCTTAGAGTTCTCTAAGTTTTTTAAGAAATTTCTGGATATGTCAAGCCTTGACTATATCAACACGTTGAGTTGCGCAGCAGAAATTATCAAACATTTACGAGAGATGAGAGTTTTTCTACAGTGAATTAAGAGATCACAAAACAGTGTCACTCATTACTATTTACTTTTGTGAAACAACCAATTACACCAAAAGCTTAAGCTGTTGGAGAAGGTGTTATTAAATCTTTTATTCTTTAACACTCCCCCTCACATGTGGCTCCTCTCTTTTAGGATTGGCCTACACATGGCACATGTGGCCCCTCTTTTGGGTTTGGCCATTGCATGTGGATTTTTACTATCAAGGAGGTTTGAACTCAGGACCTTTGGCTCTGATTTTTTTTTTTTTTTTTTTTTTTTTTGAATGATAGGACCTTTGGCTCTGATACCATGTGAAACAACTAATTACTCCAAAAGCTTAAGCTGTTGGAGAAGGTGTTATTAAATCTTTTTTCTTTAACAACTTTTACTAAACAAACAGATGTGTGCCTTCTCTACAGTCACTTAGAAAACTAAGACGTCCTTGGTAAGCTGGGCATCAAGTAGGAAGGAATTCTGAGGATACTCCTTTGACATCATATTATGGAAATGTAGCGAAACTTTAGTGGGAAGAGCCTCCAAGCAGAAACTTAAGGTCCAATGGGATCCTTTTTAGACACTAGTGTGCCCTTTCAGTCAATTTTATACAGATAAGTTAGATACATGTTAATGTATACATAATAATAAATGTCATGCTTTCTTAATCTATGAGATGTTGTTATTGCTTAATATTTCATGCTTATGATGCATGTTACGAAACTTGGGTACTTGGATAATTTAATCGAGTAATTAACTTATGATCATCGAAAGGTTGGTCTGCTATTCACAGAGCAAGAGCAATCCTGTTGAGCAGGATGACGCCTATCATGTGCAGGTGATAAGCTACCCTAATTCCTTGGGAGATTTCATGTGCAGGTGATAAGCTATCCTAATTCCTTGGGAGATTAGGAAGAATGTATGCATGTTCATATGCAAGGATGAGATATCTGATGAGTCAGATAACCCCTCGATGAGGACAGATTCTAAGTGGTGTAATTAGGAGATGGTACACCTAGCTCAAAATTGTTTTAAGCCTCTTTCATGCTTACAATTTCAACCAAAAAAAAGAAAAGAAGAGGAGAGACGAACACAGAAACTGTGGGATTTTGCACCTTCTCACTCCAACTTTTGACTTAGAAAGAGAATTAGAAAAAATGAGAATCCTAACTATGGCAGAAGGAAAGTAAAAAGAACTTGTTTTGGTCTAAATATCTTCATCTCAAAAGCCCATTTAAAAACAATCCGAAAACAAAAAAAGGAAATACAGTGCTGATTTTTCATATCAACGAATCAAATAAAACCCTCAACAAAGGCATATATTGTCCAATACAGAAAACAGAAACAATTGGAAACAGAGTATCAAATCGCGAAATGAATCCAAATAAAAATGTATAAAAAAAAAATACTAAAATCAAAGAAAACAAAAGTCCAACAGTGTTACGTGCCCAATTGGCTGTAACGCAAATAAAGATAGAAAAAGATGAGGGGATGGTTGATTCGAGGCAACCGGACCTCTTAGCGGTTCAAATCGAGAGGAACCATGACTCTCCTAAACAAAGTCTCCTTTGTTTGTAGTAAATTTATCTTCTCCCTACTTTCATTAAAACACCAAGCTTAAATACAAGCGTAAAGGTAGTTTTAGATCATTACCCCACTAACCCACTTACAACATAACACATAGACAACAACTAACCCCCCTTAAACACATGCACATATCAAACAGATTATGAAAATGTAACAAAATGGGTATCCATAGATTTTGGTGAAAGAATCAGGATCACCATCTTTCACTCATATATTCCACCCAACTTCTTATGAAACTTCATAGATAAATAAAAAGAATACATATAAGATAATAAAGAATCTATAAAACCATGAAGATAATCATCTGACACAGAACAATCTACTTATCATAAGAACATGGGAAGAAAAGGAGGGTTATTTTAGAGTACCTTGGAAAGAGTTCTGTTCCATACAGTGACTTTGAAACCGTTACAAAGTAGGTTGAGAGCCATTGCCTTTCCCATTATGCCTAACCCTAAGAAACCCACCTCCATTTTTGCAAATCCTAAAACACACCACAATCAACTAACCACTAAACCTTTTCTTCTTCTTCTATTGATTCTCTTCTCTGCTCTTTGATGAAGAAATTGAATAAATAATTTCAAAGAGCAAGTGGAGATTATTATTATAGGATTATTACAGTAAATAGTAAATATTTTACGATTTCTAATGGCATTATCTATCTGTCCAATCCCCTAAAAGATAAACAAACATAAAAAAAATGAAGTGGTCTATGTCTTCCACGTCACATTCTTTTCTTTTCTTTTCACAAACTCTCGCTCGCTGATCCAATAGAAATACTCCACGTGGCAGTTAAGGGATACAAACTAGGATGTGGGGCCCATCACTTTGTTTTAATCTAGGCAGTTTCGACTGTTGATCTTTGTAGGCTCATTTTTTTTCAATGGAAAATATATTTTTTTCCAATAAGAAAATTTTCCTTGCTTTTCAATGAAAACAGCATGCCCATTGGAACTGGAATTTTATTTTCTACGAAATATTTTTTCATCAAAGATATTATTTTACATAATTTTCTTTTTCCGTAGATTCAAACACCGATTTCCAGAATCAGGAATCGGAATCGACATCATATTTTGATTCCTATTTCAATTTTCCTTTTAAACAGAATGAAAAAAATAATAATAACTTGAAAAAAATTAATAAGAATCCAATCTGGTGGAGGAGGAAAAAAAATACCACCGCTTGGGCAGATTCCGGCCTCCCCCATTTCAATTTTGCCCCTTTGATTCTTTTCTTTTCTTTTTTTAACCAGACGCCCTTCGATTAATTTGAGGCGTCCATTTGATAGGCCTTGCTTTGGATCTCCCCCATAAAATTACACCAATCATGCAAATCTAACATTTAATAATTTCTACTTTTTGTGGTTATATTGAATCATTGCTTAGCTATATGCATGGTTTCAAATTTTGGTTTCGGAATGCGTCTTAGTCCTCACCAAAACTGAAATTTCAGCCGAAATCCAACGAAACCATTAAAAATAATATTTTATTTCATTCCTTATTTCGGCTGAAATGATTGAAATTTCAGTCATTTCGACCGAATTTTCGGAAAAATATTAAATAATTAAAAAAAATCAAGATTTTTCGTTGAATTTCCTTAAATTTCGGAAAAAACAAAATTTTGACTGAAATTCGATCGAAATCATGTAACGTTTCGGGTATTGCCGATTTTGGTTTCGGGGTTGAGCGTCGGTCGAAATTTAAAACCATGGCTATATGTCAATTTTAACCATCTATGTTTAATGACAAAAGGGCACATAATTAGATGCTAATATGGGATGATTGGTGTGGTCCTAGGCCACAGGATCCAAATCGAGGCCTCTCAATTGTACTGGCTCATATCAAATGTGGAACCCACTATGCCACCGTAGTCGTAGTCCACTAAACATACCTTTGAGCATGTTCTCATGGTGCATCCTCATTTATCTAGGTTGTACGAAAAATATGTTAAAAGAAAGGGAGATGAAAAATGTGCCCCTTTTAATCACTTAGGGACACCCAGCTGCATTGTACGTGGCAATCAGACCACTTCATTCCTTCAAATCTGAAGTACATTAGCCCTTCCTAAAAGACACTTATAGGAACCTTACACTGAGTGAGCTCTACTTCTGCCTCTTGTACAAGGTCAGATCAGTCAAGAAAACTCATTCCATGGAAAACATTATGACCATCTTGTAATAAACAAGGTTCGAAGCACAAAGCTTTGATACTACTTATTGGAAACAAAGATCGAAGCGATAGAAGTAAAACCCTAAAGAACGACACTATCACAAAACGGGAGAGATCTTCTCTTTTAATATTATTTTCCAAAGCCCAAAGTGTACATCACGCTTTGGGCTTTTCTCTTCACTCATTACACTATTAACGTTTTGGCATATAGAGCATTTTTTAAACAAAACAATAGCTACTAATAAATAGAACTAACTATTTAGAAACTTATTTAACTAATTTTCTGAAAACTAACTAGCTAAAAACTTTAATTAAAGTCATATTTAATTTCACTTTTCTAAACTACTAAACTCAACTTCTAAACAAAATTAGAAACATCTAAATTCAGGTTCATGTGGTCCTACGTCAGCCCACGCGCCCTCCTGAGCCGACCCAGCCCAGCCTAGCCCCTCCAACGCTATGGAGAGTTGGCAATGACTCTCTACACTTCCCCTTAGTGCTGCTGACTCTCTATAAGTTGTGTTAAGCTCCTTTCTAAACTTCACAAATCTCTTGTAGTCCAACCCTTCAAATTCAGTAAGAAACTCCGTTATCTGAGGTACCACGCTCGCAGATCTTTAGGCCATACAAAGCCTTCAGCAACTTGTACATGTGTTGTCGCTTCGTAGTATCTCGAACCGCCTGGGTTATTTCATGAAAATTTCCCAATCCACTTCACCATGCAAGAAAGTATTCTCCATGCCTGTATGCCACAACTTTCACCCTTTAAAAGCAGTAAGGGGAACAAGTCTCGCCTTGAACCATTCTATCGTTCTATCTGCTTTAGTCTTTACCTTGTACACTCAGTTTGGTAGCACTCGAACTGGTTGTGTAACTAGATCCAACGTTTCATTCTTCTTCAATGCTAGGATCTCCTCTTCCATTGCTTCCTACCATTCAAGAACACCTCGGGCTTCTTCAAAATACTTCGGTGATAATAGTGACTTCTTCAATTGATGTCACAGCATACACCGCACCGGCAGACTTTGGATATTTTTAGCTTTCATCTCTATGCATCACCTCCTCTTGAGGTTTTATTGATTTGACATCACCCCCCCCTAAAATCACTGTCGAATGAAACATCTATCTCATGATTCGAAGATCCTGAATCAACTGTTCGGTCACCATTGTTTATGTCCTCATAACTGGTGACATCCATGATTTCTATACTTGTAAGAGCAATTTCACATGAATCGTCTTGTTTTTTTGTGATAGAGAGAAAAGCACTCCACTCCCCATTGTTATCATACATTTGGGAATCTTCAGATACTGTAGTATTACCTTCTTCTTTCTTCTTCTTTGGTGCACGACAACATCTAGCATAGTGGCCTGACTTACCATAATTGTAGCACGTCCATCTTGATCCCAAGCTCCTAGTTCGTTTCTTATGATCACTATCACTTGAGGCTCTCCTTGATCAGAATTTTCTTCCCTTTGTTTCGATCTGGCCTTCAGCTCACCTTTCTAATTCTTTTTGAATTAGAATTCTGAAACTTCCTCGCTCGGGCAGCAAAGAAAACCTCCCCATTCTCCTTTATCATAGATCGAGTCATCTGTTTGGCCAAACTTTCTTAATTTACCAAGAGACTTCAATTCAAGTATCGTTGGTTGAGACAATCATCCTTAGATTACCATGATAAAATCACTATACTCGGGTTTCGATCCTTGAATTACAATCCTTCACATTCGCATATATGAAATCTTGGACTCTTCATCAAGCTGCAATATTTCATGATCGATCTTCTTCACCTTCATAAAATATTCGGGAATTGTCAAATTCGTTGAGATACAAAGACTATCTCATTTTCAAGCATTTGTAGTCTTGCGTCGTTTGATTTTAAAAACAGAGTGGCAAAGATATCCCATGCGTCATTTGGAAACTTGGCCTCCCGAATATGATCGAGAAAATCCCTCTGAATGGTAGCCTTCAACACGGACATGAATTTACCCACTTTAGTCTTCCACTTCCTCAAAACATTTGCGGTTTCAGCACCTCCGTTAGGAGAAGTGATTTCCGAACCATTCACTATCTCTCATAAATCTTGCTCTTGGAGATACGACTCTATGCATGATTTCTAATATTAATAATTTGTGTTGTTCAGCTTCTCAATGTCGTTGACCGACTTGGTTAAATCAATTTCCTTGATCGATCTTTTGATGAGTGATAAACTTGAAGTCGAATCCCGGATCTAAAACTACGATGTCTGATCCTTGAGCGTAGACATGTCGGATCTTGTCCTTAGAGGCTTTATCAACCTTCGATCAACAACGTACACCAGTCCATGACCAGTGGCTCTGATCTTCTTCCTTCTGCTTTTGTTCAATAGTTCTACACTATTGACTTCTTCGACGATCGTTCATCGGTTCCTGACCGATGCCATCAGCGACCGTTCACCAGTCCTACACAGTGGCTCTGATACCACTTGTAGAAAACAAGGTTCAAAGTGCAAAGCTTTGATACTACTTGTCGAAAACAAAGATCAAAGCAATAGAAGCAAAACCCAAAGAACAACACAACCACAAAGCAAGAGAGAGAGATATATCTTCTCTTATAATATTATTTTCCAATACACAAAACATACGCCACACACTTTTTGGCATTTTTTCCCTTCACTGTTACACTATTCACATTTTCGCAGTAACATTCTCCGTCTACTCCTTTTAACGTTTTGGCATTGTTGATTCAAATTTCGTGACTTCGAAGAAGTCACTAAATTTGGGACAAATTACAAAGAAATTTGCAATTATAAGAAAAGTGATACAACTTTCTATAATCCTCTGATTAATGATCAATTGGTGAAGACAACAATCAATGTGGTGAATATGAGGGCTTTCACAACATATTTCTCGTTCCTTGGTGTTTGAAGATGTGTGAACTTCACTCCGGGCTTCGCGCTTTATCAGTTGTGAAGATGTGTGGATTTCCTCTGATGAGGCTCTTTTGTGGTGGCTTAATCTTTGTGGGATAATTCTTCAAGTATCAAAACAGAAATCGTTGATTTCTGACACAGGAGCTTTAGAGTTTGCAAAGCGCTTCATTGTGAAGAGGGATATAGTTGATTTGTCTCCTATGGGTTGTACTTGAATTGGTAGCCCTTGGGCATGCCACTTAGTGGGCCTCCCACTTGAGCTCAAGTGAGACTATCTACATTTAGACCCCTTTTAAGGATTGTAGGGCCAACTTAAGAAAATAGGGGCGATTTTGTAATTTGACATGGACAAATTTTTTTTGATATCCACAGCTATAAAGCTTTTTCTAAACAAAACAAAAGCAAGTAATAAATAGAAACAAAATATTAACTTATTAGAAGCAAATTCCTATTCCTAAACAAACTCAATCATTTTCTAAAACCTAAATTAGAAGCTTATTTAACTAATTTTCTAAAAACTAACTAATTAGAAACTTTAATGAAATACATATTTAATTACACTTTCCTAAACTCAACTTCTAAACATAATTAGAAACTTCTACACGCATATCCATGTGGGCCCGCTCGTGACGGCCCTCACACCTGCCCATGCCATCCCGACCCCTCTGACGGACGCGGTAGAGAGTCTGCGACGATTCTCAACACTTGTAATAAACCCCGAGGGGTTACAATGTTGGGATGGTGGGTCCCATTGTATCTAAGATATATTTGGTCACTCGCATGGCTCTCTAAAAATAACAATCATTCCTAATTGGAAAACAACAGAATCTCCTAGGAGATAAAATGAAATCTAAAAGTATTTCCCATCCTCCACTATAAAAATTTCTCAATGCCAACACGCTCCTCACACAACCCCAATCACTAAGTTGTTTGCAAGAGTCATGGTCGTGTAGACACCCCATTTTGACCGTGCCCTAAACCTCCCGTTTTTCATGAAAAATCTTATCAAATCATCGAGCTAGGGTCCCAAAATTCACCCTAAGCTAGGTTAAAGCCCCAGCTAGGTCCCTGCGAAATTTCGTCAAAATCCGAGCGCGTTTGCCTAGCGAACGAGTCGAGCAAAGTCGTAGTACAGGTTCGCAGAAGGGGGTGAATTATCCTGGAACGATGCCAAACCTGGGCCGAATAGGACGCGTAATTTTGCGCGTTCATCAATTTTCCGCGCGCTCATCTTTTTTGGAGTGCCGATATCAATCTCCCAAAATTCTCTATAAATACGAATTTCGATCTTTTTCTAAAAAAAAGAAAAGAAAAATCTTCGTTTAGAGAGAGAAAGTCTGAGAGAAAGCTTAGAGAGAGAGTTTAGATCTGGCCATTCTCCATTTTTTCCGGTCAAACTCCGGTGAGATTCCGATCATCTTCTTCTTTCTTTATTAGTTTTCTCTGCTGCAGTTTAACAAGAGATCTTGGATTCATCTTTTAGAAACTAGATCTCGTGTGATCCAAACCCTAAATATGTTCCTCTTTCTCCTCCGATCATCTTCCGGCCAGATCATCTTCTCCGGCGAACTCAAGCTCTGGTTAGCCCTTAAGATCATCTATCACTTTGATTGTCTTCTTTCAAAATCTTCAGCTATCTCCAAATTTCTGGTAAGATTTGTCAGATTCCAGTCATTTTCTCTGATTAATCCAATCGGATTCCGGTTTAACTCCGGTCAGTTTTCAGCCGGATTTTTGTTGTCATTCATATTGCTTCTTAACATTGAAGCTTAGATCTATTTCTACTTTGTCTGAACCCTAATCCATTCCTGAAACTTAGAAATCCTAATTCGAGATCTGAAACTCTAATTCATGGCCTCCATTTTTCAACCGTAGATCTGTTGATTGTTCTTGAATCATTGTATTTCTACTCATAACACCTCAGAAATCTTGGTTCTAGCTGGTTTTTGTTCAGATTTGATACTTTTGTTAGAATGATTATCATTATCTGAAAGTAGAACCCGGAATCAATAGTCCTATTTGTGAATACGGTGGATTCCTCCCTTACAGCTAAAAATTCTTCTCAAAGATCAGCTCAGGTATTTTAATTTGCTTGAATTTTTGTGTTAAGATGATTCTCGTGCTCTATTGTATAAGACGATTCATGATTCTCTGTTAGTTTTTAAAGATACACTTACTTATATGCCTAAATGATTATCACAATTTCCATGATTTATCCTAGTTGATAAGATCTACTTGAATTTTTTGTTAAAATTATAATAATGTGTCTCTTGATTTATTGATTGAATGAATAAAAGAGTAGAATTTTATTTTTTTTGTTCTGTCATGTTCACGTGAATCATTTTTGATTTTTTATAGGGGAAATGTCATTAATAGAATTGCAGATAATGTAGTCTTGTTTTGTTTAGTAATCACACTACATTTTCAATGATTTTTTTTTTTTAAAAGTACTTTTAAACTCTATTTCTGGAATAAGATATGACTAGATACTTTTTTTTTAGGCTATCTTGTAATAGATTATTATGTTCATTTCACCTTGAAATTGTTCTGTCCATGGTATATACTCTCATGATGTTAATTATAGAAGATGAAGTGTTTCAGTGTAGATATTAAAACAGTAGATTATAGAAAAGATGAATCATCATCAATGACTAGTAGATTATGAATCTTGTTTTGAAGAATCTGTTTAAATACTCATGTATTCTATGGTTTAAATTCATAATTATACTTTTCATTGAATCTAATCTTCATTTATGATTATTCATGTGTTTAAACTTAGATGTATAAATTGATATGTGCTATTTATTTTAGCATAGCCTGTGCTATTTATTTTAACATGGCCTGACATCTCTAAGTTACGATCCTCCTTTTAGTTGTTTGTAACAACAACTATATAGTTCAGCTCTACCCTCACTTGTCATTTCGTGAAAGGTATTCTTTAGGCCTGGCATTGAGATTGTATGAGCCAAGAATGTTTTTTTGTTTCCTTTGATTTTATATGTTAATGTGATAACTTCCTTGAGAATATACTATTAAAAATTTTGATGGCAACCTGATAGTCTCTTGGTTTAGCTTGGTCTCCCAATAAGAATAAATGATTTATATCTCCAGACTCTTCTTGTTGCGACACATTGATAGACATTATGATCATTATGATAGTAGTTTAGTGATTGGGAGGAAGTTGAGTCAAATGTAACCATAATAGGCTTAATCCCCGTCAAGCTTTATTCATTCAGACTCCATTTTTTTAGATTTCTATATAGTTCAGTTCCTTGCATATTTTTGAATCACCATGTACCATATGAATATCATTTATTCCTTTTGATTCTCTTTATGGTTTGTTTTATCAGTATTTTCAGTTGAACTTTTTATTATTATTTATTTATCTCCCTATGCCCTATTTAGAATTTAAATAAAAAAGGGGAAGGCAGGGATTGTACAACCAGCAGAACGTCATAGTGCTGACCATATTTGAATGATCTCTCAGGTTTTAGTTTTGGTTATATTCTATAAATAGTTAGTGAAAATTTTCTAGAGGTTTGAAATGATTGAATTTGAGTCATGATAATTAGCAAAGTTTATTGATAATGAAGATGGTAACCTTGGAACCTTGATATATTATTTGGTAATTGCGTTAATTGAATTAATTTTGTTTCTTTGAGATTTCTTGTGAACTATTTTAATGGCTGTATTAATAATGGTAGAAGTAAGATGAAATTTTGGTTAACCTTATCACAAGGTAGTATTTACATTCCTTGTGTCAGCATACCCATATTTAGGTGCTTACACTAACAGAGCAATAGCATAATCTTTATTATGTTGTACTTAACATTCATCGGTTCATTGTTAGCAATATTTATGAAGTGATGTGTATGATGCTTGGTAATGAAAATAGTCTTGTAATTATTTACCTTACAATTTATGAAGGTGTATAAGTATATTATTTGAGCTAAAAATTTGTAATTAGATTTTGTTAATAATATTCCCATTGTTTCTGTTCACAAACACATAGCTGATGTCCACTGTTGTATACTACTTGCTGTCCATTATTGTGTATAATTGCTGCCCATTTGTTTGGTTCACAAACACATAGCTGATGTCCACTGTTGTTCACCACTTGTTGTCCATTTTATGCACATTTCTGCCCTGTTTGGACATTGGTTTAGCATAATTTCTGCACATTTCTGCGCTGTGTTGACACTGGTCCAGCTCACTTTCTGCACATTTCTGCGCTGTGTTGACACTGGTCCAGCTCCTTTTCTGCACATTTCTGCCCCTAATTCCTCCCTGTTTTGTACTATTCTAGCCCCAATTCAGCTCATATTTTGATGTAATTATGCCCAATAATTGCCCAACTCAGCTTATCTTCCATATTAGAGTGAATGTCTGTTATTCTGTTTATGTATCATCCTTTCACTCACTGATTCTAACTACATAATAGTTGCATAAGATTCATGTCTATGTTCATTTATGTTTCATTAGTAGATTAAATTTGGTTAAACTTTCCTTACTCATTCAGGGAGTGAATATTTATAATGCATCTTTGTATAAATAGATGAGATAGATTTGGTGCAATCATTCAAACAGGGCGTGGTCTATGTCATTGCTGATGGTTGTTAATATCACATTATCTTATTTTGGTTTCTTTTGAGAAATGCCTCAACACATATGTTTTGGGAGCTTACATAACCAAGACTTATCTGTTCTTTTTAATCAGCTTATGATCATTAGTACATGTTAATAGAATCTTGTTATATGCTTCAATGATTTTTTGGAATTTTCATAAATGACATGAATGCTTTAAAACCTATGGAGATTTTTATAGATGACAGATCTTTATCTCCATTACATAAGAGGGGAGCTTTATTACTTTGAAAAATTAGAAAAAAAGGAAATCAGGTGTTTTAATAATGTTTCTATTGAGAAGAGGTATGGAGTAGGTAACTGAATAAATTTAGAAATGAGAGTGAAAATTATATTTCTATATACAAAAGATATGTTTGAAATCAAGATTAAGCTAATTACATTTTTTTTTCTTAACTTCTTAAGAGAATCTTTGCCTTTCTTCGTTCTAAGGGCGATGAAGGCGCTAGCCCAAGCCCATCCTTAGGGGACTTGCTCAGTCCAAGTAGCACTCCCTTTTTTTTCATTTAAAAGACTTGCCCAGTCTTTTAGATGTATACCCTTGAACATTAGGAACCCATTCATTGCAAGGGCAATGAAAGAGATATCTTGAGCCCATCTTTAGGGAGACAAGCTATGTCTCAGCAGAAAAGTCAAACCTTCTGGAGACAGGCTTTGTCTCTTTGGTCATAGTGTTCTCTCTTCTAGGAGACTTGCCCAGTCTCACTAGCATCCTTCTTTATCTCCATTTTCTTTTAGGAGACTAACCTAGTCTCATTAGCACTCCCCTCTTAGGGTTGTGCACTAGGAGTCAGTCCTTTCGTATATGAGTCAGTCTTTAGCTAGAGAGTCTGTCTTTAGTTAGAGAGTTAATCTTTCAGAGGTCTGTCCTATCATCATAGGGGTTAGGATTCTTTTCAACCTCATCAAGTCATTTTATCCGCTCCTGCAAGGTATAGGATGCTGTCCAACCCTTGCAGAGTCGTGTTTCTGTCCATTTCCGCCGCAAAGCATGGGATGCTGTCCAACCTTTGCGGGATATTCAGGAGTCAGTCCTGCCCTTATGATGATAAGATTTTGTCCTCTCGTGTCAAAAACTCAAAAAACACTATAAAATAACCAAAATACCAAAAACATTTTAAAAATCTTAAAAATCTTGAGTCTTTCGGAGTAGTTAGGAATTCTATTCCGAATTACGTTGGCTTGATCCCTTTCAACAAGGTACGTAGTGCAGCTTGGGATTCACATCCCAAGTCCAGCCAAACTTTTAAAAATAAACATTTCAAATATTTCAAAATTACAAAAATATTCAAACCCTTTTTCAAAAAGATCTTCCTCTAGAGTTAGGAGTATGTCCTAGCTGTTTAGGGTATTTTAGAATTAGGAGTCTGTCTTGATTTGTATTGATATGGTGTGTCCAGTCGTGTGAGTGTCCCTAGAGTTAGGAGGCCTCAAGTTGATCGGTTAGACATTTAGTCGAACTGATGGCTAGACTAGGAAGCATATAGTCAGCCCATAGTTTTCTTTAGGATGCACAGCCTAGTTACACATAGGATGTAGGGCCCACTTGCATTAGTTTAAGGCTAACCAACTTGCATTAATTAGGGCATATAGAGTCCTAAAAATCACAACTCACATGAATTTAAGCAATTGTACAAAAAAGCTTTAAGAATCAGTCGAGTCTAGTGGAATCGAGTCTAGGATAGCGGTTTTAGATGGTTAGGCATAGTAGTTTAGAATAGGGCATCGAACTACGTTGACTCCGATTCTTCTCGAGGCCGGGATACGTAGAGCAGCTGGGATGGACGGCCATCTTGGTCCGAGTCAGGTCGCATTAGAGTTAGGACTCATTTTGTCCAGTCATGTATAGAATTGAATTGTGTTGTGTGTTTTGCTGTGTTTTCTTACTTTCATGTATAGATCCTATACCTTTAGTTGTAGCATGCATGTGTTTGCACACCAGAACTCAGACACCAATTAGGTATGACACTCATAACCTAGTTATTCTTAGGTGACACTTCTTTCATTTCTTTTTATGTATGCTTATTTTTCATTTCCGAGACATGCATGATTAGATAGACGTCTTCTCGGAGATATTCGTTCCTATTTCATATGACTTTCGCCCAAAACTCTTCAAAATCAATAATAAATGGCATAAGAGACCAGGTGCTTGCACTTGGGCGGATTAGGTGCTCTTTAGACCTTCCAAATTCGTAATCAGGCACGAACCCTCTTTTTATAATCTCTGGTTATCCGTTGCAACAGAGCATAGTATGGGATCCTTGGCCCACTTCCTTGGATGGCGACTCTTCTTTGTTTAAGGTACGCCTCGAATCTGGGCTAGTCCCCGAATCGAGAGGTATCTCACCTTATATCGCCACTCATGCTGTGAGAGGCATTCTTCTTTCGAGAGTTCCATGGTAGAGCTCTCCATTCACGTGGATGATCCTGAGACTGTTAGCGCGTGAGGCACGTCCCCCGCCGCCTCTATCTCGGATCGGGGTCCACAGGTCGTTGAAAAATGTTGACTTTTTTTTTTTTAAGTTCTTTATAATTCAAGATTTACAAGAGGGGATTCTATTTTGTCTTTTTGTGGTTTGTCCTTTAGGACTTTATGCTTTTGGAAGTCTCTCCCAAAATTTGAACTTCCCTCCAATAGGGCTAAGGTCTTGTGAAAACCTTTAGTCCAAGATGGGAAGTTTATGAGGAAAAGAGTGTCCACATATATACTTCCACTCTCATTGTCTTGTGAATGAGAAAGAAGAAAAAGAGAGACCCTCGCGCATGAGCCGTCGGGTAGCCCGGTGGGCTAGACCCTACCGCAAACGTGCGCCGTCCGACCCGGCCCGGCTTGGCAGGTCGCGCACGTGGGCCCGAAGCTCTTCTTTTATTTTTTCTTTCTTCCTCTCATATTTTTCTTTAAAAAAATAATAATTTTGTTACCGTTTGGAAGCATCTCCACATGCTTAGTGGGCCGTTTAGGAAACGTTAATTACGCAATAAGTATTGCAACGTTTTGATTCCCAACGTATTCTTTCCTTTCTATAAAAATCGGATTTAGAAAGAGGAAAATATATCCCAAGCCTCTTCTCGTTTTTCTCCCTTTCTGCTTTCTGAAACTATTGTTTTTCCCCAAAGCTTTCTGATCAAGGCATTTTTGGCACTAATAAGTAAGTTCTATGGCATCGGGTTGCGTGAGTGCACACCCCTGGAGCGAGAGTTGTTGTATCCTGGAGGCATACACCGAGACGCCCATCTGCACCGTTGATTCGTCATAGTGGGGGCGAGATGTGCCTTAAGGACAGCGAAGATCCTTCGTTCCTCAACTCGATAAGTCATTTCTTCTTCTGTTTTGTCTACAGATTAATTATTGCTGGTTTCTACCATCTGTTCATATCAGTTTATCTTCTGTGGAGCTATATTGGTATATTTCGTATCCCAAAAATTACATATTACAATACTATTTTCTAACAATCTTAAGGAAAATCTTAATCTGTATTTTTAGGATTTCGTTCTCTAAAATTGAACCACCATGTCTGGACAAACTGAGAGCCTAGAAAAATTTGATGGTTCTGATTTTGGAAGATGGCAAGAGAAGATGAAATTCTTCATAACCTTTCTAAACCTTGATTACATTTTAAGAGAATCAGAACCACTGGAAAATGAAGAACCTGCTAGAACTCATCTAACTCAGAAAAGGCAAAGAGATAACTATCTCTGCAAATGTCACATACTGAGTTGTCTCAATAACCAGTTATTTAATTTTTTTCTTTAGAATTGAATCTTTCAAAGAGTTGTGGGAAACTCTAGAGCGCAAAAACCTTATAGAAGCTGCTGGTTCTAAAAAGCACTTGATCGAAAAATATTTTCAATATCAAATGGTAGATGGTAAATCTATAATGGACCAAGTGAATGAGATACAATTGATTGTTTTTTATATACATACAAGAAGAATTAAGATAGAAGAGCAGATTCTGCCATTATAGAGAAACTTCCACCTTTGTGGGAGAAATTTCAAGACACTTTGTTGCTTGACTGATACGATTTTTCTCTTCAAGACCTATTCGTGTATCCCAAAACTGAAGGGGAAAATCGTTTTAGAAAACAAAAATTAAAATCCTTTGAATCCAAGGCAAACCTTACTGAATCATCACATGGAAAGAAACCCAACCCGGATTCACAGAAAAACCACTTCAATAAAAACAACAAGGATTTCAAGAAAAAGAAGGGAAACTACTTTGTGTGTAGAAAAGCAGGTCACTATGCCAAAAACTACAGGAGTAATAATAAGAAGAAAAACCCTCAAGAAAATAAATCGCCTCAGGCTAATATGGCTAAAGAACAGTACTTGTCAGTTGTTGTATTTGAAGTGAACCTGGTTAGTAACGTGAAGGACTGGTGGATAGATATTGGTGCCACTAGACTCATCTGTAGTGATAGAAGTGTATTTTTCTCCTACGAGTTGGTGGGGGATGGAGAGCAACTTTTCATGAGAAACGCGGCATCATCCTCTGTGGTGGGTAAATGAACAGTTCTGTAGAAACTAACATCTGAAAAAGTCTTAAAGCTCTGCGATGTCCTTCATGTACCAGAAATTTGGAAGAATCTGGTGTTTGGGTCACTTCTGATCAAGAAAGGGTTTAAACTTGTTTTTTAGGCAAATATGTTTGTAATCACTAAAAATGGTGAATTTGTAGGCAAAGGTTACTCGAGTGAGAGACTCTTCAAACTAAATGTATTTGAAAACAACATAAATAAAGCTTCATCTTCTTCTGCTTATATTATTGACTCTATTTGTTTATGGCATGGTAGACTAGGTCATGTTAACTATTATTCTTTAAAGAAAATAATGACCATTGGCCTAATTCCTATGAGTAATCAATTAGCTGATAAATGTGAAATATGTGTGCAATTAAAGTATTCAAATAAACCTTTTCACAAAATAGAAGAAAGGAAAACTGAACTTTTAGGTTTAATTCACAGTGATGTGTGTGATTTAAACAATGTAATTACTAGAGGTGGAAAAAGATACTTCATCACATTTATAGATGATTTTTCCAGGTATTGTACTGTATATCTTATTAGAAATAAAGATGAGTCTTTTGAAAAATTTATCACCTATAAATCTGAAGTAGAAAACCAACTAGAAAAGAGAATTAAGATTTTGAGATCTGATAGAGGAGGTGAAGAAACCTCTAATGAATTCAATATTTTTTATGAAAATCATGGAATTATTCATCAAGTAACTACACCTTATTCTCCTCAACAAAATGGAGTTGCTGAACGTAAAAACCGAACTTTAGTAAACATGGTAAATTCTATGTTAGGAAGTTCAGGCTTACCTCAAAACTTATGGGGAGAAGCTCTTCTCTCTGCTTGTTACATTTTAAACAAAATACCCTTTAAGGATTCTGACAAAACTCCTTACGAGTTATGGAAGAATCGAAAACCTCATTTTAAATACTTTAAAGTGTGGGGGTGCTTAGCTAAAGTTAGGATTCCAGATCCTAAGAGTTCCAAGTTAGGTCCTAAGACTAGATTGTGCATTCATTGGATATGCACACAAGAGTAGTGCATATAGGTTCTTGATACATAGATCTGATCATACAGATATGCAACCTAACACTATAATTGAATCTAGAGATGCTGAATTTTTTAAAACTATTTTTTCTTATAAGACTAGTCTAATTGAGAACACACTTAGAAGACCTATTGAATCTATAGATAAGGACCATCCAGTGACTGAGAAATCAGTAGAGCCTTCTAGAATGAAATCCAAAAACATATAAAGAGGCAATGTCATTACCAGATTCTTCATTTTGGAAAGAAGCTGTCAAGAGTGAAATAGAATCAATTCTGAGTAATGGGACATGGATCTTGACAGATCTGCCTCCTGGTTGCAAACCTATCGGTGCAAATGGACCTTTAGGAAAAAACTAAAAACTGATGGAACTATAGATAAGTACAAAGCTAGACTAGTAGCTAAATGGTTTAAGCAAAAAGAAGGAATGAATTTCTTTGACACTTATTCACTTGTAACTAGAATAACTACTATAAGAATATTAATTGCCACATCTGCAATTTATAACCTGGAAATCCATCAAATGGATGCAAAAACAGTATTTCTGACTGCTGAATTAGATGAGGAGATCTATATGGATCAACCTGAAGGGTTTGTAATCCAAGGCCAAGAACATAAAGTGTGTAAATTAATAGTCTTTATATGGTCTGAAACAAGCACCAAAACAATGGCATGAGAAGTTTGATAGTGTGATGCTATCAAACAGATTTATAATTAATGAATCAGATGAGTGTATATACAGTAGATTCAGTGATGACACTGGTGTTTTTGTTTGTCTGTATGTAGATGATATGTTGATCATCAGAACAGATATAGAAGTAATCAAAGAGACTAAGAAATTTCTTTCAAATAACTTTGATATGAAAGACTTAGGAAAATCAGATGTTATCCTGGGTATAAAAATTAATAGAAACTCAGAAGAAATAATCCGTACCCAGTCTCACTATGTAGAGAAAATTTTAAGGAGGTTTAATCAATATGATAGGAAACTTGTATCTACACCTTATGACTCTAGTATAAGTTTGTGTAAAAACAAAGGGAGTGGTGTAAATCCACTTGAATACTCTAGAATAATTGGGAGTCTGATGTATCTAATGAACTGCACTAGACCAGACATAGCCTATGCAGTAGGAAGACTCAGTAGCTACACTTGTAATCCTGGTCATGATCATTGGGATGCTTTAATTAAAGTATTGAAATATCTGAAAGGAACCATTAACTATGGTTTACACTTTACAAAATATCATGTTGTACTAGAGGGGTATAGTGATGCCAATTGGGTATCTGGATTAGAAACTAAGTCTAGGAGTGGATATGTCTTCACCCTAGGAAGTGCTGCAGTTTCTTGGAACTCAACCACTCAAACTTGTATTGCGAGATCCACTATGGAATCTGAGTTCATTGCTTTAGAAAAAGTAAGTGAAGAAGCCGAGTGGTTTAGAAACTTATTGACTGATATTCCACCTTAGGATAAACCGGTATCGGGTATCACAATCCATTGTGATAGTCAGGCTGCTATTACAAGAGCAGGTAACAATGTATATAATGGAAAATCCCAACATATTCATCGAAGGCATAACTCTATAAGACAATTGTTGAAGAATGGAGTGATAACCATTGATTATGTAAGATCAATAGACAATATATCAGATTATCTTACAAAATGACTAAATAGAAACTTAGTCATGAGCACATCGAGGAGGATGAGGCTGAAGCCCACCATTTAGATCACCTATAACTGGAACCCAACCTATCTGACTGGAGATCCCAAGAAGTATGTTCAATGGGAAAAATAAGTTATTTGAGTGATCTGTTTTGCACCAAATTATATGTGAATTAAGTTCACTAAGCCTATCCCTATGGTGTGGGTGCAACCTGTAACGGTAAGAGGCTAAGTCATTGGACTCTTAATGATATTTATAGCTAACTAGCTGGCTAGCTGATTGTCAGTGGGGTGTGTAGTTACAGGGCACTCCTGATAGATACACCTATATGAGTGTGGAAGTGTGGCCGCTTCCTATGAGAATTGGGCTAAAATTCTCTAGAGTGCTCATGAAAGCAGGATATAGCACATGGCCGAAAAGTGTGATACCGTATGAACTTGCTTATACCTTCCTTGTTGTGTGTATGGTGTGCTGTCTCAGTTTATTACTCAAAGTAATTGGTTCAAGACGTATGTTCACCAACTACTTGATAAACTCGATACACCTACACTAAGTAAATGTTCAAGTCCAAAAGACACCTCTACTGATGCATAACTTATTTTTGTCTTGATCAAATTAGTTTATTTATGATTTCATTATTTTCTTGTAATTTTGAATTAGTGGGGGATTGTTGACTTTTTTTTTTTTAAGTTCTTTATAATTTAAAATTTACAAGAGGGGATTCTATTTTGTCTTTTTGTGGTTTGTCCTTTAAGACTTACTTTATGCTTTTGGAAGTCTCTCCCAAAATTTGAACTTCCTTCCAAAAGGGCTAAGGTCTTGTGAAAACCTTTAGTCCAAGATGAGAAGTTTATGAGGAAAAGAGTGTCCATATATATACTTCCACTCTCATTGTCTTGTGAATGAGAAAGAGGAAAAAGAGAGACCCTCGCGCATGAGCTGTTGGGTGGCCCGGTGGGCTAGACCATACCACACACGCGCGCCGCCCGGCCCGGCTCGGCTCTGCAGGCTACGCGCTTGGGCGCGAAGCTCTTCTTTTATTTTTTCCTCTCATATTTTTCTTTAAAAAATAATAATTTTATTACCGTTTGGAAACGTCTCCACGTGCTTAGTGGGCCGTTTAGGAAACGTTAATTACGCAATAAGTATTGCAACATTTCGATGCCCAACGGATTCTTTCCTTTCTATTAAAATCGAATTTAGAGAGAGGAAAATCTATCCTAAGCGGAAAGTCTTCCTCTCTTCTCGTTCTTCTCCCTTTCTGCTTTCTGCAACTGTTGTTTTTCCCCCAAAGCTTTCTGATCAAGGCATTTTTGGCACTAATAAGCGAGTTCTAAGGCATCCGGGTTGCGTGAGTGCATACCCCTGGAGCGAGAGTTGTTGTATCCTGGAGGCATACGCCGAGACGCCCATCTGCACCGTTGATTCGTCATAATGGGTGTGAGATTTGGCTTAAGGATAACGAAGATCCTTCGTGCCTCAACTCGATAAGTCATTTCTTCTTCTGTTTTGTCTGTAGATTAATTATTGCTGGTTTCTACCATCTGTTCATATCAGTTCATCTTCTATAGAGCTATATTGGTATATTTCGTATCCCAAAAATTACAGATTATAATACTATTTTCTAACAGAAAATGTCTGCTTACACGAAGCGAATCTCAGTGGCCCTTGTGCTCATGCTTTTCATCACATCTTCCATGCCAGGTACTCTCTCTGTGTGTGTGTGTGTGTGTAATGGCCTCTTTTGATACCTAAAACTAATTTCCTTCACCGTGCATGCAGCTGAAAAGGTGATGGCAGATGACCTCGAATGTATTGGTGAAAGTGGATGCAATCCGCCTTCCTTTACAACCCACAGTGCATCCAAATGGGTTACTCAAGTGGGAAATGCAAGGTGATCATTGATATTCGTGTCAGCTGTTGTTGTTGTTCTAAGTGACATGACTAAGCTTCTTATCCATGTTACCATATATGCCTAGATGTTACTATTAATAAACAAATAAAGTCACTTATACAAGGTTGGGGATTTCTCAACTTCTCTTCCTTATCCGTCTCTAAGTTGAATTTTATTGCTGTCTCTTTAGGCAATGGTGCTTACTTAAGCCTCTTCTTGTTGTGACTGAATTAGAATAAACTGTCGATTCCAACTCCTGATTATGGTAATACAAATACATCTAACTCCTGAAATGATATCTAGTTAAGATTTAAGTTTAACTTAATATAATTACCTCGAGGTTCTCTCCCCTAAACATTATTTTGGCTTATTAGAGAACATTGTCATATCTTCATTGAGAAAGATCATGAGATCAAATTCGATCCAACTTAATCCGAAAAAAGCAACATTGTGAAACATATGATACACACATGCACATATACATATTGAATTGGATAACTTCGATCAAATAATTATAGTACTGTTAAAAAGAAAGATCAAATCTTCGTGAAGCCAAAGTTTACACTAGCCCAAGATTCACAACCGAAATAGAAGAAGAACAATCACCAACAAGATATGCTTCAATATACATGATAAAAGAACACATCTACAAGATAGGAACGAAAGAAAATAAAATCTTCAAAATTGGCACATTGCTACAAATCTTAAGCTTGCACACAACGGAGCTTTGATGGAAGCCTTTTTAGTCAAAAAAATCTACGTGAAAATCTAGCAAATAGAAATAAATAGAGATTGAATATGTCAATGGGAAATGATGAACTATTTACTTAGGATACTGATGGTGCGTATAGAAAAATTTCATTGGAAGAAAACTCCCTCCAATTTTCCGTTTCATTAGAGAGCTTATGGTAGAGGTCTTCGCTAACCCAATTCCTTGAGGTGTATAGGCACAAATGGAGCTCCCTTTTGTATACCATATTTATAACAAAATATAAAAATTTCATCAGAAGTAACTACCTGTCATTTTCCGTCTTGTGAAGTATACCTTCAAGAGTATTCTTGGACTCTATAAACACTACTGCAAAGATTGGGTGATAGAGAAGCTGAAATAGTTTGTGTACCCCAAGTTACCTCTCTATTTCTTAATTATTTTGAGAGATCTTTTTTTTTTTGGGTATGTAAGCTGGTATCCAACCAGCTACCTCAAATTTTGAGAGATTTGATACCCAGTAGAACCAAGGAAGGGTATACTTGCTAGAGGAGGAAGAAAGTCTATAGGTATGTAGAACTAGAACACCCACTTGTCTGCGAGACCGCGACTAAAATCTATCATAAGGTGACAAAATGACAAAATAGACTACAAAAAGAACCCTAATGAGTAGTCATAAGTACAATAGAAAGGGATGGCCTGGGGAAGAATTAAAGGAGCGAATATATAGCTTCCCTTGTTCGAAATACATCCACATCTTTTATGTGGGGCCTAGGATTGATCATTAGGATTTAATTCTAATTGAGATTCTCCTTGTCTGTGGCTTCATCAGCTTTTGGGAGAAAATCAAAATGGTAAAAACATCGTAAAAATATAAGACATTTAAAATTACCTTAGTACATTTATTCTGGAACATTTCAATTATTAAAACAACATAGTACCACTAATTGTATTTTTTAAACTTCATACAAAGCATTTCTTAATTTACTTAATACATTTATTCTTGAACATTTCAACTAATAAGAAGCAATACATTGTATTCTAATCACAACTTTAAACTTAAATCTTTTGAAAGAGAATATGAGCACCATATTGAGGTTGTATGGTGAGCAAGTTCACTGGGGCATGAACATAAGTTGGTGAGAGAGCGAAAGAAAATCGCTGGAGAATCATAGACAAGGCAATTTTCGCCTCGATCACAGCCAAGTTTTGACCCACACAACCCCTAGGTCCTAGTCCGAATGGGAAAAATGTGCTTAGATGCTTTCTTGTGTTGGAAAATCTCATCGGATTAAAATTTTCAGCATCATCACCCCATATTTCAACATTGTGATGAACGGCGATCATAGGAAGATAGAGTTGCGTGCCCGCAGGAATGTGGAATGACCCTAGCTTTATGTCTCTGGACGCTCTCCTGATAAGAGACGGAGTTGGAGGATATAAACGAAGAGTTTCATCAAGTATCATGCCTACCTGCAAATATAAACTTGATCTCACAATAACATTTTTATTAATGACTGTGGGGATTTGAAAACCCATACAAGTGTACAAATAATTTTACGAAAATAGAAGATAAAGAATAAAAGACTTCGTTCTACACCTTGCGTTCTGCATCAGATGAGCTAATGTTTACATTTTACAACCCAATTGTATTTGCATAATATTTGATCTGATCGTTGTATTGGAACTTATAATATACCGTTGAAATCGCAAAATCAAGTATAAAAGATGGAAATAACATACATTTTCTGTAACTATTACTATTTTGGGAAATTTTATTCTTTATCAATTTATAGAATTTCAAGTCAAGTCTTTTTTAGTATTTAGAGTCAAACGATGGACTTGGATAGTTTTTAGATTTTTACTATTTTTGATAATAAAAAATGTAATCATGGGGCAATTCTAAGGTTTTAGGAGTTCGTTTTAGATTTTGCGATTTGATTCAGTCCAACACTGATTATTAATGGACTCAGAAGTTTGTTTTGGATTTGGAGGATAAATTTTGAGTCCAAAACTGATTATTGGACACAAAATTAAATCATGTTTAATTTTGAGTCTAATAATCAGTTTTGAACTCAAAATCGATTCTCAAAATCCAAAAAGAACGGGGCCTTAATTTTAGTCCAATAATCAGTTTTGGACTCAAAATCTAAAATGAACAGGTCCTAAAAGACCAAAATTGCAATTTAGGTGTACATTTATACGCACCTTTAAAGTATTATCATGAAGACAAAAAAAAAATCAAACTCACAATCTTGGGTTGGTTCAAGGTGTTTTCAGTAGGAGTGTCACAGCCATAGACACTGATGATTTCTTCGCGGGCCTTGCTTTGCCACTCTTGGTGCAATGCCAAGAGAAGAAGTGCCCATGTCAGAAGGTTAGATGTTGTTTCCTTCCCAGAAAAGTAAAATGTTTTGCACTCATCTATGATTTCTTCGATCCCAATTCTCTGTTTTTCTTCTTGATTTTTATTTGCAAAGATCATCAAACCGAGCAAATTCTTTGTATTTTCGCTCATTTCCCTATTTAACTGTATTAGCTTTCGCAATGATTGTCGGATTTCCTTGTCCAATGTCCACCTCCTGATGTTCTTCTTTGTAGGCACAAACCTATCAAATAGTCAAACTAGTGTTTATGAGAAGCGTATCCACATATTATAAAGTTAAAATAAGAAAATGATATCCGCACTCTCTAGTTTTAATAATGCTACACTTTTGTGGTTACTTATTAAAGGTTTTATATGGTGGACGGGTGCATGGTAGCAAAAAAACTAGTATTCAATCCTATGCTATGCATGGGTGTAAAATGTTAGGCACCCTTCAAAACATGAGGTGTAAAATGGTGGACTCCAGTCAAATGCATGGGCTTGGGCAGAGAAGGTGGATCCCACCACATCAATAACATTAGGGGTAAAATGGTGGGTCTCACCATATGCATAGGTTTGGGTAGAAATGGTGGGCCCTCCATGCTACCCTTGGGTGTAAAATATGGGGCCCATCCCATCAAAACATGGCATAAGTGAAAATATTTTCCATGAAAAACTTTTTTTAGAAGAAAAGCGAAAGACAACGGAAAGAAACATGCTGAGTATATATTGTAGATTATCAATAGATAGATAGATAGATAGATAGATCAAAAATAAATGTGGGCCCACATTATTTGGTGATCTGAACCATGTTGGAGAAAATGTGCGGTGGAGAAGATGGAAGATGGAAGATGGAAATTGAGATGGTTCAAGGCACGTAGTCGCTTTCCTTAAGACGATTTGCTCAAGGCGTGTAGTAGTTTTCCTTAAGGCACTTTTCAAAAAAAAAAGAGATTGCTTCTGCTTGAGCTATGGTCTCTACCATCTCAAAACCCACGTTGTGCCTAGCTGTTTCTGTCGTGCTTCTTGCCAGGGTTGCCAAGCCCAACCAGCAACCCTGGTATCGCTTTTGATTGTGGTTCTGTTACAGATGTGAAAGGGGAATGAAGAGATGATAAGCAAGCCACCATTCTTGTTTTGGTTACAAGGGTGGAGGAGGAGGAAGGAGAAAAGCAGGGGATCCAAAGCAAGTTTAAGGATTGAACAAGTTTACGGATCTGAAGCAAGTTTGGCTCTGATACCATGTGAAACAACCAGTTACTCCAAAAGCTTAAGCTGATGGAGACAACATTATTTAATCTTTTATACTTTAAAACTTTTCTTCTCATTTTGATTCGAATATTCCGTGTACTGATTGGGAAATGGTGTGTTTCTTTTCCCAGTCTGTGGCCGTGCAAAAAAAGCCGCCCGTTGCGTCGACATGGAGTATTTTGTCAATGTATTGAGCAATTATTCGAGTAGACAAAAGCAGACAAATTCAAAGGTCTACTTCTAATAAATGTATTGGGCTCGCAGGCCTAACACATCTCGATTAATCCATCTATGATTATGCAATTTTTTATTGGGTGATGATATTTTCACCCCCCCTACATTACTTGGACGCTCCCTTTATAACGTGATTTGACATAAACTTGCCCACTTTTCACGTCAAATCAAGTTAAAAGGGGAGCGTGCATGTAATGCAGGGGGGTGAAAATATCATCTCCCTTTTTTATTTCCTTTTGGAGAGGTGTCTGTGTTTGTTTGCAGATGGCAATGGTATCAGCATACCCATGTTTTAATAAGAGCACTTTCATCTTTATTTTATTCTTTCCTAATTGGGTCTGGCTAAGGCTATGCATGTCTTGGATTTTGATTATTAATTTTGAGTCCAAAAGCAATTATTGAATTCAAAATTAAACAGAATTTTCAGTTCAATAATTGGTTTTTGACTCACAATCAGTTCTCAAACTCTTAAACAAATGGAGCTAAAGGACTATTTTTTAGGGATTGTTGAAGCTCTCTCTGCTCTCACCAGCTCAAGTTTCTCCCTCTCCCTCCTCCATTCTTAAGAAATTATATTTGTCGTACATAATCCGCAAATCAGTGCTCCAGAATCAATTGTTTCCAATTACAGGAGAAGGTGGTTTCTATTCCAAAAAATAGAAAAATATGATTTTCAGATATGAGTTAAGAAACGTGATTCTGATTCTAGAAGTACTCCATAGAATAAAAATTGATTCTGGTTATGAGAATTAAGAGAATGGTTAAAGAATGCACACTAAGTTTCTGGCTTGGCTAAGTAATGCTTCTCCATGACTAAGGCTCTGGTTGTTTTGGATTTTGAGAACCGATTGTGAGTCCAAAACTGACTGTTGGACTAAAAATTCACATAAATTTGAGTCCAACAATCACTTTTGGACTCACAATTGGTTCTCAAAATTCAAAACAAACAAGGCCTCTATACGTAATTTTTAGTCAAATAATCACTTTTGGACTCACAATTGGTTCTCAAAATTCAAAACAAACAATGCCTCTATACGTAATTTTGAGTCAAACAATCAGCTTTAGAGTCAATCAGGTTCTCAAAAGTCAAAACAAACAAGGCCTCTACACATAATTCTGAGCCCAACAATCAGTTTTGGACTCACAATTTGTTCTCAAAATCCAAAGCAAACTGGGCCTAAGTGAAATATTTATTTTACCAATTAGGTATATATTTGTAAGTAAAAGTTCCTCAAAAGAAAAAAAAAAGGAGGGTTGCAATTTCATGGGTAAAAAAAGTATTCAGTCTCTATTAGAGTTGCATTCTTAATAGTAAGTAGGAAAAAATTTGTCTATTTTGGAAAAGTTTTCAGAAAAAGAGAGAGTTAGCTAAGAGCTCGTTTCTCATGGAAAAAATGACAAGCTTTCCATGCATGAGTTTGTGAAAATAGCCTCACCTGAATCCTGGTATGTAAATGCTCCTTAGTGCATGAAAGACTAACAGCTGCTGTTCTTCTTGCAATTGGAAGATCTTCTTTCCCTCTTCAAAACTGCTCCCAAACGCCGTTTTAGAGATAACATCAGCAGTAAAGTCTTGGAACTCTCTGTGCACTTCTATTTCAAATTCATCCTTTACTCCTCCATCTCTCTCCCATTTCTCCAACATGCTTCTTGTGCTAGCCACAATTGTAGGCACCCAACCCTAAAAAATGTCATACAGACAAATATCAGGACATGTGGAGGATCGTCCGATGGAAAATGTGGTCCATCTGATCTTTGATGTGTCCTGCTAATCAATGAATGAGACAAGTGTATTTCGGTTTCATTATTCATAAAATTTATACTTTTTATGTATGTTAGTAACATGATTCTTATTCTTTAGAAGGTGAAATTTTAATCACTTCTGTATTGGGATCTTCTACCCTTCTCCATGTATAGAGTAGAGGTTCATACGTTTGGATTGCTAGAATCAAGAATCAGAATTGTTATCCCCAGAATTCTATAACCTTTTGGGCGGGCCAATCTATTCTCCTGATTCTATTAGTTTATTTGAACCAAATGACGGTATGGTCAGAATTGGAATGAGATTGAGATTGCAATTTCTATTCCTGATTCCAACAATCCAAAGACGCACTAAATCTTATGAATGTGATGTCCTTCTAATTTAGGGGTGCAACTCAAGTCAATTTTAGGAAGAGGACTGCTAGCATAATGAGATTTCCTCTGGAAAATAAAGACAAAACCCAGACACATGCCCAAGAAGACAAGGAAGTGAGCTCGATTTCTCATGAAATGCAAAAATCATTGCGGAAATGACTAGATCGTTGATCGATTTCACTTTCGTCTTTAATTTCCAAGCCAAATCCCATTTTGGAAGAGTTTTCCTTTTGGGTGTGTCTGGTTGCACAAAAGTCATGGAGGCTTAGGGATTTTCTTGACATTTTGTTGTCAGGTTAACAAAATTCCCCATTTGGTTGCCAATATAACATTGAACGCGCCGGAGACTCTGGAATGTCACTTATTTTGTGCGAAACCTCAACCGGACCCGGCCTAAATTGCATCCTTTACTATTTGGCATCGGACTAGTACCATGTCGGTCACCTCATGATGGTCTAATAGATCAATGATCTAGATTACACATAGATATCCCATGTGTGCCCAATGTTGATCAGTAGGGTTTAATCTCAATGGTCTTGATCAAAAGTGATTTTCTATGTAATCTAAACACTTTTTAATTTGAGAGAGCTGCTGACTACCTCTCAAAAACCCAATGCCCTTGTAAAGGAGATCCAATCCCCTCAAATGAAATTCCCCCTGAGCTTATTTCAATTCTGTATGATGGCTCGTCGGGAGTTGAATATTTCAAATTGTAATCTTTCTTCTCTTTAATATATCTGGTTTGGGGTCTGCCTAACACCTAATTGCCCATTAAAAAAAAAAATTTTTTTTGAGAGAGAGAGAGAGAGTTGACTCTTCATAAAAAATTCTAAAGGATTCATTAGCTGATTCCAACTAGTTTGTGACAAAGGTTTAGTTGAGTTGAGAGAGATTACCTTGACTCTCTCCATGTTAAAGGCCAAGTTAGCGATTCGTCTATGTCGCACCCACATCTCTCCCTTTATGGCAAGTAGCCCATTTCCAAAGAGCTGCCTAGAGAGAGGGTTGAGGGGCACCTTCTCAATGGACCCACTTGTATTGAGCAACACCTCTTTGATCAGCTCAGGATCAGATATTGCAACCCGGGCATTGGATCCGAACCAAAACACAAACATCTTCCCATAGAGTTTGGACCAGTGGTAGTAGTCAGGAAAGGTTCTATGAATAATTTTATTAACGAAAGGCATCGATTCGGATCTAGCCTTGGCCATCAGTTCATGAATCTCGCCCGTATTTCCGAAGATGGGCCGGCGGCGGGGCCCACATAAGCCCTGTCTTTGGAGGTGGAGGTCTAGTCTCCATGGCACCCAGAAGAGGGAGTGTATGGATTTAAAGAGTAAAAAGACAAGAAAAAGAGAAAAGGTGGTAAGAAGAAGAAGAAGAAGAATAGGGGACATGGTGTTTGGATTACTGAATGAGAAACTATGTGAGTTTGTGGGGGTTTTAAAAAATTAGAGCATTTAGCTAGAAAGGATTCCGTTTTCAATTATGCAATAAAAGACAAATAGACCCAGATGCCATTTAAAAATTTTCTTCTTTTTTAAAGGTAATTAAATAGAATTATTAATAAAAAACTCGGCCTGTAATTTTCAGCTCTTAAAAGGTTTTTTTTTTCAGGATTTATCCCAAGAACCATTACCCAACTGGGTTAGTCAGATGTCTCTGTCTATCCACAGTCTTGTTTTAATCGTGCTTGAAAATTTGTGACTAAGTAGTAGGAGTTCAACAATGCCCGTAAAGCATGAGTTCAGCAATGTTTGAAAATACTGTTGAGGAAATAAGGATCCATATTGTAATTCGGGATTTGAGCAGGGTAGATTCTTTCACCTTCTTCATGAAAATTTTCGAAAGGATTCATTAGCCAACCACAATTAGTTTGGGACAAAGGCTTAGATGAGTTGAGAATTGTAATTCGGGATTTGCTAGGCAATTCCGTGGAAAGCTATTTTGCAGCTCACTTTTGCTGTTGACCATAACTAGTTTGGGACAAAGGCTTAGTTGAGTTGAGAATTGTAATTCGGGATTTGCTAGGCAATTCCGCGGAAAGCTATTTCGCGGCACACTATTGCTGATGAGAACAGCGACCTAAGATGAGTTGAATGAAAAGGACAAAATCTAACAAAAAGTATGGCTGTGTGGCTGTTCTCTCCTGCGAAAGAGAGCCACAAAATCGGTTAGCAATTTTATCAAATTAAAGGTTGATGCAGACTCTTTTATTACCAAAAATCCATACAAGAACACTCCCCATCGTTGAAATGATGAAATCTATTCCTATCTCTCACAATGATCTCCCTATTAAAAACCTTGGATACCATTTTTGTAAAATCATGGCAGTCTCTACAAACCCTTAGATTCTTCACAATCCTTATGGGCAACCCTTCACCCAAACTGATAAACCCAAAAGCAATTGCCAGTTTATCACTATGCCTACACAGAGCAGCCTCTTTCTCTTCTTCCTCAATATCAAAAAGCACTTGGTTAGTATTAGCCACATACCCTGCTAACCTTAGCTTCCTGGATATCTCTCCCAACTTCAACTCAATCTCCTCATATCTTGGGTGTGATTTGTCTCCCACAAAGAACTCATGAACTTCACCACCAACCTCTATGACACTGCAACTAGGCTCTTTCCTCACTCCACCAACTTTCATCATTTTCCTCACATTACTAACCCCATCCCAATTCCTAGAATCAGCATAAATATTAGACAATAACACATAAGCCCCATCATTTTTTGCCTCTAGCTCTACAATCTTACTCCATGCAAATTCACCCAACTCCAAATTTTTATGAATCCTACATGCATTGAGTAAAGCTACCCATGCACCCACATGGGGCTTAATGGGCATGTCATTTATGAAATTAATCGCATCAACTAACCGCCCAGCTCGCCCGTACAAGTCAACCATGCACCCATAATGCTCGGGCCATGGCTCAAGGTTGTACACCCTTGTCATCGAGTCGAAGTGCTCGCGGCCTTTCTCAACTAGTCCAGCAACACTACAAGCACGTAAAACCGAAACGAAAGTGATTTCATTAGGCAGAATTCCCTCTTGTTTCATGAGGGAGAAAATCTCAAGACATCTCTCACCAGCTCCATTCATGGCTAAACCACCCAACAAACTACTCCAGGTATAAACATTCTTCTCTCTCATCCCCAAGAAGACCTCCATAGCTCTAGTCATGTCCCCACACTTACAGTACATATCTATAAGTGCAGTCCCTAATGTCACAGTGAGTTGGAACTTGTTCTTCTCTATATCGACATGAACCCATCTCCCTTGATCCAAAGCACCTAAGTGTGAGCAAGCAGATACAACCGAAACCATAGTCGCCTCACTAACCTTTATCCGCTCGAATTGCATCAAATTGAACAAATTCAAGGCTTCCCTTGATTTCCCACATTGCGCATAGCCCGCAATCATTGCATTCCAAGCAATGGGGTCTCTTTGAGGCATTTCATCGAACAGTTTCCGTGCAAATTCAATGTGACCTGATTCAACACAAGCTCTAACCATCGCAGTTTGGGTGACAAAATCAGGATAGTGGATTTCAAAAAAGATGCGGCGGGAAGAATCAAAGGAACCCAATTCAGTGTACATGTGAATTAAACCGCTTTGGACGTGGGGATCAGAATCGAAGCCATGTTTAAGGGCGGTACCATGGACAGCGGGGCCGGAGTCACGTGAGGAGATGTGGGCGCACGTGCGAATGAGGAAGGTGAAGGTGTAATTGTCAGGTGAGAGATTTGATCTGAGGATTTGGTTGTAGAATTGGAAGCTTTGGTGGGGAGTTGGGCTTTTGGAGTAAGCTCTGATCATGGTGTTTAATGTGAAAATATTTAGGTTTTGGGATTGGTTGAGGATTTTGTTGGAATAAGTAAGGTTGTGGGGGTGTGAGAGTGCTATAGAAGCAACGAATTTGCCAAGGAAGACAGGGTTGTTGAGAAGGCCATTGATGAGCACTTGGGTGTGAACTTGCTTGATTTGTTTGAGTGTGTGGCATGATTCTACAAGGGAAATTGTGGGGTGATTTGCTATGAATCTTAAAGAAGAGCTCATGGCTTGCTACAAATCATAAAGATCATGATTCAAATAGGCATAATGTGTATTTGTTCTTGGGAATAGGGGTGTAAACGAGCCGAGCCGAGCCGAGCTTAGCCAGGCTCGGCTCGGCTTGTTAAGTTCAAAGGCTAGGCTCGGGCTCGGCTCAGGCTAGGCTCGGCTCGGTCAGGCTCGGCTAGGCTCGCGAGCCTATCGAGTTTGGGTTATATTCGAATATCAAATGGACGGTTTGGATTATGAAAAAAAAGTAAAAAAAAAGTAATCATTACGGGAAAAAGTATAATAGTAGCGAATGTATAAAGTTTTAAATGAAAAATTACCAAAAAATGGTAAAACGTTATGACAATTACAAAAAAATACAACTAATAATAGGTAGGAAGTTATGACATTTACAGAAAAAAGTCATGATTATTATATTTACGACTATTTATATTATATTGGGTTTTTCTTAACGAGCCAAGCCGAGCCTGGCCTAATTCGGGCTCGGTTCGTTAAGCTTAACGAGCCTAGCAAGCCGGCTCGTTAAGGATTCGAGCCGAGCTCGAGCGAGCTTCCGAGCCCTAGCCAAAATTGACACCCTTACTTGGGAATGGATATGGATGGGTAAAGGGAGTATTCCTGATTTCTTTCCATTTATTATTTCACTTGTGTTATATTCATCCCTTCACCTCCTTGGTCTAGGACTCTAGGTAGACCCGGCAAACGGGTGACCCGCGCGGGTACGGGTACGACCCGTGCGGGTACGATACCCACAGGTACGGGTTTAAAATACCCATGATTCTACAGGTAGGTTTTTCATGTACCCGGGCCCAACCCGCGGGTAACCCAATAAATTTATATTTATTTTTAAAAAAAAAAAAAAAAACTATGTAGCAACGACGATTTCATTCATTTCACGGCCAATATTGTTGTTAATTGTTGTAAGTTTACCAACCATTTGTTGCAAATTTCACCACCCAATTAAAGTTAATTAGGTGGATCAATCCCAACCATTGAAATTTGGGTCCCACACACAGGGACTTGTAAGTGCAATTGATTGTTGGCCACCCACATAGTCTGATTGCTTTGACTTGTTTTGTTGGTCCACTCACATAGTCTATTTTTTACTGTTTAGAGTTTAGGCCTTTCGAATAAAAAGTTGAAAATCGAATGGCGGGTAACCCGCGGGCACCAACGCCCAACCCAGACCCACCCGCGGGTCAGGGGTACGGATTGGGTGCGGGTATTTTTTTTCACGGGTAATGAAATTGGTACTCGTACCCTTGCGGGCCGGGTGTACCCACGGGTACGGGTCTCATTTTTCCAGGTCTAACTCTAGGCATGGTTTTAAATTTCGGTTTCCGTACCGGTTTTGGACCACACCAAAATCAAAATTTCGACCAAAATTTCAAAATTCGATAAAAATAATATTTTATTCAATACCAAATTTCAGTCAAAATTTCAGTAAAATATTAAATTAATTAAAAAAATAGGTTTTCAGACGAAATTTCTACCTAAATTCTAAAATTTCGAACGAAATAAAATACCATTTCAGGTAAGTGACATTTCGGTGTCGGTCCCGACCGACACCCGAAATTTTGGTCGAAAGTTAAAACCATGGGTCTAGGTTTGTTTTTTTCTCATAATATATCTCTCACCATTTCACACACCCTCAAAAAAAAAAAAGAAAAAAAAAAAAACCCTAGTTAATTAACTTGGTGTCTTGAAATCGGGGTGCAACCCATGTTCCCGAGGGGACTAGGACCATGAAGGTCGCCTCTTGGTGGACTATCATACCACTTTTTCAAATGTACACACATTCTCCATGTGGGACCTAATTAAGATTGATCATTAAGATTCAATTCTAATTGTGATGCATGGTATAGTTGGTCCCTACTAATCTAGTTTTTGGAGGCAATCAAAACAGTAAAAAATGGCATAAAAAGGGATTTGCTAGGGACAATCGTAAAAGCCATTTCGCAGACCGGCTGTTGCATGAGAGAGCAGCCACATTGGCTCACTTTTCAACTGGATTTGTCTTATTAATTTAATTAATCTTAGGTGTGGCTTCTCTCACATGCAACAAACGGTTGTTGGCTCTTCGGCATAAGTCACGGGTTGCTTTGCTCCTGGTGACGAGTGTTCGAATCCCCCCGGACTTATCCTGATGCACGGGGTGCGTGGGCCACAGCGTGCATCCGTAGGGAACAGTCCTACTCCCGAAGGGGGTGGGGACACCCTGCGTCATCAAAAAAAAAAAAGGGGGGGGTGGGGACACCTGCGTCATCAAATCAAAACAAAAAACAGTCCACGAAATGCCTTCTGCGATGGTCCCTAGCAAATCCTGCAGAAACAATATAAAACATTTGAAATTAACTCAGTACAGAAATTTATTCTTGAACATTTCAACTAATTATTAAGAAGCAACATTGTATCTATAATCACATTTTAAAACTCAGATCTTCTGAAAGACAATGTGAGCACCATATTGAGGTTGCATAGTGATCATGTGCACTGGGGCATGCACATAAGTTGGCGACACAACAAAAGAAAAGCGTTGGAGAATCATGGCCAAGGCAATTTTCGCCTCCGCCATTGCCAGGTTCTGACCCACACAAATCCTAGGCCCTATTCCAAATGGAACAAAGGCAGCTAGATGCTTTCTCTTTTCAGAAAATCTCAGAGGATTAAAACTCTTAGCATCTTGGCCCCACATTTCAACACTGTGATGAACGGCCATCAGTGGAAGATAGATTTGTGTACCGGTGGGAAGATGGAGTGTCCCTAGCTTAATGTCTCTGCGTGCTTCCCTCATAAGCATCGGAGATGGAGGATATAGGCGAAAAGTTTCATCAAGTATCATGCCTACCTGCAAATACAAATAAGCACAAAAGCTTGATTTTAGTGTCATTGTTGTTAGGGAGCTGACTTTCACATTTTAAACCCCACTTTTTTGGTTACTATACTTGAGTTTATTGTTTGGTACTTTGGTTGCACAAAAGCGGGGATGGTGTAGGAGTTTTGCTCGGCATTTGGGTGCCACATCAGCAAAACTCCTTCTTTGGTTGCCAATATGGCATTGAAATCCCTGGAGACTATCAGGGATGTCTCCTGCGTAATAATTTTGCATGTCTACTAATGTGTCACCCTCGTCTCCTCCCAGAGAAATCCTAGCCAAAAACTACAAAAAGGTGGAATTTTGCTCGGATTTCTTGGGCTTGTCTCCTCCCTGTCGACTACTTGACTACTTATGCCACTATTCAATCGGTAACCATTAGCATCAATTCTCCTTGGGTCCCACACAAAGGGATGTATGTAATATGGATTGTTGATCATGTGGGCCCATCAGGAAGTAACCCATATGGTTTATGCTCCCATGCCAGATTAACATCCCATCTATAAGATTAGGACATCACAAAATCCTAGATACCACTTGGGCCCTGTATGTTTTGGATTTTAAGAGTTAATTTTGAGTCCAAAACTGATTATTATACTCAAAATTAAATGGAATTTGGGCCCAATAATCAGTTTTGGACTCAAAATTTATTCTTAAAATCCAAAAAGAACAGGGCCTCAATAGATCAAGGGTATATGGTCAAAGTGGTGTTGAACAAGGCCACATGGCAGATGTGGGGATCAAAAGAGATATATAGGAAGATCCTAATAGTGATTGTCTGTTAAACATTTTCCTTCCTATAATCTAGCTTAGGGTGCATTTGGGTGTACATCTAAATTGCAATTTTGGGTCATTTCAGATTGCAAGTAACACAGAAATTACCATCTCAAAATACCCAAATTGCAGGCAAATTTCAAGTTAGGTGTACATCTAAACGCACCATTAAAGCACCCTTTTATAGTTTAACACAAAAAAGAACAAGAGTGAAAATTAAACTCACAATCTTGAGTTGGCTCAAGCTCTTTGAATCAGGACTGTCATGGGGACCGCAGACATTGATGACTTCTTCGCGGGCCTTGATTTGCCACTCTTGGTGCAATGCTAGGAGAAGGAGAGTCCATGTCAGAAGGTTTGCTGTTGTTTCCTTCCCAGCAAAGTAAAATGTCTTGCATTCATCTATGATTTCTTCCACCCCTACTCTATCTTTTTCTTCTTGGTTCTTATTTGCAAAGACCATCAACCCAAGCAGATTCCTCGAATTTTCGCTCACTTCCCCGTTCAACTCTATCAGCTTTCTTAATGACTGTCTGATTTCTTTCTCCAATCTCCACCTCCTTATGTTCTTCTTTGTAGGAAGAAACCTATAAAACATAGTTTTGGGAGATTAACGGCATGCTATATATATGGCTAGGATTTAATTTATTAGCTAAGTATATGGTTAATATGCGGTTAAATACATTAACGACCAATATTTCAAAGTAGAAGATGGATGAATTATTATTTCCTTTAATTCTCATATTAATTAAGAGGACCACTAGGTTAAAGTTGCTAAATCAGTGTGTGTTAGTTTCATCATATGGGAATTTCGGTGCTAATATTATAATAAGCACCCTAATGAATAGACCTACTGAAGGGAAACATGAAGTATATTTTCATATGTACATTGGCATCCTCTGCTCCGATCTAGGACGCTTCATCGGATTTTATGGCTATGTGTGGATCACGATCTAAAATAATTTCAGACCTTAGGTTATGGACATATGCAATGGGTACGGCTCAGATCCAGCTAATGTGCCCAAATCCTGTCCATAAATATTTAGATCATTGGGACCCATCAGACCATCTAGATTCATTGAGACCCCATTCAAAAGTCATTTTTATCAAACGAAAAAAAGGTTTAATATCTAATGTAGGTTAACAAGACTTGCTATTCAAAACAAAAAAAATGTAGGTTAACATGAATCGCATTTAAGTGACCTATATAGGAAATGAGGAAATGAAGTAGATAAGCTATCTGTGCATGGCTGCACAAACCATAGTGGGGCCTCATTTTTGGAGGGATCCAAAGCATTCATTTGGAAGGTCCTTCCATGGATAGGGTGTGTACCAAAAATCAGCCCTTTAGGATCATCCTAACCCTGCCATTTGCGTAGGGAAAAAATGGGCAGAAACAGTGTCTGTCCATTTTCCCCTCCAACTTTTATTGGATTAGGATGATCCTAAAGGGCTGATATTTTATACACACCCTATCCATGGAAGAGCCTTCCAAATGAATGCTTTGGATCCCCAAAAAATGTGGACCCCACTATGGTTTGTGAGCCATGCACAGATAGCTTATTTGAGCTGCACATACTTTATTTCCTCATAGGAAATGCTTTTTTAGAAAGTTTTAAAATTTGAGGAATGCTAAACTCATGGGAGCCCTTGGAAGAAAAGGGTACAAGGGCTCTCCCATTGGTTGATTTCCATTTATGATGGCACAGAAAATTATAATCATAACTGTCATAAATGAAAATCGACCAACGGGAGAGCCTTTGTACCCCTTTTTTTTGCAAGGGCTCTTGTGAGTTTAGCATTCCTCTTTAGAATTTTAGCTAAATTATGCTACTAGATGACTAATTGGTAAATGGGCGTAAAATTTTCGTTTTGCTTCCATTTTACATCGAAAGAAACAGAGCTTATAAGAATTTTAAGTGAAATAAGTAAAAAGATAGAGATGAGTTTGTGAAAATACCCTCACCTGAATCCTGGTATATATACACTCCTTAGTGCTTGTAAGACTAGCACTACTTGTTCTTCTTGTAATTGGAAGATCTTCCTTCCCTCTTCAAAACTGCTCCCAAAAGCCGTTTTGGAGATAATGTCAGCGGTGAAATCTTGAAATGCCTCGTGCACATCTATTTCAAACTCACCCTTTTCTCCACCCACCCTCTCCCACTTCTCCAACATGTTTCTTGTGCTTGCCACGATTGTTGGCACCCAACCCTGAAAAATGTTGTACAGGGAAGTATCAAGACACATGGACCATTGGATCAAACATTTAGATCATCAGATCTCCATTGGGTGGCGTGCAAATCGATGATTGAGACAAAGTGCAAAATTTTTAGGTTTTATCATCATCTATTTGCTAGAGACCATTTGAATGGTTAAGATTATTTGATCTGCATGGCTATTGTTAGTTGTGATCAATCTGAGGTGGGGATTGTTATAAAAATTGATGTGCAAATCTGTAATTTAGGATGAGATAATACCTTATATGAAATTAATCTGGTAACTCCAAAAGCAGATTTCAACAGTAACAATTTTCTGCAATAATAAACTGTAAAGGAAGAACAAATCGTTAGATCACTTATCGAGTTGAGGCACGAAGAATCTTCGCTGTCCTTAAGGCAAATCTCGCCCCCACTATGACGAATCAACGGTGCAGATGGGCGTGACGGCGTATGCCTCCAGGATACAACAACTCTCGCTCCAGGGGTGTGCACTCACGCAGCCCGGATGCCTAACAACTTGCTTATATGTGCCAAAAGCCTTGATCAGAAAGGTTGGGGAAAACCAGAAGGAAAACCAGAGAGAAGATAGCAGAAGAAGAATCCGTTCTGTGTGTCTTTCTATCTCTGTAAAACCGTTTTTATAGAAAAATAAGAGACACGTTGGGATGAAACGTCGCACTCTTTTAGTGCGTGAGAGACGTTTCCCAAACGGTCACAAAACCAAGATTTAAGGTTCTCATGACCTCTTTCTCATTCACAAGACTAAGAGAGTGAAAGTATATATATGGCCACTCTCACCCTCTCACACTTCCCATCTAGGACTAAAGTTTTCTCATGGCTTTAGTCCTTTTGGAGGGAAGCTCTAACTTTGAGTGAGAAGCCCTAAAGCAAAAAGCAAACCAATGTAAAAGACTAAAAGCACCCCTTTGTAAGATTGAATTACAAAAAGACTTTTGAATAAAAAGTCAACAGGGATGTGGTGGGGCTCATCGATGAATGGTAAGATTCTGATACATCGGAGACACATTATTATAACATAATGCAAACGAGTTGCAGTGAATAAGGGTCCAAAAAAGTAGATACCAAGGGTGCCCTTCAGTTTATCATTCCCCCTATAATAAAGAGGGTAATGTTAGGGACCTCCATGAAACAAACTAGGAGTGCAACTTGGGCCGGGCCGGGTTGAGCTTTTGCTAAAATAATTGAATTGGAATCACCGTGAATCTAAGCCCATTTTATAGTAAAAACTCAACCCGAATTCTCAACTTGGGCCGGGCCGGGTTGTCTTTATTTAAAATTTAAATTTTCAAACAAATGCCATCACCACTAAAATTGTCCCTTACAATAATGGTATGCGACCAACACCAACTTGAGTATTTAATTGCTTAGGGAAACCTACATTTATGAGACATTTAATAGCTATAATAAAATATGCATATAAGGTTTTAAAAAGCTTGTGGGGTTTGTCATGGCCGCCCAAGGTTTTCCAATCATATATTAATGTAGCTGTAAGGTTCTACGAACACAGGCAAAACGTCCGTGACTTTTTCTTTGGTTAGGTGGCATTTTTTACTCCATAAACAGACAACACTGCCTTTGCCACCGACTGTTTCGGGAGCTGAGATTTCCATCTATTTTGAATTAGGATTTTACATCCTTCTTTGAGCTTAGGATTCTCTCCAAGGCAATAACTCTAGTAGCATGTGAAACAACCAATTACTCCAAAAGCTTAAGCTGCAGTATTAGCTATTAGAGTTGGCGTGATTTAATCATTTATTCTTTAACAGAAACCACAACAGTAAGATGGAAAAACTTTTAAAAGGGTACCTTGACTCTTTCCATGTTAAAGGCCGAGATAGCAATTCTTCTATGGCGACTCCACATCTCCCCCTCAATGACAGGAAGACCATCCCCAAACAGCTGCTTGGAGAGAGGGTTGAGGGGCACCCTCTCAAAGGACCCACTTGTATTCAGTAACACCTCTTTGATCAGATCCGGATCCGCTATTGCAACCCGGGCATTGGATCCGAACCAAAACACAAACATCTTTCCATAGAGTTTAGACCATTGGTAATAAAAAGGGAGGGCTCTATGAACAATCTCATGAACAAAAGGCATAGACTCAGCTTTAGCCTTAGCAATCAGTTCTTGAATCTCACCCGTATTACCAAAGATGGGCCTACGAGGCGGCCCACTTAAGCCCTGTCTCTGAAAGTGGAGGTCTAGTCTCCATGGCACCCAAAAGAGAGTGTGTAAGGATCTAAGGATGAAGAAGATGAGATAAGCAGAGAAGGCAGTCAGAAGAATAAGAAGAAGAGACATGGTGTGTGGGGTTTTACTAGTGAGAAAAAAAAGAGAGGGTTGTGAGGGTATTTAAGTAAGATAGGATAAGAGTAAATGGGCTTTAGCTTTCAGGCTAGAATCTTCCCTTTGTTTAGTGAGCCACTGAGAGAAAAATGCAAAAGCAGGCCTTCCAATGAGAAGCTCACCTACTGTGAGAAATTAAGAAAATAGAATCTCTAGGCAATGTCGCTAAAGCTATTTCGCGGAGAGAACGAACCACCTTGAATTTTTCTTATTCATTTAAGTGATCGGCAAAATTGCCTAGATATTACCAAACAAATAGGGCAGCGATAAATCGACTCCCCATGTGTCTGTCTCTCTCCTCTTTCTCTCTCTAACCCAGAGGAGAGAGAAAGACACATGGGGAGTCGATTTATCACTCCTGAAGTGATAAATCGACTCCCCAAATGCTATCCATGGTAGAGGTGATACCATTATACCATATATGTGCAAAATGACAAGAACAATTATCAACATCGTCCCGTCAAATTCCACTTCCAACAAAATTAGCAATGAATATGCTCCTCTTCTAGACGGAGTTTTTATACCATGTGTGAGCGTGAAGTCCAGTATTTTTCATAAGGTAAAGTGGGCCCACTTCCTAGAATGATACAAGCCGTTCATTTTTTGGTCCCAAAATTTAAATAGGTTGTACCCTGTTGATCGTCTCCATAGGATGATCGTAACCCTGCAATCTATGGAGGTTTCTGTAATGTGAGGCCCACTTCTTAGAATGATAAAAGACGTTCATTTGTTGGTCCCACCATGTAAATAGGTTGTACCCTGTTGATCTTCTGCATAAGATGATCGTAACCCTCCGATCTATGGAAGTTTCTATGATGTGCAGTGCCTCTATACATCGGACGGTTATGTTCATCCTATGATGGTGATTTTCGGGGTACAACCTATTTATGTTGTGGGCCAACTAATGAAGTGTTTGAATCATCCTATGAAGTGGGCTCCACTTTACCTTTTGAAAAATAATGGACTTCACCTGCACATAGCATGCAATTTCCCATTTCCAGTTTGCATTTCGTACCGGAGGCACCAGCATCGAAATTTAGGAGTTCCAACAGACTATATCTCTCTCAGACATTCCATCAAACACTCAATGTGCAAGAAATAAATCATCACATTTTGTGCAAGATAGCAATGGGAATTGATGGGGTGTAAAAACTCCAGCCTGTAGCAGGCCGACACCTGTCCTGGAGTAGGTAAACTCCAGCCTATAGCAGGCCACCACCTGTCCTGGAGTAGGTGAACTCAAGCCTATCACAGGTCACTACCTGTCCTTGAGTAGGTGAACTCAAGCCTATCGCAGGCTGCCACCTGTCCTGGAGTAGGTGAACTCAAGCCTATCGCAGGCTGCCACCTGTCCTGGAGTAGGTGAACTCAAACCTATCACAGGCTGCCACCTGTCCTGGAGTGGGTAATCCCCGCGTCACCAACTCTCCCTCTATAAAAGGGAGTTCAAAGCTCGAACGAAGGGTAATGAAAAACCTTCTCTCCACCCTAAACTCTTAAATTAGCTCTGCACTCCTGCTCATACTGACTTGAGTGTCGAAGGGCCTGTCCGGAGTACAACCCGGGTTGGTCTTCTGACCTCGCTTGCCTTTGTGCAGGACTCAGCTCTCATACTGACTTGAGTGTCGAAGGGCCTGTCCGGAGTACAACCCGGGTTGGTCTTCTGACCTCGCTTGCCTTTGTGCAGGACT